>NC_090936.1:88284125-88925273 GCF_040938575.1 Ambystoma mexicanum | reverse complement strand
GAACTACTGTTAGGTGTTCCAAATAAGGTTTATACTTGGGTCTGTGGATTTCAAGTATAGTGTTTTGTTTTTATACTGCGATTTCTTATAATGTTTTAGTACTTACTTACCCCTAGATTTATCTGGGCCTACCTGTATTTAAATAAATCCTTTATTTTTACAATACATAGTGTTTCAGTGTTTATTTGAATCATTTGTATTACAATTTCACTTGTACTGTGTCTACTGCCCTCTCTCCCTCCTAGGATAAGCCTGGCTGCTCTGCCTACGCTGCCATGTACTCAGGTGGTACAGTCTTATACTAAGAGTGGAGTCTTGTACTGCCTCAGTTGAATGGTTTTGAAGAAGTTTGTAGCACTTCAGAAAAACGGACCCAACAGGCAACATAGATATTCGTACATGGAGGAATATAACATGAGGAGTGCAACGTAAGTGTTTTTTTATGGGGGATTTGTGTAATGATATGTCATTTATATAGAGCTTTCGCCAACGCGCTGTACAGAGAACATATTTATATAACATGCATCACCCAACCAAAGTTGGCACTCATTTAATGAGCTTTATTTATTTATTGCATATATTGACAGCGCCCAAACCCGCCAGTATCACGGCGCTGGCACAACTTAGTGAGCAGAGAAAACACAGTACAGTACAGAGTAAGAGAGGCAACAAGGTGCAAAAGAAACATCATAGTACAAGGTCCGTAGAGGAGGGCAGAGGGCAGAGATCAGGGAGGTCACTTTGAAGTATGGAAGGCTGAATTTTCAACCTGCGAATCACACTCAGATTACCACAACATGCTAGCCAGCAAAAGCATGTTTTCTTACTGTGACTTTGCAGTTTATTACTGGTGTTCAGGCCAAAGGCAACATAAGTATTCTTACATTGGAGTGGGGGCATTCGTGCAGCTTGCAAGGCAACGCTTTTTTTTTACCTTGGCATGACATTTTGTTTTTACTAACGTTAAGGAGCAAATACAACATGAGAGTTCTTATATGGGACGTGGCGGATTTGTGTAGCCAGCAAGGATATGTTTTCTTACTGTGGAATGGCTTTCTTACACTGGCATTAAGGCAAAGCCAACATGAGTAAGTTCTTACATGGGGATACTGGCATGCATTGGCAGAACAGGCATAAATATTTTTTGTTATAGTATCCTTACTGGCATTATGGACAAAGCAAACATGAATATTTTCCTTTGTGGGAATAGTGGCATATATAGGTGCACCAGAATGGACATGTGAGCACAATCAACATGAAAATGCAGGGTCCTGGCATATCGTGGGCAAAGGCATTATGAAAATGTGTTTGAAAATGCTCCTGTGCATTGTTGGTGGCTTTGCATCTAACATACTTTTGATGTCTTACCCTACAAAACAGATTGTAAACTGTGTGGCTTTTTACCTAATTTATCATAGAAAGTGTATTGTAAATTGCACTATTTTAACCCATTATTTGCAAACCTTTCTCAATGGGACACCCCTCCCCCACCCCTTGATTGGTGCACCCTCCCTCACTACTCTGTCACTCCTGTGCATTTTGCTGGGGGCAGAACAAGCGCCCTTCCTTCTGCGGGCTCTTCTTAGTGTGGGCCCTACTACGTGAGCTCCAGGCCCCACTTGTTACAGAATCCTGGCTGTGCCTCTGGTGAGTTGGAGTGAAAGATGCATCTAATGGGCCAGAGCAAGGCGTTATATCTACTCATCCTCTTGGGCTTGGGGAGGGTGCAGTGGGACGGGGGGAAATCAGTAGCGCAATAGGTTTTATGTCCCGTCTCACTAACAGTTTTCAAAACTGCCATCCAGCCCCCCCCCCAAATAATATTGATGCTGGCTCCGCCCCTGCCCATCCTACTCCCACCACTATCCCTTGTCCCCCCCCCCGCCCATCCTGCTCCCACCACAGTCCCTGGGCTCCCCCACCATGCTCCCAAAACAGTCCTAGGGCCAGCGGAAGCTGGTGAATTTTTTTTAGGTGAAGGGGAATATTTTCCTCAGATACGCCATAGCGATCGAGAGTAGTGAGGGAGTCCGAACCAATCAAGGGGTTTTGGGAGATGGGGGTGGGTGGGGGTTCTTATATTTTAAAATAATGGGTTAAAATGCTGCATTTTAGGGCAGACTATTGTTTAATTAACCCCGTTTACCACTCTTACTCTCGCATCCCTAAACTGCACAGCTTATTAACAAGTCTTTCTAGAACAAGGGTCATCATGTGAAGCAGTAGAAGGAAAGAAGAAGCAACATGTGTACACATCTCTTTATAGGTGACAGGGTGGACGCTTCCTTATTTAGGCTCACTTGTTTTGGACCTGCAATGACGGGCACTTTTTCAGTATCTGCACACTCACCTTTGGACTTTCAAGCACCTAGCATTCTAATTTTGCAAAGAAATCTCTTTTGGAAAAATTACAGTTGCACCTATTTGTGATCAACAGTGCTCCCTGATTTCCAATGGGAAAAGCCCCACTGTACCTATTGTGCCCATATGACACCTAGAGAGCAAGTGCCCTGTGCTTTGAAAAGAACACATGCACCATATGGCTCCTTACAAATCCCCTATATATAAAACAACATTCTAAAGTGGCTGCTGGCGACATCAAAGTACTAAGATTTAAAACTGCTGAAGAGTACAAATAATGGGAAGTTGAAGCATAATGCTCGCCTCTGTGTCTTTAAATGAATCAAGACTCCCTGCGCAGTAAGCCTGGGTGATCTTCATTCTCCATCAGAGACTGAAGCAAAAAGAGTCTAGAGAGGTGGTCTTCAAACTGTGGGGTTGGCTCCTCCAGGGGGGGGTCCCGAAGGATGGCGGTGTGGGGTTAAGCTCTTAAAAGCAGGTTTCCGGTGACTGTTTCAATAGAGTATATAATTATATATGGCTTGTGGAGTGCCTGAAACAATATTTCTACTCAAGGGGAAGATCAGCATAATACAAGTTTGAAGACTTCGGGTTTACAGCAACATGAACTCAAGCCCACATGATGAGGTTTGCTTTGACTTGGATTTTGAGTGTTAACATCTGCTCACCATAATCAAAGTGATCGCCCCAAGCGGTTGACTCATAACTTGACTGCAAGTTTCTGGCTACACCTCACCTGCATCAATACAAGCCTTAAAGCACCTTACCTTTATCTGTTCCTGATTTCTCACGTTCATGCCCAAGTTGTTAAGTGCATTCAAAGCCTGGACTTTAACTTCAGGGGAGGGATCGGAGAGCAGCTTCCCAATGATGAAAATGCCACCGAAATTCCGAATCAGTTCCTAAAGGACATACATGTACAGAGATATGTTTGTTTTATTCACTTATAATGCGCAGTAACCCGAAGGTAACCGGGGCGCAACAGTACAGAATATGCAAGGCTTGAAGTTACATGGTTACAGATTATAAACAAAATGGAATATATACAAATGATACATCAAAAAACTAGACAAAAGGGAACATGTACAGATGGGCAACAGGACGGGGCATATGTACAGCCAAGGTGGTATGGGGAATCTTGTATAAGCTAGTAAGAAACTAGTTGTCGGAAGCCTTCAGCAGATTGATATAGTTGGATCTGAATTTGAGATAAGGCTGCTCCTCTCATAGAGGATGTGGCAATGAGTTCCATAATTGGGCCACTCGGACCAGGAAGCTGGCGCCCCCGGCCTTGGTCATCCTAAATCTTGGTATGATCAGGCTATTGACATTGGTAATTCTTGACCGTCGGGTGGAGCTTCTCTTTAGGAATCTATCCGTAAGATAGCTGAGTGCTGCATTATTCAAAGCTTTGCGAGTAAGGGATGAAACTTTTAAGTAGGTTTTGTTTTGTGTAAACAGCCAGTTATTTTGTCGCCTTATCTTAGATATGTGAGATCTTTTAGGCACGCCGAGAGCTGCTCTCAAGGCATTATTTTGTAGGATTTGAATTCTGTGGGTAATAGATTCTTTAGCACCGATGTATAGGGCATTACAATTGTCGAGCCAGGACAGAATAAGGGCTCTAGCTAAGATAAAGCAGTTGTCATCTGAGATAAAGTGTTTACCTGCTCTGATGACCTTACATGTGTAAGCTGTAGTTGATGCCAGGGATTTCACCCGTTTAGCGAAGGAGAGGGTGGAGTCCAGGTAAAAGCCAAGTGTCTTCACCTCCTTAGCCACCTTAATGATATGGCCATCATTCTCAAAGGAGGTGTACATTTGGCCTCGTTCTTTAAGATTAAAGTGAATACCCAGGATGATTGGCTCCGTTTTATCATCATTCAGGCATAAACCGTGGGTAGCCATTCATGCCTGAATGATGAGATACACCCTATTTACCAAGGCCAAATCCTTATTGTAGTCCCCAGAAAGCGGGAGGAGAGTCTGGGTATCATCTGCATAATTAGTGTAGGTGATACCAAGAAGGTCCAGATCATCAAAAAGGGGCTTAGTAAATATGTTGTATATGGTAGGGGAGACACAAGAACCCTAGGGAACTCCGCACTGTATGGGGATCGGGTCTGCTGCTGCCGAAGGGGAGAACATCCTCATAGTCCTATCGCTAAGGAAGGACTCAATACAGGTGATAGCCTCTCTGGAAAAACGTGCAGCTGAGTCTAAGTGGCTGCAAAGGACCTTGTGGTCGACGAGGTCGAATGCGGCCGAGAGGTCAAATAGTAGGAGAAGGGCTGTTTTACCCTTGTCTCATAACTCATCTATTTGTGCCTTCAAATTGATGAGGGCAGTCTCAGTGCCGTGTTGGGGTCGGAATCCTGATTGACGTGTGCCTTAGAGCTTATGTTGTTCCAGGAATTTTTTTATTTGGTTGTAGGCAATCTTGTCAAGGATTGTTAGCAAAAATGGGACTGTCGTGATGGGACGGTAGTTTGTAGGTATGAGTGGGTCTAGGGTTTGCTTTTTAAGCAGAGGCAGTACCCAAGATTGTTTCAGGTTGGTAGGCACCGTGCTCGATGCAAGTGAAGCATTGATAAGTTTAGATACAAATGGGGAGAGATTTCTGGCAGCATCTTTTATGAGCTGGGCAGGGCAAAGGTCACCTTGGCAATTGGATGGCTTGAGAGAGAGGATGACTTTCTCTACCTCAAGGATGAAGGTTTTTGTGAACATGAATTGAACAACTGAGTCATGTACCTTTGAGGCGGGGTCTGTATTCATATTGTTAGCCTGGGATGGTAGATTGAGTGAGGCTTTTTTCTTAGCTCTTTTGTTTTGGAGCATAGTTACTTAATTTGATAATGCTTGTTGTATATCTGAGCCCCCATGTTTTATCTTTGGAACATGTATCCGGAATGGGGATAGGTGACTAATTCCTTGAGGATAGTAAACAGTCCCCTCATGCTCGAATTAGCGTTGGGTATATGCTTATTATACGAGTTGCGTTTGGCCAGGTGGATTTCCTTTTTGTAGAGGGAAGAGATTTCCATTAGTTAATTTTTGTGATCTTCTGAGGGGATTAGCCTCCATGAGGTTTCACAACTCCTCTTAAATTGTCGTAAATCCATTAATTCGGGGGTGAACCATTTATTTAGATGGGATTTGGGTTTACTCGGTCTGAGTTTTAGAGGAGCAATGTTGTCGAGTGTAGTTAACATAATTTTTTTGTACTTGTCAACGAGCGTTCCCGGGTCCAGGTGATCAGCTAATTGGTTAAGAGTAGATAGAATGGCAGGAATCACTTTATCTATTGTGATACTCTTTTTATTCCTGGTTAGACATGGTGGGGCCATGGTAGGAGCTAGAGGAAGTGGTCTAGAGGTGGAGAGCTCAAAGGACAAGAGGAAATGGTCTGTCCACAGTTGAGGAGAGATGGATGTGATGTTGGCAGTGCAGCTGTAATCTGCCAGCCAATCAAGAATTCTCCCTTTAATATGGGTGGGTTCAGTAATTTTTTGCGTTATGCCCAATTCAGCGAGGGTATTGCCAATGGTGGTGGCGTGTTTGTCTAGAGGGTCATTGTATCCCAGATTAAAGTCCCCTAGGACGAGTAATTGTTTAGAGATTTTAAGATGATTGGAGAGTAAGTTGTTATTATCTTCCTCAAATGTTTCAATGGGGCCAGGTGGTCTGTACATAAGGTGGATAGTCAATGTCTGGGAGTAAAGTAGTGGAAGTTTGATAGTGAGCATTCCACATGAGTCAGTAACTAGGGTAGGTGTCGTTCTCATACCTAGGCTGATTTTAGCGATGAAGGCAATGCCGCCGCCTCGCATCTTATTTCTGTCCTATCTCAATATGGTATAACCATTCGGGATTGCTAATCAGAGTAGGGGTCCTGCTGCGTCGTGCAGCCAGGACTCTGATAGCGAGAAAGTCCAAATTATCGGCCAATATCAGGTCACAGATATCCGTGGAATGCGCAGTCAGGGATCTGGCATTTATTAGTGCTTCTTCAAGAGAAGAGGCTACTACCACGGAACGAGTAGGTTTTGTTTTAGTGGTAATGGTTTGAGGCCTCAGGATATTAAGGTGGGTGATATTTACCTTCTGGTTATTGGATCTTTTGTTGACAGAGGGTAAGGATCTGGTAAGAGGCTCGTAGAGTCTTGTAAGTCTCCATCAGAGTCTAGAGTTTCTTTAGGGTAGACTGTATGGGTTACTTTAAGGCAAGCTTCAAGGGCCTGGATCAAGAGGATCCATAGTAGTGGGGGTAAATAGAAGTATATTGGCTGAATTGTGTAGAATTCTCTTATTGGTTGTTGGATGGCTAATATGTATTCAGTTCAGTCAAGCCCATGCTAGCTAGCTGCTGACCAATTCTCACTAGACGTTCTGACCACACTCCTTAATTTAGCCGACTCTCACATGGGAAAAGTAAAGGAGGAGAGACACAGCAAGAGGTAAAACAAGAGTTTTATTTTCAAATAAACCAACTTTGTTGATACAGATAACAAACCATGCATTCCTTAGATTAGGGAAGGAGAGTCAATTGGTAGGATAGGATCAAAGTGGACAGAAGGATGAGCGAGTGTCTGCCCTTTCCTTCACTCTCCCATCACTTCGTTGAGGTACCGTTTTTCTTGCCAGCGGCCTCCTTCAGCCTAGGTCCACTGGCTTTCCGGTTGGGTTGGTAAATGACTGCAGGTTTTGAGATAAGGCAACAGTGTCCAGATGGAGGAGTGTCTCAATGTGTGTGAAAGGGGATCAGAGTCCTTAGTCTCAAAGTCCTGTCCTTTCTCTGGTTTACACGCATATGGGGTATCTGCACCCATCCAATGCACCTGTATCAGAAGACCTTGGGGCATGCCACCTCTTTTATAGAGCCAAACCCCTGCAGGGTTTTCCCCCTCTTGTCTAAGGGTTTCTACAGATTCTTTTGCATTTTCCCCCTATTGCCTTATGGGTAGGCTTTTCTTCCACTGACCACCACAACCACCAACCTGGGCTTGAGCTCATTATCAGCAGTAGGTATACTCTTCACGTTCGAAGCTCCCCTGTCCCTCCAGTGACTTTGCGGCAACAACCACATTCCTGGGCAGCACCTCCTACAGGTTCGCCTCTCACTCCATCATATCTTCTGGCCCCTGTCAGCTTCGAGGGTAAGGTTTCCAGCAGGCTCTTCTCTCCTGCAATAGTCACTTTCTTATAGTATGGCCCAAATTGTTTAGCCAGCTCTGGGTCCTCTGCTCTTCCAATGTGCAGCCTTCTTGGATTTACCACAGCCTGGTCCACTCATCCCTCCTTGGTTCCTCTCACTGCTCGCATGCCGACAAGCTTTAATTCGGTCCAAACTTATGCAGTGGCAGTCTCTGCCTCATTTTACAGTTTGACTGGAGCACTAATTGTTATGAGGGTCCGTATTGGTGGGTCTGTCCTACCACTAACTCCAGCTTATCTGATTGGTAAAGGTGTAACAGTGTCTGTATAATGTCCATTGTTCTCACTTAGGCTCCAGTGACCTGGCACTTCCGATAATCTTATTCCGCTCTAGCTGCAGAACCCATAGCCAGAGGGTTCAAGAAGGTTGTCCGCCAACTTGGCACCAAGCACCAGTGTTATGGAGGCCATGGGATTCCTCATTCCTGCTGCACAAGCTGCAAGTTTGTGCTCAGGCCATCTTTGTACATACTCATGCTTTGCAGATGTGGTGTTTGCACCCATCTACCCTACTCTGACTTGTATTTCAAGTAGGCCTCAGGAATCTACTTACGGGCTTGTGTGCTTGAAGTGCGCCCGTGACAGAGTCCCGCTCCCAAAGTGGAGGATTTCGCCCAGGCCTCTAAATCTCCCAGTTCTGCTGTATTAATATGAAAGCCTCTCTGGGGCTGATTTTCTCAGTGCATTTCCTCTTACACTGTTCCCCCCCCAATAAATGCACAACTGAATCCACTCATGTCTCACAAGACACTTTTCCCAGGAAGGAGCAATAGGAGGCTTCCTGTCAAGCAATGGTTGCAAGCAACATAACTAACTTTTTGAGACATGATTGAGGGTGCTCCGAGGGAACCTCCATTTGCCAACTACAGGGTTTGCATCAGAGCCTGGCTGCTTCCCCTGACCCGCAACGGCATCCAGAACCGCTTTGTGCTTTCCCCAAAGATGAGACCATCACATTACAAAGAAACTAGTTTGATGAAACGTAATACTGAACTTCATCAAAAATAGCCATACATTTTTCAACTTCATAGTGATTTTGTAATGCACCAGGCATGCATGGTTGCTCCCAGAAATGGCTGTGTAGCCCATATAGTAACAGGATTGCATTTCACCAATACCTGCAATTTGGATTGCCAAGCAGCTGTTGCAACACAGAATTATGCAAGTGTGATCCAGGAGGTGCGGGAACAGGACGTTGGAACAAAATACTTTTCTGCATTAGGTTCACATTGTAGATGAAATATACAGATTTGGTATTAGCTATCCCCAATGTATCTTCCTTTGCGTCCATCTCATTGGTTTATAAAGTCTAATGGGTAATCCTGCCCACCTTCAACCTCGGTCCAAAATGCAGAGGCATTAAATGGCCCAGTTGCCATACTGTGGTCAGGCAGGAGTCCCAACTCCTCTTCGGTGTTCCTAGGGTACTCCAACATGGCTACACAGCCCTGGCAGCACAACGTCTACTAGTGCACTGTTCCTCTACAAATCATAAGATCCAAAATGGTGAGTCGAGAAGAGTTATCTGTGAAGAGTGTGTCAGGTCTTCATCAATGAAGCCTTGGTCTCTGTGGAGATGCTGGCAGCTTCCTTGTGCATGGGGCAAAAGATCAGAACGCTTCTCCACATCCCCAGGCAAGATGGCACCCATGACACCACGCAGCTATGATGGCAGAGGTTGCTGTGACGCTGCCACGCCACATCGTACGCAACCTGTAACAGAACAGGTGCCAAAGAAGCTGCCTCACATCACAACCCTCTGGTCAATCATGCTGTGCTGTCACTTTGGTTTCCTCATCCTCTTCCGTTTGTGTTGCTTCATCCCTCTTGTCTCTTCATGTTCCTTCTAACTCTTCCACGTTGTCTAGTCCATCCCTGCTCCTCTCCCGGGATTCAAGTCTATCCCCGACATCCATCGCAAGCCGAGTTCCACTAAGAGTTTTATTCCCCAGAGGATGCCCTTTGGTGACCACTCTAGGGTACATTAATCTTCCTTTCTACCATTTACAGGATTTCCCTGCAACTCTGGAGCAGCTTCCACATTCCACCATGGGCTTTACAAGCAGGTATGCGACTGAGTCTTTGCATTGCAATAACATGGTCATAGGGACCGGTGGAGTAACAAACTTGGCTCAAAGCTCTAGATTTGCTCTATTGCGGGACACCCACTTGTTACAATGGATTTCTAAACTCTGGCCTGGTGGACAGATGTTTAGGAGGCCACACTTGTTAGCTGAACAGGGGGCACACTTGGGAAGATAGCCAGACCAATATACAGTAGCTTGGGGCGCCATCAATGCTACAACTCAGAAGAATTGAGGGTGATCTGGGGTCTCCATTAAGCACACACAGTGAAACACCAAGAATTACAATTAGACAGTATACAAAAATATGCTGTTTATTATAGGCCCAATAACAAAACAATTAATAATTAAATGCACGAGTAAGAATACCACACACATATATATATATATATATATATATATATATACACACACACACACACACACACACACACACACACACACACACACACACACACAAAAGTCAGAGCGAAAAAGGTAAGATCTCCACCAATACCTGCAAAGGAAAAGGGTAAATAACTTTTATAGCACAAACGGTCTTCAGAGATAGCAACCCTAACTTTATAAATCCAGCCCCAAGATGAACGGAGCCTTGTGCGCAATGTTCAATGCGCGCATAAAGCTCACGGTTTGGCGTTAAATTCACAAGTACTCCTTAAAGAGCAGGAAAAATTTAGGGGCGAAACGGGCTCCAATAGGCAGCTGAGGGTCTGTTACGATGAATAAAGCAATTCTGATATTCAGAGAGCTTTAGGCGGCAAATACTACCTAAGCCAACAGGAGGACCCAAAATTAGCCCTCAAGAAATTAATGCGCTTGGATGAACAAAGGGCCACTGGTAAATGACTTAACTATTCTCTGCCCTTTGCTCGGGTTTGGTCCGGACTTGACAGGTGCAGAGGGGGGTCACCAGAGGTACGATTTTCCACCTTCCGTTCGGATTCCAAATGCACAGGCACTGTGGGTGCGTATACAGGTCCAATACGCACAGGAGCTGTTAGTCTCGATTCAGGCAAGAAAAGAAGAAAACACCAATACAGCAGGTCCAAGGGCACTGGAAGGAACGCGGGAACACCATCTTCAGCAACCATGACTGTAGCACAGTGACGCAAGGGGACCCAAGTCTCACGGTTTGGCGCAGCCTTCTGTCTCATGGCCCAAAGGTACAGGGACAATGAAATTCGGCAGAAAGATGCTGTGTTGGAAAACCTGGGATTCTCCAAAGTCCCATGTCGAAATATTGACGTTCCTGCACTGCAACCAAGGTTTGAGCTGGACAGTCCACTGGATGGCCAAAGGACACTACCGAACAGGCTCACTTGGAAGTTTACCAGGAGACGTTTACCAGGTGTCATACAAACAACTATTGCCAAAGTCCAAAGAGAATAATATCAAGGCAGGTTATAAAGACCCTACAATGCCAAAGTCAAGAGTAGGAAATAAGAATCCAGGTGTTTGCTACACTTATTGCTAGTGTGTAAAAGAGGCAATAAGAGGAACTGGTTTATACCCATTACCAAAGCCAAAGAAGAGTAAGATTGAAACACTTTGTCAGCAGTTGGTTAATGTGGAAGTGGGGCAACAAGAGTGGCAGGAAGGCTCTCCTTCAGACAGGAAATATTCAGGAGGAGTGAAGCATAACCTGCATTGCATGTGGCAATCACAAAGGGCAGCAATATGTTTCTTGACCCCTCAGAGGAAGTAATCAAACTAGATGTTGTGAAGTGTGAAGGCATCAAGAAGCAAGACAGAGACAACAGATTCAAAGTTTAAAAAGAATGGTTTATTAACTTAAATGTCAGGATGGGGGAAGGCATAACTTGTCCTATGCCAAGGTGGGATTTCCCTACCTAAAGACACTAAGGATAGTCCAAGTCAGTAAGTTCAATTTAAAAGACTGCCTGGTTCCAAAACCTATACATGCCCTCACAACTAAAGATAAACAATGTGTAGGGATGTAAGCATCAAAAGAAATAGTGTTCCAAATAACGTTCTGAGCTTCTTCCAGCTCTGGGCTTACTTTCCAGCTCCCCCTCCGAAGTTTAAGATGGTTCCACAAAGTCTCGGGGTTCCCTTCCCCAAGAAGGCAACACAGTTCCAAAATAGGGGTCTCGAGGTTCCCTTCCTCAAGGCAACCATAAAGTTCATATGGTCTCAGGTTTCCCTTCTCTCAGACTACAGCTTACTCGGCTTGCCAATTTATACTTAGTTCAATCTCTCAATATTCAAAACCAGTTTCAGGTCTACTTTACACTCCTTCTGGTTTCTTGACAGTTCATACAGATGCTTCCTTCTGCTACATGCACTTGGATTTGCTCTCTGTATGTTTCTTTGACTTTCACAGATGGGGTATCCCAGTCTAGGCGCAGCTGTCGGATCACAAGGCCCACCCATTACAGGTCATGCCACCAGTAACCCTATGCTTGCTTGTCCAGACAGGCTTGTCTGTAACCGCAACTGTGTTTTGGTTTTCTCCTTGCCAGCCTTTTAACTTTGCCACACTGCGTTTTTCTCTTTGCCAGTCACTTGACTTTGTCACAAGGTGCCCTTTCATACAGTTCACCTTCTTTCGCCACATTGCTTTCATACTCTTCAGCAATATGTATTTTTTATTGTGCAATTAGTTTAATTCATTAAAGCTTTAAGCACGTTACCAGCAATATTATATCTTTGTTTTTCACTGCATTTCATAAGATTTGTTCTTTGCTTTCAATAGATGTACCTGTACTTCACACAAACTTGTCAACTGTTTGTTTGTCAAAAGCTTTCCTTTAGTTCAGTATTCAATAGTTCTGAGCTTTTATTTTGTTGCTCACAGTCCATCTTATTCGGAATTTTCTTTAAACCCTGTTGCTTTGGGTTCACCATACTTTGCATATCATCTTTCGTTCATTCGGCATTCCCTTTTGCTCTCTAACAGCCATAGAAGCGCTGCGGTCTGAGCGTTTCCTCTTGTGCACTCACAGGTCCCTGGCGTCACCTCCAGGCAACTGCGTTCGCTTCTTCTGCTCCGCCGACATGTTTCCTTTGGACTGCGAGCCCCGCTCACACTTCACTCCACTCTCTGTGGATTACAGGCAGCTCTGCTTGCTTCCCACAGATGCTGCCGATAGCTTGCAGCTATCAGATTTCTTCCGTGTCAGCAGCTCCCGCTACGGACACCCGATTAATGAGGCTCCCACTGCTGTGGCCCTCTCATGCCCACCTGGGACTCGGCTCCCAGCTCCTTCGGGATACTCGCTGGCATCCTGGCTTCCCAGCCGGACCATACGCGCCAACCTCCTTCTACACAGGATTCTCCCCGCAGGCTCACAACACTCAGCCCGGAATCTCTCCTGCTTGTTTCCTCCTCCTCGTCAGCTCCACCTTTTATACACCTGCAACCATTTGACAGGTTGCAGGTGCGAGTCTTCAGGTCCAATTGCCTGACCATAGTTAGTGGAGTACTCTGGACATGCCTGATCCTTACAAACGTCTACAGGTTTCTTCCTCGTGTCAGTACTAGAGTGGTGAACTGACATGTTAGTGTCGGCTCTTCTTTGTCCCAGTACTATAATGCTATGAATGAGGTGCAATGAGGGGGAAATGAGGGGGAAAGGGTTTGCAATAGCCTATAAAGGCAGCGGGAGGTTGGCTCTTGCAAGGAAAAGGGGGATACCATGTCTGGTCGGTGGACCTTCTCTTCTCCCTCTTCCTAGTGTTTTTAGATTGATAATTTTTTCTGGTGTTACCTCGGCCAGAGGGAAAAAGAGTAAAACTACCCCACGAAGGCAGTTGGGACTGAGGATTCATCATGGAATGGAAATGGGGGATACTGTGTCTCACCCAAGGACATCCCCCTACCATTCCCCAAGTATCCCCTACCCAGGTGATCCTCCCTCGCATCTCCACCCACACGATCGGGAACCAAGAGAGATGGCACTTCCCTGGCCACCTGAGTAGAGGTTGTTGGGGAGGAGGAAGTGAGGATGCCCTCAGGTTCCTCACAGAAGCTAAAGGCATTGCTATATTGCTGGAAACACCTCTTTACCACAGAAGTACTTGTAGTAGTAGTTTGACCGGTCCTGGCAGGGGAGTACACCAGGACAAAAGGATCTTGTAGTAGTAGGCCTGGCAGGTGAGTGGACCAGGCAGAAGTCATTGAAGTACTGTGGTGGGGTGCTAAGTGTTAAAGAAAAAGTGGCAGAACCACTATTGTATTGTTGTGAACTATTGCAGAATCATCCCGACAAAGACAATGTTGTATGGTGTCCAGTGTTGATGAAGAAGTGGCAGAAACACTATTGTATTTTATGAACTATTGCAGAATATCGTCCTGACCAAGACATTGTTGTTGATTCTAATGAACTATGGAAGTATTCTTGTTCCATGAAGAAAGGTTGTATTGAACTCCTCATCAAAAGTGGGAATAGGAGAACCTTGTTGAACATTGGAAAATATTGGTAGAGTTCAAGGTGGAACAAATAGAACTTTATTGTTGGAACTGTGTTGCGAGGCAGGATTTCCTTATCCTTCTTTTTGGTACTTTTGAACAAGACCCTGTTTGATTCCGGAGCAGGGGGATTCATCCAGACTATAGGGAGAAACAGTTACCAGCTTGTGAACATAACCAATGTTTGTTGTATTGGAACAACCATATGTTACCTTGTTAAGTTTGTTATATGTACAAGTGTGAACAGAAACCTTTTGTTAGAGTGTTTCCTTTAGTTTATTTTGTTAGGCAGGGGAATTGTCTTCGGGGTAGGGACAGGGAGGCGTTTATCCAACCTTTTCAGTTAATAAAATGCCATCTTTTGAAAAACATTCACAAAGTTCTTTGCCTCACATTTCTGACCCATCACAATGTCCAAAAAGGGAAATCCCGGTCCTGAAAAGGCAAGAAGGCAAGGGTACAAAATGGCCAAAGACACAAACAAAAGACCTTGTGGCAAGGCCATGCTGGATACTAGCCACAGTCAGGAGCCACAGGCGGGAAACGTGGTAATGCTCAGTAAAAAGTTCTATAAATACAAGAAAAGACTACTGCTGCCACCAGTTTGCCCTAAGGCATATTGTACAATCACCAAAAATTCCATAGAGGGTGTCTAGAGCCATAAAACAGCAAGGACCCATCGTGCGGTACTATAAAGGTACGTTGGGCAATGATAAAATGTTACCAACAAGTGGCAACAAAGTCAAAAGACTAAGAGAAACAAGGTTTCTCAGTGCTGACAGCCTGTAGGATGTATCAGTTTCCCCATAACAATGAGGGAAAGCCCAGTGGAGTGCAGCTGAAGGCTGTGCTCCACTAGAAAAAGTCAGGTCAGAATACTAAAACAAAGGCAAAAAATGTGGGGGTCCATGGAGGAAAAGTTGCTTCAAGAGAAATCTTTTCAATCAACACTGAAACTGTCGGACAGTATATCACACACTCTATGAGAACTGAAGGCTCTCTCCTACTCTGGAAAAGAAAATTACACCACTTATTTCGTAACGCCTTGTACATAGGGGCTAACAAACAAACTATTAAAAAAATCCAATTCTTGCAAAACAATGCTCTCAGCGCAGCACTAGGAATTGCAAGGAGAGAACACATCTCCGAGAGGAAAAGAGCTAACAAAAGGCTCTCTACATACGATAAAATAAAACTAAAAGCTGCCTCCCTCACATAAATGCCTGAACAATGCGGCACCCAGTTACCTGTCAGATAGTATTTCTACGAAACCTGCAACAAGAACAACTAGAGTCTCTAATACAAATTGCCTCTTGGTCCCTAGATTCAAGTTATCTAGAGTTGGAGGTAGCAGTTTCCAGGTTAAGGCAACCCAATTGTGGAACTCGCTACTCTCCCTACAAAGAGTAGATCAATCGTACCAAAATTTCTGGAGCATAATAAACTGGCTTAAAGATGCTGACATTTAGGCTGGCTTATGACACCCCAGACTAACTGGCCTACTATCATGTAAATAATCTAGTTACTAGTCACATTACTGACTGTCTCCTGAACCTTATATACTACCACTCGATGAACCATGACTCTTCTAGGCTCTCCACGTGCCTGCTCTCCCCCTGTAGTCTGAACTACATGTATGTATATATCCTGTATGTATATAATTGCATTTTGTAAGTGAACATTATTATGTGTAACCAAGCTGTGAGTGATCTTATGCAATGCGCCCCGATACCTACGGGTGTAAAGACGCAGGTGGGGGGGAGGGATGTCTGTACTTCTGCTCTCTATATGGTAGAGGAGAGGCACAGAGGAACCCAGCCAAGATTCCCTATTATTGGTGCGTGGTCGAGCAATCAACGCCTAGCTTCTCAGGAGGTGATGCAGGCTGGTTCTAAGTACAATGTAGTCTCCAAGCACCCACAAAGGAATGTCCACACACTGTATCGGTTACAACACAGTCTTTATATAATTAATATTCAAAAGGTATATACAATATCACAATGACTCACTTTGTACTCCGAAAATCAGCAATGGTAAATATATACAGTTCTAAAGTGGTACCACTAACGTTATTAGATCTCATTAAAGTGCATACGGTTAGAATGACACATAGATCAGAATAAAGAGGAAACCAGCAGTAGAGAGAGGAAGGAAAGCAAGATAGTTGAACAATTGGCAGAATACTGGTCCTGCTACCTAGACACAGTTCTGTGTGGAGATCCCCCCCACCCCCACACCTGGGCAACCTGTAAAGCTAAGATGTATCACAAGCCCAGTCCATATATTGTTCACACTAGACTTTCCAACAGTTCTGCAACCCGAAAGTACCTTGGCGTTGTAGCGTCCCTCGTCGGGGAATCGACGGCCCTTCTTGAGTGCCCTCGCTTTAAGGCAGGAGTCACGGGTCGAACGTCCGAAGGAGAGCAGGTCCAGCTACGATGTTGAAGTGGCCGCGTCGTTCCTAGCGCTGCTCGTTGACGGGGAAGCGTAAACGTCCTGCAAGGAAGAGGCATGCGGGGCACCTCGTTGTTGATAGTTCTGGACCGCAAAGAGTTTGAAGAACTGTGGCCCAGCAAGGGCGTCGAGTCGTCAGCGCCTCTGTAGTCTTTGGGTGGCAGGAAACCCACCGGCGGATGCTCCTCGGCGCGTCGACGGCCAGACCTTCTCCAGCAGGATACAGTGGCAACAATGCGGACGAGCACATCCTTGGATCAATGAAGTTCTTAGGCAAACGGGAGCATGGCAGCTCCAGTCGGCAACGGCGGTCGTCGACAGTGCCGGACAACAGTCCGGGCGCTTCTCTTTGGAGTTCCGCAGCAGTCCTCGTATCGGGTCGGCAGCCTGTTGAAGGTCTGTCTACCAGGGAGCTTTGGCAAAGGTCAGCTGGTGCACGATAGTCCCTCGTAGCTCGGGAAGAGGGCGCCTTACCAGGTCCTCTATGGGTCAGTCCTTGGAGACACAGCAGCTTTCAGATTGCGAAGGAGAGCAACACCAATTCTTCTCTTCCAGCAGGGCTTCAAAGTCAAGCGTCAGTTTCACTCCAGTTACTCTTTGTAGTTTGGACTTCAGCTCTGAACACTTCTGAACACACTTCCTAGCAGTGAGAGGTCCCCAGATATACTGTTGATCTCCCATTCATTCCGCTGGGTCACACTGAAGCATCCAATCACTACGAAGGGCATTCATGCAGGCAGGCAACCAATCAGGCACACAGTGCATTCAGGCCATTCACTTCTCTCTAGACACTCACAACAAGTTATGTGTATTGCGACGACAAGTACAGAGCCATTCAACACTTCATACTGCATTCATACCGGTTACGGGCAGGGCTGTCTCAGTCATTTTGTCAACCACCAAGATACTAGACACCCACAACATAGAATGCGTATTCGTCACACACTCCATTCAACCAGGTCCCACCCACAGGCGTACCCACAACATACGGTCGTTGGGAAGGCTCCAGCCAGTCTGGTCAGCACTTCCCCAAACTACCATATATGGAACTTCCACTCAACAGCCAGTCAGGGGGAAGGGACAGAGTCAGGGATTCCCGGGACTTCGGGAAATCACGGTAAAAGGCGATGGAAGGCAAGAGGCCATGGGGGCCATTTTGTCTCCATCAGGAATCTACTGATTCCAATGACAGGGCCTGGGCATCCCAAAATGGAAGACGCTCAGGGCACCAGTCATTTCAGCACGGAGCTGCCACCAGCCCATACCCTGCTCGGAGGGCCACCCACAGGTGCCCATAAACATACACTATGGGCACAGGAGTGCACCCCTACCCATGGGTGCCATAAGAGTATCCCATGGGTCTGTTCACCAAACCCAGAGAGAGAGCTGCACCGCCAGGAGTCCCACACAAACTCCTGCACGGAAAACACGACAGAACACGATAAAAAACAGTAAAGGACAAGGATACAGAGGCCCTGTCCCTCCGATGCATTTCCAGCATCACAACGGGTCTGGAGCGCAATACAAGTAATAAAACAAACAAATAAACATGAGCGACGTGCCACCCTGTCGCAGCTGGTAACCACAATGGAGACTCAAGTGGGAACAACCGATACCCCAACAACAAATAAGGAAGTGCCCACTAACAAGGATATGTGAGATATTCTGGCAAACAAACACACACGCCCCTACTATGTCCAAGCATCCGTTATGTAACAGAAGGGTACTATGGGAAAGATAGAAGACTGGGTTGAAGCAGGGTGTAAAATGTGCACTCGCTACTAGCCATTGGCTAGTGATATTTGATTCTTGACGAGTAAGAAATTATGTGCTGTGTGTATGTATAGAATTGAGGAGGCGAATTACTTTTATGGCTGGCTGGTAGCTTGCAACTTGAATGTTTGCCCCTTGGTTGAAGCAATGGAAAACAGCCAACTGCCTACAATTTGGCTTGAGCTGAAAGACAAGGGATTATCCAAGATGGAAACTCAACCAGGGAGCTGGAATTGAAAAAGTCAACAACATAAAAACACACAAAAAAAATGCAACTTGCGCTTTTGGGGTTCTAGAATCAGAGAGGGATTGACCCAGATGGAGAAGGCGGTCAAGCACATTATTTCTTCAAGGTAAAGGAGGCTTAGACTACTTGATGGACATAAAGCATATACATCGGTGAGCTGGTTAATGCTTAAGATCCAGCATCGATCGATGTCACTTTTCTTCAGATAAACAACATAGCTTGGCCAAGATGAGGTGAAAAGAACGATAGAATACAAAACCAGCAAAGTGTATTTTTCTGGACCTCTCCTCACTGACATTCATGAAAAAGGTGCAAGTGCCGCCCGCTTACGACCTGGGTGAGGGAGTGTGGCACAAAATATATATCGGCTTACCCATTCAATTAACGGGGGATTCAGAAGATGATCAGGAAACACCAACAGGCTGAGACCTACCATCACAGGAGCAAAGGAATGCTGATGAACAGACTCCACTCAGAGCTGCAGGATCAAGGAAATACAAGAAACTGAATACGCTGTCTGGGTGCGGGTGAAAGCTGAAGAAAAACGTTCGAGATTCAGACCTCTACAACCGTTGGCTTTAAGAGGCTTTTATTGTTGAAATGGGGGGGGGGCACAGCATCATCAGGATGCACTAATTATCTTAGTGTCACGCTGCGGAGACCGTGGAAGTTATGGGCAAGATGGAGGCGCTATTAGGTCCTTACAGCCTGTCTGTGAGCGGTCTAGTCTTTTTGTTGCTGCTGCATTTAAGGAAGCCACGCCCCCTGCGAGTCGCGTTGCAACTCGCTATGCTGACTTTCGATTTGTGCCTACTACAGTTCCTGACATACCGAGCTCCTCTTTTGCTTTCTCGGTTAATCACCGCGGCCCATCGCCTTCTCGTTAGGCGACGGCCGTTCACTCTTGCCTTTCCTTTCCTTGCCCTTTATCTGGTCCTCGGTTCCTGCCGAGCTTCTCTCCCGTAGTACCCTCTACCTCGCTCGGCGGGTTCCTATCTTCCCCGTCGGCGAGGTTCCGGGTTTCCGGTTCCCTGTGGCTCGGGGTCTTTTCCGTCTTCCCTCGGTCTTGTCATTCCTCTCTTTCACCCCCTCTTTCATTCTCGCACGCTCGCATTCATTCGCTCTCATTCATACTCTCTTACATTCACTCTCTCTCTCATTCTCGCACGCTCACATTCATTCACTCTCTCATTCTCGCACGCTCGCATTCATTCACTCTCTCTCTCATTCGCGCACTTCTGCATTCACTCGCTCTCTCATTCATACTCTCTCGCATTCACTCTCTCTTTCTCTCACGGACTCACTATTGCTCTCTATTACTCACACTCTCTCCCCATTCCTTTACCTGGCTACCAAAACAACTTACCTCCGTCTGCAGTCTTCTGTGCCTATGTTCGATCTTTCGGAAGAATAGAAGTTCTCCTTTGTGGCTCCACACTCCATCGCCTCTCCCAGGGCTCTTTCATCCTTGCCAAGGAATCACAGTCCGGTAGCTGTCATCTATTGGAGTATCAACTGGACTTTCGCCTCAAGACTTTAAAAGCCTCTGGATCCGCAATTCCTCCATTCAACCCACGCCTGCAGCCTCACAGGGTTTTTTCTGCCTTATTGGCTTTTTCCCTGTTTTGGGAGGGGCGGACTCCCCAGGGTTCACCTGACGGTTTATTCCAATAACGGTCAAGGTGGCCTCCGGAGGAGACCGTCCCTATCTCTTTGAACGCAAGAAGGGGAAAGGACTCCTTAAGAAGGATACTGAAGAGGAGAGAACCCCGAAAGACCGGAGGAGAAGACAGAAAGTCGCCAGTCACAGTGAAGATCAAGGTGAGGAGACTCCTGGGGAAGGCACTGTGGGAAGTGGCTGTGACACTTAGTTACTTAGCTTTGTTGAAGGTCCTTGACTCTAGACTAACAGTAAAATCTTTTCGTTAAGTGTGATAGAGGCCTTGTGTGATTTATCGAGAATCATGGGGTTGGGTGGGAGAGCTTCAAGATTTTTGAACTGGGGATGTGGGTCAGCTGAGTAATTGCTATTTTACAGCGCTGGTTAATGGCGTTGATCCATCACTTCTTAGCCTCCCGCACTCAATCTGGCAGCTCACTCTACTTTTTATGATCAGTTCTGGGGATTATTGAGAAGTCAGTGCACCTTGAGAAGAAGAAGTTAAAAGAGCCCTTATGCTTATACTTTATTGTAACCTTTTTAGTACTCTGGAGCACAGAAATCCTCAGGCGGAGGCTTTATTCCATGGGGTGGGGGCTTTGGAATGGATGCACAGGACGGGGGTGGTGGGGGTTCATTGAGGGTTTTTAGGACAATAGATAGGAATTTAGATGACAAGGATGGTCACCAGATATAACTATAATACCACAATCGAGGTTGCCTATTGCATTGTGGTATAAAGGATTGGTTGATGGGAGGGTGCTCCATCGAATCAATGCAAAGTACTTGAATTCGACGTATAAATGGCCACGGTCAGCAAGAGATTTCAGAAGAATTCCCTCATTGTCAAGCAGGGTAAGAGGGGGCAATTAGGGGTTCATTGTAGGGGGTATTATAAAGGAAAAAAGAGCAGGGGTAGATATTATTCGCACTATTAAGTCCACATTCAATCAAACCGAGGTGAAGAAATGCCTGGAAGGGAAATGTCTCATGAAAAAAGGTTGCAATATGGCCTCTGACGAACACTCTGTATGCTTTATAGCATGAATCTAGGACAAATGCCATTTCTTGGACAGGCTTTCAATAAGGTCTTCACTTGGAATGAAGAGATACTGTTACTAGGGGGAGCATTTAAATTTGATGGTGGATCCGGAATGCAAGAGATTATCGATACAGAGTTCTCAAACAGCAGAAAGTGAACCTAGTCACTTGGAACTTTGCTGAAGATGCATGGGACAGTACACAGAGAAAGAGTGACCCTTATAGTAGAGGATATTAGTTATAAAAATAATTTCTTTAATGTGTTATAGTTTACAAGTAAACCTTTCACATTCAATAAGTACAAATCTTTCAATTCAATCATTTGTGCAAAATGTATATAAAATGCGAATACAAATAATTATAGTTACAAATATACAATATAAAATACAGTATAAAATTTCATTTCTAACAGTAGTAAAATAAATACATAGGTCTACAGTAATTTCAATTGACCAACTTAGGACATATAGAATCCAGTATTGCATCTACTTCCAGCCTAGCTTGAACTTTCTGTAGTGAACATGTATAAAAAAGAAACATACATCAATTCACTGTTATATAGTTACTTTCACGAGTTGTTCTGTCTTTTGCCAGACATTATACATCGAGATATAGACCTTCATATTCCTTGTGTTAATACACTGTGCCCAAAAGGCCATATCATTTATGGTATTGAGATTATGTACATATCTCCCATATAGTCTAGTATATGTCTCAGTAAGACTGGGGCATTCTGATAATACATGCTTGGCAGTTTCTATTTCCTCTTATTCTTACATATCTGTCATGCTTCCAGCCCCTCATGTCTCCAGCCCTCCAAGATGTCAGGCTGGATCCAGGCCACAATCACCTACATGGCCCTCAAGGGCCTCTCCATCCCTCCAAAGACCCACTTGGAGTCAGACTTGGCGCTTGTGGCACCAGACTCACTCACTCCCATAGCTTAACATTGGGGATTGGACTTGTAGTGCATTGATGGGGACAAGATGGATGCCCACACAGATTTCGGTTCCCAGAACTGCATGTGCAGTCTAGTCTTTTGGGTGTGGTTCAGCCCAGAGACAGATACTCTTCTACAGGGATAACCCCACACTCTGCTGATGATCCCTCCTACTAAGTGAGGATATATAACATATATTTCAACAAAAGGAAGGAATATACAACAAACTATATAAAACAGTGAACTTATCCCCTCAGAAAGCAGAAATACATAACAGCCGCTAAATCAATATGGGCTGCATTATGTATTCTCAATTAACATAAAACAGTATTATCAGAAAATATCATTTTTAATATATTAATCTCTAATTCAGCACAGGTAATACAAAAATAGTTTCAAAAACATATACACATAGTCATATACATGTTAAAAACATTCCACCTCGCAGTATAGAAACTTTTATGCCGACAATTAGATCAGCATAGCACCAGAATGGCAACTTAATTGATCTCATTTCCCATTGTGTGTCACAGCCCAACTTATATAAGTTTCTGTCCTCTGTGTTCTCAATAACCGGACATTCATCAGGGGCAGAGGTAATCCTGTGCTTCAGGTAGATTCTTCCTATTCAACCAACAACTTGCTATTTCTAAGGAAAAAAGAGAGAAACATGTATCACTGACACCGGCATAATCGGTTTAATTATTCACCAAAGCCACGCCCTAATCACCAATAGGGTACCAAGATATAGTAAATCATATACCTGGTCTAAGATCTCAAGAAATATATAACTTGGACCTCAAAAGCCAACCCATTTATGGCTCTTCACTGCAGAAGCAAAAGGGATTCTGCATCAAGTCCTACGAAATACCTACCCCAACGCTAAAATGTAGAGCTCTCTTACTCATAATAGCTGTTCTTTTCCCCTGAGTAGAAAAAAATCTTAGCATCTCAATCATCGGTTGGATACTGATACAACCCAAAATTTGATGTTCTAATATATAATTTACTCACCATGGGATGTGGAAGCTGAAATTTTCTTAGATTCAGCCAAGTCTCAGTAGTGGTAACCACCCATGGACCCTTTCCAATTCCTCTAGACCTCCAAGTGCCTGAAAAACAGGTGGAGGAAGATAGATTACATTAACCCACCAAATATCCATTATTCCTCACCTCCAACTCAACAAAAGAATCTTACCTATCTAAGGCTTTTGTGAGCCAACAAATATGTTTTGATCGGAGTACTATCTGGATACGGCCTCTTCCTCTTAACGGATGTGAACCTCTCGCTCTGTAATAATACAATGCTGAATCAGCAAAATATCAAGGAGTATCCCCATGTAAGACTTGAGTAATTCGACATCACTCCTAGCTCTTACCCACAATTAGGTGGATCCGCTCCTAGTAGGCAGCCACAAATAGAAGTTCGAGAACAGGGGCCGGCGGCCACGTCCACCGTCGGTTCTACCACCAAACGACCACAAATCCTCCTAACAAGTAAGTGGCGTACCGTGCTGACGTCACCACGCTAGTCATCGCGCGGTGACGTAAAACGTCATCACGCACCCTTCATGTAAAAAATGGGGCCGGGCTCAAAAAATCCCTAGTGATAGCGAGGTTGCCCCGCAACCATTGCTACGGGAAAAACAAAACAAAACAAAAGGGGATCTCACACAACCAAGGGCCCACAGTGTCCCTACCACAACAGCATCACAGGTATATATGGGGCTCAAAACTAGTAACACCAAATGGAAAAACAGGGTAATTTACCGGAGTTTTTATACCCAACGACCATCACAGAAAAACTATAAGTCCACCATCTGACTGATATTAGTCACTCTTACAGCGGGAAAAACCCCTGACCCGATCATGTCCAACGGTCATAGAGAAACCACAGAGTCATCTCTCTCAAAGAGGATTTGCCACAATAAAAGCAATCACCGATGAATTACACCATCAAGAGGTTTATGCAATCATTAGTTCACCAACAAATATATAGTTATTTGTTTCTGCATATAGAGGTTGGTATTCTCCCACAGTTGAAAACCCCCAGAAAGTGCAACACTCCAATGATTACGTGAGTACCATCACACTCTCTTATCTAATGTTATGCCACTCTATATTTTCATTTAATCCTGTAATGTGACTATTGGTGAGAAAAATCAGCTTCTGTTCCAGATTGATCAATTTTCTATTGATTTCGTCTTGGGTTCTCCCTTTAATCTTTTTAAGGATACACCATTCGAAGTCCGAGAATGTGTGTCTTCTCTCATCGAAATGTTTTACTAGAGGAGCTTTCTCAATATGATTTTTCAAACAGCTCCTGTGTTCGCTCATACGAGTCTTGCACTTTGTTGGTTTTGCCTATATAAATTAGGTCACATGGGCATTTAATCAAATAAATTACATTCTCCGTGTTACAATTAGTATGTTCTTTCAAAGACCATTCTGTGGTTAAACCCAAATCAACAGAAGTCATTTTCTTAGTAAAAGGGCACATAACACATTCTCCACACGGATGATGTCCCATCACACGGGGCAAACCCCACAATGTACTTTGGGCGCTCTCATGATTGACCACCTTGTGTATGTCGTTTTTCATGACAAGATTACGGATGTTAGTGCTCTTTTTAAAGGCTATCAAAGGTACTGGGCTATTCATAGTCTTTTTCCAATTTTTGCATATAATGTTCTTAACTTTATAGGACATGTTGCTAAAGGTATTAACAAACACCAATGGGGTGTCACGATTGGCAGTGTTTTTCTTTTTCCTTTCAAGAAGGGCTTCCCGATTGTTGTTAAAAGCTTGTTTGGCAGATTGTCTCACGACCTTGGTAGGGTAACCCCTTTCAATCAGTTTGTCCATTAGTATATTAGCGCCTGTTTCATAATCATGATTGGTGCTACTGTTACGCTTCAGCCGTAGAAACTGCCCAAAGGGCAGATTGTCCCGGACATGTTTCGCGTGATGACTCCTGTAATGCAGTAACGCATTTTTATCGGTGCTCTTGACAAACGGTTTCACCCATAGTTGGTTATTCTGTTGGTAAATTGTTAAATCTAGATAATTTACCTCTGTGGAGTTCATGGTAGCTGTAAATTTCAGGTATCTATTCTGGTTATTAAGCCAAATAAGGAAATTATTAGCTTCATCTATTGAGCCATGCCATACCATGAACACATCATCGATGTATCTTAACCATTCAGTTATTTGTTGCTTGAAAGAGACACCTGGGATACCCAGAGACTATTTAAGCCATGCCCAGGCTGAGAAACATGCTTTGTGTTATCTGCACCTGCAGCGTGACACTCACCGTGTTCGGATCGGTCTCCAGTAGGCTGTCATGTCTGCTGGACATATCTCTGGACCAGGAACGACCTCTCCATACAAAATGAGTTACGCCCATAGAACCACCAGACCATTCTATTCGAAATGGAGGTTGTTCGATGCATTACCGGGAAACGACGTGCATTCTTCACGTCGTTAAATTCACGTGATTTAGTTCCATCACGTGTATCACGGCAGTACGTACATAAGCAGCGTGGAAACGCCGATCACTGCTTCTGATTAACTCTTTGTTGGCGTTTTGTTGCTGAACTCCGGACCTGCGTCCTCGCATTCCCTTCAGCAACTTCTTTGGCCTTTTGGAGTGTGTTTTCCTCCACACGCTAATTCCTGAGCTGCGTGTATCCTGTTCGCGTGCCAAATCTCCACGCGGACGCTGTCTGCAAGCGCGGCTGTCCTGAGCTGCATGTATCCTGTTCGCGTGCCAAATCTCCACGCGGACGCTGTCTGCAAGCGTGGCTGTCCTGAGCTGCGTGTATCCTGTTCGCGTGCCAAACCTCCACGCGGACGCTGTCTGCAAGCGTGGCTGTCCTGAGCTGCGTGTATCCTGTTCACGTGCCAAATCTCAACGCGGACGCTGTCTGCAAGCGTGGCTGTCCTGAGCTGCGTGTATCCCGTTCGCGTGCCAAATCTCCACGCAGACGCTGTCTGCAAGCGCGGCTGTCCTGAGCTGCGTGTATCCTGTTCGCGTGCCAAATCTCCACACGCAGACGCTGTTTTCAAGCGCGGCTGTCCTGGGCTGCGTGTATCCAGTTCGCATGCAAAATCTCCACGCGGAAACGCTGTCTCCAAGTGTGGCTGACCTGGCTGCGTGTATGCTGTCGCGTGCAATCTTGCACGTGGTTTTCTGAACTACTTTGAACCTTTGGTACCTGTGACAGTTAACAGGTGAAATTCTAAGTATTTCATGAACTATTGGAAGGTGATTGTGCACAGTACTTTGGACGCTATCCTGTGGTGCACCAACCCGGTATCTAGCGAGAGCCTCGTGCCATTCGGGATAAGTCTCCCTTACTAATCTTCCCTTCCTTTGTCGTTTGTTCAACTCTGGACTTTCGTGGATTACTTCAGTTTTGCCATAAGGTCAGTGTCTGAATTAATGCTAATACTGTGTTATCTTAGTAATTTGAGTTTGGGACAGTTTCTTATGATACTTTATCTATCCTAGGCATACTTCCTACACAATTCCCACACCCTTTCCAGTGATCCATCTCTCTGCCCGTTTCATTCAGTCAGAGAGTTGTATCATTTGGAAGGTCTAATTTGACCTACCTACAATCAAGTCGTGTGAAAATAGGATCCGGAAGAGCCCTACCAACTGTATCCTTTTTTGGTTACCGTATCCTTTTCAATTGATGCATTGGTGATTTATGACAATTCTGCGCTCAGCTCCTGCAAGAACAAGAACACTGTTAGGAACAGCATTACCTTGCAGCGCTTCTGCCCATAATTCATCGCTTCTTCTGTTCTGCGGGCATTTTCGACGGTGTCATTCCCATCCCCGCACGCCGCTTCCTAAGGAAAAGGGAAAAGAACAGAAAAAAAGGCATTAGTAAGCATTCAGCAAATCTTTGCTTATTTTTAAAGACTGTACGAGCTTCAAACGCTTACCTGAATACCAGCCACTCTGGGGGAACTCTGTCTCCGGAACTTCTCATCCATCTGCAAGAGGGAAAAGACACTCCAGTTTAGCATGATTACAATTACATCTAGAGGCGCTGCATACCGCGCTTACTCACCGCATTTCTTCTTCATAACCGGCATCCACGCTGAAAACGTTGCAGCACCTAAAAGACACAGAAAAACAACTCAGTTCAATACAAATACAGAAGGGTCGCATCGTGCCCTCACTCACCTTCAGCGCTACTCATCTCAGCAGCACGTCACCATCCCCGGACACCGGCCATCATCTAAGGAAGGAAAGGAACGAAGTTAGAGAACTGTTCAAAAGACTCATTATACTTACCTGTCGGACTCTTGCCAGTGAAGTAACTAGGCAGCAACGAGCCCACATCAATCGACGCACCCCTCCGCTGAAAGCAGGATGGAGAGCACACTTTCCAAGAAAACAAGGTGAGCTGTGGATCAAAGGGAAGGGTTGGACACCGGGGAAGAAGGGGTTCAAGCACACAGACAATAGGGAGTTAAACTCTACCAATCCTGTGTTTCAGGCCCAGTCTCCAGTCGAGTAGACACCAGGGAAGGGTTTGAGGTCGTAAGAGGTCAGAAGAGGCCGAGTGATGTCCCTGTGGATACCAGGTAAGCGTTACAATATCCTACACCATCGTTTGAGCCATGGTATGTTGGTAAGTGACCCAGTTACTGACAATACTGGCAGGTGATTCAGTCCCAGTAATAAAATGAAGCGTCTGAGTCTAGGGGAAGGGGAGAGGATATTAATTTTATTCCCACTCACATCCGAGTTAATCTAGGCTTGATTATCTCTTTATGGAAGAAAGTCAGCGATCGTAGAGCAAACAAGGTGGAGATTGTCCATGTGGTCTGGTCTCCCATAAAATGGCGATTCTGGGTCTGGCTCACCCCATTACTGGGCTGGGTAAGGCTAAGTGGCAATGTGTTGTCTTGCTGCGGAGGGATCCGGCGTTAGCCATGAGAGACACAATTGAACAATATTGTGAGAGCAATGAAGGAGGAAAGGTTTCACCTGGGATTGTTTGGAATGCAGTCAAAGCCACCTTTAGGGGTGCTGATAGCAGAAGGGACTAGGTGAACAAGTCAATTGTGAATAGATGTCATACAAATGAGAGAGAGGAGAGGAGGTACATTTGTCTAACATCAAAGTAGTTAAGGAAGAGCTTACATTTTGCAGACTGATGCTGTGGGTTGTAATGATAGCACCAGCACACGAAAGTAAAGGCCAAGTTAGGCCACATATGTGAAATGCATGCGCCTGAAGGAAGGACACACTGGCAGAGTGAAACCTTAAGACTGCAATCCTGCTAAAGATGTATATCAAATCCAAAGATATGTACTTCTGCAGATGGCATAAGAAAGATTTGAAAGTCAAAAGCACAGTGTTGGCTGAGAGAAAAACGCAGCAATTTAATTGGAACTGTCAAACATCGAAATGCTGCGCACCCTGAATTTAAGTAAGTGAGCCTTGCAGGCGAAATTCAAAGCCATGTGAATCTCTCTCCTTTCAGGTGACTAAAACCCACTTTTCAGAACACAAAAAACAGACAGCAGATAAGGAAAAATATGTTTGTGAGTGGCCAAAATGAACAGCTGCCCTTTGCTTGAAGTTGCCACATTAATACAGATTGCTGTTTGCAAAGTAAAAGAAAGATTCTGGAGTAGCCAAAATGACATTTATAATGGATAGTGGGACTGATTGCAACACAGATTCAAAACAAACACGCCCCACTCCTGGCTCTGCTCCGGCCTTCCCAGTTGATAAACAATGACAGATGGATGTGATAAACAATGACAGATGGATGTCGCCATAGCGTGACAGGAATGTATTGGTGGGCTGTATAAACGGAGGCTGAAATCAAGTGAAGTTGAAAATAGCGTAAATTGAAGACATTGTGTGTCCAAATTCCCGATTTAACTGGGCGATGGCATGCGATAAATAAAGATATACTCTTTGCTGTCTCTCTTAGCACAGCTTCTGGGCCCCACAAGAGTGATTGATCGTGTTATTGCAGGTCTGACTCAACAGTCTAATGCACAGAACTGGACAACATTACTTCAGGGAAATGAGACCAAGAACCAAACATGACATTTTTGTTTATATTTATAAATATATAGCCATTGACTTTCATTGAAAATGGCTTTTTAGTCAATAACGTTGAGATCATAATAGTTACAGACTTGTGGCTGGTGTCATTTTAAAAAAGTAATTTCATCCACATGCGATTTGTGGGACTCAAGTTATAAGAATGTTAGTTTTCAAATAAAAGGTGAAAAACTGTAGCACATCCGTGCAATCACTTACTGAAACGGGAGTGACCTCTCCTGATCCATCTTGATGAGGGGCATATTAATATTTATATATCATGGAATATATTGGTAAATTACAGAATTTTGCTATGTAGGGACCTTTTGGGTAAAACTGGACATGGAAGAAAATGTGAATTTCACAGGGGAGTTGCAATATTTCTGTTCTAGACTTCTGAACCAATCCTTAAAGAGGGGTTGGACTTGGGGGTGGAGGGAAATGTAAATGTCCAATCCTGGTTGAGAGATCATAAGTTAGCACCTCCTAATGTTCATTTTCCATGGGAGGGGCTTAGAGAGTAAAAAGGTCTTGCACTATGGAAGTGGGAGTGCTGCCTAAAAATCACCAAAAGATCTGCTGAAAAATCTTTTGGGTGGAAATATTGGAAGAGGGCTGGAGATTCCCATTGCTGTGGAGACCAGAAAACAGAGGCTGGATTCTTACCCAGAGGCCATAGAGGGATGATTGCCATGGGATCCCATTGACTGAAGTGCTGCCCAGATTCCTGATTTTTCTCAAAAGCGAAACCCTGCCCAATCTCCATGAGTGCCAAGCCCAGAGATTTCCAAAAGTAATTAAATCGTTCAACAAAATTTCATTGTAGGGATCTATTTAATAGTCTATTCCCTTTCATAAGTGGGTTACCTTACATTAGTGAGTGTGGGAAATGTGTGTAGACCCTTAGTACATTAGGCTGTATATTAATGTACTTAACTCCCAAATAGATTGATGCAGTGGTGAGGTTGGAAGAATTCGAAAATGTTACCCTTTCTCTTAGCGGGAATAATATCATAGCCACCTAAAGTAATTAGGGTGTCTTTGCCACCAAAATGAAACTGGTTATTCTCCATTCCCAAACCTTGCCTTTAAAACCAAAAAGGTGTTAGTTCCAGTCCCAAAACTTGTACTAAAAGAAGGTGTTTTGTCACCCCTCCTTAAACATTGTATTTAGAGAATGGATTACCATACTGCCCCCACTCCCTAGACCTGGCCTTTAAACAAAGGGGTGCTGCATATAACAGAGGTCTGGGTTTTTGGTGTTGGGGAGAGATGTGCTTTGGAAAAGAGAAACCTCATGCCCCGAGCCTGGCATTGTATTATGTGTTTCAAAATCAAACCTGTGCTTGTTTGCAATCTAAATCTTCTTAAATCATTACGGCTGTTTATTACGGAAAAGAACCTCATTGTGTGTGAAGCTTTGTATTGTGCCACAAAGAAGGTGAGATGTGTAACAAACAGAACCTCATTGAATCTATACTTTAAATAAATATACATCGGCCTGATTTTTGGCACATTGTTGGCACAGGGGGAGGGATCCACAGAGCTCTATACGAGTCATAAGTGGGGCATACTAAAATCACATTCATGGTGTATTGTGGTCCAGTTTAACAGGGTGGAGGGGGGAACCCTAGGTTGAGTGTGGTCTCCCTATACATCGTTAAAATGCTTTTTGCAAGAAACTTTGATTTCTCAGACTCATGTTTTACAAGAAAAGTGGCAAAGCTGACACTATGCTATATAGGACATTACGGGCTCCCAGGTCAGACCATTGTGTAGATTCGCAGATATGGGATTTTGAACAAGAAAGCAATGGGAAATCCCAGATTGATTTGTGAAATTCTAACAATGTTTCTATGCAGCAGAGGATGGGTGCACAAAGGGGCTGATTGGGTCTTATTTTGTCACCCTAGGCTTGCCTACTTTTTCAGAAAAAGAATTAGTGAAACACAAAGGCCTGATAGACTGGGAAGTTTGGACAGCGATAAAGAGAATTAAGGTAGGTCAAGCTCCAGGCCTGGATGGTTCACTATTCAATTTTATAAGAGTTTTCAAGAAACACTGTCCCCAAAGTTGGCAAAAGTGCTTAATGGTACAATATAGGGATAAGAGATTCCTCTATCGTTTATGCAAGTTAATATTTCCTCAATTCCAAAGTAGAGGAAGATCATATATATTGTGGCTTGTCTAGCGCTAATTCAATGTCAAATGGCAATGCGCAATCCACAGAAGCAGGTTAGCCTCCAAACTTGATGTGGTTTTACCGGATCTGGTCCATCCCAACTCATTTGGATTTGTTACGGACCTGCCAGGAGCCTACTGATATCATGTGTGTCCTGGCCTGATCCAGTTTTACTGTCATTAGATATCGAGAAGGCTTTTGACTGGGAGCTGGAAATTTGGCAGTTTTTATGTGATGGAGATTTTTGGCTCAAACTTGTTATGCTGGATTGAGCAGATTTATTTGACCCTTACACCCGGGGTTTGGTTCACTAGGCACTTGGCTGGTCTTTTGGGCTCCATAGGTGGGGTCTCCTATCCCCATCTTGTTTGCCCTTGTCACACAGCCATTATCTAATGCAACTAGGAAGAATGAGAGGATACCAGGGTTTCGGGTAGACAGCAGATAATATTTACTTTTTGCTGATGACCCATTCCTATATTGTACTCATCCTGGTGTATCAATCCCGACTATGACCCAGAAATTGTCAAGACACAGGGATATGTCAGAGTACAACAATAACACTGAGAAACCACCCTTGCGCCCAGTATGCCCTACAGTGCAAGAACGTTGCTGAGGAATTGGCTAACTTTCCTTTTGCAATAAGCAGTGATTGGTACCAAGTTGCACACTTTCATGCATGAGCCCTTGAGCCAGCCCTATTTTTCTCCACTGCATGCTGGGACTTTTACGCCCACCCTTACAATGGGAAAAACAAACTACAAATTTCAGCATGCAATTGGAAACAATAATCATGACTGGCTGTAAATTAACATTTGAAAGATTACCTACATGTTGAGATATTGAAGGTGTTTCTTACAGCATATCTAATTAAATGTACTTGTTTACATTTGTTTTACAACAGGAATTAGTTTAGTCAGAAGCAACTTACTTGATTTACTGAAAAAGCAGCACTGTTACTAAGAGTAACCAAAGCTTGTTCACGAATTGAACTTTCGTCAGTAGTTTCAAGCAGCTCGATCAGTTTGTGCAGATGTTCAGCATCCAGATTACTTGATGGATTTATTAGAACATCTGTAAATAAAAGAATTGTCATAAATACACATGCAACACTTTTTTTCAAGATACGGCCGTTAACAGTTATAATTGGAGCCCTAAGTTATTGTGGTCAAAACAGCTAGTTGGAGGCTGGTGTGAAAAAAAAAAAATAATAATAATAATAACAACAACATAACTCTGAAAACAGGGTATTTGGTCTAACAGTTCAATCTTGTGGGTACTGGCCGAATCGGTCAAGTTTATACGTTCACTAAAGGTTTTATCTGGGGTCCAGTATTATATGAAAACAAACTGCATTAGCAGCACAGAATTAAACATTTATTATCAAGTCGGCTCATGGCCATAAAAGTTACAAAATTAAAACAATAGTACCAAAGACAGGTTACAGAATAAAAAATATATACATTTCTCTCACAGTTTCATCCCATGAAATTGGCAGAAAGGCAGCCCAAGAACCTCAGTTAATCTTATAAATCAATCTCAACCAGCAGACCCGGGTCAGATGCACTCTATGATGTTCCCCTGTAACCATGGAACACTTACAACACAGTCTTTGAACCTTTGCAATCTTGTTTTCAAGAATCGTTTTTTTTTTTTTTTAAGCTGTATCTAAGTGAATGTACTGTAAGAGCTCCACGATGCCTCAGGGCCGTTTGTGAGTTTTAGAAATTCAAATAAATAAATAAATACATTGCAAAATGTCATTGATATAAATAGGTTAAAACAATAATTGGCAAGCCAGTCAAACATCAAATACCCTTTTTAGTCGCCAGGCTCTTTTCAAATATTGCAATTGAGCCTGGAGCTCTGCTTTGTTTTGGTTGCATAAGAAAACCTTTAGGGACACTGCAATACTCTTTATAGTATACTTTTTTATATAGATAGGGCAAGCCACTTATGCCGCAGATGCCAATACAGGGGGCAGAGAAACAGTATTTTAAATTGTCAACCCCTTCCCCACAAATTTTGCACACTGGGGTATTCCCTCTGCCCCAGGAACTTGGGAACACTGCGAGTGGGAGTATCCCTAGTCTAATTTAGAAAAATAGGGTTTGTGCCTCCTGTCTTGAATAAGTGTTAAATACCTTTCTTGACCAACAGAGTGTTTAAGCTCACGTTACACTGCATATGTACCAGCTGGGCCCATCACCGAGAACCTTCATTTATAATACCAATCTGTGTACTTCTGCTTAATATGCTCTTTCGTAATCAAGGTTTCTCAGTGTACGATGGCAGATATTGAGGGGAGGCCAGGTTTTGTAGTCAAATCAAATACATAGCTAATCCATGGAAGCGTTCTTGCACCATCTTGTGCAAGAACGTCCAGGAGAGCTACTTTATAAGTGCTAAAGAGGGTAGGGGGGGCGCTATGCATTGCTCATAGAGAGCGGACTCCTTCCCGGAACACTTACCTGCAACTAAGAGGTAGCGCCTGCTCTGACAAGCTAACCTCCCCCCACCATTTGGGTACTTGACTGACCACTGCATACCCTGACCTCACTCACATGAAGGGAACTCTTCAGCTCCAGCCTCTACCCGGGACCAAATCACTATACTAGAGGGGTCACCCACCCTGATTACTGACTACTCCAGCCGGAGACACACCGAAGGGGCACCAATGAGAGAGGGAAACAGACTGCCCGGAAGTACCCAGATTATGAAAACATGAAGTTTGAAAGTTATTAACATAGAATATTTTGCTCCTGAAGAAGGGAAAATTACTTCCCGAAACGCGTTGAGCTATTTGGAACAGTAGTTAGGCCTCTACTGTACCTAAAATGTATATATTTTGTGATTGCAGACATGACACTATATGATGATCAACAATTGGTAATATTGTTGAATATAAACTGGCATGTATTAATAAAATTGTATTTTTCTACTGAAATCAATAACCAAGTGACTGCATGATTATTACCTCTACAGATTAAGAAAGCGTGTAAATGACTATTTCCAAAGTGCAGATTGAGATAACCCCAGTTGGTGGCTAATTAGCCAGTTACTCTAAGTCAACTTTAAGTTATTCCTTTTTTCTGTGTAAGCAGTTCAGACTAGAAATGGAGTACTGAAACAGATCCTCAACAGTATTAGATAAACATTTTGAACAATTGATTGCCACTGGCAATAACCTGAGTGTGCATGGGGCGCGAGTGATCCACAGCCCGTGGACACTTCCTTTTCCTTGCATTGCTCATAGAGATACAACAGGGGACACAACTTTCCATTGTACACAAAGCCGTCCACCCCAACTTCAAATTTGTTTGTTTGTTTATTTGATAAAGCACACCGAACCCTCAGGTAGCTGGGCGAAACATTACAAGTATACTTGAAGGTTAGTTACAGAGTAAATAGGGTACGTACATACAGGAAATAAACAGAATTACTGCCACATAGTTTATAAAGAGACTAGTGCTCACAAATAGGTATTACATGATTATAGTCGAATGGTGCAATAGTAATAGATACATTGAGAGCGGTAAGGCCTGACAGGCATTAGGTAGCAAGTGCAGTCATGGTTTAAGTACAGGAAGAGATGGGTTTGGGAGTCGATAGCAACAGGTTTAGGAGTCGTTAGTTTGTATCCAGGTGAGGACTTTCCGTCTAAATCTGGAATATGGTTGGTCTGTTCTGGGAACTAAGGGGAGTGCATTCCAGGATTGCGCAGCTATGACCGGGAAGCTAGAGCCACCAGCTGTGGTGCGTTTAAATCTAGGGATCTCTAAGGTGTGGCCGTTGGCAGATCTCATGGGGCGGGCAGGGAGTCTCTTGTTTATTCTTTCGACAAGATAAGGTGAAGCTATGTTGTTTTAGGGAGAGAGACAGGCTAGTGCTTGGAAGGGAAAGGAGATTAAAACGTATACACATTTTTAATTTAAGAAAAGAGATTGATCAAGAGAGTAAATAAAATGCATTTAAAAACTATTACTATTCAACCATCTGTCGGATCAGAATGGGAAGAAGTAGAATTCTATTGGTTGCAGAGCAGTCAGTACTACATTTTTAGTTTTATTTTAATCTCACATACCTTCATTCAAATCAGCTGTCATACCAAATAGTTGAAGTGCTTAGAAGCCGCAGGGAAGTTGAACAGTATTGTTCCATTACTGTGTCTTTATAATGTCGCCCCCTACTAAAACTGCACCTTTGCGCAATACTGAAATCCCGACCCCCATTACCCGGCAGCTGCTAAGCTGGAAAGTATGCAAAGAAACTAAAGCCACTTCACATTTCAGAGGTGGTAAGAAGTAGAGTTTATATGTAGATTATAATGCCTCCCTACAGCTTTTGAACCCGTGGATGGATCTTCAGCAAATTTGTCAGACCGAATATGGTGAAGTTGTGAGATGTCGCAAAAAAGCCAAAAAAATACATTCTTCGGTTTCTTAAGAGTTCGCATTAGGAAAAACGACATTTTACAAGCCTAGGTAGGTTGGTGCTCCCATTCGCAAGAATAGTTTTTGCTTTTCTTTGGCCAGGGTGCAAACATTTCACATTTATTTTGGCCGGGGGATGGGCTCCGCACATAATGCGCGTACCCACCCAATCTCCCATAACAAATAATACATCAAAATGGTCACTATCACAGGAAATAAAAAAGGGACCAAGTCCCTTTTCTATTTCAATGGCATTGGCCACGGACACAGTGAGAAGGAGAAGAGTCAACAGCTACCCCGGTTAAAACCATGCAATAGTTGTAGGCACGAAGGGGGCAGATAGCTAGTTTATACAAATCCTAGCTGATGCAGGTCACACATTGATTGCAAGGTAATTTTGTGGTGATTCAATTTAATCATAAATTCAGACATTATTAGCTGTAGGTTCGTACAGAAAGGAAAAGACAATTGTTGAACCTTTAAAAACTCACATGTAAGGCCACATTGGGCTTTCAGAAGACATTTGCAGACTGTTTTAAACATCACAGTTCAGTGAGTGAGGGTTAGTAGTATAAGTTTATGGTGCAAAATGCAATACTACTTGTGAACTAGTAGTATATTATGCTTGTCAACACATGATAATGTTTCTGGTTCGGGGTGGAGTCAACCTTCACTTGTGTTGAATTGTTCGCAGGTGAAGGGTCCGAACTGTCATCAGGACGAAGTTCAAAAAGAAGGGTGAGCACCTAGAGGGACAGATGACACTTGAGTGGGGGTGACCTGACATACAAATTAATCTGCATAGAGTCTGCATGCTAACAGCCTACCTTGGTAGTGTCAGCGATTGAACTTGAAATTATTTTGGTGGCTGCGCTGGTTTCTGGCAGGGCATCTGTAGCTATAGTCTACAAGAAGGGGTAACAGTAAGTTACCTAGGTAATATGGCCACGGACAGCAAGGGAGCACTGCAGCTGGAGCCTGATGCCACAGGCCACCAGATAAGTTGGTGGGCAGGGAGGGAGGGAGGGTTGGGGATGAAGTGGGGGCGGGAGTGGAGGGAAAAGGGTGGACCAGGAGCCAAGGGACAGGGGGGAAGAAAATGCCTGTGTGTGACTGGTGTACCGTGGGCAGATACTGGCAGTTCTTGCCAGCAGCGTCACGATTCGCTCCATTCGCTCGTATTCCCGCCACTTGTGGGCATTATTTGGGGACTGCACTTACCTTCTGAGCCCTACGATCCAGTGCTGTGCTGATTTGGGAGATCCAAAGCCCCATTTTCCATTTTGCTTCCCTTCCGGACCCATTTGGGGTTTTTGGCAGCCATTATGCTTTTTTTCCAAGACGATGCTTCCCAGTATACCTTGTCCACTGCTTCATAACTGCCCTTGCAGGAAAAGGTTGGGCAGAGGATAAGGAACACCTGTGCTCCAAGTGCTAGCAAGCATCACACCTAAGGCGTGTGAACATAAGAAAGCTTTAAAAGCCTCAGCGTGTTTCTGTCCAGTGCTGGTCATTGTTACATTGTTCCTGCTTTTAGCCGGGCTCTTGTTCCTGGTTCTTTATTCTAAGTATCTAGTTCCCTGTTTCTTGTTCCTGGATTTGGAATTTAGTGTGCTTAATAGTACGTTCTGCTTCCTGGATCCCCTTTCTAGCTTCCTCTGTTTTGCAGTCAGTACTTTCCAGTGCTTTTCTTTCCTGTGCAGCCCAATTTGTCTGTGTTCTATATTTCTTTGACCCTGCTCTGTTCTGCAGTTCAACCTGATCCTTTAGACTCCCCTCATTGAAGAATTATCATTTGTGTACGCTTTTCCTTCCCTCAGTGGGGAGTGGAGTGTTTTGGGCTTCCAATTTCGTTTTCCCTGATCCCATTCCAGACTTCCTTGAAATCCGTTCCTAGTTTTCCTTTGCACTTCTCTCTTGGTTGCCTATTGATTGTTATGTGTAATGTGCTGGTGTGACTAGCTCCACGGTGTATGACTAGGTTTTTCTCACTGCCTCTTAAGCACTATTCCTACTCGTCTCTTGCGAGTTATCCTCCGGTGGCCGTTATAGCCTTTCTGGGTCCCTGTGTGATCAGCAAGGTTTGAGGGCTTCGCCGACATTCCAAGTGGTGTTTTTCGTCCTTGTGAGTATGGTTAAGTTATCTACTATAATACCATCAAGAGTGTAATTGGGGGCGAGTAGCTTGCAGACTTTCACTGTAATCATAAGAAGCTTCTAAGTGCTTCCCATTTCAAGTCATATGCATTCATATCACATTCTACTTGCACATCTTGGGTGTTAGGGTGCATATTTTTTGATACGCGTCTACTCACTGTGTGATCTTGTGCACATTTCCATTGACATATCCGCTGCTCTGTCTCCTCATGACAATTGTTTTCAACTACCCAAATGCCTGAGTGCCCTTCCCTGGGTGCGAATTAGGACTGAGCGGAGCAATCAGTGATTTGCAAGATGTTATTTGAAGAACATCTGTCTTCTGGGCCTTCCTAGAGTGTAGGATGGAGGGGGGCCATTTCAATCTGCATTGGTAACTTGTTCCAGAGACAGGGTCTGCAGCAGGAAAATCAAAACAAAAAGAGCTCCATCTCCAGATAAACAACTCCTCTTCAGGAACCGCGGTATGAACAGTATAACCAATCGAAGTACCCTGTGTCACATTATTTGCAATGCAATACTAGAAAGAACATTTTAGGAAGAACAAAGATTTTAATCAGCACTACCGAAGTTCACTCATGCAATGCAATACAAACTTATGGTCCTAAAAACGTCTTAGATACATAGTTGACCCTTGTTTGCGCATACCAATACATTGTTAATGAATGGATTTCTTAGCACACTTACGAACCCTGCGAAAAAACATCCTGCGATGAAAGGACGTCCTACCCACCCTTCGCACTGCACCTCGCAATCCATACACTACACCAAAATACACATGCATTAACATATATCAAATTCACTAAATGGACCATTTTTAATGAAAAAATTAATTGTTGCATACAACATTAAAATTCAAGACAACCAGCTTTTAAAACTCCCAATATCTCATTTTTAAAATAAAACTGTTTCCAGTTCCCAAGCAGATGAACAACTTTTACCATATAATTTGTGCGGAACTGCTGGTCTGATCCATAAACAGGATTATAGCGCCTACCACTTACCAGCAATGAAGGGACCCCATGGATGACCTAGTGGAGGGGTTAAAGTATGGTTTTCCCTAAAGACAAAAGTAACACCTTGATTTAGATTCCAATGATATCTTGGCTATCAATTTATATCTAATAACTGATCCAGGGTGTCAATTTTGCCCTTGCAAGTAGCTTGGCTAGTGATATTTGACTCTTGGCAAGTATGAAATGGTGTGGTGTTTGCATGTATACAGTTGCACTGGAAAGTGACTATTATTATGGCTGGCTAGTAGCGTGCAACTTGAATGTTTGCACCCTGCCTGGTCAATAGCAGATGTAGAGTGGGTGGAGGAAACATGCTACATTTCTCCATCGTCAAGGACAGGCAGGTAGCTGTATTGTCCCCCCTGCGGTTTTTCCTCAATAATAACACTCCAAAAGTGAAGTTCCAGAAACCGGAAGCAGATGCATCTAATCTTGGCAGAGGACAAATAGGGATATTGCTCTTTGCTGATGATGCAGTTCTAATCTCCAAAACAATGAGTGGCTACCAGAGGTAGCTGTATCACTTTTATTGCATCTTCCCCATCTAGAGGCCTACAGATAAACATTATCAAAACTAAGTTGATGGTGTTTCATACATGGAAAATACTTAAGATACATCCAACACTTGGATTTTAGGGTGGGAAGGGGGGAGTATTTAGATTTCCTAGGAGTGCCCATTCACAAATACGCACCTGGTCTTCCCAAGTAGACAAAGCGCGTTGATGGTCTCAAGACTGGACTGGCGAGATGCTTGGCAAAGTGCTTTAAGGGGTAAACCGTGGAGTCTGCTATATTAAGTGTACTGCGTTCAGGCACTGTCAGCATCACTTTATGGGGCTGACCTTTGAGGAACCTGGAATATTACATTAATGGAACGTAAAGAAAAAGCATTAAATCCATCCTAACTGTACCTTGTACTGCTCCAACTATCTCCCTTCAGTTTTAATTGGGTATGATGGAGATTCTGCATGCTGTGAAACTGAAACCTTTAATGTACAGGTTGAAAATATGGACCTCTGCGCCACTAGTGAACAATCTCCTCCTCTATCAAAAAGCACTACCAAGGTACATCCACCCAATGGCATATAATCTTGATTTAAATTACCTATGGGCCGATCCAGAGTGATTGATCAGCTTCACATGATCAAAGTCTTAGTTAAGAAGATTGGTAATTTGGCTCCATGCTAGGTAACTGCTGGAGTGATAACATACTTTATGGTTCTGTCGATGTAAATAACTCACCGGAAATAGAGGCTTCTATACACTATAAACCCTTTTGCATCTAAAACCCTGGAAGTCAGGATCAAGATGTGCTTTGGGATCTTGCCCCTAGCAGCAACTGTGGCTCACTGGAAACAAACGCTGGCAATATCCTACCTGCATTGAATACATGCTGCTTTTTATGCTCGTTTTATACACTGAGGAAAGTCTGGCTTGTGACCAAAATGTGGTCTATTGTTCAAGAACCATTGAAAAATAACTTTTCTAGAGACTCCAGTATAGTTGCCTTTGAAGTTGCAAGATATATTTAAGAAGAGCGTGGTGTTGAAGAACTAGACAGTCAAATGGTACAATGATTAGAGAAGAGGTTTAGTAACACATCATATGTATGTTATTGTTTTTACTGGATTTTTACTGGTTTTGTCCCTTATTATGAAGTTGTAATATGAAGGGTTACGGATGTTTGTATATATTTGTAAATGTTTGACAACAATCAACATTCCTTCAGATGAAATCCTAAGTGTTCAAATCGCTGACATTCCATAATCTTGCATCATGGCAGAGATTTATGTTCTGCCATGCTTTATCAATTTTCTGATAGATAGCTGTGGTAAACCTGCACTTTTATGTGAGCTGCAATTGTTAAAAATACACCACGACACCTTGGATGTCTCTGCATAAGGCCATCAAGCCACTCCTCATGAGTCTCAATTGTGTCTCTCATATATCCAAGGTTTATTTCTGGTCAATGTCATTCACAACGGATCACTATGATCTCCCACTTTGCCACTCAATGTTCATGTCACAGAATATCAATATTTGGCTAATCTAAATTGGAGTTGTAGGCACTCTGGCATTCGGTGTATCCAGGAATCACCAATTAACCACAGTTTGCATCTACCACTCACCTACACAAAAGAAAAATACAGCATGGTACATACCCTCCCACCCTTAACATTATACAACTACAAACAGCACATATCTATCACACACAGACCATCAGCACTAAAATGTATGAATTTATTTTAAAAATAAACTATGACACAAAAGCCACAGTGTACATGAAAGGCTGAAGTACACAACAGCCTTACAAAGAACATTGTACAGACAAATATATTAATGCATTACTACAGACCTCTCCTAATTCATTCATATTATGTGGAAGCATACCAGTAACTACTAATATACTTTATACACTCATGAAAACATGCAATTTGCCACAATATGAGATTCAAAACAACCCAAAGTGCGAGTTACAGCAGGCAGAACTAATACAAATATAAGAATGTTGGTCTAATTTGTATATGTTTAATGTATTTCTACTGCGCCTTAGGCCTAAGGGCAAACGGGTGAATAAAAGAGAAATGGTTCAGAAAAGAACTATGGTTCAATATATTATAATATATAGTAAATAACAAGATGGTAACCCACAGCCAGGGACATGGCTCGGGGCTCGGGAAGGATAGCTCAGGGGAAATGTGCTCGCCTTGGAAGCAAGACACGGAGCACCACAGGTTCGATCCCCGGGTCCTCGCTTAGAAACCTCTGGGTATTAAGCGCGTTATAAATAACCTATCATCATCATGGACATCCGGGTATCTTCGGAAAACAGCCCCCATGCTTCACTACTGTGTACTCAGAGAAGCACCTATACTTACAAGACCAAAGATGATATAAATGTAAATACAAAAAAATGGCTAGAACTGAAGCACAACTATTTTAAGAGATCTATATTGCGATGAATCGGGCAAGGTCCTCACAAAGACCCTACCTAAAGTCTCCTGCCAGGTGGGCAGGGGAAGGCACCCGCTACCTGATCCTAACCCTGGGGGTGGTATTAGCCGGGAGGATCACTTGGGAGGAGAAGGGCCCCAAGGGAATAGGATGACTGTTGGGTGAGGGGCAGTATTGGTCTTCCTCAGAGGAAGAAAAGTCAGTGATGCCAGAATATGTACCAGAATGTGTAATGGCTTGTTGTCAGAGGGAGATTTCTCGTTCTAAAGCTACTTATCCTGGAGTTTGTGTAGAAAACTGTCATAATCAATCATTTATTAGGCATACAGCTACCCCTCAAATTTGGCCACATCTATAATGGTAAGAACTCTTGCTGCCACCGAGAGAAGGTTAAATGTGGACATCCGAACATGATCATCTTAAGTCTTGTAAGGAACTCATGGTGGCAACAGTAAAGAGACACAAGTGATCACAGTTCAAGGGTGTTTATTAACTGAATAAATGGGTTGGAAAGACGCCTAATCTAAACCTAAATCTAAGATGGGAGCAAGCTACAACCATCAAATAATAATAAGGCAGTCCTAGTGGCATCTTGTCAAATAAAAGGGCCTATACTAAAAAATACTATTGCCAGTCCTTACAGCTAATTTCAAAAAGAGTGTTGGATAATGTTCATAAGTGTTAGGCAGAATCCTGTGCAGTTCCCTTGGGGACCACTGCAAAACGATTAAGGCTACAGGAGTAAGCAGTAAACCCAATTGGTATCAGTCTGTACCACCCAGATTTACCTGGTAGCTGTGGCTGAGCAGTTAGACTTCTCTCAAGAAGAGTCAGGCAGTATACAGAGGATACACAATAGGGCTAAAAACACAGTAGAACAAGCAAACACTGACCAGAGTTTTGTATCAAAAGTATATAATTATTTAACACACACTTTAAAATACACTAGCACTATTAATCAAAGCAAGTTCAAAACACAATCAGAAAATTATACACACCTCCCTTAAGAATTATTAGACAAGTCTAAGTCAAAACACCACTTTTTGTCAAAACACAGGTGAGCGCGTAACCTAGATGGCACTCCAATAATTAAATAAAAGGGAGAGAAAAAGGCAAGTCATAAAGATAAAACAGTTCCCAACACTTTTAAGAGACCAAAACAAGTTAGTGAAGGCACAGTCTACTGTAGAGCCAAAGTTCATAGGCCAGGCCCACTTTTAATGGAGCAAGGTGAAATGTGCCCAAGATCACACCGCTGAGAAATGCATTCAAGTCTTTGTAGAAATGTTCAAAAGAGTTTGGGGTGGTTCAAAAGATAAAGTTAGAAGGTCTGGGGGCCAACCCAGTTGGAAAGCCAAGGATTTAAGGGTCACCTTGAGCAAACCGAAGAAAGGGAGGCCAAGTGGAACACAGTACCTTTAAAGTTGAGGAGGCTCCAGCGGTGGCAGTTGTTCCTGGCAGCGGGTGCAGTTCGTGGTTTCGACCAGGGGAAGAGAGGATCTCGTCGAGGAGGAAATTTGGAGTCATTGCACTGCCCAGGGAAGAAACCAGCCACAGAGTTCGTCAGTTAAAAGGTGCGTTCCTGGTATTCGCGGTCACAGTGGTGAAGCTTGGCTATTCGGCCGCCGGGGTGCTTGGCACGGGCGGGTCGACCAAGAGACGTCCTGGAAGGCGAAATGGCAAACTGGTTGATCCCACCAGCTCAGAGGAAGAAGACTCTTTCAGCAGAAGATCTTCTCTTGTCCTCGGGAAAGTGGTGAGGTCATTGCAGCAGGGCTCCACCGGTGGTGTTGTCATTGCAGATGGCTCAGCTTCTCCCCTCTTCGGATTTCTTAGGTCCTGTGGCGACTTCTGAAGTTCCAGTCCCAAAAGCCCTGCTTTTATGCAGAAAAACCCCCATTCAACAGCCTCGCTGTCACTCAAACATGCTAAGTGGTGAGCCGGGCAGCTCACCACTGGCCCAATCAGAAAAGAGTGTGACTTGGGTTTCTAAGGCAACGCAGTCCAGGGTGCCAATTCCCCCACCCACACATCCTGTGGAACCCAGACAGAGTGGCACCAGTTGGAGGGCTTCTGTGGGGAAGCCCGCCAAAAAGTGGAACAAAGGGCCCGACCTTGGTTGGAGTAACAGAGACGGACACAAACGCCTTTTCAGAAAAGAGTTCTGGTAAAAAGACCCAACCAGTGATTTAATATTAAATAAATAAACTGGCGGTATCTTTAACATTGCACCAAAAAGTGGTGCGTTTAAAATCAATGGGAAAATCCCATATGAAATATTCCGGTGGAATATTTTGCGTGGTAACCACTGCCACCAGCCAGAAACTTGACAAGGGGGGACTGGACAGTGCCCCCTTGTAAACAGACCCAGGGGCAATCAAATTAACCCCTTCCAGTACTTCCACAATGATGGTTTGTACTGGTTCTGTTCACAATTTTGGACTAGTAAAGTCAATGGTGACTTTACATGCCCTGGGAGACAGTAGTCAGTCCCAGGGTATGGAGTCTATGTTTGGGGGTCACTATGACACCCCTGTATTACTGCACTGAGGGTGCTGTGTAACACATACACAAAAACAGATGATACCCTATGGAGTAAAAAAAAAAAAATAACATAGCCCATAAGCACACAAAAAGTCAAAGACATACCTCAATTCATGCCTAAGAGTGGGAGGCAAAGAGTCTCACTCTTAGCAGGAGAAAAAAAAAAACCCCCAAAAATCCAGCAAAGCTGCTGGGGGACTCACTAGGTTTGGGAAATTAGCCTTATAAAGAGAATTCTCCCCAACAATAAGAAAAAAAAGTTCACAAATGATAAGTCAAGATGTTATAGCAGGGGGTCTCCGTTCCCCATGTTTTTAGCACAGGACAAGGCAGGACCTTTGAGCACAGCACACTCCAGGGCCTTGCCAGCATGAGGTTACAGTTCCTTTCAACAATGCCAGGACCTTCTGGGGCCAGGTCTCTTTCTGGCAAGGTCTTTTGCCTTAGAAGACCTTCTGAACCATAAACAATGAACAAAAGTTCCTTTGGTGATGTTTCATGCTGGGCGATTACTCTTCGACCCTTAGATCCCCCTCAGCCGGGCTCTGATCCTTCTTGCAATTTTGGCCTCCCTCAATCTGGTTCACTGTAGCCTTTCACTCAAAATGTAACACACAGCCTCACTGTCTTTTCCAACCACTATTCATTGCTGGCATCCCTCAGCCGGGTTCACACTTGTCGCCACAATGTTCAACGAGTAGATCACTGTCTGCTCCCAATTTCCACGCATCCCTCAGCTAACAGTTCAGTTTTCCTCTATGTGTCAAAGACTTTTGAGTGTATGAGGTGTTTTGCTCGTCCCTCGTAGGGCCACTTTGACACTTCGCACCAGCGTCTCCTAAGGCCTCTTGGTCTTTGTAGTTACCACCAAACAACACAACACAAAAGGGCTTCAGTCAGAGTCCTTCGAATGAGCGGCCTGCGATGCCGACTACTCCGCTTCTGAACCTTTTATGGGGTTTCTTTAAAGTTGAATTATACAAGTTAATTGTTCAACAAGGTTTCTGCCTGCAAACTTGGGGCCAGCACAGTTCTGTTTTATTATCAGTCTTCTCCGACTTCCCGCTTGTGCTGAACTGTTGGAGTTTTCTTGTCTCGCAAATCAAGGACGGCACCACGGCAGCAAGCACTCCTCCCCGCTTTGACTATCAGCGCGGGAGGGCACTGTGTGCTGCTGACACCTGTCACACACACCACATGCCAGCTGGACTTCCCGGTCTTATGCTTTCCCTTTTGGAAGCTTTGTGGATCAGAGTTTCAAAGGGCAAGGGCAATTCCCTCTTCATTGTCCCTCCAGGTCTCTCCGCCTTTCTCCTCTGCTTGAACTGCCGATCGGGAATGGCTGCTTTCTCGTGCGTTCAGCCTTGCTCGACGTGTGCTTTTGTGCTCTGCCTTTTATCCCTTTGGGGGAAGGGAAAATGCCTTTATCTGTCCTATGGGAGAAACATTGGACTTTTGCAGCAGTCAGGTCACCCCTGGACTCTAAACTTTCATAACACCTTGAAACTTGAATGGACTGAAACACAGAGAAGGTGAAATGCTCTAACTTCTCATATCAAAACATTTATTCGGTTTGTACAATAATTGATACAGGAAAAACAGACAATTATATGTATAAGTAAATGTGAAGTAAAAAAGTGCTGATGTGTCTACAGGACAGTGGTGTCAACTACTCCTACATTAAAAACATACATATACATAAAAACAATTCATACTAAAAAACAATGCTAAAAATGCAGTGTTATAAATCACTTCAGGTCATATATTTCATTTAGCCTTGGCTTTACTAATTACATGAGTTCACTAGTTTAGGTGATACAAATCGATATCCTGGAGATGTAATCTGGCTATGGTCGCCAACTGTAATGCGCAACATGTTTTGTTTTTGTGCATTTGGTTTAGATACAAAGGGGCTACTGAACTGACTACACCGTTATGCACTTATCCAATTTACATCAGCAATCTGTGTTTTTAGCTATGCTACAATGAGACTTACAATCTTTTAGGTTTCCTTTTCTCTCAGCAATTGAGCACTTTGATGCTTCTTAACTTCTCTGTTAGGGAACTTTAAATGATCCTTATTTTTGGTAAGACCGTCCTAAGTAACAAAATTAGTCTTCCACTTAAAGGCTTACTTCATATGCCTAATAACTATTACAGATGTCCCGCGTTGCGTGCCTCATCTGGCATTCATCACTACTGAAAACAAAAAACATGCATGGTTTTAGGGGTCTGAAATATGAACAGAATTTAGTGTAACAAGTTCAGTTGTTGGAGTGCACTGTATCTTATGGCTCTCATCTGTTGGTGCAGATGTTCAAGCCATTTAGCAAATGGTCTGGTCTCTGGTCTTGTGCTTGTTATCTAGTCTCTCTCTTCTAGCCGATCATGCGGATCAACTAGAAGACATAGAATACCGAGGTTATATACCCGGAATGTTTGTGTACCGTCTGTCTGGCACTTGTGGGGGCTAGCAAAATTATACTTACTAGGAATGACCACTTTGTTCGTGACTTCTCGCTGAGACCGCAGCTATGAGTGCTCGCACTGCACTAGAACGACGGCTTTCCTCGTTGTTGGTTGAGCAAGACGGTTGCTAAGCAACAGGTTACCAGGACAAAAAGAGTGCTCAGGCCTACCTCGCTCTCTATTATGGGCTATGTAGAATATGTCAGCCATCTTGGAAATGAGCGTCAAAACCTATTGCAGCCTATTTTTCATGCTTTAGAGTGTTACATTATGGTTGCAGACGCATATCCAAAAACAGAAGCATTACGGACAAATTTTATGCCATTCCACATTTTTGTTAAGATCATTTTTGTCACATTTAGGAAACAAACAAAAAAACATTCTTGCTCTTTCCTCAGCAGTCTTATATTATCTGCATTAGTCTTACTTTTTTGTATTTTATACATAACTGTCCATTGCATTTCTTCACATGTATATCCCTGTGTGGTATAGTGGTCCACCATGGGTGCATCCATGATCCTATTACGTATACAACGTCTGTGTTCACTTATTCTGGTTTTTATTTTTCTTATGGGTTTGCCAATATACACAAGTTGACATGGGCACCAAAAAGCATATACCACTAGCTCTGAGTTGCAGTTAGTGAAAGCGTACTGTACCCATTTCGTTTTTAGTCCTATGTCCACATCTTTTGATCTATTGGTTGTAGCACAGCATTTGCAATTTCCGCATGCTGTGTGACCTTTAGATCATTCAATACCCCATATCGATGGAAGGCTAAGTTGTTTTGGGGGTTTTAAACTGATGTGTTTTCTTGTGACTTGGTCTCACACATTTTTGCTTCTTTTAAAAAAAGCCATCAGTGGTATATCTAAGGGTTGTTTCCCCTTCTTCGTGATGTTCCAGTTTTTCTTCATAATTTGATTTTGTTCCACTAGTCTGAAAACGTGCTTACAAACACCAGTTTCTCTTTTGTTTTATTTTTCTTGTCATTGTATTCCAAAAGGGACTGTTATTATTCTTGGCCCTTTTGAAGGCTTTTTTAAGTAAACTTGTAGGCTATCCTCTATTCTTGAGTTTGTTTTGGAGCAGCCTGGCTTCTCTCTCATAGTCAGATTTTTTGGAACTGTTTCTTCTTAACCTGAGAAATTGTCCCATTGGCAAGTTTTCTCTTATATGTTTGGGATGGAAGCTTTCAAAGTTCAGTAAAGCATTTTTCTCTTTGATTTGTGATATGGTTTAACTGCTAGTTGTTTGTCAGCATCCTCAAAGATAGTTACATCCATAAAGTTGATGGAAAAATCATTTGTTTCGACTGTAAATTGAAGACTCTATCCTGGTTGTCGAGCCAATCAATTAAATTCGTTATCTCTTGCATGTCTTTCCCTTTCCATACAATCAAGACATTGTCAATGTATCTCTTCCAGAAGGTTATATTCTTTTTGTATGGATTAAGGGCATTGGACATTTGTGTATCTTCCAACATCTGCGCATAGAGATTAGCTATGCTAGGGGCTACTGTAGCTCCCATAGCAGTACCGTGGATCTGTCTGTAGAATGTATCCAAAAATCTGAAGTAATTTTCCGTCTGAGTCCTCTCTAAAGGCCACTGTATGAAAGAATTTGGTGCATTATTAGGGGTGCTGTTCTCATATAGGATTTCTTCTACCATGGCAAGAGCTCTATCCTGTGGTATCATTGTGTATAACAATATAATGTCTAAACTTATCAAAGTATCTTTGTAGGAGTGTTGCTGCATCCCTTCTATTAGGTTGGTAACTGCTGTAGTATCTTGTATATATGATTTCATGGTTTTCACAAACTGTCTCCAATACACATCAGCGAATTTGGATAAAGGTTCCAGGACTGAGTCTAACTCTGATACAATGGGTGAAATTAGATACGGACCCCATTGCACGGTTAAAAAACATCATCAAACTGAAAGTAGAGAAGGCATTGGAAAGAGGTTGGATATGCAAACAAGAGGCACATTCCTGAGAGTACCCCTGTTTTACACAGTACCCAAGATCCACAAAAACCTCAGGAATCCCCCAGGCAGATCCATTGTATCAGGGACACCCAAGATCAGCATCAGTGATAAGGTGGTTGCCTCCTATTTCCTGCCTCGCCATTTAGTTCCTTCAAAACTTTCACCATGCTATTTCGGCCCCTTTTTGGTATTAGGACGAAGGGGTGAGGCTGCCTACCATCTGCAACTACCCTCATTGTGGTCCAGAATACATCCTGTGTTTCATGTCTCCCAACTGAAATGGGATGTAAGGGATCGGGTCCAGCGGGGAGGTCATGCCAGACCCCCTCCTGTCTCTACCATCACTGGACCTGAATTTGAAGTATCTGGTATCTGTGACTCAAAGTATCATAGGGGGTCCCTGCAATATCTAGTCGATTGGAAGGGGTACTCCCCTGCGGAGTGGACATGGGCACCCGCCTCTGCGGTGCACGCCCCTCATTTGGTCCGGCGATTTCATGCATGTCATCCGGGCAAACCCGGTGGCGGATCCCTTCGGAGGGGGCATACTGTCATGGGTAATAGGTCACGATGGTCTCTGTGGCACAGATGAAAGCGGATTGGTGCTGCACGTTTGTATTCCCCCAAAATGACATCCTGCAGCACTTGCAGCGCTCCACTCTGTCAGCACTCTTGCGGCTGACTCCGCCCCCTGGAGCAGACAAAGGATTTCAGAAACCAGAGCAGCGCTGCGTTGCCATTCTTCATTGCAAACGCTCAGTGAGTTCACTTTAGAACAAACCTTGTCTTATAGTACAATTCCTTGCTTAGTCTACGATTCTTATTCCCTCTTGTTCCCTTCCTAGCGCTGGACTGCTCTCTCTGCTGATCCTAGTTTACAGTAATAATGACTCTGGTACAAGCACTGTCTTTCCACTACAATTCACTACTACTCCTGTGGGTCCTTTCTAACCTGTTTTTCTTTTTCTCTCCCAGCATCCACATCTCATTCAGCCAAACTCGCACAAACTGCAGCACCATCTGAACCTGTATACGCCCACCCTTTTCCCCCAGAACCGAGAGTTGTTGCTGGTTCCTACAGGACATGCCCCCATCCATTGTGCATACCGCGCTCACTTCAGGCACAGAGGGTAGGTGTCTAACCAAGTCTGTTCTCGTCTCTAAAGACCCGGCCACTTTCTAACTTCATATTTAATCTCCAGGCTCTCGAAGCTGCAAGACTTACCCGCTCACAGACGGTAATTTCGTCCATGCATACGAACCGTGACTTTCTGTCCAAAAAGCCAGGCAAAATTGTAAAGGTAACACTTGCCCTTCTTGCTATTATTGCTTACCGATCTCCTTTGGTAATCTATTTATCCTTTCTTTGCATATTCCTGCAGAGCCATTCTCCCGCTTCCAGTGACCTACTCGCCTCCTTCCCATCAGCCCACTGAGAGATCCTGTACCAAGGAGATGATCCAAGGGTTACCTTCAGCAGACGGTTTCGCTGGAAGCCCAACTCTCTCCTCGCACACTGTCACTAAGAGAGAGTAGGGTGATCAGGAGGATTCTCATATCTTCCTACTGCAGCCTCCGATCCAGGTTAGTGAGATTTTTGCATGTACCTTGGTGTGTTATTACCAATAGCCTTAGTAGCATCAGAGTGGTGCGGTTGGCGTGGACACCCAATCAGAATGAAATTTTAGCAAATTAGAAGACAGATGTATATAAGTCAACAAAAAGCTCATATAGATCCGGAAGTCCTATTTGAGAGGGGAATGAAGTAGCTGGTTAAAAGTAATACAGCAAGAGGAAATGGCAAAGGAGAAAAATGAAGGCACCAATATAATCTCCAAGACATAGTGAAAGAAATTTGAATTAAGGCATCCAGAAACGAGAAGAGGGTATACAAAATGACCAGACTAACAGTGGGCCATATGGGCTTAAATGACTGGCTATACAAAAAAAGGCAATTGGAATTGTGGAACGTGTACGGTTGAACATATTGTTGGTTAAATAAGTTACAAGGAGAACTTCTGAAAGCTAGAATGAGTAGTATTGTAATAAGGGTCCAATCAGTTAATAATGTCATGTGTTCAAAAAAGCAAAACATGGGGAATGCTACAACGATAGGAAAGTGAGACAGGAAAATTAAATTAACATCATTACCTGCTGGTCGTCGATGCACACTTGGCACCACTGCCATACCGGCCACTCGGTGTAGGAGGCCACTAGCTGCCTCTACCGGAGGCATGCTCATATCACCTGCCCCATCTTGCTCCAGTGGTGTCCTTTTTTTTGATTTCTCATTAAACAGCTGTCTATACAGCCAATAAAGGGCGCCCCCGCCTACAGCCAGCCCCAATAGTGCCCGAATGAACGACCCCCTGCTGGAGCGACCCATGCAGAATAGCCAGTCCCCAGAGATTGTTATTGCAGTTAGAAGCCCTGGCTACTGAAACACATGGCTACACAAAGGTGGACTACAACATTTGCGAACTAAAGACAGCCGTAAAACAAAACAGAAAATGGGCGGGGCCTTCCCCGTCAACCCTTCACTGTGCCGTGTTCCTGTGCGAGGTATACACAATGGAAACTGAACCACTACACGCAGTCAGTTATAACACGTACTAGATTCACCTTAAAAATAACATGAAAAAGTTTCCAGAACAATTGTCCTTCTGTCATACATTAACTTCACATCGTTTTGCTTTCAAATATTTGGGATGTCTCAAAAGATTCGGCAAACATCCGTCGGTTTTTTACTGTGACGCAGCCAGTAGTGAGGGTGCAGTCTACTTTCACAGAGCAAAGACGCCCCTTTCAAGATGGCCGACGTGCGCACCTGTATCCTCAGAAGCAGCTCTGCAGCGTACTGCGGTCGCAGAGTTCTAATTCTAAATTCTGCTGGTCAGCCATCTTGAGCAGGTCGTCACACTGGGAGGCGTGGCTCTGGTTGCTAAGAGACTAGAGTTTTTAGACTCTTAGGTCCCCAGTGTGTCAGGCAAGTAAGGAGAGCTACCGCAACGTGTGAATTATTGATATTGGAGTTCCCGTTACCATGTCTTCTCTGCAACAAGCCGAGGCCCCTCTGAGACAGTACATCCAACAGCACGCGCTATCTGAAATATATGAGGTAACACAGCAAACCAGACTGAGGTAACAAGAGCGCATACTGCGCTAATTGGTCTCAGACATTCAAAAGCGTGATGGTCTTCGACCAAGCACGAACTTATATTTGCCAAACTTCCCTATTCAAGAGGGAGAAATCATTTTTTGTTATACAAATGCCGCTATTATTCGTACGTTTTTACTTACTTCCTATGAAAATTACTTTGATGCCACTTCCATGATATTATTACAGTTCATTCCTTATGCAATGCCTTTCAAGCAATCATAACGGAGACTTCACCGCACGGTCTTATTGCAAATATACATGCTTCAGGTTTAGTAAAAAGTTTACGACCAACCATATTATATATACAATTCACTCTAATAGACCAGCTGACCAAAACTCACGGGGCTCCTTCCCCCCGTGATTTATACTATTCCATACCACTTTTTTATCCTTTGAGCAGGCCCCAATTGTCTAGCCAGTTAGCCCCATAGAATCTGTGTTAGGCAGAATTCTGTGCAGTGCCCTTAGGGACCACTACTTATTTATTTATTTAATGTGTTACAGTTTGATTAATAAACTTTACACATACATGGCAACAAGAATACAATAATAAAAAAATTAAGATTACACAATTAAATAAAATGACAATGCTAATAACAATAAATAAATAAATCTAGCCTGGACACAATCATACATGCTAAGACCTAAAACAACCTAAATCAGGCCCTGTATATATCACATCAGAACTCACCAGGATACGAAATACTGACAATATTAGGAAGAAACAATTCGGAGTTAGAGTTCACAATTACATAGTAACGCATAGCCCAAAGAGGGTTCTCGTATAGGTGTATCCCATCACTAATCCTAAGTGTAGATAAGGCCACCTATTCAAATCTTAATGCCCAATTTTCCCTCTATGACCAACCAGATGTTATATAAAGCAGTTAGAATATGGATATTTTCAGAATTTAGGCAGTGATGCCAAAATAATGCCTTAGAGGTTGCTGCAGAATCATGAGTATACTTTCCCATATGTTGATATATTATGTCTGTCATACTACTACATTGTGTCAGAACATGTTGTGCTGTCTCTAAAACATTATTGATTTTACACAATCTGCAAATCCTTAGTGCCGACAGCATTTGATCTCTCCGGCCCGTGACCCATAGAGTCGGGAGTTGATCCAGTCTTAATAGGAGTACAAAGCGTCGCAGTCTTTTGCAAGGGCATAAGTTAAGGTAGTCTTGCGGTCTCATATATGTGTACAACCTGAATTTCACAAATTCATAACTTTTCTATGCACTGAGGTGGGCAAAATTCTCCAGCCAGTCCCACATATCTATTCGCTTGTCAAGGGCTCTCTGAACTTGCCTGGTATAGTCCCCTTCGCGATACATCCATCCTATATCAGCAAGATATCTTAACATTATAGCAGCGGGTGAGAGGGAATTTTGTTTTTTACATATTTCCTTATCCACAGCAATCAATACTGGATTTGTTGTACCACTACGCATTTTAATGAAAAGCCCCAATCTCTTTTTCATCACTATAGCTTTCAATGAAGGTATTCCCAGCTCTAGGCGTATGATGGCCATTGGAATTCCTGGGGCTAGGCCCTTAATTAAGACAATTAAGACTACAGGTGGCAATACAAGTTTTACCTTTGGTACAAGCCTGTACTACTAAGTTATAGTGGTAGCAGTAGCAGAGCAGCCAGGCTTATCTCAAGACTATATGAGCAGTAGCAGAGATTACACAAAGAGACCACAATTACTGTGGCTCAAGCAAACACTGACTCAAGGTTTCAGGTAAAAAATATAAGTACATTTATTTTTAAACCATCAGTTATAAACACAACACTTCTATTAAACTTTAAACAAAACCACACGTTAAATATACAACTAACCAATTTACTTTGTACAGTATGTCTCAAGGTAAGTACCCTGTGTTTGAATGAACCAGTGTTATGAACAAAACACGATACCGTGGATACGGTTGCGATCAATTTTTGACAGTTCGGTCTACTCAATAAACGCGTATCCGTGACATGAAATGCTACCAGGGCAAAAACACACTTAGCACCTGAGATACCCAGAGGGAGTTGGAGGCAAAAATCACAGGCAATATTTAGGTTAGGCAGACAGCATCGAGAAACTCTCAGAAACAGGAGTTCAAAAGTCAAAGGGTCGGAGCCAGGGTTAAGTGACACCGGAGACCTGTTGCCGAAGATCACACCGTTAGACAGTTCACGATTCAGCGTAGCCCAAAAGTACTTTGATATTGTCAATGTTCGGAAGCAAAAGTTATAAGAAGGAGGGAAGACAATGACGAGCCTTGAATTTGAAGAAAAGGGGGCTCACCCAGTTTCCTCGAGTAGAGCACAGTACCTTATTCCAATGATGCAGCTGGTGCCCTGGCAGTTGTTCCTGTTGGTTTCCCGCAGACCCACGATTCCTGGAGCTTCGTTGTGAAGGAGGACGTCTCAATCAAGGGGGTCTGCACCACACAGGGATGAAGCCGGCAGCAGCGACAACGAATAAAAGGTGCGCTCCTTACAAACAGGAGAGACTCGGCAGGTGGCTATCCGGACCACTACAGCAGTGTGAAGCGATTTTGACAACGGCGGAGATCTCTGGCTGAAAAAGATGAGCTGGTTATCCCCACTAGGCTCAAGGAAAGAAGACTCCGGACTGGATCTCCTCTTAGTCGTTGAAGGGTAGATAGCTCAGGACTGCAGCAGGGCTTCATCGGGACGGGGTAGTTGCAGCAGCCGTCATTCTCTTCGGGTCCTTGTAGTTCCAGAGGCGACTCTGACTTCTAGCCCAAGAGACCTGCCTTTTATGCGCAAAACCCCCATTCACACAGCCTGGCTGTCAATCACGCAGCAGGGGGGTTGTCCAGCCGGGAAAACCACCTCAGCCAATCATGGCAAAGTGTGACTTGGGTTTCCTAGGATACCCTGTGCAGGGGGTGACTACACCCCTCCCTCACATTCAGCCCACCTAGACACCCAGGCCCCTTGAGGAGGGCTTCTCTGCAGAAGCCCGCCAAATGACTGTGAACAAAGAAGGCGAACCTAGTTTGCTGCGCAAAGTAAAACACAAGAAGGACTTTAACAAAAAGAAATGGCGAATAAACCCAACCAGAGCCAAAAGAAAGACGATTTGGTCAAGCGGGTTTATGTTCGAGGCTACTATAATAGCCAAGAACAGTACCACGTTTATCTAATATAATCGTGGTAGAAAAGTTAGGGTAGATACCACTGCCACCAGCCAAGTCTAAATGTTAAAAGACCGAAACAATGCTCAGGGAGGTACAGACCGAAAAGGGGTACAGATTAGCCCTTTCCAGTACTCCACGTAAAATGGGGTGTACTGGGGCTGTGGTAAAAATTACTATGTAAAGTAAATGGCAACTTTATCTTTCTCTGGGGGACAGTAGTCAGCCCCAGCGAAATGGAGTCAGAGGGAAGTCTTAAAGACAACCCGGGTTACTACACTGAGGGTGCGGTGTAACCAATACAAGAACAGGGGCACCTGGAGTGGTGTGCTCCAGTGCCCAAGATCACACAATGAGTAAAAACGCATAGGCTAAAACACATGTAAGAGTGGAAAAATGATGTACACTCTTACCAGGTGGAAAAAATAAACTCCAGAAATCCAGCAAAGCTGCTGGGGGACTCACTAGGTGAGGGAAATTGGCCCCAGAAGGAGAATTCTCCCTAACGATCTGCACCGCCATGGGTATTGCCCCTCACCTTGTCTTCAAGGAACTCTATTAATCATTATTTGCGGGCATGTTCCCACCTGCAATTCAGCACACAGCGGGCAATTAGACCTCCAACCCCTACTTTATTATTTTGCCCAGTAAGTTTAGAGCTGGCCCAGAAAATGTAACCTGACCTCCACATTCTAGAAAGAGCTCAATTGGCACTTGGTCTTTGCGTGATTGAAGGTCGATATGCTGTGTCTCACCAAGTAAGGCCTTGTCTAGCTGCCTCCCTTATCTTAAGAGTAATCCCCGTCTCTACATGCCCCCCAAAGAACCGTGTTGTGTGAACCTCCACCTTCTGACCCTCCCTAGCTCTAGAATTGCTAGCTGGCAGGAGCACTGATTCTCAGTTGTTGTCCTGAACCTCTGGAACCATCTTCTGCTGACATCACTAGTGTAGGTCTCTTTCAGAAAAGCAGTTAAAACCCTACTCTTTGAGTAACCTTACATTGTTTTTTGAGGCAAGTCTTGTATTAGAATTATTTTGGTCACTCCTGAACACATTTTGTTTGTAAAATGTACATTTATCCATGTTGCTATTAAGAGTCTTAAACCCGCTCTTCCAGCTTGAATTCCATTTCATCCTTCAGGCACTACCTCTGACTCCTCCTCGTACAACTCCTTGCTCTCGCCTTACCTCCACTTCTCCAATTTAGATACCTTTGAACATAAACTCCTTCTCGTTCAGTCTGCAAACCGTTAGTTCTGCTGCCTGCAGCAACTCTCAACCATCCTTTACCCACCCCTCTTAAACCACTAGCTCTAGCCCTGCTTGTACCCCTACCTATAAACTGTTCATCCTACTAAAAAAAAAACTTAATAACTTCAATGATCTTTAGCCGGATGATGCGATGGAATTAAATTACATCACCTAAACCGAGGTATGAATGGCTACTTAATTTTCCCTCTGGGAGTATCTGCAAATTAATAGCAAGAGTAGTTATTGTCATTAAATCATGTGCGGGCAATAGAATTGCATGTAACATCTCTTACCCTGCGTACATTAATTCTTGTCCTGCCTCTAGTGTACATCTTCCATTATGCAGACCTTTCACCAAACCTTCACAAACAAGTCTGGAAGCCCCTCTACCGAGAACAAGCACAGCCACATAACCTGTTCTATGGGAAGGTACCCACAGGGGAGGGTCTACAACCACATTTTTAGCTCACTTGACCCTTGACAGAGGAGAAATATCCATTTGCAAATCATTCTGGTCCCAGCCACAAGGGCTACCCAGCACCGAAATGCTAGGCAATTCTCCTCTGAACAAGTGTACCAAAACCAACCCCAGACACGTATTTATGCCATGTTGAGCTTATCAGTGAGGTGAAGCTGTGCATCGCTAAACACAGTGAGCAAGAGGTCCACATCCGGATTACCCTTGGTATCTTGGGGTAAAATCTAAATTTCCTAAACATTCACACAAAAAAGGCTGGGATTCCCCCTACCAAGAACGAGCACAGGCAAATAACCTGTTCTATTGCAAGGTGCCTACTCTTGAGGGTCTACAACTCTATTTAGCTCTCTGCACCTTTCACAGAGAACACACCCAAATAACCTGTTCTATGGGAAGGTACCCACCAAGCCTGCAATCTCTCTTACTCCTCCTGCAAACTCCATCACCCAAAGAAGAGATTTTTCTAAAGGGCATACCCAACAAAATGCTAACCTTTATCTGGTTGTAAGTATTTTATACCTCCTATGCGGTAAAAACAGAAATTGAGGGACAGAGCTAAGATGGCACCATAGTAAGACGTACCTGGCAGAGCTCCCACCCGGCCAGACACGGAGAGATGCACCCGGAGCACAAAATCTCCTCACTCAATGGAAATAGTAAGGGGTTTGACGGCACATAATCCAGGTCCCAGGAAGCAGTGAGGGGCGCTGCACAGCAGTGACTAGTGTGTAGCAAAGCATGACGAGCAGGCTGGCGCATTAGCATTAGAAAACCATGTCGCAGCAAAAGCAAAAAACTGCCCCGCAGGAGGAAGTGGAGTTGGTCTTTAGGTGGGGGACCTTGGAGGCGCCAGGAGGAGGGCAGAAAGAAAGGCCACCCAGGGAATGAGATGACCCCCCCCCCTCCACAAGGTGGCACAGTGGAATGGTCGCCTTTCCCATACAAAAGGGCCCCAGAAAAAGACTGCACTCAGCCTGGAGATGGGCAGCAGACGAGGAGAACAAATTCAACCACACACAGAACAGCAGGCTTGGCACCATAAGAGACCAGCAGAAAGAGCCCAACTTAGTAGACAAACCCTGCATGTTCCCCCTGTAGGGGCCAAGTAGTACTCTTCCCCACCCCCGGTTAACGAGTGACAGGAAGAAGAGTAGATCCGGCTTAGAGGTGCCCTGGAGAAAACATTTAGAGACACTGAAACGCTGTGGGAAGAGCCTCAAGAGGGCTTTGAGGTAAGGTTCCCCTGCTAGCATATGCATAAGGGACTGGGTATTCCCCACTGGGGTCAGTATAGCACAAAACGCAGGAACTGTGAGGGGTCAGAAATGAGGGATGGACACAAAGTTGTAATGTTTTCAACATTAAACATTTTATCAAAATAAAAGGGTTTGGATAAATGCCTTTCTGTCCCTATCCTAAAGACAGTTTCCCTACCTATGAAACCAAAACTAAAGATCAGTCTGTGTCTCTTCCTCAAAAGTAGGCAAACTGTCCTCGTGTCCAAAACATATCCTCTCACCAAAAATGAACAACTAAAGGTGTAAGGTAAATGTCTCTGGATGAAATTCAGTAAAAAGTGTGCAAAAACCAAATATGTAAATCCAACAAAACCCTCATTGTATCCAGGGTGTGATTTCCTTCCTCTGAACTGTTTCAGGTAGAATATAGAAAGTGTTAAGTTCAATCAAGAGTTCTTTAAGAGTGTTCAAGAGTTCTTTAAGAGTGGTAGAAATGTCTCTTTCACATAACACTTTCTTAAGATGATGAAGTGTCTTTTTCCAAATAATGGTGTTTTAAGGATGGCAAAGTATCTCTTGGCAACTTAGGAAATTATGTTTTAACACTTATCTTAAAGACGATGAGAAAGTTGTCTTTTCCAAACAATGGCTCCTCAAGAGTAGAAGAAATGTCTTTTTAACACACCCCCTCTGAAGAATGACAAAGAGTATCTTTTCAAAGTAGGGGTTGTTTTTATCAGAAGGGCAAAATGTGTCTCTTCTACTCAGCACTTTATCAAGTAAGGTCTGCTGGTATACTCTCCTGCCAGGAACCCCTTATACAATGTCTTTTCCTTTCTAACAACTTATATAGATGGTCTCCCTGTGTACTCTCCTGCCAGGAACCCTTTTCACAATGTCATTTCTCTTCACTAACTCTAGATAGATTTCCTAGTGTACTACCCTGCCAGGAATCCCCCTTTGGGGTTTGGTAGATCCTCTGGTGTACTCTCCTTCCAGGTATCTTTCCGCCAAAAGATCACTGCCTGATGCACTTCTTTCACCAGGTCTTTTTAAAACCTTTATTAGATCAGGCAGACACATTACACTTGACGTTACACAATACACAATCTGGGACCAGTTTAAATACAGCACATTTGTTCAGTTCCCTCTCAACAATTCAATAAGTCTCGGGGAGGGCTATATCAGGCCTGTGATGACATACTCATCGGGCACAACACCTGGTGTGGCACTTTACATTCTCACATGATCGTAGGAGGTAGTTCCGGAAGGGTTCCCAAATGTCCTTTGGTCGGTTCGAGGATATGACCATCATCACATAGCCCTTCTCCATCTCATTAACATAGGTTGAGTCTCTAAGCCATTCATTTTTTTTTTAATTTATTGACATTTATTCAGGGAATACATGAATTTTATCAAAATTCCTATTACTGTAGAGCAGTCCGGATCTCACATTTCACATATGTCTTCCTCCAGATCTACCGATACTTCTGAGCTTGTGTGGAAATCAGGACAGTAGCCGATGTGGAGTTTTTGCAGACCTTTATTACACACTGGTTAAATGTAATGTCTCAACCACGGTGATTAGACTCCAGGTTGTCCCACAGTTACTTCACTGTGAGTAAAAGGCACCAGGAGTTCCTCTCCCCTTGAAGTGTCTCCTGTTCTCACGGACCCGGATAGGCCCTCCAGTTGCTCTCACTCTCCTCTCCTCCCTGCAAAAAGCAACAAAACTGCCATTAGGCCAGTCCCCTTTATACCCGTTGCTTGGAGGGAAAGAGGGCCAATCAGGGACAACTTCCCTCCCCCCCTTTCCGATTGGTGGGGACCCTAGGCACCCACCCTCTATGAGTAGAGCTGCACCCTCCCCTCCTCCTCCTTTCCCTTGGCTGCCTGGTCCCGGCTCCCCCTCCCTGTTGTCAGCCACTCCCTGGTCGCTATCCCACCTGGGTCGTGTCTGACACACGCCCTCTCCATAGGCCCCGCCCCCCCAACATGGTGTCTCTCTTGAGGCATGCTCCCCGGAGGCCCGTCCTGCTTGAGGCCCTATGTTGCTGCTAGGGGTCTGCCCTGCTCGAGGTAATGAGGGGGTTCTGGTTTGCCCCCACTGTCTGGTTCCTGACCACGTGTACGGCGCTCCTCCGACGCCGAGCGGTCGGCACGAGCTGGGCTCTTGACTTCCCAAGCCCCGCCGCCGCTCGCCGCCGGAGGTCACCGATGCACGCTGTGTTCCCAGGTTGCTCCGCCGCAGCGCTAGTGGCCCGGGTCCTCGTGGGCGTACGCGGCGCTGCGGCTGCAACGCCGGCACCGCCGCGGAACGCCGACAAGGCGTTCCCGTCGACAGGGACACCTCCCCGGTGCCCCCCATCAGCGCGACTCCTGGCAGCGTTTGCGCCGCACACGCCCGCGGTACAGGGGGCTGCTCTGCCCGGGTGTCCCGCATTCCGTTGGCCACCCTGCTCACATCCTCACATACCCCACCACAGATCCAGGCCGGTCGGGCCGGATCGAACACCTGGACAAGTAATCCGCCACCAGCTGGAAGCTGGCAGGTCTATGTAAGGTGATGAAGTCGAAGGGCTGGAGGGACAGGAACCACCGCAGCACCCGTTGGTTGGTGTCCTTGTGTCTCGCCAACCACTGCAGCGGTGCATGGTCGGTATACAACGTAAACTTCCTCCCCAGTAGGTAATATCGTAAGGTGTCCACCGCCCACTTGATGGCGAGACATTCCTTTTCTATCGTGGAATACGCTAACTCATGCGGAAGGAGCTTCCGGCTCACAAAACAGATCGGCCGTAGGAACCCGTCCACCTCCTGCGTCAGGACTGCCCCCAACCCCATGCCAGAGGCGTCCGTCTGCAGGAAGAAATGCTTCCGGAAGTCAGGGCATACCAACACCGGGTGGGATGATATACTGCGCTTCAGCTCCTCGACGGCCAGTATGGCTGCGTGATTGGTCGACAGGTCTGTGGAACCCCTGATCTTTAACGCCTCGGTCAGCGGCGCAGCCAGGGAAGAAAAACCGGGAATAAAGCGTCTATAGTACCCTATAAACCCCAAGAAGGCCCTTATTTGTTTCCTGTTGGTTGGTACTGGGATCCCCTGAATATCCTCGATTTTGGACACCTGTGGTCGAATCACTCCGCCACCGACTATATGTCCGAGGTACTTGGTTTCCCGGGTCCCTAGGACCGATTTCCCTGGGTTGATATGGAGTCCGGCCTGGGTCAGGGTGCAGACCACCTCGCGTAGATGGGTCAGGTGGTCACTCCATGATGCGCTGTATATCACAATGTCGTCCAGGTAGGCTGCGGCGTACTGGTCGTGGGGCTGCAGGAGGACGTCCATCAGCCTCTGGAAGGTGGCCGGAGCCCCATGCAACCCGAATGGTAGTACTTTATACTGAAAGAGCCCCTGGGGCGTAGCAAAGGCCGTCTTTTCTTTGTCAGATTCCCGTAGTGGGATCTGCCAGTATCCCTTGGTGAGGTCCAAGGTACTGAGGTAACGGGCAGCACCTAGCCTTTCCAGCAGTTCATCCATCCTGGCCATGGGATAGGCCTCGCAGTGAGATATCATGTTGAGCTGCCTAAAGTCCATACAAAATCGTACAGCCCCGTCTGGCTTGGGTACGAGTACGATTGGAGAACACCACGCACTGGTTGACGGTTCAATGATGTCCAGCCTAATCATTTCTTCGATTTCCTTCTTAATGATCAACCTTCGGGCCTCCGGGATCCTGTAAGGCCTCAGCCGGACTATGTGTCCGGTTAGGGTTTCAATACGATGCTCTATTAGGCTGGTCCTTCCAGGTAAATCGGAGAAGGTGTTGCGGTGGGGGTTGAGCGTCTCCTGGATCTCGTTCTTCATGTGTTCCGTTAGTGTTTCCCCCCACTGCACCGCATCCAATTGGCCGGTTGCGTAGATCACCCCCGTACCTTGGGTGGCCAGTACGTCGACCGGGGCAGGCTCGGTCCATTTCTTCAGTAGGTTTATATGGTAGACTTTATGTGATGGGGTCCGGTCAGGTTGGTGTATCCGGTAATTCACCGGTCCCACCACGTCCTTCAGCACATAAAGGCCTCTCCACCGAGCCAACATTTTGTTCGTACTGGTGGGTAGCAACACTAGTACCTTATCCCCTGGTTCTAGCTTTCTTAGGCGACAGCCCTTGTTGTATGCCCTCTCCTGCCGGTCTTGGGCGATACCTAGATGGGTTTCTGCTAGTCCCCTCAAGGTAGACAGATGTTCCCTAAGGTCCTCGGCGTACTCGGTGAGGGATGTTTCCTTAGCGTTTTCCCAGTCCTCCTTGACCAGATCTAGGATTGTTCTGGGCTGTCTTCCAAATAGCAGCTCGAACGGGGAGAATCCTGTCGAGGATTGGGGAGTGTCCCTCAATACCATTAGGATCAGGGGTATTTTTTTTTAAATTTATTTATTTATTTATTTTTTATTTTAAAAGACATTAGCGTTTTGCTTATAGTTTTACAAAAAGCAAACTTTTACAAAACTTTTGAAAATTTCATATGTTCATTAAAATTTCAAATGACAGACAGTTAGATCATCAACCGTTTCTTTTGCAAGTTAAGATTTAGCATTGTTAATTCAGAAAATTACATTGTGTCTTTATGATTTGTTACTTTACGCAACCTTCTCATACCCATATTAAGATTGGCCTGCCCTAGACATACCAAGGATTTCGATAGACCACACCTTGAAATGCACAGATTTAGCTTGTAGGGTTATAATAGACATTTACACTTTCTAACGCATTTTCAATTTTACTCAGCAAGCGAGTTAGCGAAATGACAAGTACCATGCTCCCTCCATACATACAACTGTCCCATAATGATGTTTTGGAAATATCAGTATCTTTCGGAGCAAATTTCCCCAATAAATTTTTTCTATCCTGTTCAAAAAAAATACATTCAATAACAAGATGTTTCATGGTTTCATTAATGTCACAGTCACAAAAGCGACAGTGTTGAGTTGAAAAGGCACCTTTATAGATACGCCACAGATAGATTCTTTCAAGTGTATGATATTGATTTAGTTTAAACCTTAAATATGCTCTCCGTATCTTACTTGATGGACATAACACCAAATACGACGATCTCATATCTCTACTACGTGGCCTTTTGGCATATTCCGCATCCAGACGATATGAATTATTACAATCTAAGGTGGTTGACCAGTCCCGATCAAATAGGTTTCTTTTGACTTTTGGGAGTTTCATTACTAGGTCAGAAATTGTGCAGTCACAATCAACGAGGATTAGATTCATTTGATTAACAAAAGCACACATGGATTTTAATTCTGACCGCACAACCAACCCATATACGTCCTCATATAGAGAGTACTTGTGAGGTGCCATAATATCAGCATAGCGTGATAGTTTTCGCCAAACCCATCTAGCTGCTAGAGATACTAGACCAAGTTCGTGCCTAATTATAGAATTGGGAACTGATGTAGATAGCCCCAATACGCTTTTCCACACACTACCCTAAATTTGATTCAATATGACCCCTACGTCATGAAGACATATATCTAACCCGTATAAGAGGATCGGTTCCACTTTCAATACATAAAAATCAATCAATGGTTGCAACGAAAATTCACAGATTGTTCTCAGCATGATCTTCATCATCGACACAAGTGGACGGACCTTCATCTTTAGGTATTTCTGCCAAAATATGAGAGTACTGGACATTTAGGGGATACCCCAGATAACGAATTGAGTTTTCGCATTCGATATCAATGCCATTAAGTTGCCACTTGTACGATTTAATTTTTCTGAAATTTCGGAAAACCACAATTTGTGATTTTGAAGAATTGGGTGATAGATTGTGAGATGCTGCATATTTAGCAAATCGATTCAGTTTTAACTGTAGACCACTAGGAGTTCGATCAAATAGTAAGATATCATCTGCAAAACATAACCATGAAATTTTCAGTTCCCCTAGTTTCACAGGAAACATACCAGATTCATTCCACAACATATCCATATCACAAAGGTATAGGTTAAATAAAGTGGCAGCCATATTACAGCCTTGTTTGACACCTGTCATAGTCATAATAGGAGCAGTTAAGGCGTCATCTCTGGTTACCCTAATTTGATATGTCGTGTGGTTGTGTAGCATTGCAACTAGTTGAATCATTCTTTTTGGAAAACCAAGTTTTAAGAGTTTTGACCATAAAACCTCTCTTATGACTGAGTCAAAAGCACTGCTCATATCAAGTGCAGCCATATAGACAGTGCCAGAATCTGATATTTTAGTTTGAGCAAATATGTGGGAGATAATGAGAGCGTTTAACGAAGTCCCCATATACTTACGAAACCCTGTTTGAAACTTTGAGAATATATTCTTATTCTTAATAAAACTTTGGAGTCGTTGAAGTAGAATTATAGAAAAAACCTTTTCAGAGGCATCCATTAATGCAATTGGTCTGAAATTCGAGGGTAAATTTGGATTCCCTTTCTTATATAGAGGAATTATTATGGCGTTAAGCCAAGATTTTGGGATGAGATTGGTAGATAGAATAAATGCAAATTTGGTATAGAGAATCGCACCCCAAAAATATGGGTCATCTTTTAGAATACAGGCAGGCAGACCATCAGGCCCGGCAGCTTTGGAATAATTGAGCAGATTAATGGCCTCAACAATTTCATTCATAGAGAAGAATATAAGATCCTTACAATGTTGCTCAAGTATACCAGAGTTTTGTATCTTAAATTGGACAGGCAAACTATATTTGCATTTAAAATAGTCGATCCATGTACTTGAAGCAATTGGGGAGGCAAAGTCATGCAACAGCGCCCCCTTTTTGTTGTTGAGTATTGCCCAAATGTTCCTGGTATCATGAGTGATGAGATACTTCATCATTTGCTGATTGGCCGATAGTTTTGCGTTAAACTTTATAGATGCAATTTTATGCCTATATTCGTTTAAGATTCCCATTTTTGTGGAGTGAAACAGAGAAAACTGTAGATTTTTTTTCTTTAAAGCACGAATAGATCGATTTTTTTTCCCTCTTAATTGCTGCTATTTCCAAATTGTACCCACTTTCACCTGTTGGGTTACGTGATTGAACTTTTTGGACTAAATAGTCAATATGTTTTTTAATTACGAAGGAATTCCAATCCTCTCTACTACGTGCATCAAAATACAATTCAACCCCGTTATAAACCCGAATCACATCTCTATGAACCAAAAAGGAAAGCTCTCTACTTATTTTAGGAGACCAGCCTACAGAATTCTGTGGTCGATGGAGAGTCACCAATCCCAACGCTGCTTCTTTATATAAAGATGCCAGGTCACATCTAATACTTGTACTTATTGGAAAATGGTCACTCATAGTTTGATTGTGAATTAAAACATTATTTGCCAAAGGCATGCATACGGATGAGACAAAAAAGTAGTCTATATATGTGGAGTGAGTCCCCCTCTTCCATGTTCCTTTATGGTCACCAGTAAGAAATTCCAGCAATTGGATATTCCAATCTTTAAAATATGAGACCCAACGCTTCCCCATAAATTCCGAGGCTCTCGAGGAAGACTTGCACTTGTGAAGTAACTTAGATGAAGTCGATAGGCAGACAGCATTAAAGTCGCCCCCAATAACAATCGTATATTTTGGGTTTCTAACCATGGCTTCCTCGAGTAGCTCATCCATGTTATCCAATGCAGCCTCAATCGCAACGTTGGCTGGGTTGTGGTACACACATACCAATAACAGTATATTGGACATTGCGCCTGTAAGGATAGACTCAACTGCCAACACTCCGTGTTTTGCGTACATAACCTTTGAAATGTGATTTATGTTGTTGTTAATGAGTATACCAATACCTCCAAGCGGTCGACCAATTACACCTCTCACAGCAGGTACACAAAAGTTGGAGTAACCCTCAATATTCAATTTGTTGACACACATAGTTTCTTGTAAGAATATAATGGTGTGAGGACCCATTGAAGCAAAATGGGATGACCATTTCTCTAGGTTACTTTTCCCACAACAATTCCAAGATATTATTTTAAGATTCTGAACCTTCTGAGCTGTGACATTATTTGTCTATTGTTTATTTTGCTTGTTAGAAAAATCAAGAATGGAGGACATAAGGGGAGCTAGCCAAGAAATGTTCGAAGTGGCTGCCATCAGCTCAGAAATTTTTGTAATTAATTCAACAGTATGTTCGGAACCAGCTGATGAGTTTGCTCGAGTGGAACCACTCACAACCTCAGGTTCTAACATTTCATTCAGAAATATCTCAGCTTCTTCAATCGTTCTAAATAGATGTAGGGTTAGCCCGCTGGAATTGAAATCTTCTCTATGGTCCCACAATAACCAGAGTATCATCGCTGAATGTGGGGCACAAATCATTCTGAGATTGTTATGGTTTGCCAGCCTTAACCACTCAATATCATCCATGCGGAGGGTTCTTAGATTAGGGCTCTCTCTAAAGATATTAAACAAAAACGATCTGTTCAACCTTTGCTTACCATTAATTGCCTGATCACTAGACCAGCCTAGAAAATATCTTACATTTCTTTCAAAAACATAATTGATTTCTTCTTTATCATTGCTGCCTGGTGGCAGAGGCTTATTCTCAACTGATTCTCTGGTGTCAATAGCTTCCATTGCTGCATTTGTAAATGCCCCCTCAAAATCGTTTGAATCGATTTGGCTTTCTGGACAATTGTCGTTATTTTCAGATTCCTCGTCAGAACGGGGATTATCTGTGTTCCTTGCAGAACTTTTTTCCGTCAACAGAGCGCAGGCCTTTTTTTGTTTGGTAACTGCCCCGGTAAGCTTATCTGGAGCAGAATCCTTCATTTGTCCCTTAACCATGGTTTTTTTTTCAATGATAGGATAAAAAGTCGAAAGCCTGCCTTGTGCCATCTGTCCTGAATTAACCAATCCCAACTCTACCACAGATGACTTCACAGAAGTTCTCGTTTTTTTTGATTGAGAATGGGAAGCAGTTGCAGGATCCACATTTAGGACTAACTTTGATTCATCATTCAGTTGAGTCAAGTCAATCTTTGAAACGTTTGCAGAGCCTACGTTTGAATTTGAAGACTGCAACTCATCCAAGTCAACGGCAATAGCCTCTCTCTTTTTATTTTTTTTATTTTTTTTGCTATCGACCTGGCTCGTTTTTTTTGCATCCAGTGTTGATAGCTTTTTTTTCAGTTTGTTTTCTCTTTTAATTGCCCTAATATGAGCTCGCTTCATTTTGCGTGACATAAAAGGTAACTGTGACCCTTCAGGATCAAAGTCCTCACACTCAGTACTCACTATAACTCCCTTTTCACTAAATTTCACCAGATTTTCAGCGAGAATAGTTTCGTTTCTCCGTTGTTCTTCTTCGGCTTCAATTATGACATTTACCAGGGGAGAGGGGCTATTAGGTGTGTTCTCTTTTGGGATTGACATAGAACCAATAGCATCAGCATACTCTTCAAGACGTCCCCCACCAAATTTTAAGTCTAAATGTTGCCTTGTTAATAAACGAACTAACTCATCTAATATCCGAGAGTTCTGTTTCACTTCATCCACTAAGGCAGTAGAACCAGCATAAGTCACAGAGGAACATACCTCCTTTGGTCCTTCCACTACAGCTCTTGCATACGTGCGTGAATTAAGTGCCACGGTTACAGAAGAATCATCCGTTTGTGTATATTGATTCATGCGCGTTTGGTCGTTGATTGACAAAGCTTTCAGTAAGCATGCATCTATAAGTGCCTGTTTCTCTGGTTGAACAGCAGATTGCGAAATCAGCATACCCTCAATTTTTGAAACCTTGTTAGTGAGAGTTAACACTATTTCTTTTAGGGAGTTGATTTGCATGTGAGTTAAGTCATGACCCTTATCCAAGAGATTTAAGAGAGATGAAATCACCGGAAAATTACTTAGATCATCATCTTTATTTAGGTCCTTGGAATTAGATTGTTGGAGTTTGACTGGTAGTGATCGTGCCCCTACCTCGTAGCACAAATCTTCATCAAAGGTCTCATTCACCATTTGTTTAGGGGCTGAAATGGGGCCTGGAGCAGTAGAGGTTTTACAGAATATAGGCGAGCTGCAGGAAGGTCTCTTTACACGTTCATGATTGTAAGAATCAATACAAGCAGATGAATGGATAGAGGGCCCATCATGGAGATTATGCAAACAGATGCGTTCAACCTCCGAAGGCAAAAATACAACAGGTGAGTTCGGAGTCATTGAAATCCGGCAGCGTTTCTCCCATTCGCCAATCAATGCGGGGCCCAAAAAAGAAACATCCGAAATAATATTAGATGCCACATAAGTTTTGACATCTTGCTTAATAGCTGCCAAATTCCCTGCTAGCTCCTCTGAATTTGCTATATCATCAGTATTACTAATGGTAGGCTTTTTAATTGATTCACCATCTGCAAGAGGAGCGTTAGATATGCAAGATTGTAATTGATTGCAATCATCATCGTTTGGTTCTACTGCTAATGGTTGCAGGCTATACGGGATGTTTTTTATATCGTTTAAACCATCTTCACCAACCGCTGCAATTGAATTTAGATCCATATCGGAGTCATGTAGTAGCACTGGATTAGAGACATACATCCCTGCGTGAGAATTGCCTTCAGCAAGACTTTTACTGCTTCGCAGACTAACCACCATTATAAAGCCTGCACCACACAGTAGCTAATTCTCCTCTGACAACAAAGATACCAGTATCAAGAGGCCCCGCGCCGCGCACCGCGAACAGCAAACAGTACTTGTCCTGTGCTTGGTGCGCGGCGCAGGTGCGCGAGGCAACCAGTACTTGAGGACGCAGGTTGCAGGGCGTGACACGATAAAGGGGGCGTGGCCTCCACAACAGGAAAGACCTTTGCAGAAGAAAGCAGAAAAGGCGATTTTTAGTAAAGGAGCACAAAAGAAAAAACTGCCATGCACAAGCCGTAAAGCAACACTGCTTACAACACACAATTTGTAAGGGGCACAGTTGTGAAAGGCACAGTTGTGAAAGGCACAGTTGTGCAATGCTCGAGTTGTGGAGTAACACAGAGAGCCCTCTGTGTGTAACACTGATTTAAGCAAACAGTCACCTTTGGGCCAGGCACGTTGGTGCACCCTTAAAGGACGTCCTCCAGGCCGTGACAAAGGCGTTGGGCAATTCCGTCGTGCACAATCCAAAAAGGTCCAAGATGAATAAAGTTACGAGTAGAGAGAAGAGGCAGCAACAGCAAACAGTACTTGTCCTGTACTTGGTGCGCGGGGGGTATGACCCTATCCCAGTCCTTCCCCTCCGGGCCTGTTACCCTTTTCATCATTTTCTTTATCGTTTGGTTATACCTCTCCACCAACCCATCCGTTTGGGGGTGGTAGACCGAGGTGCGCAGCCGTCTGATCTGTAGTCTTTCACAGACTTGTCGCATGACAGCCGACATGAAGTTTGTACCCTGATCGGTGAGGATTTCGTTGGGTAGGCCTACCCGTGCGAAGTATGGGATGAGTTGGTCGCATACCTGGTTAGCCGACGTCCCCTTTAGGGGGAAGGGCTCGGGGTACCGGGTGGCATAATCCACAATGACCAGCAGGTATCGGTATCCACGACTGACTGGCTCGAGCGGGCCTACCAGATCTATACCTATCCTTTGAAAGGGTATGGTGATCAAGGGCATCCGCTGTAGAGGTGCCTTGGCTGGCTTTTCCCCACTCGTCAGCTGGCAGGTTTTGCACCCCTTACAGAATTTCACCACCTCCCCATAGACCCCTGGCCAGTAGAAACGTTTTAGAATATTTTGCTGTGTCTTTAGGGAGGCCATGTGGCCCCCACACGGGTGATTATGTGCCAACTGGAGGACAATACCCCTGTGTGTTTTGGGCAGGAGTAGTTCCCTTCGTGCTCCTCCCTCCTCTTGGTAGACCCGATAGAGCAGGCCCTGTCTAGATGTAAAACCGGCTCCCTTGGTCAGGTCTGGGTCCCCATCTGTGATGGCTCTTTCGCGGGCAAGTGTTAAGGTAGTGTCCGTCAGGGTTTCTCCCCGGATGGAATCCTCATGGTCCTCGGGGTTCCAGGCTATCCGTTGGGTGGCATACATGGATGCGCATTTAGCAAGGCGAGCTTCCCTTCTTTTCCTAGCGGGTCTCTCCCGTCCCTGGGTGGTCGGGGGGATGGGTTCCCTGGCAAAGGGTGCTTCTTCCCGCCATCCCTGGTCTAGGGCTTTGAGAGTCTGGTGGAAGTGGGGCAGATCGGTTCCAATCACCACCGGGGCGTGTAAGGAGGGGAGGACGGCAGCTCTCATCTCTGCAACGTTAGGGCCCACCTCTACTGTTATGGTTTTCATGGGGTAGGTCCTCACATCCCCGTGTATACACCGAATTGGGATACTAACATTGGTGAGGTTAGGAGAATCACTTACGGTTGGTAGCACCGCCGTCTGCTGACTTCCACTGTCGAGTAGGGCCCTGGCCAGGTTCCCGTCTACCTGGACGTCCATCTCGTAGAGACCTTGGCATCGTGGTCCTTGCTCCTTCCTCATGAATCCGATCTCCATCGGCTCGGCGCCTCTCTTCCGGGGACAAAACCGGGCTATATGGCCCCACTCGCCACAGTCATAACATTGCGGTTGCCGGTATCCCGTGGACAACGGGGTGGGCCGTGGGTCGGGACCGTTTCTCTTCTCCTCGGGGCTAGAAGGGCGTTCTTCCATTGCTCTCCATTTGGGAGGCACTACTCGCAGGCTCTTGGTTGTGAGGGGTTCCAACGGTGGCATCGGGCTGCGATTGGAAGAACCGACTCCAAAGGGTTTACCCGCCCCCCCGACCTTTTGGTAGGCTGATGCTATGTCCACAGCCTCAGATAAGGTGGGTCTGTGATGTTGTCGGACCCATCTTTGCATCGGAGTGGGCAGGGCCTCGACAAACTGCTCCAGGGCGACCTTATCTAACACATCCTGTAGGCCTGTTCCCGGTGCTTGCAGCCATTTCTTGGTGAGGTCCTTAACGCGGTAGAAGAGCTGTCGGGGGGTTCTCCCCCGGTTTGAGTCTAGTGTCGCGTAGCCTCATTCTGTAGGCTTCTTCGTCAAGTCCCAACCGGTCCAACACTGCCTTCTTGATTTCAGCGTAAGGCGTGGTTCCGTTTGGGTTAACGGCCTGGTAGGCTCCTTGCATGATGCCAGACAAAAGGGGAGCGACATACTGGCCCCAGCGGTCCACCGGCCACTGTGCATTTCGGGCGATCCTCTCGAATGTGGTAAAAAAGAAAGCCGGGTCTTCGCCTTCCTTGAATTTCTGCAACACTGCGGAAGGGACCATGGGCTGTTTTCGGGTGCCGGTCACTGCATCCGTCAGGTGTCTTATCGTCTCTTGATGTTTGTCCTGAGACGTGGACTGCAGGGTACCCTGCATTTGTATTGCCTGCTGAAAGGCTTGGCGATCAGCGGCCGCCTGCTGGGCCTGAAGTTGGAAGAGCTGTTGTTAACTGTTGTTGCCCCTCTAACAGTGTCTGTATTATTTTCTCCATCGTGTTCTCGTTAATCCTGCCGACTACGCCACTTGTGGAAATCAGGACAGTAGCCGATGTGGAGTTTTTGCAGACCTTTATTACACACTGGTTAAATGTAATGTCTTAACCACGGTGATTGGACTCCAGGTTGTCCCACAGTTACTTCACTGTGAGTAAAAGGCACCAGGAGTTCCTCTCCCCTTGAAGTGTCTCCTGTTCTCACGGACCCGGATAGGCCCACTAGTTGCTCTCACTATCCTCTCCTCCTTTCCCTTGGCTGCCTGGTCCCGGCTCCCCCTCCCTGTTGTCAGCCACTCCCTGGTCGCTATGCCACCTGGGTCGTGTCTGACACACGCCCTCTCCATAGGCCCCACCCCCCCAACATGGTGTCTCTCTTGAGGCATGCTCCCCGGAGGCCTGTCCTGCTCGAGGCCCTATGTTGCTGCTAGGGGTCTGCCCTGCTCGAGGTAAGGAGGGGGTTCTGGTTTGCCCCCACTGTCTGGTTCCTGACCACGTGTACGGCGCTCCTCCGACGCCGAGCGGTCGGCACGAGCTGGGCTCTTGACTTCCCAAGCCTCGCCGCCGGAGGCCGCCGATGCACGCCGTGTTCCCGGGTTGCTCCGCCGCAGCGCTAGTGGCCCGGGTCCTCGTGGGCGTACGCGGCTGCAACGCCGGCACCGCCGCGGAACGCCAACAAGGCGTTCCCGTCGACAGGAACACCTCCCCGGCGCCCCCCATCAGCGCGACTCCTGGCAGCGTTTGCACCGCACACGCCCGCGGTACAGCGGGCTCCTCTGCCCGGGCGTCCCGCATTCCGTCGGCCACCCTGCTCACATCCTCACAGCTTGTCAGACAATGACCCTGTTTTTCATGACAAACCAATCCATTGCGATTCTTTAAGTAGGCGATGGGAAGGATGTTACCTCACTGATCTGCCGGAAGGTTAGTTCGATTATGTTCACCATAGCCACCATCAATCCGGTAGTTTCCCCAGATATAAGTCTGTTCCATAGATCTTCTTCCTGCATCATCCATGGATTAGAGATCAGAGGTAAAAGGTAGGTAGATCTGTTGAATTTGGTGTTGGGGCAATCTATTACCAGATGTTTTAGGGTTTCCACCACCACCGGCTTTTGGCATAGACGGCACCCCTTTATGCCTGTCGCTCCCAGGATTGTTAGAATTTCCTGTGTTAACAGTAAATTTAATCTTGCTTTCATAAAAAGAATTCTTTTCCTTTTTTCTGGAAATTTGGTGCAGTAATTTAGCAGCTTTTTCAATTTGTTAAATGTAGGGGGAAGATGAGTTAAGAGTTTGTTCTCTACTGCTTTCTCGATCATATGCATCCAGTCCATTGCTTCCATTTTTTGTTTGATTCGGTCCGGATTTTCTTTCAGCTCTTTTTCTGTGCATACTATTTCAGAAAGCTTCTCTTTTCTGTTTTCGACCCACTTATTAAGTGCTTTACATTTGCCGCCTTCCAATTCTTCTTTGATGTTGTATGCGGGTAACGTATCCGCCAGGATTACTTTTCTGTAAAATCTCATGGCACTTTGATCGACCATAGAAGCGAGTGACACTGGCCCCAGTTCTCTTCGAATGGCCGCCATTGAAGTTGACTTTGGAACGCCCAGGACCGCCTTCCAGGCCAGACCCTCCAACTTGTTCCAGATCGACTGAGGACTAAACAGTGAGGCTTCCATTCCGTACACCAGTGCTGGTACCACTTTTGTCTTATAGAAGTTGATTGCCAGAATTAGAGAGAACTTCCCGAACTTCTTGTCCACAGTTCTCATTTGTGATGTTAGTCTATTGGCTTTCTCCCAGAGCATCTCTTGCATTGCCATGTCCGTTGTAGAGCTGTCAAGTTGGACTCCAAGGTATCTGATATTTTTTACTGTTTCAATCTTGATGTTATCAAGGCACCAGGACTGCTGTTTGGATTGATTCTTTGGTGCTTTCTCGATTGTCAGCACTTTTGGTTTTTTTTTTGTTGATTTCCAGATGGTTTTCCTCAATGTATCTTGCCAGATTATTTAATTTACGCTGCAATCCAATTTTCGTTTGTTCAATCAGGATCACATCATCCGCATACAAAAGTCACGGGAAGCTGGTCTTTCCTATTTTCGGGGGAAAGGTCCTGATTTTTGCTTCATAGTATTGGAAATCTCCCAAGAACGCGACAAATAGGGCTGGTGCTAGGGGACAGCCCTGTTTGGCCCCTCTATTGACCTTGATTTCCTCTGACAGTGTTCCTTGTTGGTTTAGCTTAACGCTTATGATGATTTGCGAGTGAAGCGCTTTAAGTGGGTCGAGTACAGCTTGTGGGCAGTTCCAGGTGTGTAATTTCGACCACAACATGTTCCGGTCTATTTTATCGAAAGCTTTCGACAGATCAACGAAAGCTAGATAGACCGGTGCCCCTTCCTTCACTTTTGCTTTCAGGATATTGATTATCATGATGTTAATAGATGTGGTGCAATTTTTTTGAAAACCTGTTTGCAGATTATCTTTGCATGGGCTGATTTTTTCCCAGGTTCTGAAATGGTCCAGCAGGCTTGAAGCAAACATTTTTCCCTATGGTATCAAGGAGTGCTATTGGCCTGTAGCTTTCTGGGTCTTTCCCACTGCCCTTCTTATATATCGGGACAATGACAGCTTTCTGCCATGACTCTGGAATTTGTTGTTTTATTTCGCATTCTCCAAAAATCTTGCCGATCACTTCCGACCACTCTTTCGGGAACTGTTTGAGATTGATGTTTTCAGGCCATCAGGCCCTGGAGCCCTGAATGTTTTTAGGTTCCTGATTTTAGTTTCTATGTCTTCAGGGTTAGACACAACCACCCAGGTCGAGTTAGCGTGGCGCTCTATCCCACATGGGGTTTCCTTTGGCTCGTCAAATTCTGTCGTGAAGTACTTTATCCATTTAGCTTCCGAGACTGCATTGCTCGGCATCATGCTAGGTGCGTTGTTTGAACTTTAAATCAGCGATCAGAATTCGCTTGATTTGTTACTTGCCAGTCTTTTCATCATGTCTTCTGCATCCTGTTGGTATTGTGCTGGTCTTTGTTGTTTCCACCAGCCATCATACCTTTTTCTTTCTAAATGCCAATTCACCCAGTCTTCTTAGGCATTTGTTTTCTTTGCCCTTCTTCTTAATTGTCGCCCCACTTTTCTTTGCTCCACCAAGTCTTTGTTATAAGCATGTTTGGGATGGTCTTGTCCCAATCGTTTGCCCGTAAATGGCTTTTGGTACGCTAGTAGCAAGAGAAGGTAGTCCAGCCTTTCATCTGCCATGGTTGTTTGGTTGTGTATGATTTTCTGGTCCCAAGACATTTTGATTTTCTTGATGTCTGCTTCTGTTAGTCCTAATCGTGTTTGTTGCCAGTTTACTTCTGTGGCGACGAGATAGGTCGCTTTTACCGGTTTCCTTCCTTGCCAACTACAAGACAGTAAATTGTGGTCACTGTTGTCCGTTCTCAAGACTTTGAAACTCACAATACTGGATATTAGACCAGCTGTACCGAATATATAGTCTAGTGTCGCTGTGGAGGAACAGCGTTCCCAAGTAAGGATGTTGATTTGGTTCGGAAAGAGTGAGGCTATATTTTGGATGTTTCTTGAGCTGATAAGTTCCATCCATGCTTTCCCACGCTCCGTGGTTGCCTCTTTTGGTTCGGGGCGTTTGTTGATGGTTGGATGCACCTGTTGTTCTTCATTGCAGTTGGCGTTAAAATCTCCACATAGGATGATTTCGATCTCCTCAAAATCTTCATATAATTGGTCAATAGTTGCACCCATGCTTGAGCATGCGTTGCGGATTCCAGTAGCAGTTTATTATTGCTAGTAGCTTTGACCGATCTTCTTGGTTCTTCAAGTTGCCTTGAGACCATGTTGTCAAGATCACCAGCATTTCATAGGTATCTTTCCACTTCCGGGGTTCTGCCAGGCCGAGGCCCGATTTTAATTGCTGTTAATAAGCCCGACGACGGTCTTCCTAGGGGGCCTTTGACCGCGGGTGATATTTCCACAGAGAATCCGTCGAGTGAGGGTTTGTCCATCAGCCATGACTCTTGCAGGCAAAGTATATCATATAGGCCTAAATTCACATCTCCCGTGATTGTTAGATGCGCATGGCCTCTCGTGTTCCAGGATCCTAGATTGAATTGATCTGTGTCGGGCCGCTCCTCTCCACTTGTTGCAAAAATGCATTTGTTGAGGGCCGGCCCTGGTAGCTGCTATTTGTCACTTTCCTTTCTCCAGGTCGATGTAAACCAGTTCCAAGTGCCCTTCGTTTGAGTTGAGTCTGATGCCTTTACGTTGTTCTTTGCCTCAAGGGCTTTCGAGGTGAAATCACTTCTAGAACGGGGATCAGCATCTTCCTTTCTTCGAAATCTTACTAGTTGGTTGCCCTGGGTGGGATAATTTCTTTCTAAGTGGTACCTTCGCCTGATCTTTTCATCTTCATCTTTCCGGTCCCACTCGCTTTGTCGTTTTCCATTTCTTTGTCCGAGGGGGGGTCCTTCCACATGGCGCTTCATCAGGCTTTGTATATTTCCATCGATTATAGCGATATAGGTCCTCTGTTTTTGAGTGGTAGTGAGTTTCAAGCGTTCTCAGTCGTTTCTTTTCTGGTCCTCACTCATTTCTTTCACACTTTTTTATTTCAGTCAAGCGGAAGCCCATCTGATCTATTTCTTTGAATGCCGACAGCTCAATGTGTGTAATTCCCGCAGTTTTTACATGCAGATATGCTTTGGCTCTTTTGTCGCTGTGGTAAGCCTCCACTAACTTTAGATCTTAAGTTCTTATATGTCTTAATGATTTGGCTCTCTTCATTATCTGCAATACTGTTGGTCGATTTAATATAAGGTATTCTTTTTTAGAATCTAATTGCTCTAGCTTGAATAGTCGTGTCTCTTCGTACCTTTTGGCCTCCCTTTTCTCCACTTTTCTTATTGGATTCTGATGCTCGGGACTGCTTCTGAGTCTTGACCTGGTACTTTGAACTGTCTGATGGTCCTCTTTCAGATATCCTCGGTTTCTCTGGTGGGCATCCCCCTTTTTGTTCTCTGTCAAGGTACGATGTTCATTATCAGGTTGTTCTTTCTCTTTTCTGAGAGTTTTTGCTTTGCTTCTCCAACAATGTTTTTTTGGATGTTCAATTCGGTTTTTCTATGAGTCCCTATGACTTCGTCCTTTATTTCCGTGGGGTTTATATCCCAGTGTTGTGATAAGTTCATTAAATCAGAGTCTGTCATGAAATCCTCCATTGTTCTTGGTGATCTTTTTGGGTAGGATTCTGCTAGGTGTTCTTCATCAAGGACTTGGATCTCCTCTACATGCGGCCTTGTGTTCTTGAGTTTGAGAACTGGTTGTTCTATTGGCGTCTTGGGTCTGACAGAAGACTTTTTGCTTGTGTCTTCTAGCACATCTTTTTTTTTTGTTTTGGAGTGGGTTATCTTGAATTATCTCTACAACTCTCGCCGGTGTAATTGTTTCCTTGTTCGCCGCCTGTGGCCGGGATTCGTACACTTTATGCGACGGCAAGGTCTGAGATGTTGTACATTTTCTGGTTAATTGCTCCATGCTTTCAATCTTTCTTTCTAGAGCTTCAATTTTACTTTCCCCAGTTTTTTGGTGCATACTTTTCTGATCTTCCACTGCCATTATATAGCTTTCTACGTGTGACATTTTTGTTATCATGTTTGTGAGAATTGCCGTGTTGTCTTGGATCTCCTCTTTTATTGCTTCATAAAGTTTGCAAAACGGAGCTAACACAATGGACATCGCAGACATGATTGCTATCATGTGAGGCTTCTTGTTTGGGGATTCCTTCTGCATAGCTGCAGCTATGTCACTTAGGCGGCGATTTTTAGGGGAGGATTGGATTTTCTCGGTTCTCCTAGTAACGGTTGGCATATCCATTGCAGAACGCTCCATCGGGGGGGTTTGGATCCTGGTTTATCACTGTTCGACCGGCTGAGATTCTATGGTTCGTTTGAGAAGGGTCTCGCTGACATCCAACCCCCTCCGAAAGCTTTGGAGGGGGCGTTCTTAGCAGACCTGTCGCCAGATGGTCCATGCAAGCCGATGTTCTTTTTCGCCCACAGCAAAGTCCCAACGTTGGGACTCCTGCAATGTTTGAATGGAGAGTGTAGTATCCTTCCTAGGCTCCACCCCACTGTCTTTTGAATCGGCTGGCTTCGTCTGCGAGGCCTTTTTCGTTGTTTTAGGTATGTCATTAGGTGCTGAGTCCTCAGGGGCAATGTTGTTTTCGATTTGTCCCCTGGCCGGTTGCCCTGCCCCCCTTTTGTTTTTTAGGGTTGTGTTTCCTTCCATGCTGCTCAGGTTCGCGTTTACTTGATATTCAATCTCTACCTCCGCCAGTTTTTCTGTTGGTGCACAGATTGAGTCCGTTTTCCTCAATTTTGACCCTGGTGGATTTTCTTGTGCAAATTCAAGTATCTCTGCATCCGAGACTTCGGTCTCCGTCGTCAACTTTCTTTTATATTGCTGAGTGAAAAACGCCTTTAGTGGGCACAATAGAAGAGGGTTAGGCAGTTTTTTAAGCATGGTTCCTCTCCTTTTGATCACCTTTACTCCTTCACTGTCTTTCGCTTTCAACTCCTTTGTCGGGAGTTTGTTTATTGGATTCAGTTTAGGCTTTGATGGTTTCGGCCCCTTTGTTGTTTTGGTTCTTTTTTCCTTTGTTTATTCGTTGCTATCTTTAGAAGCTCCCCCTCTGTTTCCTTATTGGAGTCTTCTGATTCGCTGGCTGTGTTGCACGCACAAATGATGTCTCCATCTTCTGACACACCTTCATTTTCACTTTCTGCGTTAGAATCGCTTGTAGAGATCTCAGTGATCTTTTTATTGCCCTTATCGGACTTTCTCTCATCAGAAGCTGCTTTTTCCCCATTGTGTAGGTTAGGGTCTTGGCACTTATTGGCGGAGTGTATCTGCACCTCGATTTTAATTGTCTTTTGCAAATGGTCCGTGTTATTTTCTGAGGCGAATGAAATCGCAGTTGAGCTTTTTTCATTGTTTTTGGAGTATTGGCTTTCCGACTTTTCCAAAGCTTCACCGTGTATATCGCCCCTGAGCTGCCCCTTCTCACACAATCCTAGCCCATCAGGTCTCCTTTCAGGGGTTTTTCCCCCATCCCCGAGTTTCGGTGTGGGGGGAGGGAGAGGGTCCCGCCACACGGGACCTCCCCTTTCCTTCCCGTGAGCAGGTACGCGACGTTGGGAACGCTGTGACAGTTCCACTCCTCTAGTGTTGTTCCGCCCTTCAATACCTCCCCACTAGCGCTGCCGAGAACCCGCTTGGTTCCCGGCGAGGGCCGTCCTCCGACAGCTCTCGCGCAGGATCCACTTGCCAGTTCGGCGGAAGGCGGACTACAATCAGCTGCGGGGGGGGGAGGAGCGCAGCGTTCTTTCCTCCGTGGCACTGCTCTCCTTACGCTCGTGGTCGCCGGGCTCCACGAGCGGTCCAGCTCCTGCTCCCGCTCCCGGCTCACAAGGCTCACAGGGCATATCCCCCAGTGGTGGCAGCGGCGTGGGAGGCTTGGGGGAAACAGTCAACGAGTCCTTCGCTGAGACCGGCCGTGCAGGTAACCAAACTAATTCTTGCTTCTTTCCCGAGCGACCATGGTGCGCTTCATTAGATACAGCCGCTCCTTCCAGCGGGTTCATTGCTTCAGTTGGTCTTTTTCTAATCAAGAGTCCGATGGTCGACCCCACCTCACTCTTCTCATATCTACCTTGCAGGGTAGGCTTTGGCATGCCTTTCCCTTTGGCTGCAGTTGGCCGTACTTCCGGCTCCATTGAGCTCTTGCTTTGCATCTGCAGCGGACTGCTGCAGACTGGCTCTCCACCTCAGCTCTCCACTCCACTCACTGCTCTGCGGTGTATTGAGGCACTTATAGACACTTCCTGTAAAATGATGTGGCTAGGCTGCATACTGCTGCAGACTGGCTCTCCACCTCAGCTCTCCAACTCCGCTCTGCGGTGTATTGAGTTACTTATAGACACTTCCTGTAAAATGATGTGGATAGGCTGCACACTGCTGCAGACAGGCTCTCCACCTCGGCTCTCCAACTCCGCTCACCGCTCCGAGGTGTATTGAGGCCCTTATAGACACTTCCTGTAAAATGATGTGGATAGGCTGCACACTGCTGCAGACTGGCTCTCCACCTCAGCTCTCCAACTCTGCTCACCGCTCCACGGTGTATTGAGGCACTTCTAGACACTTCCTGTAAAATTATGTGGATAGGCTGCACACTGCTGCAGACTGGCTCTCCACCTCAGCTCTCCAACTCCGCTCACCACTCCGCGGTGTATTGAGGCACTTCAAACATTATTAATGTATGCTCTTCTGCCTCATCTGTGTGGCGGTTACTGGCAGCGAGGCTCTGTGCAGAATTTCACACGTAATTCAGGTTAAGCCATTCATTGCATGTGGGGGATACTTTTAAAACATTTTTTTATTGTTTTAGCTGATCAAACAACTTAACAATTACTTTACTTTAACTTTAAAAAGAGAGAAAGATAGACAGTTCAATTCAATGTAAAATTACACAAAACAGAACAAGATTTTCTTATTAAAACGAACATGTTCATCCCTGTTGAAAAAAATACTCCCTCATTTACATTTAGCTTTTGGAACTAGACTATATCTACACACTGCTTTATACAAAATCATAAAAACAAATCAACTTGTTTGGGACATGAGAATCCAAGTAATTCTTTTAAAAAATTGACCACCGCAATACAGATAGACATTCTGTGTGCATGAAGGAAAAAAATCCCATATTTCATTGTCATTCAATGTGGTGAAATATTTGGAATATTTACATAAATGTAGTTTTCGACTACTTAAATGCCATAAGGTCTCTTTCTGATTGGCATTCTCACAAATCTACAGGCATTACATATTTCACTGATCTTTCGTTTTGCTAACATTTATTTAGTTGGCCATAAGTCTAGTCTAGAACGTAAGAAATCCAATCTTACAGAGAATGACAGAGACAAAAGCAAATATGGCTCACATATTCCAAGTTTTTTATCTATGCATTGATTATTCCCATAGCTTTTGTATGCCCAACACTGCTCCGAAGTATGGATCCAGTCCCGCAAATACACTTTTTTTTTCTTAGCTCTCTCTCAATCATCCAAGAGAGTGGTCAACGAAAGGTCAGCCAGGGTCATATCATCAAATACCTGATCACGCCATTGTGCGGCTAACTAGACTAGATGTTAAGAGATATTGAGCTATCGACCAAAGCAAAGTTTTAGTTTTTAGCCAGTATGAACTTTCGACACAAGCCACACTGTCGCCACTGGAAGATGGCATTTAAAGAGGTAAGGCCAATCTCATAACGTATGCGTGCTATTGGAACGTGGGGGGTTCTTTAGATTTCCAGTATTTCAATATTCATTTTTTGGCTAGCACACATGCAAGGTTAAACAAACTACGCGCGATTCCCTTTTCGGAGTTGGGAAGAAAGTTTGGTTTAGATAAGAAGAAGCTGCTTAGGTATAACGAGATTAGGGCACTTCTCTATCAAAGACTCGGAATGTTATCAGGTTCTTTGAAAACTGAACCGGTCTTAAGTAAAGTGTTGAAATCATCTCCACGTGCAGTATCTATTTATGTCAACTTAATGCCTCCAGAAGATGCTGTTGTTAAGTCTTGGGATAGACTGAAGGAGAAATGGGAAAGTGAGTTACAATGCCAAATTTTGGAAGACAAATGGGAGAAAATACTGCAGACTGGTCATAGGAGTAAATTGGATTTGAATTTACGTCTAGTTCATCAGAAGATTCTGGGGGGGTCTATATTGGACACCGGTGCGTATTCATGGATTTGGTCTCCTAGATCATGAGGTATGTTGTGGGTGTGAGAGAGAGAGGGGACTATGATTCACATGATGTGGAACTGTTCGAGAACAATAGGTTTTTGGGGGGATGTATTAGATAGGATAGATACAGTATTGTCTATTACTTTTCCGAGAACACCCTTGTCAACAATTCTTGTCTCAGACAGAGGAAGATGTGTGACTGCTAGAAGGTATAGGTGCTGGGTTAATAAAGCTTTATGAGTAACGGTGAAACAAATACTAAGATTGTGGAAGACTAGAAAAAAGCCACTGGTGGAAGATTGGGTTAATGATATGCAATTGTTATCAAATTTTGAAAAATATATGTATTATGGGAGAAATGAGGAAGAGGCTTATTTGGGTACATGGTCGTCTATCAATTATTTTTATGGTGCACAATATTGAATTTGGTGATTAACAGTTATCTGCTTATTCATGTGGGTTGTGATGAATGTTAGGCATGCTGAGTGAGGGATATGTGTATGTTTTGTATGAGGTATTTGTCCTGTGTTTTTTCTGTCTTTCTCTTTCTCTTAGTCTTTTTATGTTTTTCTCCCTCTCTATCTTGGTTTTAGATTTTGTGTGTGCTTAACAATTGTATATAGAGGGTGGATAACAATGGGTATAGATATTTGTGTTAACCTACTCACTGGACATTTATTCTTTTTTGGGAATTTCATGTTTCACTCATTGATGATTCTGTACATTTTGTAAATATTGCGGTTATGTTTCTTGAATATTATTGCCTATTGTTGATCAGGTTACATGTTCTGTTGTAAAATATAAATAAAATGTGCACAAAAAAATAAAACGATCTACGCGCAACAATGGACACTTTCCGGATATCCCCCAAAAGATATTCTAGTGGTGACATTGTTAATGGGATTTACACAGTCTCGTTTAACACACCCGCAACCTCTCACCAGAACCATCTTGCACTCGGGCAGTCCTGGAACATGTGGTAAGAGTCCACACCCGCGCTGCCACATTTTGGGCATGCATCGGTCGTGGTTAGTGAGAATCTAGCGATCATTTATTCATTTTCCGTGTATAATACAATTGATTAAGTACCTGTATAAGTCTAAGGCGCACATTTAGCGAAATATTTAGTTAGGAGACCGTATTTCTGCCATTGTGTGTCCTGCATTTCTACCCCCATATCGCGTTCCCATTTGCTACGTGCTGTGTTACATGAAGGTTGAGTATTTTGGATCAATCAATACAATTTAGATATCAGTTTGCCGGTGCTTTCACTTGACATCATTGCCTCTATACAGTTCTGGCTACATGGTTCTTGCAGAAACAACTCTCATCTGCGGCAGACAGCTGCCCTCATTCAGAGATATTGTAACATTTAAATCTTAGTATTTCCCAATTTCTCTGCAAACTCCTCCAGTGACACAATCTCCCACCGGGACTAGATCCCCCGAACGATCTGCCTGTCACCATTCCAGGACATTTGAATATCTGAATCATACATAGGAGTAAGCAGAGGGCAGCTCCAAAAGGGGAGCGCGCTGCAGTACAGGGCGTAAACGCCCAACCTTTTAAATGGTCTAGCCCACGCATTGACGGTAGTGCGAACCAGATTGAAGGTGCAGGAATCCGAATGTCGTTCGATAAGTATAACCAACTTCAGTTCTGAGGGCGCTGCGCTGTTGCGCTCTAATGCCCGATGTACCAGGCCAGGCTGTGGGGCACACCATTAGCCAGCGAATTGTGCCTGTGCTACCACATAGTATAGCTCAAAATCTGGTGGGGCTAATCCCCCCCCCCGGTCATAGGGTTCCACCATTTTTCCCCATTTTATTCTGGCTGCCCCTGCTCCCCGGACGAAGCTGACCGGCCAGTGAGCACAGTCTAGTAAAAAAAAAGCGCACTCATGCCATATTTGGATGTTGTTGAAATTGAAATAGTATAGCAATTTAGGGACCACATCATTTTAAGTAACGACAGCCTCTTGTACAAAGAGAGAGGCAGAATAGCCCCAAGACAAAGTTCAGCCCAGGGGGGGGCGTGGCTACGAGGCCATGTAGGAGGACGTGAATCCAGAGGAGCTCCTGCTGATCCTGCCGTAATCTGAATATAACTATACTCCCAGACAGCTGAAACGGACTGAAATACGGTATCGAGAGACAATATGGCTCACAAATACTGAGCCCTGAGGAGATTGGACCCAAAATGGCGACCCATTGAAGACAAAGGAACTGGACACGGATATAAACGTAGGTGCCCAGACTGTTGCGGTCTGAGGCGCGGAGAACGGCACGACAAGAGGAGCGGGCTCTGCCACTGAATGACGAAGCATAGACTTCCAAGGACGGACAATATAATAGCAAATACGTCCTGATATGAATCGCGATTGAGCTGTCGGACTGCACGGTGTCCAGAAAGTGCGAACAGGAATTGGAAGAGGGGCAGAGGTCGGACCCTGGCACGGGGTGTGCGGACCAAGAGGGTGCACGGTCACAGGTGCAGTGCGCCCCCATTCCTGTGAGCTGGAAGCAGAATATGACAGAGGACATTGGGAAGCCCGGCTTATGGTATTAAAACACTTCCGGATAAAATGTAGCAGATAGTAATAAAGTAGAACAACTGTGCCTGCACTTGGAACCACAGTGAGTTGCATACCCCTGCATCAGATGCCTACAAAATAACTATAATGTTGCGAAGCAAGACACGGGTGCGTGCTTAGGAGCGACTGCTGGCCAGCGTACCCAGGACGGAGAGAGGAGCCAGGACAGGAACGCACGAAGGCCAGCAGATGACACAGAGCTGTAAGCCCGGCGAGCCCCAGGTGTGCAAGGACAGTATATGATGAGGAGGAACTTGGGTGCTGCTTCAACAGTTACAGAAGGCAAATGGCGGGATTCATACGGCACGCAAAACAGACGAACTGGCAGATTGCAGCCATATGTGATGTGCAACTGGGGGAAGACATAATTCAACTCACGGCCACTGGTAAGCTAGTTCCTGTGCTTGCCGACATAGAAACGCAACAACTCGCTGCACCAGTACTGCATGGGTGCACCGGCACGATCAGAGAGATGCTATGAAGGGAGAACCGCAGGGAAACACGCACACCACAAGTGTGTAACAGCGTCCTTGTGGCACAGAAGAGGAAAATGATTCACAGCTGCTTGGCAGGAGCCTACAGAACAAGCCTGTCACTGCCACGACAAGTAAGGATTGTATGAGAGTTTAGGGTCCTTGGCACAACCCTTTAGCGGACACAAGAAGACACCACAAACAGTACGGTTCAGGGAGCAGTGGTGCACCGTGGGCGAATGAACACGTACTAAGTGGGGATCCACAGGTAGAGGTACTATAAGGTTGAGACCACACCTTGAAACTGATGCCCAGGGAAGGCAGTGTAACCAAATCAGCGACCCAGGCACTTGGAGCAGTGGCCAAGAGACAGGACACAGTGGTGGAAGCGCAGGAACAGCAGATGACAGGATGGAGATCACACGGCCGCTGACAGGCACAGGGCACACCAAGTGGACGAGGCACAGGAACAATGCCTCGACAACAGAGCAAATGGTGGACAACATAGCGCTGCTGGCCGACGCAGTGCTACAGTCAGGAGGGAGGGATCCCCTGGAAGCTGAAATGGCAGCTACGGTGGGCAAAATCAAAGGGAAACGGCCAACAATGGAGGATTGTGCAAAATTGACTTATGCTACAGAAGTTGTAAGACCCAAGAAGCAAGACATGCAGGGAGAAGTGAGCCCAACACGGAACGATCAACAAATCCTGGATGCCATAGCAGAGTTGAAGACATCATGGGAATGTAAGATAGACGCAGCAATCGCAGAATTGAGAACCTTGCTGGAACAATAAATTTACGCTGTCAGTGTGGATGTCAACCTTCTACGGCAAGATGTTAGAATGCTGGTGGAGTGCTAGAAAAGGATGTGAAGGATAACAAAGGTACCTGCGCCATGAACGCCAAGGAGGTCACCATACTACAACAACGAGCATGCAACCTGGAAAACGGGACAGAGGAGGCGGAAGGGCGGGCGTGCAGGAATAATATGCACATCGTGGGGCTCCCAGAAGGAGAAGAAGGCTCGAACCTGACAGATTATGTTGAGACTATGCTGTTACAGGAGATGGACGAGACGGCGGTCCACTCACACAGGGATTCACTGTGGAGAGGGCGCACAGGGCCCATGCCAGGAGGCCGCCTCGGGGAGCCCCTCCATGGCCACTCATTGCCAAGATATTGAGCTATAAAGACAGGGAAAAGATACTGCAGCGCTTCCACAAAGGAGGGACCATAAGTAGAGGATCGGCGACCATCTCAGCGTACCCAAATTACACCTTTTGGGCACAGGGACAGCGTCTGAACTATGTGTCCGTTAAGAGGAGACTACGCGAGGCTGGATATAAATATATGTTGCTGTACCCAGCGAAATTGAAGGTAATGCAGAATAACAGGGCGCGTTTCAAGCGACGGCATGGCTGAACGCACAGAACTGCCCGGCAGGAGCAGGCGACCAGACGGAGAGCAGACTGGATAAGTGAACCTAGGTTACTCTGAGACGTACTTTGAACTGAACTGAGCTGGGGTGGCAATGTTTATATATAGCTATGTCTTGAACCTTTGGACTAGAATATAAAAAAGTAATACGAGAAGTTTAAAGCGATATGTGCACAGAAGAGTTTTAAGATGTAGGAGTGTGTAGTAAACTGCAGGACTAATGCGGGAGACATGGAGGGAATATGTTATCACCCCCAGTAGTTAGTTTAGTTGGGATACTAGTAGAGCGGTATCCCGCTGCTGAGCTCTGAGTATCGTCTGAGTCTGAGAAAGGGACTAGATGCGGGGTAGCCTGAGATCCAAGGAAGGAGCTGGGCAACAGTTTGGGACGGGTAGGGAGGAGCGAGGAGGGGAAGTTGGGGTGTTTAAAGGGAGGAAGGGGAAGGGAGTTTGGGGAGTTATAAAGGGGCGAGCCTACAATCACAAGCCACAAAGGAAAATTAGGAGGGTGGGGGCGGAGATGGGGGGAGTAGGAAACAGTTAGGATGGGGGACCTAAAGATAGCAACTTGGAATGTGAGAGGGATAAATAACTACATTAAACGGAACAAGGTCATGATGTATCTGAAGAGACAGAAAATAGACGTTGCACTGCTACAGGAAACTCGTCTGACCAAGGGAAAACAGAAGTGGTAACAAGAAAGGGGGCGTGGCCTAACCGCCATGTAAGAAGGACACACTCTGTGCAAGCTCCACACGATGTGACCAGGATATGCTGAGAAGATAAGCTATATCAATAACTAAAACATCTGATTGATTGCCTAAACCATCGCAGATGACCTTGAGCGGCTCCGGCTGAAATTCTGCTGTCCGGAACGACCTACTTGGCGTGTAACATCTAAAGATGATGTGCTGCGAAACTGAGCGGAAAATGGTGGCGGTGGCACGAGAGAACGAGGCGGTGCTGTGGTGACTGTTTGAGACCGCTGCACTGGGTGCGGGCGGGCCCAGATGAGCAGAAGGGCGGATCGAAGACTTGGAGAGCAGCCATAAGCTCTGCCAAGGCGGGCAACCGCCGAGACAGGGGAACAGGAGCGAAGACGCCTATTTGCCCTGCACCAAGGACCCAGGAGCCCTGCGGCTTGGGGAGACGGCGTGGATAGAGCCAGTGGAAAAAGTATGGCGTGGTGACCGCCGCGCATGGAACCAGTGCCAGAGCGGGAGGGCTTGGAAGAGCGGCGCCCAAAGAGTAGTAGGCAGCGACCGGGCCCTGGAGAGAAGCGGCAGCGGCGCTGGGACCGTGGAACCAAGCAACAGGAGGCCCGCCAAGGAGAGCGGGGAGCGAGCACCACTTGAGCAGACTGAGGAGATCTGGCTGAGCCATTGACATGAGGTGAGAAGCTAGTGGGGAGTGGAGACCCAGCTGGATCGGGATATTTTGCGCCCTAATGGTGAAATGAGCTCCCCCCCCCTGCTGATCTCTACATAGCACGGAGGGAGTGAATACTTTGGCAACAGTGCTGCGTGGGTGCTGGAGATTTTCGGCTGGGGCCGGCTGGCAGCGGAACAATATGGATCACACGCTGAGCAGGCGGGACTGGTGCTACGGCTCGTGAGTGGCGGAGTGTAGGAGAGGGAATGAACTGGTGCAGAAGCTGAAGCGGCTGCCCCACGGCACCGAACAAGTGAGGGGGCCCGCCTGAGCTGGAGCCAAGTCTCTGCCACGGTGTCAATGCCTGCAGTAGTAGTCCCCTGGTCCGGGTCACACCACTCCCCCTCCTCCTCACCTGAAGTCTCGGAGTCCACCGGGCGCACAAATTTCTTCTTCCACAGAGCCTTTTTTTTGGTTAGCAGGTAAGGTCTGCCCCAGAAGGAAGCCACCCTGACCTTAAGGCAGGGAGGTCTGCGGGGGGCCTCTCTTCTGGAACAAACAATTCGGGGAAAAAGCCTGATGGCACAAAAAAACCCTCTCTGGGCTATGGTAGAAAAGGTTTCCAGAGGCTGCTGCTTTCGGTGCTGATGGTGGGGCCAGGTATCCAAATGCTAGTAAGACACAAGCTTGTGGAGAGGACCAGAGAGGTGGCGGTCCCAATAACCAAACTGAAGAACAAGAGCGGGAACGGAGGCAAATAAAGAAGATAGCCAAGGACCAAATAAAAATAGCAGTAGAGGAGGTACCAAACTGAACGAATGAAAGGAAGTGAAGGAAAGTAGTAGAGGAAGGAGAAAAAGCCTAAACGGTATACGCGGCTGACAAGGGTATAGAGAAATGCCAGGGAGGGAGAAGAGGGAGAACAGAAGAGCGAGGCACAGAATGCCCTCTGAAAGGAAAGCAAAGGCGTAGCGAAGATCCAAACGGAGCGAGGAAAAATAATGGCAGCGGTTCACCCGGAGCCTAACGCAAATGGGTTGCGACGCGTAGGCTTCCGGGTGCGGCAGACGGAAAAGGCTTCTCGCGGCCGAGGCTGCAGAAGCTAGACCGTCACGAAAACAACGTGGGAAACGTGATGGGGAGATCAATGGGCGGCCAAGCGCCACTTGGTCCACACACGCCTACTCCTTCGGCGTGTGACACACGGGGGAGGGGCGGATTTCCTCCCAGATAGTTAAAGCACACATTGCGGGCATCGGGGCATTGGCAGACCAACGCCACCCGGGCTGGGTGGGGTGCCAACATTCTAGGTGAGACCACCCACCCAACGAGACATAACTTAAGGCAAAAGAAGACCTGCAAGTCGCACTGGCCCCGCGCTGGGTGCTGGTGAACGTGAGTTGGTGGCCAGACTACCATTGAGAGGAACTGACGCCGGTAGCCTCGCGGTTCACGGCCCGCAAGCCCAGAGGCGGCCCAGCACACTGAGCGTGGCTGGCTTTGGCGCACACTGCACTATCGGAGGGACACCTTGCAGAAAGAGCACACTTGTCCCAACATAACCAAAAGAAGTAAAAACTACAACGGAGTTCTGCTACGCAAACAAGGCACAATCTTGGAGTCCTACATGGAACGTTATCCAGCGCCCCAGAGCTATAATGGAGTCAACACACGGCACCATACTACGGAGGTAACCACGTCAGGTGAAGGGAAACAACGCTGGCCTCCAGCTGCGTGGAGTCTGCAGGGAACGCACTGCCCCAATTGGAGACCTACATAACCCCTTGCCCTCGACACAATGTCCACAAAGGGGGTGAAAGCCAAACAAAAGCAGACCACTATGGAAACATTTGCGACCGGAAGACCAACAAGACCTGACGCCACTCCTACGGATGCGGAGATGGCGCTTCCCAGAACCAGGGGTGGACTGGCCTATTGGGAACTCTGGAGATTTCCCGGTAGGCCTCTGCACCCTAGGCTTCTTTTGGGTGGTATTTCCAAATTTTCCCATAGGAAAAGAGTTGGGCTTGCTGAAAATGTTTAATATGGGGCCACTTTGAACATTATTTCCAGGGCCTCTTTTGCTTCCCAGTCCAGAGCAGCCCAGAACTTCTGAATCTGCGGCTGAACCAGGAAATGCACAGATACTAGAGGCCATCAAGAGGCTCCAGACAACCATGGAAATCAAAATTGATGCAGTGGCCATAGACTTGGGCCTATTGAGACAAGATGTATGCAATATTGCTGGAAGGACAGACGCGCTTGAAACCCAGGTTCGAGAAAACACTGAGGCTAAAACCCAGCTTTTGAAAGATGTTGGTGAACTGGCACAGAAAGTAAAGCTCCTAGAAAATAGAGTTGAAGAAGCGGAGGGAAGGGCATGTCGAAATAACATTAGGATCTTGGGCCTGCCGGAGGGAATTGAGGGAACTGATCCCACTAACTATGTAGAGAACGTTTTGATACAAGAGATCGGAGCGCAGAAACTCTTGCAAAGCTTCACCATCGAAAGAGCACACCGTTCCCTCACTAAACGACCGTCACTGGGAGCGCCACTCAGGCCGGTGATAGCTTAAGTGCTCAATTATAAAGATAGAGAATCAATTTTAGCTTTCTCGAGAATGGGAGGCCAGATCCAAAGAGACTCAGCAAAGATTGCCATATATCCCAATTACACCTTTCAAGTTCAAATGGAGGGCTCAATTTATCTCCAAAAAATCAATGTTGAAAAAGGCAGGACTATGCTATATGCTCTTATACCCAGCGAGATTAAAAGTGCTGCAAAATATTCGGGCGCTTCTCTTTGAGACACCTGCTGAGGCCAGAGAATGGATGGACGGAGAACAGATCCAGGACATTGAAACAAAAGGGCGCAGCGCACGCTAAGAACCGCCCAGGGTGGTCACATGCAAGACAAGTTCAATAATCGCAGGGATCGGACCAAACTCGCACAAGAAACAGACGGGGCATATACCTATGCACAGCAGATGGCTCAGTCACAGGAGCCACGCCGGAGAGGGTCTGCTCCCAATTAGTGAGTAGACATCAGCGGACCTCTTAGGCCCCTGAAGTTACTTGGGTATAGTTAACCCGTCCGTAGGGCACCAGGAGACTAGTTTAAGGTTGAATGGAGTGGAAACGGGATAGTCATAATGGGGGAAACCCCGCTGGACAATGTTTGTTACACGGGAGTTCAAAGTTGGGGAGGGAGGGCAAAAGGGAGTTGGAAAACAAGTTGGGAGAACAATGAAGACAAAGACAAACCCACCCAGAACTTTTCAGATTGTCAAATCCTGACGGGACGACACTGAACGCGCCACCCGCAAGAACACATGGGTTTCCAAACACTATGGCTGACAAGATCAGAATTATGATGTGAAACGTCGGAGGAATTAACAGTTTTGTCAAGCAACGCCAAATCCATGCACACATAAAGTGGAATACGGTCGGAATCGCCCTGCCCTTGCAGGAGACCCACCTAGATGCAAGTAAGCAAGCCACATTAGCCAGAACTTGGAGAGGTACATTGATAGGCTGCACATACTCCACGTATGCCAGGGGGTTCCTGATCTGGGTAGATCCAACCATCCCTCTTAAAACTATCACCACGAAAATTGATGATGAAAGAAGAATGGCCCTGTTACATGGCACAGTAGAGGGAAGGGAGGTCTGTTTAATCAACACCTACGCCCCCAATCACGATGCCACTGTTTTTTTCCGATCACTATATAAAAGGCTGAGTCCGTTCAGAGATAGTACCTTGATATGGGGGGGGAGATCATAATTGCACTATGGATCCCCAGAAAGACAGATTAGATCATAAACACTCACGCCCATCCCCACCTGCTAAAATATTAGCGGCGCTGACACAACAGTTTAGGTTAAAAGACCTTTGGAGGGAGCAGCATCCTGATAAGAGAGTACTCATTTTATTCCCCACCGCATGCTGTTTACACTAGGCTAGACTATATATTTGTTAGTGAAGAACAACAAGCTATGTTTGGGGATGCACAATACTTGGCTAGACTACTACCAGATCATGCCCCACTACTGACCACCTGGACGGTATTTGCAACTAGACCCCCCCCAGGCCGACATGGAGGCTTAGAAGTGAGGCCTTGCTAGATACGGCCTTTTGTGGACAGATCAAAAGAAGCACACAAGAATTCTGGCAGATAAATGAGAACAGCGTGTGACACGCTGGCACGGTTTGGGAAGCATATAAGGTTGTTTTAAGGGGAGAAATGATTGCTGCCATAGGGGGAGCCCAAGGTCTATTGAAACCACCTTAGCACACACTGAAAGGGAACTGAGGGAGCTGGAAGTGGGGGCCAAAACAAACTCTGAACACTTGAAGAAAGAAGGCGAGCTTAGACAAGCTTGCTTAAAGTGTTGGGGAAAAACTGGAAAAACTTAGCTACACAAAGCACATTGAACGGAGCCATGCCCTTGGTGACAAACCAGGTAAATTATTAGCTTGGCTATACAAGCGAGAAGCCCCTAGGGCACCCATATGCCAGGTCCGAAATCCGAAGGGCAGAGTAGCACATACACAAACCGAAATAAACTTGATCTTTACCGCTTTTTATCAGAACCTTTATCCCAATACCCCTTCGGCCACAGATGCTGAAATAGAAGATGTCCTTGACATCATTAAGCTACCCAAATTAGATGCGCAAATGGCAGATGCCCTGTATGAACCCATCATCCTGGACGAAGTCCTGGTCACCATAAGATCCCTTCCATCCGGGAAAGCCCCCGGAATTGACGGACTCCCAGGAGAGTTTTACAAAGCGTACACAGAGTTTTGGCACCACTCCTAACCAAAGTATATAATGCAGCGTACGAAGTAGGTGCCCTCCCTGAATCCATGAAGGAGGCTGTAATAATCCCACTACTTAAACCTGGGAGGGACTGAGAGGATTGCGGCTCATACTGGCCTTTGTCCATGTTAAATCAGGACAAGAAGATCCTGACGGCACTCCTGGCGAGGAGACTACGTAAAGCGATCCCTCTACTGATCCATCAAGACCAAACGGGTTATGTGCCAGGGCGGACTATGTCTGAAAACTTGCATGGACTACACCATGTCATATACAGCACTAGCGGCAGGCCTGAAAAATGTGCTGTGGCGTCCCTAGTCGCCACTAAAGCTTTCAATTCAGTTAGATGGAATTGGCTATATCCCACCATGTCGAAAATGGGGATTGGGCCAAGCTTCTTAAGATGGACCAAACTCATATACACGGACCCTATGGCCAGAGTGCGCACGGACAAAACATACTCTGATAAATGGCAGCTGTACAGGGGCACACAACCGGGTTGCCCACTTTCCCCCATGTTATATATCATAGCCACTGAACCGGTAGCTGCGTATTTACGACAGGGATATGGCGACGGGGGCATAGTAATAGATGGGGTGACCCATTTGGTGTTGATGTACGCAGACGACACACTATTATACCTGAATAATCCCAAACACATACTGCCATACATATTGGAGACACTAGACGGATTCTATAGATACACAGGGTTCCAAATCAACAAAAAAAAAGTCATGCCTCTTTCCCCTAGCTGCCCTGGGCGAGGATAACATTGAGGGTCTCCCGATTATGGCCTTTCAGTGGAGGACCACATCCTTCAAATACTTGGGAATCACCATCCACCGCAACCCCAAAACTGAACACACTCTGAACATGGTAAAAATTAGAGAAGGCCTGGAGAAATCAATGGACTTCTGGAGTAAACTACTGCTGTCAGTTACAGGAAGGGCTGGACGTCTCAAAATGGTGGCAATGCCCCGACTGCTACACTGCTTTAGCAACATCCCATATAACGTTCCCCCACAGTTCTTTAGGGACCTAGACAAGCTCTGCAGGCGATTCCTCTGGCAGGGAGGTAGGCATAGAGTTGCTCTACAAGTACTGCAGAGAAGTTATGAAAAGGGAGGCCTGAAAATCCCAATTTTAAACTGTATTACTTGGCAGGGCAACTGCGACATGCAGTGAGATGGATGGCAGACGAGTCCACGGTAGACACTCGACTCTTGCAACCAGCCATCCCACAAATGCTCCTTAGGGATCTATTCTGGGCCCTGGCAAGAGCAACACAAAATTACCCTTATTTAGCTAAACTTGGGGTCCAGATAAGGAAACGGGTCTGTAAGACTGTAAAGGTAACAGACCCAATTTCCCCCCAGATCCCTGTCGCAGCGGCCATGGTGGGTAGACCCTGGGGACAAAGGGAAGTACGTACTGGATGGGAGCCCTGCGGAGTAGCTACATTGGGAGACCTGGTGAATGAACAGGGGATCCTGACTTTTGCTGAACTGCACGAAACCAGGGGACTGCCTGCTGGCCAGTTCTTGCTCCACAGAGCGGTAGTAGAAAGGCTCACGGCAAGATGGCCCGACATAAGGAATCAAGTAACAGAACATGAAACTATAGAAAACATACTAAATGTTGCTGAAGGGGGGCCACGAAATCTCGAGGCTCTATGAAACATTACTTGACATCACGACCAATGAAGAGCTTAGAAGTAAGGCGAAATGGGAACAGGAACTGGGCCTGGAATTTGAGGACACGTTATGGGGAACCATAACCCATTATCACAAAAAGGTCTCTAGAAATGCGAGATTGCTGCTCATACAGTTCTACATCACCAATAGAGCATACCTCACACCTGAGGTGATCTCTAGGTTCAAGGGGGCAGGAGTCAAAGAATGCCCTAAATGCAATGAATCCAGTGCAGGAATGACCCCCATGTTTTGGGGGTGCTGGGAAATACAATCCTTTTGGACACAGATAGCCGCAAAGGTGCCGGACATTGACCTGGACATGCAAACTACGGCCGCATGCATCTTGGGCAGATATAAAAAAAGCCGGAAGAACAAACCATTGAACAAACTAAAGGATTTTGATGTACATATTAGCAAAGAGACACATTACTATGGGGTGGAAAAACGCCAAGAGCCCAAGTGTGTTACAGTGGTGGGAGGACCTTCGTAAGTGGGTGGTGGCGGAATCGGGTGCGTGGGAGAACCCACTTCGAGAACAGAAACTTGACATCAGCGAAGATTTGGTACAGTGGGTGGCGCTCACAGTGCCGTTATTCAACCCGAGGATGGATGATGCTACCACGGACAAAGAGGTAGCCCACAACCGGAGCCTGATACTGGCGGATTCGAGGGACAGAGTGTGGTCTTGGGGGGGGGGGGGGGTGGAGAGATGGGGGTAATACGCAAAAATGATGTATAATGTATTAATGAAGACATTCAGATACGCTTGTGTTGTTTAAAACTTAATAAAAATATTTTTAAAATAAGAAGTGGTTACAAGAAAATGTAAAGGGACAACCCTGGGGGCAACATATTCGGCGTATGCCAGAGGAGTCATAAGATGGATATGGCCACACGTCCCCTTTAAGCTATTACAGTCCACCATAGATAGACGGGAGAATGGTGCTAATAAAAGGGATGGTGGAAAATAAAGAATTGAGCATCATAAATGTTTATGCCCCCAACCAAGACACTACAGTCTATTTTAGGAGCCTATATACCAAGATAGGCTCATACATGGACGGGACAGTCATATGGGGAGCGGACTTTAACTGCACCTTGGACCCGAGGCTAGACAGATCAGATGAGAAGGTCGGAAGGCCTGCCCCAGCAGCAAAGGCCCTGGGTGCCCTGTTACGGGATTTCCGGCTGGTGGATGTGTGGAGAATGCACCACACACAGGATAAGGAATACTCACACTATTCTATGCCACAACACCTGTATACCAGACTAGATTATATATTTATCGGACCGGATCTAACAAAAGAAGTGACACAAGCAGAATATAAGGCTATGGTCCTCTCGGACCATGCACCGCTGATAGTAACATGGCAGAACTTACCTCCCAGGGCAAGGATCCCAACATGGAGACTCAGGACCGAGGCATTGAAGGATACAGTGTTCAGAGAAGACCTGAGAAAGGAAATAAAGAAGTATTTTGAACATAATACCGGCTGTGTAGTATCGGCCGGGATGCATTTAAGGTAGTAGCGAGGGGAGTGGCAATATCAAAATCAAGAAGGTGGCATAATACAGGAATTACATAGCGCAGAGAGGAAGTTAGAAACAAAAATGCAGGAGGGTACGAGATCCCCTGAGGAGGCCGAAACCATATACCAATTGCAGGAAGAATAAAGGAACCACTGGGAGAGGCTATGCAACGTAAACTATAAAAAAAAATTAGGAGAGACAGCATACGGAAGGAGACGAGCCAAGCCGATTACTAGCCTGGTTATATAAAAGTGAGAACCCCAGACAAACTATCAGAGCAATGCAAGGGTTGGATGGGCAGATACGGGATACCCAAGAAGGAGTAAACAAATGTTTTTGTGAATAATATAAGTAATTATATGCTGACAATACCGAGGGTGAAGAAATGGACGTGCAAGAAGCATTAGCAGAGATGATTCTCCCTAAACTTGATGCAGCAGAAAAAGAGAACCTAGAGACCCCAATAATGCTAGAATAGCTAGAACAAATTATCAAGTTACTGCCTACCAATAAGGCCACGGGACAGACGGACTCCCGAGGGTGTTTTACAAAGCGTATAGGACGGAATTACTCCACCTCTGCTGGCAATGTTAAATGGAGCGTTTCGTACGAGCATGTTGCCTGAGTCTCTGCGGGAAGCAATCATTATTCAACTCCTTAAGCCCAACACACCTGACACAGAATGTGGGTCCTATAGGCCGCTCTCAATGCTCAATAAAGGTAGCAAAATACTCGCCGCAGTGATGGCAAATATGTTGAGACCAGTTATAAACAAACTCATACACTCGGACCAAACATGGTATGTCCGCACACGAGCATATCTGACAACCTAAGGAGACTTTATCATGTTATAGAGCAGGCACAGGGTAGCTCCTTAGAGGCAGCAATAATCTCACTAGATGCAGTGAAAGCCTTTGACTCAGTCAAATGGTCTTGGCTATTGGCAGTTCTAAGGGAATATGGTATTGGGCCCATATATTTAAAGTGGATTCAATTACTATACAACAAACCACTAGCTAGAGTCAGAACTGGGGCAACCATATCAGATCAGTGGCAACTTTCATGGCCATAGGCCCCAGAACACACAAACCACACCATCTAGTGATGTGGGCAATGGGTCACTTGACTCACTTATGTAGCTTTCGGACCCATACACACAGGGGCACTGGCTGAACTCAGTCATATAGAGATGTGAGCAGGAACACTTTATTTCAGTGCAGGAGTGCTTTTACTTTATTTCAGTGCAGGAGTGCTTTTATTTTACAAGAACTTTCCAGGAGCTGAAGCCTTTATTCCAGAGAACATCCTCATGTGCTGACTCATCGGGTGTGGCTCACTAGGCCTGGTCTTCATGTGCTGACTCATCGGGTGTGGCAGGGTGTGGCAGGCAGGCTGAACCTGGTGGGCGGTGGCTTCAGAAGCTCGCCTATATAAGCTGCTCCATCCTTAAGGCGGTGCTTCGCGTTACCATGCACTCGCGTGCAACGTGACGCTCACCACCGCTTGGACCAGTTTACTTTCCTTTGAGACCAGACTTTCTCTTGTATACTCACCTCCAGCAAACCAGTGCTTCATCGCTTCATCTGCAGACTCATCTCCTGACATCCAGTGATCTTGATCCCAACGCCGCAGCACAGCGCTCCGCGTACACAAAAATCAGACCCTATGAAGAAGAAGAAAGACAAGGTTAGAACATCCGTCCTAGGGCCACGCCCTCACGTGTGGGTGCACGTACCGGGGCCGCAAAAGGAAAACGGTAACCCACTGTCTTTCAGCACAGCACATTTTGTTCATGTGTGCAACCTACAGATTTGGGCCTAGGGTGTCGAAGCCAATAAGGAAAACGGGGAACCCCATGCATTTCCCAAAAGAGGACACCCGTGGGAATCCACAGAGGTCTGACTTACACAAATCGGCCCAGAATTTATTACCCAGAACCCCAGGCAAAGACCCACATGGGAGAAGGGTGCCCAAGGCCAGGGATATTACCGCCGACTTTGCTGGAGCCCTGGCTGCCCTGCGTTACAGCTTCTCCCTACCAGGGAGTCCCGGCAGTGTGCCAATACCTCCCCGAAGGGAAAAGCTGTAATGCAGCCCAGCCGCAACTCCAGGACGGTTGGAGGTGATGTCCCTGGCCTTGGACATCCATGTACCATGCGGGTGTACCGTTCCCTAAGCACAGCAGCAGCTCCAGGTATCCCCGGCAGGATCCCCATTCCTCCCCAGAGGTGACATCTGTAACGTAGCACAGCCAGAGGTGGAACCTGGGCTTGCAGATGGACAATCCACATGGGAGGGGTCCACTCCCAGGGAAGCACCAATGTTCTGCTGGCATGGGGGGGGCAATTTGTGGCCTGCCCCTGCAATTGTGTCCCAGCCTACCAACATGCCTGCCCAGACGGCCCATTCCCACCCACACCACCAACCTTCCAGCCCCAGTCTCACCCACCACACTGAAAGTGGGCCCTAATCTAACCTAACCCTGCTGCAGTCTCCACCCCCCCCCCCCCTGTTGCCTCCCGGGCTCTTTGCAATGCCCTTGCCTCTCATTTCATTTCAAAAACCCAGGACATCCTGTCCACCCTCTCCACCCACACCCCTCCTCTCCCCTCCCCATCTGTGCTTGCTGACCCTCCTTTAGCCACCCCCCACCATCCTTCTCGTCCTTTCCTCTTTTCTCTCCTGACGAGGTCGCTAGACAAGTCCGATCTATGAAAGTCTCGTCAAAACAGATTCATCCCTGTTCCTCTAAAACCATCAAGGACCACATTGACACCTTCACTCCGGCCCTTGCTGATTTTTGCAACCACTCCTTTGCCTCGGGATCCTTCCCCTCCCCTCTGAAGCACTCCTTTGTGCATCCTCTTCTCAAGAAACCCACAGCTGATCCTTCTTGTCCAGCTAAATATCGCCCAATTTCCATTACTCCCTTTCTTGGCAAACTCCTGGAAAAGTTGGCCATCTCTCAGCTTAACCTTCATTCCAATTCTGTTGGCTGTCTCTATGACCACCAGTCTGGCTTCAGAGCTGCCAGAAGCACAGAAACTGCTCTGCTGAACATCCGTGAAGATCTGCTCTCCAACCTTGACTCTAACATTCCCTCTGTCCTCATCCTCCTCAATCTCTCTTCTGCCTTCGACACGGTCAACCATACCATCCTGCTCAACCGTCTCCGTGAAAACCTGGGTATCAGTGATCAGGCTCTGGCCTGGCTGACCTCTTTCCTCTCAGATCGACCCTCCCAGGTCCAACTTGGGTCCTTCCTTTCATCTATCTTCCTCTCTACCTGTGGTGTTCCCCAGGGATCTAACCTCTCGCCCTGGCTTTTCAACCAATACCTGGCAACTCTCGCCCACTGCATTGCCACTTTCTGCTCAAATTTGCAGTGCTACGCTGATGGCACTCAACTCATTTTCAGGCTGCCCTCTGCCACCTCCTCTCCCTCTCTCATCTCTGATTGCCTAACTGCCATTCAAGATTGATGTGCCGCCAATAATCTTTGTCTGAATGCCAGCAAGACGGTGATCCTCCTCATCGGCACACCTTCACCATCGTTTCCCCTCACTCTCTGGCCGGACTCCCTTGGCCCTCATCCTCCTACCTCCACCTGCAAGGCTAAGAACCTCAGGGTCATCTTTGACTCTACCCTTTCCTTCTCCGCCCACATCTCTGAGGTCTCTAAAAAGTCAAATTTCCAACTGCACCTCCTCAGAGGTACTCTGCCTTTCCTCTCCTTCCCCCAGAAGCTCATGGTATCCCAAGCCCTGGTTCTCTCTAGCTTGGACTATTGTAGCAGCCTCTTTCTAAATCTACCTGCCTCTACTCTCCGCCCTCTGCAACTAATCCAGAACAGGACTGCGAGACTTGTCCTTGGCCTCAAGCACTGGGATCATATCTATCTAGCTATGAAATCTTTCCATTGGCTCCCAGTGGATTCAAGGATTAAATTCAAAACCCTCTGCATTGTCCACAAGGCTTTCTGGGGCTTGGGTCCAAAATACCTTCAGCTATCCCTCCGCAAATGCCTCCCCTCTCGAGCTCTTCCCTCCTCTACCTCCAACTCCCTCAGGGTCAGTCATTTTTCAAAGAAACGAGCTGTAGGTAGATCTGGTGCCTCCCTCTGGAACAGCCTCCCTGGCACTCTAAAACTTGAGGAGAACCATCTCTGGTTCCGGAAGCACCTCTAGACCATCCTCTTTTCTTCGGCCTTCGCTCCCCCTCTCCCCTGCTGATCGGTTCTTTCTTGGCACCGTGCACCTGGCCACCCTCTGTCCTCCGGGCCTAGGTACCTGCTCACCCTGCCACCCTCCCGCACTGCCTCCGGGCCACCCCTTGTACTGGGGTCTGTATCTGTACCCATACAGCGCCCCCCCTTTTTTCTTTCTGCACTTATCAGACCTACCCTGTCTGCTGCCTTAAACCTAGCACTTGCAAATTGCTGGCTGCACTAAAACTGTTGCCTTTATTATTTATTTATTGTTATTTATCTGTTTCTCCTCTGCTTCGCACTTCCACTTCTCCCCCCTTCCATGCACTTTTCCCCTCCCCCATGCACTTGCGCGTTCTTAATGTCAATGGGCCTAGTAAGATCGCTGTTTTGTTCTCCCCTGTTCCCCTCCCTTGCCTTGTCGCACTCTGAAACACTTGTGTACGAGCGCGATAGAAATAAAATATCAATAACCATAGAATAATAAAAAAAAGTACTTGCATAAAGTTGCAGCTGCTCGTGTAGAAAAAGCTGTAAACAAAAGATTTTGCATTACCTTGGAGCTTCGTTTTGCAGTTTGAACTCTACCCTGCTATTCACAGCATTGCGAGCTGCAGATAGCTCCTGCTGTGGCCCCTTCTGCTTCCTGGAGGAGGCGGAGCCACGCTGCATCACGTGACGGATCACGTGACTTATCCGGACCTTTTATTCAGCCGTGAGTCACCCTTGCGGCGTTAAGCCCGGCGGGGAAAAGCCCATCAGCTGTTGTGCGGCTGTTAGGCGCTGGTGGTGCCAGATTCACTCGGGAAGTGCGCCTATGTGCAGACTGTGGCAGGGAGACAAGAAGGCAGCAAGGTAATTGCAAGATCTATTTATTCTGAAAAGACCTGTATATCAACCTGGTACTTCTGAAATCTTAGTAATTCGGCCTGGTCTTACTGACTAACTGTTCACAATGGCGGACTCACCGGTCTCAAAGCTCTCGCCATATAGGACAGGGGTGGGCTGCTACCCCGAGGTAGCCATTACATGCAGCACTGCCTCATTCGAAAATATTTTACAAACAAATGTGGAAACGGCTGAGGAGGTGGTGAACGGATCAAGTATAGGAGAAGGGAAGGCTCCCACACACAGCTTCACCTACAGCCCCAAAAGTCTTCCAAGACCCCGGATACATCAGTGCCCCCCATAGAAATTGAAAATCGGGGACTTTTTAATAGCACGGTGGTCATTGACGATAGGGGCCAGAATGCGAAACCACAAATAGGACTGTCCCCCAAGGGCACAGTGTGGGAGGTTTCGCCCAATTCGATTCCCTTAAATTCTACTCTCTCCTCCCCAAAGGACTTGGGCGCAACTTATGATGATGAGACGGGTTCTCTAAGGCCAACCGCACCTCCTGTTGTGAACCCCTTTGTCTTCGGTTCCTTAAATGGGAACAAAAGAGATCAGCCTCCAGCAAAAAAATCGGACAACGGTTGGAAACCCTTCGGGATTTCCTTACTGAACACCGATTTCCACACAAACTATTCAAGTACGAACCAGCAAAACAGGGTGACTATTCGAGAGTGTCTTCTGGACCCCTCTACGCCACGGTCTAGATCCCAACAAATGACCACCCCAGGGTCGTACACATTTATCCCTGAGCGTAAGGGGTCATCACCAAATAAATGGGGGGGTCTCTTGCCTCAGTCAACAAAACTTTACCTCAGGGACCCCCACAAAGATTCCATAAAGGAGTATTCCCCCAGCAAGCGCCGTTTCCAAGTAAACGGCAAAGAAGACAACCCTCTCCCACAGACGAGGATCTCTTGTCTGTCTTGGAATCAACTCAAGGAGATGCTCCTTCTAAAAAGGATCCCCAAATCGATCCTGGAATGATCACAGCTTTTGCTCTTGTAATGGCCCCCTTTATGAAACTTATTGAGTCGCAAAATGATCAGCTTCGGGACCATACGACCACAATCGCAATGATGTTTTCTAAAATGATCTTTATAGAAGGCTTTGTTTCGGCAATTCAGTCGAAACTCGAAAAAAATGACGAACATACGACAAACATTTTGAAAAGTATCATCGAGCCAATCATAAAAGAAAAAGAAATAAGAAGATCGGAAAGGACAAGTCTCAGGTTAGGGAGTGCAGGTGGCCCGGAGAGTGGTCCGACTTCCCTGGAACAGACTCATAACCAGCAGGTGGTTCTGTCTACAAAGAGTACTTTTGAGGAACTTTCCACTACTAAATACAAGGACAGTTCTACCAACACGGACCCTGCTGTGCGGGCAATTAGCCCAGTAATGAAGGAGGGTATGCTAGCACCGAAGGAAGGATGTTCAGCATCTTCCATTGCAACTAATACTCTGCCCCTGGTTACACGGGATCAGCTCGAGGCTCCAGTGCCAACTAGCAACATCAAATTATTTGACTTATTTAAGAAACCAAAATAAGGTTTATCCCCAATGAAGGAAGGTCTTCTTAAAGTAAACAAGAAAGGCGACAAAAACTATGGGAAAATAGTCATACCACCGGACAAACCTATAGGACAGAGACCTTTGCCTACAAGAAAACCCACATTGAGATCTAAAATTGCAACTGGTCTATCCCTTCCAAGGAACTTGGCACTTCCCTGCAAACTGCCAACTCGTGAGAGACCAGTAATAAAAAAAACAGAAATTGCTCCTGCTGCCCGCCTAAAAGTAACTCCTGATGAGTCCCCTCGCCCACTGGACATCACGTCGACAAATGACAACATGGACATCTCTCTCATGGACTTATCTGTTTATTCAGACATAAACACCACATGGGAGGGGGAGTCAGGATCGAATACCTCCGGAACAGAAAGTGGTATCGAGGAAGAAGATCCAGAAATATACAGCAAGATAAAAGAAGTCGACCTTAAAGGGGAGACGAAGGCTCAGACGATTAAAGACAGGGCGGTGCGGCTAGTGTCCTTCAAAAAGCCCTCAATGCCCACGTTATCGATTCCGAACTCAATCTTCGATAAAAAACTCAAGTGGAAAACTAGAGTGCACTCCGGTAGAGAAATATCGGCCAACCCCACAGAAAAAGAGAGGGCAGACATACACCCATCTAACGCCTTGGTTTACACAACACTGGAAGACAGACGGAACTTTCTTGTCCAGAGATCCCTGGAAACTACCAGTAATAAAGGAGTCAGCCCTGACGCGTCAAAGGAAACAAAAAGAACAGTGTCATGGGCAGAAACGATTGAGAGAAAACCGACATGTGGGTCCAACAATCACAATGCCCACAATGGACCGGGGCAAAAAATGCCAAGGAACACTACAGAATACTATTGGAAAGAACTCTAGGCTACGAAGACAACTTAATTATGAATCGGGCTAACGTTATGAGGCTCTTACAATCCCTGGATCTTCTGGAGAAATTAAAATCGAGGGATTTAGACTGGATCGAATTTCATAATGAACAGCGACACGACAGTGTGATTCTTCACACAACTGATCAAAACACTAAAAATTTACTCTTAGAGTTGGGACCAAAACTTAACTTATGTGGATTCGTGCTTAGGGAGTTGGAGGAGGAAAACAGACCCGACCGTGTAGCTACTCGGAAACATCTACTACACAACCACCGAAGTACCACTTCCAAACCCTATAAGGATCATCCGATGAAAGCAGGAAATAGTGGTAGAGGGACCCGAGAGGTTGATAGTGGAGGAGACCAAGTGCATATTCAATCAGAAAAAGCAGGACTAAACTTGGTGAATAGTCAAGACGACTGGAGTTGGCTGGCTAGGGTCCTATCTGCTAAGTCACAACACCAACACCCATCTACGAGTGCCCACTCCAACTCCAAAGCAAAAGGGATAAAGATCATGAGTTGGAACACAAGGGGTTATGTGCATCTACTTGGCAATTCAGCAACACACCTGTCCTCTTACGACCTATTTTGCTTGCAAGAAACCTGGTTGTGTGATCTACCTCTTCTGGACAGGTTTGAGCTATATCTAAACCCCGCAACAAAGGGCTCAAAAGGCAGACCGAGCTCGGGTTTACTGTTGGGGGTAAAGCGCACCAGTGGCATAAAGGTGCTCTCTTCTCTAAACAGAAACCCTTGGATCCAACTTACTAGGATTTCATCCACATCAGAACCAGCTTCACTTACTTCAGACTGGCAGTTGCTTATATGCAACGTATACTGGGGCCCGACAGCCCGAGATGAGGACAAACTTATGGAAGTCCTACTGGAAGCCATAGACGACGCCAGGATTGAATGCCCACTACTTGAAATTCTGCTATGTGGTGACTTGAACATGGAATGTTACGACAAGAAGCAGAGGAAAATAGAGTTCCTGCCTTTGAACGCCTCAAAAAAAATAACGAGAGGCGTGGTCATGGAGAAGGAACTACTAACCAGAAATATATACTTGGCGGGCGACAAACCAGCCGCCCGCACATGGAAACGGGGTGCCCAAACAAGTACACTGGACTATATGTTTGCATCAGAAAATCTCTTTGGCAAATTAATATCGTTGGAAGTGATCCCCACGATCCAGAGTGATCACAACATCCTGGAACTCAAATCTGAGGCCTGGAACAAGCTCTCGTCTGTACCAGGCAAACATCTACCAAACCAGTTTCTTGAGTCAACTCCTGGTGGCAATAGACTACGCATGGGAAGAAAAGAGATGGCCCTGGTGCTGGATTCCTTAATCAAGGACCAAGGTCCAAACCTGATAGAATATGCTGAAACACTGAAGATCTTTCGCCCAAAAGTAGTCGCCAAGGAAATTCACCAATGCAAGCGGCACCACTATGATCACCAAGTAGTGACAAAAAAAAAACTGGTTAAAAAAGCCAGGAGATTATATGTTAAAACTAGAGCACCAGCTGACTTAGTCCTGTATACTAAAGCTAGAAACACCTACAGGAACTGGCTTAAGCAACACAAACATCAAATAATGCAACAAGACAGTGAGAAGATGCTTCACCTACTATCTACTAAAAACATCACTGGTATTTGGAAGTTGATCAATGAAATAAACATCCCTTCCGACTCAAAAATGGTAAATCCAATAGCCTCAGAAGTTTGGGAAACTCACTTTCGGAACCTTTACTCTATGGGGAAAATCTGTGGTCCTGCCCCATTCTTACCATCGAATGAGCCCTGGGACTTTAAATTTGGAAAACAAGATATTCTAGACCTTATTAAACAGTCCAATTCTTCAAGGGCTGCAGGACCTGATGGTCTCACCAACGACATCCTCAAAAGGGACCCGGAAAAATGGGCTTCGTTCATGCTGGATTTGTAGAACAACATAACGAGACTAAAAAAGTTACCTAAATCTTGAACGACGTCCATAATTGTGCCGATCTTTAAGAAGGGAGATCGGTCCGTGCCCACTAACTACAGACCGATTGCCCTTTTGGATGTCGTCGGCAAAATATTTGCAGCACTAATCTTGAAACATCTAAATGATTGGAGTCGGCTGGCAGACCATCTGGACCCTTGGCAATCAGGCTTTCGAAAGGGCATTGGAACATCCTTAAATGTGCTACTCATCAACATAATCAAATGCATGGTTAAGGCCAAGAAATATAAGAACATCTATATCGCGTCAATAGACTTGGAACAGGCATTCGATTCTGTTGATCGCGGAATGCTATGGCACAAATTAAGGAAATGGGGATGTCTGACCAACCTGAGAGAACCTCTCGAAGCACTACACACGGGGACAACCCTCAGAGTAAGGTTGGACAGACACGGCAACCTCTCAAACAATGTGGTGGCCATGCACGGTCTGAAACAGGGCTGTCGGTTGGCTCCCGCTGTTTTTTGCCTTTTTATATCCGACATGCAGGAAGCTTTCGAAGCAGTGAGGTGTTTCCCCCCAAAAATCGCGGAGACCGTCGTGGGAAGGCTGTTATTTGCGGACGATCTTCTGTTGCTAGACCAAACGGCCATCGGACTTCAGCGGCAACTAAAGGCACTTGAGTCATACACACAAGGAAACGGCCTCCGTATAAATCCAAAAAAATCAAAGATTTTGAGGCTAGGACCTATCATCGGCATGAAAAATCTAAGGTGGTACCTTTCCGGGGATGAAGTACCAGTGGTTTCGTCCATGATATACCTTGGAGTAACTTTAAACAACAGCATCCAAGATGGTCCAGGTATCTGCAGGCTTAGAAGTAAAGTTACGAACTTAGCTTCGCAAGCCTTGTTAATCAAACGACGATACTGTTCTTTTTCCCTTCGTCCTCTGATAGATTTCTACAAACTGAAAGTTGTGCCAATTCTCACTTACGCAGCAGAGGCGAATTTCTTCATCAATTCAGATGTTTGGAAACTGTTGGAGGGCCTATTCTGGAAAAGAGTATTGGGCTTACCGACTTCAACTCCAATGGAAAGTGTGCGTAAGGAACTAGGCCTATCGTCCCTTTACATATCTACGGTCTGGAAATCCCTGACACTCCTCTGCAAATGTCTGCACCCCCAGGAAAGAAGTGGATTTGTGGCAATTAACGAAGCAATCAAAAGACAATTGATTCCGGTCCTAACCAAGTGGCAATTAATTTGTTTAGAAATCCTGAATACCATAGCACTAAAACCAGACAATCTCATGTTAAATCCGCTCATGGTAAAGAGAAAACTCTTGGACTGGGACTGGATAGCCACCCTGGACAGGCTCAGTGCTTTGCCATCAATCACCCAAGGCATGGACGAGCACTATTGCAGAGGTACCGTCCACCCTTACTTGGATAAATTTCCCTCAAATACGGAAAGACAGCAGTTCTTAAAATTCAGACTAAACCTCTTCCACACAAGAGAAGTGTTAGGGAGAAGAACCAAAAAAGAGGAAAAACCCAGTCTGCTGTGTCGAGGCTGTGGGCAAGAGGCTGAAACCTTACAGCATCTAGTGATGAATTGTGTTACCTTAACTAAGTTCAGAGAGAAATGGTTGGGGACGCACCTTTCAAATTTAAGCACTTTAACCTTGCAGGACAGGTGGATAATTCTGAGAAGAGGGGAAAAAGTATCTACGACCCTGGCTCTGTTGAACTTTATGAGAGAAACCATTACAATTTTGGACATTTAGTTATTTTTCTCGAGTTATACTGTTTCCCCCCCTATATATATATATAATTGATGTAACTGTGTTTTTTTTTTTTTCTTCTCCTTCCTTTTTTTCAATTATTTTCTTTTCTTTTTATCTCCACAATGCATTTAAAGTTTCCTTTGGTAACTAATTGATGCAATAAAATAAAAAAATAAAAAATAATAATTTTCAAGCATGCCCCACCCCTTGCAAGCCATCCCTGGTGGTCTACTGAACCTCACCCCCCCACTGAAAACCCATTTGCCCCTTCCTATGGGCAGATATCTGCCTCCAGGGAGGCCTGCATGAGGTACCCCTGCCACCTATTCTGGATGAGAGGGGAAAGGGCCCCCAGAAATTGTGGGACAGGCCCCCCAGTGGGTGGGGCAGTAAGGTTTGGGCACCCCGGGGCCAGATTTGCACACCAATGTGCCTCTCTGCACCAAGGCAAGTTTGGTAAACAAAGAAAAAAATTGAAAATGGCAGGCTGCCCTTTAGGTGGGGGGGGCTGAGGGGCACCCTACACCGCCGGGGACTTTTCTAATGTGAAGGGGGTGCACCTCTCCACTCCCACCCCAATTGGAGGGGCGGCGCATCTCATGTAGCCCTCCCTGGGGGCAGATAAGGGGGGGGCTGTCCTACACTCCTCCCTGGGTTCAGGCGTCCCTTCCTAGGAACAGATATCTGGTCCCAGGGAGGGCTGCATGACATGGCACCCACTCCATTGCGGGTGGGGGGGGGTCACCGCCCCATCCCATTAGAAAATTCCCCGTCCCTTTGGGGTGCCCCACAGCCCCCCTAAAATGCTTACCTAGTAAGTTGCCCCCCTCCCCCCTCTGTAACAGATCCCTGGTGTCTAGTGGGCATTGCTGCCCCTGGATCGAGCGCCCTGCGCCCGATCCGGGAGCAGCAATGCTGTCACACAGGGTATCATTGGAAAGGGAAGACTCTCCCCTTTCCAACGACACCATTCCCAAAAAATTCCCTGGTGGCTAGGGTCCCCAAACCCCTCCCCCCTTCCCATTACGTATTTTCTTTTCTTAGAATGTTTTTTTTAATGCCCCCACCCCTGGGGGCAGATGGTCACCTATCTGCCCCCAGGGGTCTTTATATATGTGCCCCCATGCTTTGGGGCCTTGAGGGGGGGGAGAAGGCCGCTTACCTAGTAAGCAGCCCCCCCTCATCCCCACACTGTAAAGACATCCCTGGTGTCTAGTGGGCATTGCTGCCCGCGGATCGAGCGCCCTGCGCCCGATCCGTGAGCAGCAATGCTGTCACAAAGGGTGTCGGTGGAAAGGGGAGAATCTCACCTTTCCAACGACACCTTCCTCGATCTCCGGCTTGAAATACAGCCAGAGATCGAGGGGGAGAAAGGTGGAGGCCCGAAATGGCTGCTGCCGTGAAAATTATTTTCACTTTCATGTCGGCGTGCTTTACGCACACCAACGTGAAACTGAAGGTAATCCAGCCCCCTGGCAGTGAGGGGGGACCTCCCCCTCACATAGCCCAGGGTTTGGAATACAGTTTTGTGTGATCCCTGCTTTGCAGGGATCACACAAAACAAGGTGCCAAAAAGAACACGCTATCTTGTCCTTGGCACTACGGAGGTAATGTCAAGGATGAGATAACTCGACCTTGGCACTGAAGGGGTTCATGCACTCGAGGTGGGCGGTTGGGATGGCAGCTATGGGTGGGCAGTCTGTTACCTGCCCTACCCACTCCCATTATCCCCACCCTCTCATATGTGTCCCCAGATACTTTAACTGCTAGGGAGTCAAACGAAACCTCAACAGATCTCCAGGGCACAACGTTCCCTCTGTCAACGGGAGTAGCTCAGATTTGGCCCCGTTGATCCGATAGCCAGAAAAATGCATAAATGCATGCACCTTCTCCATTATGGGGGCCAGATACCACTCCGGATTTCGAATGAACAGTAAAGAATCATCTGCATATAAGGATATAATCTGTGGTCCCCACGCAATTGATCCCCTCTTGGCCATGCTGTGATCTCATCAGGCAGGCCAACGGCTCTATCCTAAGGGCAAATGGCAGCACAGACAATGAACATCCCTGTCTCGTCCCCCGACCTAAATGGAAGCTGCTTGATATGACCCTATTCGTACGGAACCTGGCTGTAGGCGCTGCATGCATCAGCCGCACACAATTTATGAAATAGCTCCCAAACTTAAACTGGCTAAATACTGCAAAAAAGGAATTTCCATGATGGCCTGAGCCTGTGGGTTCATTTGCGACTGCCTGGTGTACCTCAGAGTCTCACAGGTCCCAGGCACCCCCGCCAGTCGTCTCTTGCACTTGCCTCAGGGCCCTACACCCACCCACCTTCATGGCACTTAGAAATAACCCAAGAGATTGCCTCTCTCTGCACTTACCCCAGTCTCCAACGACTGGGTGCACATGGACCTCCCCTCCCTGTTACCGTCCATGCACTTGCACGATCCAAGTGCACCGTGCCTGAAGATCCTCTCTCTGTTCGCCCCTTAATTGCACTGGTAAAATTGCAGAATCCCCATCCGGGGTATTTGTTGTGTCTTAACTGTTGAATCTATTTTACGCACTTACACTGCCTGTGCAGAATATTATCATCTCCAAATTTTAAGGGCTCTGAACGACTGTTGTTTTTTCCCCTTGTTCCCACCCCGCTTAAGCGCTTTGAAACCCTTTCCTGTGTATAGGCGCTATATAAATAAACAATACAATACAATGCTGCCTGGAAACCGACCGTGCCACAAATTGCATCTGATGCACCACTGCGTCTAAAATGTCCTGCAAAACCATTTTGTAAAGTTGCCCACCCTACCCATGTCACCCCACTTCACATGCAGCGTACGTTGTTAAATGATTTTTTTATTGCGAAGGCTTTACTGGACTTTTAATTAATAAATGCTTATTTGCATACCCACAATGCCTTGCTGATGTGGCTCAGAACTGGAGGTGAACTGCCAGCAATAGCTACTAGGTGGCGTTGTTAATGTATGACTTGATTCAAATGGACTGTCCTAATTTCAATTAATACTGCTAAAAGCCAATATCTTTTACTCTACTTTGTTACGTTTCCAACGTCCTAAGGTCACCCTCTGAAGTTGTATACATTTTGCAAACTGCACTGATTCCGAAAACATAAGATGATCGGAGTTATGTAAAGGCATTTTAGAACCTTTTTTTGGGACAAATGTAAACGATGGAACCAATTGTCGGTTCTCTCGCCGTTTGATCTTTCTGTTTTATATCCTTCAATTTACTTTGGCAGACCCTGCTTTGAAGTACAGCGCTTGGAATGTTAAAGTGCATACATTAAACACTGGCATTTTAGATATCAGCAGTGTAAGCGATCTCAGCCTGCACAAAGATGTATTGTGTATGTTCTACCTCCATAAATCACCCAACAGGTGGGGTTGTAATTAATGAGTATAGGGCCTGCGGGCTACATTAAAACTCGAAGGGCAGCCCTCCAAGCTGCTTCCTAAACAAACCTATGAATAATGTGATTCTGTTCATTTTTCTGGCTGAGCTCCACTGGCGCCATGCTACTCATTCCCGTTTGTAATGGTGAAATTAGCTTCTTTGTCATTCTTGTGCCTGTCAGCAGAGGGAGCTATTGCTCGTTATTCTGGCATAGGCTCCACCTGACACCCCTGACGCATGTGTGCATGCAGACAACATAATGTCTGCCCTGTGACACATTAACTACTTCTCTGCCATCTGTTGCCTGTTGAAATTAATTTGTTTCTCGGAAGTCCAAGGTCTAATAAGTTAAAGTATGTATAATCACTGGAAGATTGCAAACACACTGAAATTAATTATAATAGTAGCACGGTGCTAGCGGGGGTGCTAGGCGCGATGTCTGCAGCCCTTTTCCCACAGGCAGGCCAGCTGTTTCCCAAATGATCCATCACGTCTGCTTATTTCTATATCGCCCATTTAGCATTTGTGGAGCCATTCTCGTTATGTGTATTGGTGATTTGCATATTACACATCACGAGCCGCTATTTACACACTCTTTGGTATCCATTGCTTCGCCACGATTCACTGTGCGAAGTGTGACCTGCAGGAGGCCCTCAGAGCACGCATTGATCCTGCATATTGTGGCGCCTCTTTCTCTGCACTTGCATGTTACTTTTCTATCGTGCCATAAAAATAATTACGGGGGAGTTCATATATCCTCATTGAAAACAGGATTTGGATATAGTGTGTAGTGCTGGCTATTGTTTAACCTGTTTCTAAACGCTGAGATATGATAGGTTGAACTTGCGTTGCTCCGTGTCGTTTTGCTTCCAAAGCGAGCACTGTTACCCCTCAGCTATCCTCCTGAGACATGGCAAGATGGTGATCTACCCAGGATCAGGGGAGATAATGATATGCCCAGCATCACATCATTTGAATCATCTGGGGGATAGTTACAATTGGAATGAAGGTCTCTTTGGTACAGTGCCTAGGTCATCTACAGGTTATGGAGCGAAGGTCAGAATGGAAAGAGGTGCCACACAGGGTCCAGTTCATTGTTGCAATGGAATATTTACTCATTGGCAAGAAGTTGCCCTCCAGACTGCAGGTGCCTTCCCAGATGATCCACAGGGCATTTGGATCAGGAATAAAAGTGTGTGGTAGAACAAATGAATAGAAGGAATTAATTTCTAGCCATAGGGCCACAAACACGTTTTTTCATGTAGCTGTTCGTGAGAAGATAACTAGAAGGTCAGACCCAAAATTGGTGAGATGGATCAACGCGAGGGGTACAGAGCGGGCAGGAGCGAGAGGCGAGGGGAACCAATCAGGAGATGGGAATGGTATGTTGCAAAGGGCTGGAACAAAGTTTTGCTCTCGCTGATTTGCACACATAATATCATTGGTCGATTTCGGCGAGTTGCTACTGTCTGCGTTGTCTCCAATGTAGTGGTCCAATTAGCATCAAGCATTTGATCACCTTGCGCTATGAAGTATGCGAGCCAATCAGTTTGTCAAGTTTTGTGCTGCCCAGCAGAGTATGTTGTCATCAAGCGGCGGTACTTCTTAATGGTGTGAAAAGTGAAACCTCCAATTGGATCGTTTAACGTGTAGGGTTCTTTAGGGGGTTGATGATGAGCAGCCAATCAACATGTTAGAATTATACTATTTTGTGGCAATTGTAGAAATTGTTAATTCCACTTTAAAAGGTGTAGCCCGCAAGTGGCAAGTTGAGAACATGGTTTCCAGTTCAGTTCCACTGAGCTGTTTTTTTTTTTCTCCCAGCTGTTTTTGTTTAATAATTTGACTTTGCAACTCGTACACTGCATTTTTGACTACTTTTGGCTTATTTGTGTGGATTACTTGGGGGACCGTACCTTTACACCTTACCTCCTCCACCTACTTCTAGGTTGGTAGTGCGGAGAGCATCCAGTCTTCTCAGTTCTCTGTTCTCCTAGTCGTTAGCACTGCAGTAGTTTCGTAGTTTCCCTTCAGGGTTTCCAGCTGTGGCTATTCAGCCTTACTCCCTATGGGAGTGGCTTGATTGGTTCCCTTCCTAACAGTCACCCCTATACACCATGGTAGTAAATGGGGAAACAATGGATTTCACTTCATAGCTGGCGAATGAGTCTGTTTGGGCAAGGGAGAAGGGAAATGGCGGCTGAGATTTTGGGACAGATTAGACTACTAGGGACTCAGTCTGTAGGCGATGCTAGGAATCTCCTTTCCCCTATATGGTTGTGGGATAAAAGGTTTCTGGCATGGACATCTACTCTGAGGGTGAAGTGTTAATCGGATATGCGGTCCAAATCTGCCTCCTCTCCTGGATTGATATGATATGATGGGGTATTTATTACTCGTTTAATACCCAGAGGTTTCTAAGCGCGGACCCGGGATCGAACCTGATGCTCTGTGGCGTCTTGCTTCCAAGGCGAGCACGTTGCCCCTGAGATATCCTCCCCAGTCAGATTATTCTCTTTAACCAATGGGCATACTATTTAAATATGCCGCCACTGCAGAAACGTGAGACTGCGGGACATGTGTGCTTGTAGGGTCCGTGGTGTGGGTCAACAGTACTGTCCATGGTTCTCCTTATCCATAGTGGTGAAAATGTGGCTAGGTTGTCTATTCTCCGAGCTCTCTAGGGCAGTACGTCATGCCAGGGAGTCTCCAGAACCTTCTGATATTCTGAAAATTGGTCTGTAAATGTGACCCTCATATAATAGTGTCACCAACTATTCCGTATTGTGACTGTCTCAATTTCATGGCCCGTGTTTTTCCCTGTCTCCCACACAGCCTGTCCTGGCACGGTAAAGCGCAGACTTTGCTTGTCTGCCATGGTATCAGGTGTTCACTGCCTTCTCAGCGCTCAGAGTTCAGACTCTATATATTTTCATGGCTTCCTAAAATGGCCTCTGTTTTAGAACATCTTTGAAACTGCAGAGATTCGCGTACAATGTCCACAGGCTTAGCAGTAAGGATGCCACTGGGAGGTGACTACTTTCCCTTAAGAGATGCAAATGGTGGGTTATTCCAACAGGGAGTTGCTGCTGCATGTTGTGAGAAATGACTGCAAGCACGTAACCTCATGCCTTTTTTCTCTTGTTTTGAAAATATATATAGTTTTCAAGCCCAAAGGACATTTTAAAAAAAGAACATTTTTTTTATTGTGTATTTTGGTAAACAAAAAAAATAACTTTAACATGAAGCCACAAGAAAGAAAACGCGCATTTTATAATTTCTCATTTCATCGTAAAAAATTATAAATAGAATTTTTGAAAAACATACACATAAATAGCATTACAGTCCTACATAATAATATAGTTCAAAATGTGTAAATCCATCAACTCAAAGAAACATTTATACACATTCTAAAACATCTAACATTATACAGCTACAGAGAATAGCTTCACAGCTTCCTTCTACGCATAAAACCCAGCATCTGAGATAACGAGGGAGACTGCCCCATATAATGAACTCCAGAATTGGTCACTTTGACTGTTTTCCAGATTTGATACCAAGCTTGTATATGCCTTACTATACTGCTGACCAGGGGTGCTACATTGAGTCAATACATGACGGCTAGATTCAACCTGTTTCACACATAGCCGACACAGTCTCCTCAAATTTGTCACCACTCCAACTCCCAGTGGATTCATAGGTAGGTAAAATATAAGGCAAAGGTATATTATACATTCTCAAATTTCTTTTGCGAGCACGGTTTAAAGAGGTCGGAAAATGGGCCATGAATTATAAAAGACTGTTGTGTGAATTCATAACACCTTTTTAGGCCTCATTTTTGTAAAGCAACAACTCTGTCCCAGTCCCACGTCTTCCTTTTAAGTAAATTAAGGTAATCTGGCATGTCTGGTAGTAGCGAGAGCTGGAATCCTATCTCTTCACAATGTGCCACTGCTGTTTTACTCAACGAGACCAGAAAGGAATTTTGGTGGGGGGCCCCCCAAATTGGTCACCACCAATGTCAGCAGTTTAGTGTCATCCGGGGGGCACAGTCTCAGTGCACAATATAATTTGCATCTCTTAAGAAGCCAATGGGCAGTACCCCCAACTCCATTCTTAAGGCTTCAACCGGCTTGGCTTTCGGGACATTCAAGATTGATCTTAACTTCCCCTCTAATTTGTCAAGCCAGGCCACATGGCTCTACAACAATATTTCTAGGCCATATAAATTCCGGCACGATACTGGTCTGGTATATCTTAATCATGCCCTCCTATGTTGTTACCACCGGAATTTATCACGAAGCGTTTTATCAGGTGCCATTTCTTCAGTATATGGCGGTAATTGCCTGGCCATAAAACCCTTTTATGGGGTGCGAACAAACGGGGAATCCCAAGTAAATATAACAATACACCACCTCTAACTGCGTCCCGTTTAGCATCCACACATAGGGGACCCGACATTTTGACCTTCTTCCAAAAACCATAACCTTCGTCTTATGTGGATTTATTACCAGATTATTCTCACTGGCATATTCCACCAATGTTTTAACGGCTCGCTGGAACCCAATTTGTGCACGATCCATGAAGATGGTATCATCAGCATACATTAACAAGTATACCGGCTCCCCGCTGATCCTTGGTGGGAACGTTCTGATACCCTGCAGGTACGGATCCAGGTCCGACATATAAAGGTTATACAGTAATGGAGCGAGTGCACATCCCTGTTTCAGGCCTATATTAGTTTTGATGTTTTGGGATAAAACCCCATCCTGTGTTAGGTTGATGGCTACTTGCATGTCACTGTACAATTCCTTAACAAAGTACAGGCGGCCTGGGTCCACTGAGACAATTTTCTCGAGAGACTGTGTCGAAGGACCCAGAATAGTCTACAAAACACTTGAAGATCTCTTGCTTGCGGGCTATCATATCTGCAAGCAGGAACTCATGAAAGCCGGCTTGACAGCGATGCAAACGACCAGAAATTCTGCCAAATGCATTTAGTTGTTTCAGTAAGAGGGTAGTGAATATCTTCGCACAACAGTCCATCATGGCAAGCAATCTATAATTGGATGGAGACCCCGAATCTCCCCTCTTAAAGACCACTATCAAAATGGACTCCCTCCAACTATCTGGAATTACTCCTGAGATCAAGATTCTGTTGAACCAATGGGCCAAAATTGATACCTATGCAGGCGGATTTGCCTTAAACACTACATTCGGGATTGCATCGGGTCCAACTGCCCGAGAAGATTTTAGATTTTTTTATAACTGCCTAGATGTCCTCAGCCTCGAAGGCTCCCAGCACTCTCCAATCCCTGGGCTGTACCATCACCCGTAAAGGGGTTATCAGCGGGTCATAAAAAACGGGCCCCATATGAGTTAGCCAAGTTTCCTCTGGGATAGGATTCAGCTCTTGGGAAGAATAACCAGCCAAGTAAGACCTAAAACACGACCAAAACGTTGCATTGTCGATTGTATGCAACAGGTCAAACATATTTTCCCACCTCACACTCTGTAAGGAGCCTCAGTGTTGTCGAATCCAATTTTTTCGTGGTCAGTGCACTAAGTTTGGCTTCACGCACTGGGGTCACAAGATCGACTTGTTTCTTAATTGCAGCCAACCCTGTGCAAAGTGCCTTTTTCTTTTCCTCTGCTGGATGACTATGTCAAATGGCGCAAAACCAACCATGGCCCCTTGGGCCCCCACTCTGATGAGTTTTAGATGGTTAAAAAGTACCCAAGTGTGACCGGCAGGTTTCCACCATGGGAAACCAGGCAATTCATAATTAAATGGCCCAGAGTCATAAGAAAAGGATAGGATACATCTTATCAACGCCAAAATCAGACCACTGTAAGCAGTTGCCCACATTATTAACCACCGCCTTGGGACAAATAGGCCTGCCAACCCGCTTATTTCCCCTTCTTTTGTCCATTCCCATGCCAACAACAAATGATCACTCAAGTTAGTGGACCTTTGATTGGATTCCATTACTTTTCATGCTGCTTATGTAATTTTCCTTTCATGATAGGGAAAGTAAATTTATAATCATACTCTGCTGGAGATTTTTCTATCATGATTTATATATTTTCAGGTTCTTTTTTTGTGTGTAATTTGGGTTCTTTTAATCGTAGTCTTTATTAGCTACCAGAATTGTGACTACTTAGAATTGATTATCTTTGCAGCTCATGCAAATAAAAAGCTCACTCATTCATGCTATTAAAAAAGCTCGCGCATTTTTACTTTGGTACAAAAACCAATTGCGGTGGAATATAGCTAGGGAGAGGTGGCCTATGCGGACGAACATAACACTTGTAGGTGTTATTTGGTTAATTGCCCACCTGTTGACTGCCCATGGGCATGCTAATCCCGATGGTCATTCACTGCCACTTCCGGCCCCTCTCTGCCGAAAACTCATCCTACTGGGATCTCCTTTAGCTGCCTTACCAAGCCACACAATCCACTGTATCAAGCCCGTACAATCCACTGTTGCACTCAAAGCACCTAACCGTGTAATTCAAAGCAGTCTCCTGAGAGGTATTGGCTTAATTGGAGCTGTAAAACTGCTACTGGTGTAATAAAAAACTTCCCGAAGTCCTGTAAAAAAAAACAGTTTTGACTTGTGTATAGGCATTAGATGGGCATTTCCCAGCCACTGCTATTATATGCCCAGGCACTCACACCATTTTGCAACGGCTGTCATTAATGGCCGGTTAGTACTATAGTGGACAGCCCACAGCTGTGCCCCCCCCCCCGCCCCACAGACTCTGGCTGGCATCAACCACCACACCAGTTGTACTGGACCCCAAACTTGTGCCCGCTCTCCCGCCACCTCCCCAAGGTCCCCCTGTGGTTTCCCTGAAATAAGGAGGCAGTCACAAATGCTGCAGCATGCTTTATTGAACATCAAGCCAGGAGTTAGCCTACAGGTGATCGGTTTCTCCACCACGCTGCAGGATTCTGCGCTGGGAATGGCTTCCTAAGTACCTCCCCCTTCCCATCAGCGTCCGAAGGGCCCTGCCGGGTAGACCCATCCCTCTTTACCCATGGCCATTTATTTAAAAAAAATCTTTATTTATTTTTCTCACATTGTATACTTCTATTCATTGGTTTTCTTCACATTCTAACCTTCTATTAATTGGTTTACTTTCTTCACGTTCTACCCTTCTTTTCATTTGTTATTTCTCATACTTCCCATCTATCCGGTTCCCCTTTTACATTCTTTCACCCCCACTCAGGACCCCTTCCCCCCCTTCTACACGTCCCCAGTTCTGCTATTCCTGAGTATCTTCATTCCCCCTGTGCTTTCATCCTCCCTTTCTGTCCTGTCCCCCCTACTATACCATTTTTCAATTTTTCATGTTCCCCAATAACCTAACATTTCCCTCCCCAATTCCTTCTATGCCCCCCCATCTGAGTGCCCACTGCTTTGCCTGATCCCTGGCCCCCATTCATTCCATCGCTAATCTATTCCATCCCCAGTACCCTCATTCCCCTGGGCTTCCAATACCCCAAATCCCAAGTCTATTTAACCACCCAGTTTGTTCCAGTCCCGAACTCCTTGCTCCCACCAAGCTTTTCCATCCCCTAACTGTTTCCCCATTCCCCAACATTTCCCATTTCATTTCCTTAAACCTTTCCGTTCCCTTATTCTTCCCGTTCCCCACGTGTTTCCTTTCCCCCACTACTTCCCCATTGGTTTTCATTCACCCCTTAGTTTACTTCCCCATTTGCTTTCATTCTCCTTCTCACAAACTTCACACCCACCCCCTGCATTGTTGGAGTTGAAAGCACTTCCAAGCCCCCTACTTCTCCCCCTTTCCCTGGGCCTCCCCTGAGTCTAGTACTAGTGGCTGCGCAGTCCCCTTGTGGTTTCTGCCAGTGCTTTCTACTGGGATCACCATGTAATATCCGCTGAGCAAATCTGGAAGAAAAAACAGATTACAGTGTCACCAACAGGACCACACAAGAAAAGGGGAAGGGTGAGCGGGTGCCTCTGTGCTGTGGGGAACAGGACCAAAGTGGGTGCAACCTTTGCCCCTGGTCCCTTATATGAGCGCCTCTGGCCCAGCTCCTCTTCCGTTGCCCCTCCATGACGTGGCTTCCGCCCCCCCCCTTAGCCCGGCGCTGGGTGGGCGTCCCCACTGAGGGCGGCGCCCGCCAATCGATGTCCTGACGGCGCGTTTTCCTAGCATTACTGTAGTGCCTGGCTCACAGGCTTACACAAAAGCCCAAACTGTTGCCATTGCCAGTGTTTACTATTGTGTTTCATATATAATAGTAACCATTCATACACTGCACGTAACAAACTTACTTGTCTCTTGGCTTACGCCTGCAAGTTATTTAAATGTCACTTTTCATAATGCCCTCGTTTATCAGAGACTGACGACACTCCTTGTAATGTTCTTTTTTTTTTGTGCCATCACTTCAGACGAAAATTAGGGGGGATGAAACGCCTCGAATAATCTAGGTCCGGCCCTGCAGAGAAATCTAACACGTCAAAATTAGTATTTAATTGCACGTTGATATTATATCGTTATTTTCTCTCCTTCCCTCGTGTGTCCTGTCATTTTCTTTTTGTCTTTGATTTGGATGCAAATAATAATACTAAAACGGTGGATTCATGTGTGGGGAAAAAAGGACGAATGGCAATGTACGCCGTCGCGGACCCCACACTGTTTCTGGCACACCTCCATTCTCTCTCGAAACCATTTTGTACATTTGGCCAGCCTATCACATAACTTCTAGACACAGAGACACAAATGCATTTGAAGATTGCCGTCTTCCGGGACATCTTAAATGCAAAGTGTTTCCATCAGTTTGTGGAATACTTTTAACAGCAGAGGGAGCCTTTGCATTTTGGAATACATAATGCAGGCCACCATTCAAAGAGAGCCTTGTTCCCAGCTCCTAGCCAAGACGAAACAAAGCTACTATGCCAGAGGTAATAAAGCAAACAAATTCCTGGTAAAAAAATTAGCGAGAGCTAAGAAGAGGAACACAATTATAGGCCTCCGTGACTCCCAGGGTGCAACGCAATTTGCGTATCACGATAAATTGAAGATTGCAGAGGCCCACTTGGCTGAAACAATGTCGGCTACCTCGAGATCAAGTGAAGAACAGCAAACCTACTTGCAGGATGCAGCCCTACCCCACATCACATCCGCATGTAGAGAAGAGCTGGAGGCCCCGATTACCCATGAAGAAGTCGATGCAGCCATTAAAAGCTTGAAGCCAAGAGCCCCTGGACCGGATGGGTTCTCGTCTCGATTTTACAAACTCTTCCGACCCCAGCTGCTGGCCCCCATGACGACGCTCCTGAACTCCTTCGCCACCTCGGGGGTCCATCACCCAATCGATGCAAGAATCGATTACGATTTTAGCTTTCAAACCAGGAAAAGATCCCAAGGACATCGCGGCATACAGACCCATCTCCTTACTAAACCTAGATGCGAACATCTATTCGAAGGTCTTAGCAAATCGACTAGCGAGAATTCTCCCAGATATTATAGATCCAGACCAGACGGGCTTCATATTGAATAGGGCAACTACGGACAATACACGCAGGGTCCTGAATCTGATTGAGATAGCCAAACGAGACTCACCGAAGTTAGCCCTCTTGGCCTTGGATGCGGCCTTTGACAAAGTAGACTGGTCGTTCCTCCGACTCACCCTGGAATCCTTCCATTTTGGACCCTCCTTCTTGAAGCTGATCTTAGCGAATTATCAGGCCCCGAAAACCCTCCTCCGGATGAACGGCCTACTGTCTAGCTCAATTCCCCCTATTCTGTGGCACTAGGCAGGGGTGCCCTCTCTCCCCCCCCTTCTCTTCGCCCTGGTAATGGAACCCCTAGCCCAACGTATCCGCCACAACTCTAGAATTAATGGCCTCCAAGTAGGCCCTTCCCAACATAAAATAGCACTATATGTGGACGATGTGATGCTGACCATAACGGACACCTCCCAGTCGTTGAGGGCTGCCCTAGCAGAAATCCATAAATTTGGAAGAGTCTCGGGATTTTCCATCAATTTCGCGAAATCAGCAGCCTTGGGTATAGGCCTCGAACAGGGAGACAGGGAGTCCTTTAGATCCTATTGCTTGATCCCGCTAAGCGACAAGTCAATCCCTTACCTTGGAGTCCAGATCCCTGCCTGCCCACGGAGATACCTACCGGATGAATTTCCCACTGCTGTTCAAAACCCTAGAGAAAGACCTGGAACGCTGGCTTTCACAGGAGATCTCCCTAATAGGTCGCATTGTGGCCTGCAAGATGAACCTCTTACCACGATTCCTTTACGCCTGTTCCGCCCTCCCCACCATAATCCCTCGCCCACCGCTCCAGCGTCTCCAGAGGAAGATTTTTGGCTTCATATGGAAGGGGAAAAAGTCACGTATCCTACAGAAAACCATGATGTGTGCCCCAACCCGAGGTGGCCTCGGGGTCCCTGACCTCCAAAAATACCAGATGGCGGCGCAGATAGCGCACACTCGAGCCTGGACTATCGCATCAGGGCGCCCTAAGTGGACGGACATAGAACAGTCTCGACTACCCCTCCCCCTCTGCTTTCTGTTACATCTGCTGGCCTCCATACGGCGGAACTGGCCAACCATCCTCTCATCGACCAAGCAGACTTTAAAAGCATGGGACTGGGCGCGCAAATTCAGAGGCATCCCGAGAGACCTGAGCCCATCTGCCCCAGCGTTCCACAATCCGGCCTTCTCACTTGGGACCTCTCCCCGGAACTTTAAGAACTGGATAGCCGGGGGGGCTCAACTCCCTAAATCAGCTATTCGTAGGGACCCAGCCGCTGACGTTCTCTCAATGTGAAAACGTCTTTGGCCTTTCGAAGACCGACAGGTTCTCTGATTTCCAAATCCGACACTGGTGCACGCATCCCCAGACTCGCATGGCGGCCACGAGGGAACTGGATGCTCTTGAATTAACAGCCACAGATCCTCCGAGCTGAGGACGAATCTCGGCGCTATATAAATCATTGCAGCCAAACATGCTTGAAGCTAGAGCAACATATATATGTCACAGTGGGAATTGGAGCTAGGTCACCCGATAGAAGACCAGTCTTGGACAGATATCTGGGCACGAACCCACTCGTCCTCCTTCTGCGTGACGAACCGAGAAGGTGCACATAAATTATTGTTAAGATGGTATTAACCGCCGCTCCGGCTACATCACTTCAATCAGTCCCTGGACCCGCAATGCTGGCGCCGCTGCAGCATGACGGGCTCATACCTACCTATGTGGTGGACATGCCCGATGGTGGTGAACTTCTGGTCCCAATGTATAGCCACCCTTGCAGACATTACTTAGACCACGCTACCATTGGAGCCAGAACCAATTCTTTTGGGGGCCCCAAGTCCGGGCATATACCCGAGATCTGGTAAGCAGGCGGCTCTTATAACACAGATGCTCCTAGCCGCTAAAATCACGATAGCCCGAAACTGGAAATCCCCAGAGGGCCCCCTAATGGTTTTGTGGTGGTTGAAACTCTGAGACATCTTCATTTCGGAAAGGGTCATGGTGGCAAACAGGGGTCACCTTCACCGCTTTACAAACATCTGGTCGCCCATGATAGACTACGACCAACGCTTCCCAGCCTTAACATACAAGGTACGCTTGGTGACAAACGCCCTAGGGGCCGTGGACAGAATCCAGACCCAATTAGCAGAGGAACGAGGTCCGGAAGACCCCCAGAAGTAGAGGGCGGGAGGGGGAACTTCTAGGAAACAGATAAAGGGGGTAAAATGTAATTTGTGCCAATCTACCTGTAATGTAAAGTTTTCCTGTGTGCTGACCAAAAATAAACAAGTTTAAAAAAAAACAAAGAGGGCCTTGTTGAGCGAATTCAGAAATCAAGAAGGCAAAGCCTGGCGGGCGCGGCTGTGTAAAGGCGATAACGTTAGAATCACTCTCGCTCTGAATGAATTGTCTAAAACAATTTTAGTGGAAAAATGAAGTCCATTTTAGACTCGGCCATTGAGTCACATGATAAATGTTTGCTTAACCTTCTTAACCTGTCTGTCATGTGAGAATTGGCAAAGGTCTGTAACAAACCATATGCCAAATAAATAAATAAATGCAAAAGATGATATTTGACTTACTGCATTATAGCAGATTTTATTGCATCTCTGATACCAACGTCTACCAAAACGTAAGCTTTTGTGTACGCATTGGGATAGGTTTTTGCCAGGCACTGCCTTGATGGTACTACTTGCTAAAAGTTTACAACAGCCGGAAAATGGTTGATTATCTGGGCATGTGATAACAGTGCCTGGCAAATGCAAAATATATAATTATATATATGTTTTATTACTGACATGGATAAGCTTTAGTAGGCTAATATGTACTGTACCCATTTTGGGTCCGCACCATGCACTTTGTTAATGCTGTGTTATATTGTCATCGCAATAGGCACCCGACATATGCATTATAAAGATGGCTAAGAGATCGCCTGTCTGTGGGGTGGATTAGCCCCGTGGATAGGATAATATCAACCCTGTTCCAATAAAATATCGCACTTTGCACATTGCCAATATTGGGAGTGATTTGATTGGCTGAGAACTCCTTTTGTTCTGCTGGAAGGAGTTCTCAACTGCCTTTCATTGTCTACCATCAGCTGAGCAAGATATGTTTATTTGGAGTTCCTGTTGTAGGCCCGGTTGGTTGGGCCTGGACTGAATATGCAATTGATTGAAGCGCGGGGGTTGCCCTATGTTTCTGATCACACTCAGACATGCTGCGATTGTAGTATGCACTATGCCAATATGAGAATCACTTTGTTAAATATGCAATCTAGCACCGATGATATCGATATAGAATGTTGGGAATATTCCTCTACTAATTTGGTTTAGTTGTAGGAGTCCTACATGTACAATATTTAAATGTGGATTCACACTATGCACTTTATCATGTTCAGATATGCTGTGACAGCTTTTTGTACTGTGCCCACACGAGTAAAAACACTAGAATAACTTGTAAAACATGATTTTTAGCACAGATGACGCTGATATATGATGCAGTGCAGTCGAATTAGTGATGATGATAAATATTTAAATCAGAAAAAATCGAAAAGATTGGAAGCATCACTATTGTGAACATGTACAAAGAAAGACAAACCCCGGGGGAAAGGGCTCTACACAACCCGCTTAGTGCTAATCTGCTTTTGTAATTAAGAGATATTGAAACTACTACATAATGAGAAAAATAATGCAATTTCTACAGCTACTTTACTATTTTGCCATGATCAAAGAAAAATAGGCAAAGATGGCTGACATGGTGAGCACGTTATTGGGTAAAATAAATCAACCCAACCTTGTTTGTTTTGTTTCTCTTTTTAAATGGGTTGCTGCAAAGAGGCTGGTTGTTGTGAACAAGCGGCGAGTCGGCCACGAAACGCGTGAACGCCTCGGCAATATTAATTGCCTTATTTTTGGGAGGACTGCACTTCTGGTCTTATTTTTAATTGGATATAATGTGATTTTCCTGGAACTTTTATTCAATAAAGGAAGAAATATTTTGTATGGAATACTGCGGATCCTGATCTCTCATTTGGTGATCGCTGTGGAGAGTGTTTCTCAAACGATTTGTCTGAATGGAGTGAATCGGCAAGTTTTCAAATATATATATGCACACACATGTCAGAACTGTTGGTTTTGTCAATGCTTTTATATAAAAGGACTTCAGTGCAAGGAACAGAACTAAGTGGCTGAAGGCATGCTTGATTAAGACATTTTTATTACACTAGTAGCAGATTTACTGCTGCAATTAAGCCCTTTACTCTCAGAAGACTGATTCAGAGGAGCACTGGCAAGCCAACATGTGATGTTACTGCTCATTAGAGCTAGCATGGGCAGTGAATGGGTGGGTAAATTGCCAAATAACCACAAGCTGTATGTCCCTTCTCACTCCCCCCCCCCCACCCTAGCCGTTCTCCTGTACAATAGTTTTGGCTTATAGATGGTGTCCAAGCACCAACTTATAGCTAAAACTACAAGTGAAAGGAGGGGAAAATGCATTCAAGAAAAAAAGGGAATTGATGGGGACCAGAGGAGTAGAAGGATGAGAGAATGACCTGGAATTAGTTGGTCTCCCCTGTGATTAGTTTTAGGTGGGATGCTTAAACTCCCAGCACAAACATACATTAAATCACATTCGTTTTTGGTAGCACAACATTTTTTCATAATAAATGACGCATGGGGCTTGGCACATTATACCCCCAATTTGCTTTGTTAGCTATTCTTTTCTAATTATTTGGTGGGATGTTCCTATGGTTTCCTTCTGCATATGCCCAATCAAGAGTTGCCTCATTGCACTGGTGACCAGCGCTTTACCAGTGCCTTTTTACCAGGGGCTCATGAAGTAACTGAGCTCCGTCCCACCCTTCTAGGAGGGCGTTTATTAGATTTGCCCCAGTGCGAATAACAAACATTTCCTTGCCCTGTTTCAGAAAGCCTTCATTTATTTGTTTGTATAAGATTTAGAAGTTTGCTTTTCAAGTGGACTATAGAAGAAGGCCCTTAAAAATAAAAGGTCCAAAGGTGTACTATTGATACTGTCTGATGGAGGACACCACCAAAGACCATCTCAATTCCTAAATGTAACGATTTTCCAGAACTCGAGGGTTTCCACTTTCACATTGCCCCCAGAAGCCAGTAGTTCAAATGTATTTATTTTGTTGAAGGGTGGGAACATTACGAGTACTGGTGAGCCGGATGTCTGCAAACGGGTTTAAAGCACATTCTCTTTACAATCCCTGATCTTGTACATACACTGCAAAGCTTCAATGAGGAGAAATATCCTTTTCATTCTAACACAATCTTTTAGTTCTCCATGTCACATTTTTTTTGACAGACATAACCCGTCTTCCCTTCATCAGATACACCTTGTTATGGCTTTCAGAGGCTTCATTAAGAGGTTGAGTGGATGAAGAGTACACGTGACATAAGTTTCAAAAGGGCTTTATTAGTGTCAGGTTGGGTACATGGATAATCGCATATCAATCTTAGGGATGTCAGTCAGGTTAGCTTTATTTCGAAATGAAAACTCATAAAAGCAATAACACCAACATAACATCTTTAATATATTAAAACAGGATTAAATACAGACCACTATACCATACAATAATTCCACACATGGTCTAAAACATCTACTGCATAAACTCTGAGCACATTGATCTGCACCATCACGGTTTGCATTCATTCTGGGTTTATTGTGGATGCACAATCTCAGTCGCATACACATGGAACACAATACATTCTGAATCGTACTGACAATCTACATGTAGAAAGGGATGCGAATGAAAGTGCAATTGTTCTTCTGGCTGGTTTCACATGGCCGCAAAGAGTCAAATGGTGTCTCCACTCTTTGCAGAAAAATGGAAAAACGTATCAGAGTCTTTAGCAGCAGCACAAACCATAATTGCTGTTATCAACTTCAAAACGAAATCTCATGTTGTAAATCAATGTTTGTCCATAGTCAATTTGCGATGCCTCCTGCACCACGCCCGTGTTAACATATTTAGTGGTGCAGAAGACTACAAACACATCTGTGGGGCCGCATAGCTTCAGGCGTGGTCCTAACCTGTGATTTTCTCAAAGAGGGCCTTACATTTTGTTCCTAAAATCCAAATACGCAGGACAAATAAATAAAATGGACAGCAGTTTCAGACCAAACAGGACACTCTGGTTCAATTTATTACATAGACCAGCGTATGGCATTGTGCCAGTCCTTCGCTTCAAATACAGGGCCATAGTACATTTCGGCTTTACATAATCCAAATATGGTTCATATTCAAAGGAGGACTTCAAGGCCCAGGAGCGTAAAAGCAATGACAGATTGGCTAAAAGTGGATAAGGCATCCCTCTCATGCTTAACTTTAAGGCTTCCTTGATAAAACTCTTGCCGCTACTGGTTATGCCATCAGGACTATTCCAAAGCTCCATCAGCCCTGGATCAGATCATTCACATTTCATGTGGATTAACCAGGGCATAGATTTCCCTCCATCTTGGGCCATCAAGTCACTTCGTGAATGGAGGATGGCACAGGGGCAATGCGCTGGTCTTGGAAGCAAGACCACGCAGAGAAACAGAAGTTCGAGTCCTGGATCCGGAAAATAAATAAATAAATGCATGCCTCTCCATAATAAGCTAGGTGCGGTGTTGTCCATATCCTCACACAGTAATAGAGTGGCCTAGGATTACAATATGACTCCACCCATGTCATACTAATCCTCATATATACTGGTAGATTCGGGGTACTCAAAGGTTAACCCCAATACATTTTTCCCCAGAACTCTGCGCTGAATGCCGTGGCCTGTCTGGCCTGTGCCTTGTAGCCCTTGAGCGAGACCCTGCAAAGGAAAAGGGTGTTCTTTTACCCTGAACAACCTAAGCAAAAGGTTTAGGGTAGGGGAAAACTATAGTGCACAAGTTTCCAGTCAGGCAGGGATAATTGTGTCACAGAGTTTCAGGGTTGTATTATTGACCATATCAGGCTTCTATGGTCAGTTTGTTTCTTCACCCTCTTAACACACCCTCGGGGATATAGCACCCTGCTTGCTTCTTGTACACTCTCAAGCACATAGTGCCCCGCTCACGGCTTGACATTCTCAGGAATATAGTGCACTGCTCTATCCTTGCTGGGATATAGTACCCATTCTCTTGTAAATGGGGTTATAGGGTCCGGGACACAGTGCCCAGGCCACTAACTCTCAGGGATGCAGAGCCCAGCTAACTCGCTCCCAGGGATATATGGCACCATACAATCCCAGGGATATAGTGTTCAGCTCACTATCCGGGACAGAATGCCCAGCTCATTCGTTGACCGGCCCAGGGTTATAGCATCGAACTAGCTGCCTGCAAACTCCCAGGACTATAGTGCCCAGCTCACTGCCATTGATATAGTGCCCAGCAAACATCTTGACAGTCTCAGGGATGTAGTGCCCAGCTCACTATACCTTTAGTGATATAGCACCTGCTCTCTCTTGCTGCCAACCCAGGTGTGTGGTCACCCTCCCCTTGGGCAAGGCTTCAGTGTACAGTTCTTCCTCTGGAGACTCTGTTCCCTCAGGTTCCCTGAAGTTTACCCAGGACCAGGGTTGTGGCTTTTTATCCTTCACTTCATCTGGCTGCTCAGCTTGCTTTGTTCTCTTATTGTCTTCGGGTGAATCGGCCTGTGTAACCTTCAGAGTTTGTCTTTCAATAATGAACAGTTCTCTTCTTATGGTTCCCTCCTTACCTGCTCCTGGCGTCTTGCTCTCTCTGCTGGTTCCTGGTTGCTGCCACACTTGGCCTAGTTTATTTGAGCCTTTTATAGTGATCAGCATGATTATTTCCCACCAACAAGGTGAGGCATTTGTTAGGCCAATAATGGCCCTCCTTTGATGCTGTATGGTTGCTTTATCAGCACATTTTGGTGATCTTGTCCACCTGCAGCTTTGTCTCGCATTAAAGGGGTTTTAGCTGGCCAAGCAGCCGTTTTGGTTTTAGGCAGAAGTACCATCTCCTGTGCACAGATACGCATCCTTCCCTTCAGAGTTCTAGAAGTCCCCGAGTCTTTCAGTGTGATGTGTGGAATATCCCACAGATCCCCCAATACAACCCTATCTAAAGTCTCCTCCCAGGTGCCAGGAGAGGGCAGGCGCTTCCTAATCCCTATCCTGGGGGTGGTGTACTGCGAGGAGGGTCACCTGGGTGGAGACAAGGCTCAGGGTTGTGGGGTGATTTCACAGGATGAGACATGGCATTATTCCTCAGATGCTGGTAAAATCATTCCGATAAAGGTTATAGCATCTTGCCTCTGACTTTTTTCTTTGTGCAAGCTGTGTGTCATTGGTAGAGAGCTAGCTGAGCAGACAGCAGTCCCTCTTGTTGGCGCAAATGAGAGGTTTGGCAAGCTGCGGAGGAACAGATACTAGGCGGCACAGTGAAAAATATGGCAGCTGAACCGGAGTGCTAGCGGCTCCTAACTGAATCTACGTGGCCGCCAACTTTAAACATTAATTTAAACATTCATTTGGCATGGAGCGGCCACAGCAGAGGAAGGAGCAGCAACAAGGTGCCCCCCGGCAGACACGGCAGTCCCGAATCATCGATTGGCACAGATTGAGGTACTCGGAGCAGAGGGCTGTGTGGGACACGGCCGGGGCTGACAGTGCGGGACTGCAGGTGGGCAGAGAACATTTAAGGAATGGGTTGAGTGGACCCTGGAGGAAGGCTCGGAAAACGATTGGTAGGCGCTGGACATCCTGAGGTGCATCCGAAAGTAATGGAGAAGAGCGACAGGGGCAATCTGAGGGAGAGCTTGCAGCGTGCCCGGGAACAAACGAGGGGAATTGCACACAGGAGGTCAGTATTTCCTGGAGCTGGGAGCACTGTACGTTCATGGAGTAGGCACCTGTGTGACCCCATGAATTGCTAGGAGCGCAGTCTTTGGGTACCCCCCCCAGAGCCCCTTAACCTATATAATCTGGAGTAACCTGCACACACAGGCCCTGCACAGATATTGCTTCCCCAGAGCCTGGAGACCAGAAGCTGAGTGATAGTGGATGTGAGTGCTCATCTCTGGCAACTTGGTTGTCTATGCTGTGGTGAAAAGGACACTTGAGAGAGCCTTCCCTTCCTGTAAATACTGCACTGTCACCTCCATTTTAGCTGGGCACAGAGCCTGCTGGCCCCCTGCATTACAACCATCACAACCATTGCACCATTTCCTGACAGACCTGGATGCTTGCCCGCAACATTTCTAGCAACAAGGAGAGACGGAGTAGCAACGAGGCAGCCCGGGTCACAGGCAGAGGGGTAGATGGAGTCTGGCGGTACAGAGAGCCTGTGGAAGGCCTGTACTTGCTGAACAATCCCATGCTATGGATAATTTTACCTCCGACAATCACAACATGCATCCTCCTAAGCAAAAGAGAATCGGCAAGTCGCACATTATGGACTCTTTTGCGGCCCAGGGGCGACGATCTGACCAAATGGGAGATAAAGTTGACAATCCCACCAGACGCAGCTGAGCCGCTCGGAGCCTCAGGACAGCAAAATACTAGAGGCCATTGCGGCACTGCGGTCCTCGCTGGAATGTAAAATCTATGAGGTCAAGATTGATGTTCAACTCCTGAGGCAGGATGTTAGTTTACTTGCTGAGCGAGTCATCCATGATGGAATCAATGTTACGGGACACAGCCTCCACCACAGCAGACCTAATGCAAAGAATTAAGGCTCTAGAAGAAAAAATTCCATAATGGACACCGAGTGGGGGATGCAGAAGGGCGCTCAAGCAGGAACAATATCAGGGTGCTCGGAATACCAGAGGGAAGTGAAGGTCCTGATCCCACAACATATATCGAGAACCTGATTCTGCAGGAGGTGGCCCTGGGAAGTTGTCCCAGGGATTCACTATTGAAAGGGCACATCGATCCTTGCAAAAGGGGCCCCCGCCAGATTCCAATCCAAGACGGATTATAGCAAAGGCCCTTAACTTTAGGGATCGGGAGGTCATACTGAAACACTCAAGGGAAGGAGGTGCCATACAGAGAGGGGGGAACGTCAAGATGGCAATATTTTCAGACAACAATCCGCTAGTCCAGAGGAAACGCAACATGTTCATCCCCACAAAAGACCGCCTGCGCCAGCTGGGTCTCAAATATATGCTCATCTACCTGGCAAGACTAAAAGTCCTTCACAATGGGAAGGCCCACATGTTTGAGACTCCAGAGGCTGTTAATATGTGAATGGACCACAATGGCTTCAGGAAAAGAATATGGAGACACCACTGGATGGAAGGGGATGGGTGTACAGTACGCCTACAACTTCCCCAAACAAAACTACACACAGCTTGTGTGTGTAGATGTAATTGAATGCCTGAGACAGTTGCTTTACGGCAGGGGTGCAACGCCGATGCCCATGGTGCGGACCAATTGACCCCCCCCTCCGCCCCCAAGGTGGAGTACACCATGAGTACTTGACAGCTAGTACGATCGCCCAAGCTCTGGTGGCCTTGTGTTGCACCTGATGTGGGGGCGCCTGAGCCTATGCCCTGGTGGCCTTGGGTTACACTGGGTATGGGCACGCCCGAACGGCTGGAAACTGTTGGGTATTGTTATTGTCTCAAGTTTTGGGACACACTGTTAAGGTTACAGTTTGTATTGTTAGTATGGTTCGACACAAGCTATGCCCCAGGGGAATTTGGAGGGTGGGGGGGGAAGCACTCCCAAACTATCACTCTTCGTATGAGGAGGGAGGAGAGGGTACTAAATACTGATGGCATTGGTTAAAATTGTAACATGGAATGTCAGGGGGTTGGGGACGTATTTACGCAGGAATAGGGTGAGGTCCTCCTGCAAAGGAAAAAGATCTCGATTGCTCTATTACAGGAGACGCACTTTCTCCCAGCTGACCAGGATTTGCTGATAGCTAGGTGCGGGGGAGAGGGATGCGGCAATACGCACTCTAAATTCGCTAGAGGAGTTTTGGTGTGGATCGATGCACAGATCCCCTTCCAACATAGAAGTACTGACGTAGATCCTGAGGGCGCATGGGCACATAGGCCACCAAGAGGTATGTACAGTGAAGTCGTACTGCCCCAACCATGCAATAAGTACCTCTCTCCGAACCTTGAAACTTAAACTAGCCCATCTAAGGGAGGCCTTCTTTTTCTGGGGAGGAGCCTTTAATTGTGTGAGAAACCCTACCCTTGATATATCAGACTCATTGCAGCCCAGGTTGATGTCAGTGTCTGAGGCTTTGAATGTGATAATTACTGACTTTGCATTGGCAGATATATGGAGGGAGCAGAACAAGGATGGGAGTGGGTACTTCTACTATTCGGCTCCGCACAAGCTTTATACCCGCATAGATTAAATACTGGTAGGAGTTGAGCACCTAGCTGATTTCACAGATGCTACATACATGGGATGCACCATCTCTGACCACTCCCTGCTGGTGGCGAACCGGGCCCTCCGAGGACTTGGGCCTGCAATTCTGTCATGGCGCCTGTCAGCTGAGATGCTGCAGGATGCAATATTCAGGGACCAGCTTGGAGAATTCCTGGTAGACTTCCCGGAGACGAATGTGGGTAGCGTGGACAGCTGGAGCATAATATGGGAAAATACAAAAAAGGTAGCAGGTGCCCCTCTCTAGAAAGAACATGGCATGATAACCTGTTTTGTGGTTTTATCCCACTTTGTGTGTCTGCAGCCATCACTTTTTGCTCACTGTAAGTTTCACAATGGAGGAATACCCATTTGCATATCAGTCTTGTCCTGCCCACAAGGACAGTCCAGCACTGAAATACAGGCAAACCTCCTTTGGACAAGAGTAACGGCAACCCCAGACACATGTTGCAGCCTTGTTGGGTTGCTGTTGCAGATGTTCTTTCTAGAGCGGGGCGCCTGCTACCTTTTTTATATTTTTGCAAGGAACTTTGGGTTGGTCAACCTAAGTTACCTTTGGGAACCCAGACATGGGCCCCTTGCTCACCGTGCTCCGAGAGGCACAGCTCCACCTCACTGATGAGGCCCAACAAGGCTGAAACACGTGTCTGGGGTTGCTGTTGATACTGTTGTTTAAAGGTGGTTTGCCTGGCATTTCGGTGCTGGACTGCCCTTGTGGGCGGGACAAAGACTGATATGTAAATGGATATTCCTCCTTTCTGAAAAGGACAGTGAGCAAAAAGCGATTGATCCAGACTCTCAAAGTGGGAAAAAACCACAGATCCGGTTATCATGCCATGTTCTTTCTAAAGTGGGGCGCTTGCTAACTTTTGTTTGCATAATATGGAAAACCCTGAAGGTGGTTACCAGGGGGGAGGTAATGGCGGGTGCGGGCAGAATTAGGAAAAATACTGAAGGGGGACCTGGGATGTATTGAGGGTAAAATCTGTGTTGCTGAAGCGAATGGGGCCAAGACAGTGGAAGATGAGAGGGACCTGTATGCCCTGCGTGGCCAATGTGAAGAAACATGGGAGAGACTCCAGCAGTTTGACTATGCAACCCATATAGCACATATACATGCAGAAGAGGATAAGTCAGGGAGACTGTTATCATGGCTATGTAGAGCTGAGTACCCCCAAAAGCTGATAACATAGATCAGAGATGAGTGTGGGGAACTCTGGAGGTCCCAGGGGGAAATGAACAGCACCTTTAGTACATTTTATAGGACCCTATACGAACACGTGACACCAGTGGCTCCTGTCGAGCTGCTGGAGGCCGGCTCCCAGATTAGGCTCTGAAGCCTTACTGCGCAGCAGGGTGCTTCCCTGGAGTCATCAATAATGGAGGAGGAACTGAGTGAGGTGATTAGGTGCCCTTCCTACCGGAAAGACGCCGGGCTCAGGGCTGAATTTTATAAAACATTTGCAACGGCCCTCACACCTGTGCTGCTGAAAGTAGACGAGGAAGCCTACGAGGAAGGTAAGCTCCCTGCCAGCACCCAAACCAGGGAAACCAGATGAACTGTGCGATTCATATCACCCCTTAGCCATGTTGAACCAGGATATCAAGATTCTAACTGCACTGGTTGCTGGCAGGCTTAGGAAAGTGATTGCCTCCCTAATCCACAGGGACCAGACTGGGTTTGTCCCTGGACGCAATACTTATGCGAATCTGCGCTGACTCCAACACATTATTGATCAGACCAACTCAAGCATGGCCTCAATGGTGGTGGCGTCAATTAATGCCAGCAAAGCAGTCTACTGGGAGTGGATGGTGGCTGTGATGCAAAGTTTTGGGTTTGGAAGGGTTTCATTAAGTGGGTCCAAGTGTTCTACACAAAGCCCGTGGCCAGAGTGAGGACTGAGAAATGGGTTTCCAAGGCCTGGGATGTACAACGTGGTACCTCTTCGCCCATGCTTTACATACTGGCTCTCGAGCCCTTGGCGGTATGCCTAAGGTAGGAATTCTTGGAGGCGGTTGTGATTGTGGGTGGGCCGGGCCACCTTGTTTCACTGTACACTGATGATGTACTATTGTATGTGTGTGAACCAGAGCACAATCTGCCCATGCTTTTGGGAGTGCTGGACAACTTCGCTAAACTGTCAGGTATATCCTTTAACAGCTAGAAATCATGCTTATTCCCACTGGCAGGATTGAGACATTACAACCCCCTGGATTTACCGGAACTAGGGTTATGCTGGGAACACAACACTTTACGATATTTGGGGGTTAATTTAGCACACATTCCTTAGGAAATGCACATAAAGAACACAGAGGACACTAGAGAGGATACAACGGTCCATGATGTTCTAGGGGAAGCTGTCACTGTCCCTAATGGGTAGGATCGCCCTGGTTAAAATGATTGTGCTACCATGGTTGCTTTACCCATTTGCAAATGTGTATTAATATATCCCAGTGCGGTTCTTCCACCTTTCGGATTCACTGCTTAGGGGATTCTTGTGGGGTCAAGGCAGGCAGAGAATAGCCCAGAAGAAGCTTTGCATGCTACATGAGGACAGGGGTGCACAGTTGCCACGGTTTGGTGATACATTTTGCTGCACAGTTACAGTATATGACACACTGGCTGTCTGACTAAGTCACAGCTGAGACGGAGATATTGCAGGCAATGTCCAGCCTGATTGCAGTAAAATAAGTCTTATGGGTGGGCGGAGGCGTAGAGGACAACCAGATGCTTCTCATAACGGTAGGGAGCAGGGTGTGGAAGAGAGGAATGAAAATACTGAAGGTCAGCAAGTGCAACCCATACTCCCCACAGGCCCCTATGGCACCAGACGCCTGCATGAGGGTAGAAGAACCTGCTGGGGCCAGGCGATGGGAGGAGTTTGGGATTAGTACATGGGGCGATATGTACAAGGAAGGGAGGTATAGAGGGCTCACGGACTTGCTTCAAACTGACGGCCTACCCAAAGGCCCGTTTTTGTGGTATTGCAGGTTGACGGCAATAGCAAATAGCCGATCTGGCCAGGGGAACCAGCACAATACCCACTATTAACCCTGTTGTACGAATTAGAGGACAGCTGGCACCCTGTATCTAGCATATGAAGTTGTATGCAGAAGATGGCCAGTGTATGAATTGTGGGACTGAGGGAGAAATCGGAAAAAGATTTGGGTGGGGAAGTGAGTGATGCTCAATGGAATAATGTGCATATTTTTTCATTTTGCAAAGGTTTCCTGCAATGCGCGGTTCGGTCTCTTGCAAATGAATGTATTACACAACGTATAGGACCCACTCCGTATAGCTGCATTTGATCCAACTATGTCATCAGATTGCTCATGGTGCGGTACACATGGGGCAGACGTTATGTACATGTTTTGGCACTGTATTCATGGACAATCCTTTTGGGGTCAGATTAAAATTGCATGCATCAAAGCAGGGATAACACGCTTTAACTGGACGCCGCTTGAGTGCTTGCTGGGAGCATACCCCAGATCTGAGAAATGTAGACATACCATTAAATTCACGGATCTAGCGTGTGTACTGGCCAAAAGCCGCATAGCGATTTCCTGGAAATCCAAAAAGGCAGTATGGCGCATGGTTCAAGGAATTTTTGAGATGGAGTACAGTTGAAACCACGGCATGGTGCAGGGCCTGGAGAGCGATTGTCATGGAACCTATGGAGAACCTCATGGCATGGAATGCTTTTGTAGAGGCAATGTTCTGGCCCATAGATGATAAGCCCTGTGATACGAAGTATGATTTATGGAGGTGCCCCCGCTCTGTAGCATTGGTGGAATATTTACGGAAGACAATCTGCACCGCTGTCTCCCCCAGGCCTCCTTGCCTGGTGCACGGACAAGTCTTCACCCCCCATGAAACATTGTGTGCTATAAAGACTATGAGGGAGGGGACCCCCTCTACTATTAACGCAAACATCTGACCCTTGTTGCCTAGCTCTGTTGCTCTGTTTTGTTGTTTTGATTCTATTGTTTGAATTTAATAGACTTTACATGGCTTTATCTGTCAGGACAAATTGATTTATGTGATGCATACTGGTATGGAACTATTATATAGGTTATTGGTTATGCCCTTAACATGCATAATAAAAAAGATTTCAAAATAAATAGCATCTTGCCATTCTGATGAATTTTAGTCTATGGTTAAAAATAAGCTAGTAACACCTAGTAGTAAAATGTTTAAAGCTACTACACCTCCAGAACCATCCCTTTTTACACCTAAAATTACATATCCTCCTCAATGCCAAAGGTATGCCAAAGGGAATGACGAACATGTGACTTTTCCTGTCCCATCTGTCTATAAAAAGGTTAAACCCTATAACGCCTCCCTTAATAACATCAAAGGAGGCAAAGTCAACTCTAAACCTTTTAAAGCAGTAAGAAAACCAAATTTCTCTAAGGTGGACTGCATGTCCCAGAATCATCCTACAGGGACTGTGACGAAGAAGAGGGCTGAGGAGGAATGTAAGAGCCAAGGACAGACAGGCAGGCCTAATAGCGTTTGGCAAGGTCAGGCAATTAGTCCTAAGGGCCTGTACCTGAAGCCAATTAACCCACCTGAGTGGCATAAAAGACTGCAACAAGAAGAACCTGGAGCAGGAGCTGGAAGGTCGGCAGTAGCAGAGGCACAAGAAGCAGCGCATGAGGCTGGCAGTTCACTAGGAAGTGTGACCACAGAAGGGAGCAGAGGAAGAGCAGATTTCACCTGCAGGTTCTGAGATGGTCCTGTGCTCATAAACCTTGTTTGGCTGTGGCAGCATTGGAGGATGCTGGTAAAATCAGGCAGTCTTTCCAGGTTTGCCTAATTGCTGTGAATGCAGAGCTGAAGTCGTGTATCCACCCAAGGCCCGTGTACAGAATCAAGCCGAGGGAAGCTGGAGAAGGGAAGACTCTCCATTAACGAGGCCAGATCGGAGACACCCGAGTTGCAGAGGGGTTTGGGTCCCAAGAGTGCCTGTATCAGAAACAGTAGACGAAATCAAGTCAGGAAGCAGAAGCAACCCGCAGTCGCTGCGATTGTTGAGTCTGTAGAAGGAAGCTCCATACTCCATATCAAGAAGAATACCTTGCTGGTAACTGTAGCCAGCTTACATTATACTTGCGTGACAGTAAAAGTGGGTAAAAGTTGTTTGCAGAATTGTGTAGTCATTCTAACAAGGGAATTGCATCACACGCTTAAACCAACAAAGCTAAAGTACCCACGTGTGGAGAAAGCTTCTCTTTTCCCCATTGTTAGATGGAAACTGTTGCCGAGCAGTCGCATGTTTCCTATTAAAAAGAACGTTGCAGGTAAATCTTATGAAGTAGAAGCTGACTTTCCCGCAATGTTACAAGCCCACTTCACATCACGAAGAGGTTGCGCAAAAGAAACAGCGTTTCCCATATTCTTTTGAAGCTTACCGCTGACCAAAAAGAAGGAACGCGCATCTTTAAAGTAGTAGTTTATCATTAAGACAAAGCTGCATGTGCCTAATTTCTCTACAGAGAAACCTATTGCTTGAACAACTATGTAGCAGTCGTAGAAGTTGCTGAAGAACAAGTATTACCCACGCCAGTAGATCAAACACTTCAAGTGAAGCCAGCGCAATTAAGAACTGAACACCATTATTTTAAAGTTGTTGGAGCTGCTGAACACCCAGAATCCTCTGATACAAGGGTGACAAGGTTATCCAAGGCTGGAAGAGTGGCAAAACAGCTTTGGGGTAACCACTGGAGACAATAAGGTGTATCTCTGGGTACTTGTTAAATAACGTAATTCTATATCTGTAAGCCGAGACTGTTAGACACAGTTTGGGAGCTAAAGACAGATTTTCTGGTAGCTTCAAGACAGAAAGGAAAGGCAAAGAGGCTGGCCTTTCTTGCCATATAAGAGAGAAGAGTGACTTGCCAACATGTAGAGGTCGAAGAGTCTTGTTGAAGTTGCCTAAAATACTAAGTCACAGTTGCAGCGGTAGAACTGTGGTTGTCTGTAATTTTGTCAGAACATTATTATTTGACATAGAAGCAGAAGCAAACTATCGGACAAGGTAGCCTGCTCTCACAGTGTTATTGGCAGAAGGGAGTTGCTAGAGAGAGAGCAAACCCTGAGAAGAAGCATCCTGACAATTTGTATTTAAAGACGCTGCAGAAGTTACAAAGAGGAGGAGTTTATTTATTTTTATATATTTATTACATTTGTATAGCGCACAGCAGCCCTTGGGCATTGAGGCACTGTTACTTGAGGGGAGCGTAGTTACAGGCAGAGGGCACATGGGGGGGAAGCAGTTGTACATTGAGCAAAAAGAGCAAGTATACATTAGGATACATATAATATACATATGAACATAGGTGAATAACATCTATGTGGGATAACATTTATGTGGTGAGCAGGTAGATTATGGCTGTAGATAGTGGCGTGTTCCAGGTGAAGAGCACTGTTTTCATGGCTTTGCGAAATGTCATGAGGGCGGCCTCGCCTCGTATAGAGGGAGGTAGGGCATTTCAATGTGATGGTGCTAGGTAGGGGAAGCTGGAGCCACCTGCTCTAATTCTTCTTACCTTCGGCAGACAGAGCATGTTGGCGTAGGGTGTCCTAATTGGCCTTGTGGAGGAACAGGGTGAATCCTTTGTGAGAGGTATTCGGGCGCAGAGTGGTAGATGCACTTGTGGGCCAGTGTTAGGGTTTTGAATAAGATTCTTTCTTTTATTGGAAGCCAATGGGCTGTTCTCCTGGCAGCAGTAATGTGCTCACTTTTCGCGATGCCTTGAGCTGCGCGGAGTGCGTTGTTCTGGATGACTTGTAGTCTGTCCAGGTTTTTGGCGGAGGTTCCCAGGAAGAGGACGTTGCAGTAGTCTAGCCTTGAGCCTGTGATAGTTCTGGCTATGTTGGTGCAGTTCTCTTTGGAGAGGAATGGCCTGGCTGCTTTGATTAGTTTGGCATGGTATGCTACCGAAGGGGTGATGGCACTAACTTATTTACTCATGGATATATTGGAGTCTAAATAGACTCCAAGGGTTTTGACTGAGTCTGATACAGGAATTTTGATGGAGTCAATAGTGAAGCGAACTCTAGGTTGGTGGAGAGAGGTAGGTGCAGGGCTCTGGGCCAGGTATGTGCACAACTGAAGTACTGTTATATGAAGCCTGATTTCTGTGGTGGTAAACACAGTCATTGATTGTATCTCATAGGTATGGCGTAATTCCAATTGGGGTTCTCCCCAAGACGGTTGAGGAGCACTGCCACTGGCTTCATAGTACTGAGCAACACGAGTATGAGAAAGGGGGGAAAGAAAGCTTCCTTTTGGTAAATACATGAGGTGTGTCTACTCGATTGACAAGGGGGCTTAGTGGAACAGAGAGGAGGACCCTGAGAATCACATCCCTGTCCACCATCCGGTAGCTCAGGACAGTGGGCCAATGGCCCAGGTAGGCTGCCTTTTCTGGTCTTCATAACTCTCTTCAGCTCACGGGAAAGTGTTGAGGCACGGACTTCAACATGTATAGACGCTCTAGAGAATAGGCAAAGTATGATGACAATTTCCCTAAAGCACTGCAGCTTATAGAATAGTGGTCAGTGGGCATGAATTTCATCAAGGGGGTTATCAGAGCATAAAAAGTAACCGCCGCTTAAACATATTTGTTGTGAAATTCATCTAGTATTGTTATAATAAATTGGGGATTTAAGCTTTGGTTTTATTCACTATTGTGAGTTAGAATATTGCTTTTAGGAAATAGCTTGTGTTGTTGCTAGAATAGAAAAAGCAATGCTGTGTTGACCAGGGTTTTACTGCTTCTCAAGGAAATTCATTTGTTCTCCTGACTCACCCTATCTTTAAGTGTTTTTTGTTCTTGTCAACCAATTATTGTTTTTGCCAATATTCGTTGTAAATATTTTTGCCTGAGCTATGATTTCAGAACGTTTATTCGGAGATTGCGTGTAAAGAACAAAGGATTTTGTGCAAAGAAAACTGATTTTTGCAACTATTGGTTCCAGTGCATGTGGTGGCAAAATACTGTCAAATCGGACATGAAGTATCACTTGTTGCAGGTTTTTACCAAAAAGCTAATTGTCCTCTACTTGACGGTCCATTGCAAGGGGTGGGGTGGTCACTGCAACACTCTACGTCCGCATCACCCAGGTACAAATGTGCCCATCGACCAGGTGGATCTCATTTCACATCTTTTATAAGCGTTATTGCAATGTATAGGGTTTGGACAGAGGTCATCAATAGACTGTGAATTATGCAGCAGTATAAGTATATAGTGAAAAGAAGGTAATGATTTTGTATACTTACGTACTATTTGGTGTGTTTTAAATGATCTTTTATATAAGATGAATAAAGATTTTCCATAATAACTTACTAGAAAGTCTTAATTCTATTAAAGACACGGAGGCGAGCATGATGCTCCTCTTTCTTTAATTTGAAATAAAGAAAAAGCTCAGCAGCAAGGTATTTCTGCACCTAATGTGCCATCAGCAGTGTGCAAAAAACAGGTGCACCAAATATATATAATAAGCATGATAATATAACAATAACAACATAACATAACTAAAGTCTCTAAAGGAACTGCATTTCCCAGGGAGCTTTGCTCCAGTGCATTTAGAAGCCACCAACATGTGACCTGGTCGACCAATAGTAGTTAGATCCCCTCCATAAACAGTCCTAAATATGTCACTTCCGCTTTCGAGGCTACGAACTTGGCTGTCCATAGTAGAAGATAAATGTAGCCAACTTGTAGAATGACTTGTATCGGGCCGTGATCAGGCGGACTTGTCTGTAGGCGCTGTCAAAGAAAAGGAAAAATTAGTTTCCTGTATATGACAACCCTAGATCCCTTATCAGGGTGGGAGAGAATTCATGGAGTTATTCTGATAGAATACATATAAATTCGAAACATTAACATTTTCATTAAGTCTTATATCAACATCAAGTAATATGCTGTCATTTCTCACCGGGTGGGATAATGCTCGCCTCCGTGTCTTTAATAGAATTATTATATAGAATTAAGATAAAGAAAATCTTTATTCTATGTCAAGACCGGAGGCTCCCATTATGCTTGTTTAAAGCTTACTTCCCACAATGGATGCCAGCTGATCTACCGGTTTCAGGTAGAATTGTTTGAATACTGATTTGCTTGCCCAATCTGCCATCCTCATGATGTCTTCTAGGCGAACTCCTGCCTGAAAGGCTTTGGAGGCCATGGCTCCTCTAACGGAGTGGGCTCCGAAGTGCTGGGTGTCGATCCCTGCTTGAGCTAAAGTCCAGCGTACCCAGCGTGCTAAGGTCGGTGCTGATACCGCTTTGTGCGGTTTACGCAGAGCTATCAGTAGCTGCCCGTTAGAGGAGGTCCTGAGTGAAGCTGTCTTTTCTTTGTAGACTTTAAAGCATTTAACCAAGCACAGCGTAGGTTGATCTCTAAAGGCGGGATAAGAAATCACCCTGGAATTGCACTTCGTTCTTCTATGGATATGGAATACAATGCCATCTGGAGAAAAGGCTCTGCCTGCTAGATCTAGAGCTCTGACGTCCGAGACTCTCCTGCAGGATACCAAGCAGAGTAAGGTAGTGAGTTTGCCGGATAGGGCTGTACGTGATAGTTCTTCGTTACGAGGCCATGATAAAAAAGGTTCAGTACTTTATTAACGTCCCACAGCTTGTCATAGCGAGCTGGAGGTGGGACGGTAAGTCTCACACCCTTGAGCAACCTGTAGACGAGGTGGTGTTCTCCTGCTGGTACTCCTTGTATCAGGTCATGACCTGCGGAAATTGCTGAACGGTAGGCGTTCACAGTCCTGTAGGCAAGTCCTCTTTCTGCTAGGGATGCTAGAAAATTCAAAATCTCTTCTACAGGTGCTGAAATTGGATGTAATCCTTTCTCTCAGCACCAGGAGCTCCAGATGCTCCAAGAGTTGGAATATCTCTTAAGGGTAATAGGGGCCCAGCTCTCCTCGATGAGATTGATCGCTTTGTGAGACCTGCCTGGGACTCTCCATCTTGACCTGAAATCTTCCAGGCTGCTAGGGTCAGAGATCCGCTGAGGAGGATAGGATGACGCTGACCTGATGGATCTAGTAGGAGATCCGGAAACTGGGGTAGTAGGATTGGAGAATCCGAAGAAAGTTCCAGAAGAACTGGATACCAGGTCTGAGATGTCCAGACCGGCACTATAAGGATCAGATCCGCATGTTCCTGACGGGCCTTCTCCAGTGTCCTCGCTATCATGGAGAAAGGAGGAAAGGCATACAGTATTCCTTGGGACCATGACTGCAGGAATGCGTCTGTCGCAGCTGCCGCTGGGTCCGGCCTCCAGCTGTAGAATGTTGGTAATTGGGAGTTGAATCTGGAGGCGAAAAGATCTATGGACATTGGACCTCAGATATCCTGGAGGCGTAGAAAAATCTCTCTGTTGATCCTCCAGTCGCTGTAATCTGTTCGAGTGGCGGGAGTACCAGTCTGCGACTACATTTGAGAGACCGGGAAGGTATTCCGCTGTAACTGAAATCTGATGATCCAGACAGAAATGCCATAAATCCTTGGCTACTTCTGCTAGGGGTCTTGACTTGCTGCCGCCCAGATGGTTGATGTATCTTACCGCAGATATGTTGTCCATCTTTAGTAAGACACAGCAACTTACTCTGTCTCAGGCAAAATAGCGCACTGCAAAGGAACCTGCAAGAAGCTCCAGACAGTTGATATGTAGATCCAGCTCCTGAGGGGACCAAGTCCCTCCCGTAGCTACGGCACCGCATCTCGCTCCACAACCAGAGCGACTGGCATCCGACTCGATGATGATATCTGGAGCAGAGCCAAAGATGGCTCTGCCGTTCCAGGCTTCGATGTGAGTGAGCCACCAGTTGAGCTCTGTCTTTGCTTGAGGAGACAGTGTCCGGAGTTCAGAATAAGAAAGGCTCCGTCTCAAGTGTTGGCCTTTTAGTCTTTGCAGTTCCCGATAGTGAAGAGGGCCGGGAAATATTGCTTGAATGGAAGATGAAAGTAGCCCTATCACTCTTGCTAGTTCTCGAAGAGAGAACATGTTCTTCTGTAAAAGCCTGCGTATTTCTCTTTTGGTAGAGTGAATTTTGGCTGATGGGAGTCAAAGTTGAGAATTCTGTGTGTCCACTATGAACCCCAGAAATTCCATATTTCTGGATGGAAGTAGAACTGACTTCTCCCAGTTTATGAGAAAGCCGAGACGGTGTAACAAGTCTATTGCTAGTTTGGTTTGTTTCCGAACTAGTTCCTGTGATTGGGCCATGAAAATGATGTCGTCTAGGTAAATTATGAGACAGATACCTTGTTCTCTTAAATGAGCTACAACAGGCCTTAAGAGTTTGGTGAAAACCCAAGGCACCGAAGAGAGCCCATAGGGTAGGCTTGTAAATTCACAATCTTGATTTTTCCAAGAAAATCTCAGGTAACATATGTGTGCTTGATGAATCGGTACTGCGAGGCAAGCATCTTTTAAATCTAGGCGCATAAGCCAGTCGTTCGGTTTCAGAAGGTCTCTGAGCATGTGTATACCTTCCATTTTGAAATGGCGGTAAATGATGAATTCGTTGAGAGCTCTGAGGTTTATGACTGGGCGTACCTTTTGCTTCCTGCGAACCAGAAATATGGGACTGAAGAAGCCTCCCTGACTTGAGCAGGGATGAATCGCTTGCTTCAGATGAAGACTGAGTATTTCGCTGACTAAGGCGGTTTGATCTGACTGAGACATTACTATGGGAGTGGGGCGACATGTCTGAATGGGCTGCGTGAAAAACTCTAGGCGCAGACCCCGAGCTGTGTCCCTTACCCAGGCGTCTCCCGATAAGGTATCCCAAGCATTTGCAAACATCATTAACCTCCCTCCTATAGGTGTTAGTGGCGCTGGCGCTGCTATTACTACACTGACTTGTAGATTGTCGTTGGGCTGGGTATCTAGCCGCTCTCCTCCAGGGATGCCCTCTTCCACGACCCCTCGAGGGGAAGAATGTGTCGGAGCGTTCTTGCCAGGAATTATGCTGGCCTCTGGATTGCTGAGGTCTCTTGTCGAAGAAGTAACGGCCGGAAGAGCGACCTCTTCCTCGTCCGGCCCTGGAGAAAATCTTGGTTGCAAATACTCTTTTTATTGAAGCCTGTGCTTTGTCCAATGCCGTGAATGTCCCGACGAATTTCGTCATCTCCTTCATAAAAGGATCTCCGAAAAGCAAGCCTTGCGCAGTTCGGCCGGATTCTGTGTCTGCCAGTTCGGTTAACTTGGCGTCTATTTTGTATAGGATGCCTTTCCGTCGCTCTGTTGAGATAGCGCAACTGGCATTTCCCAAGAGACAAATAGCCCTCTGGACCCAACCGGACAGTATCACTGGGTCGATGGGGTCCGAGGAGGTGATGGCTGCATTCGCAAGATCAGAGATTTTTGCTAGTGGACCTGCTACGTCCAGTACTTTATCCTGGCAGGCCTTCCAGGCGCGATCAATACCCTTCCTAGGGTCTTTAATGTTTTTACCTAGAAAGGTAATCATTTTAGAATCAAGCTCTGGAGTCAAAGCTACTTTATCCGCAAGGTCTGGTCGTGGACATTCAGCACAAAGTCTGGCCCTGACTTCTTTGTCAAGTGGCTTGCGCAGCCTAAGGTGGATGTAACTCGATGTCTTGGAAGATGGTTACCAGTCGGTGGACCTGGGGTGTATTAAGTCTTCTGGGGTAAACATACCTTCTGTGAGAGGTTTGGTCCCGGTTGTGTCTTTAGGGATGGGGTCTGCCGCAATCCCTGACCCAGAGGGTTTTGAATCCTCTAGATGAAATTCCTCTTCTGAAGAGGAGTGGGAAAAATCGGCGTTGTAGACACTCCTATTATGATCTTATTCTTCGGTGCCCTGTCCATATCCCTCCGGGCTTGAGGGTCTATCTCCCCTGATTTCTTGCTCGGGGTAAGAGGGTTGATGGGCAAGGGCTTACCTTCCTATTCATGAAGGCTTGTTTCAGCCTTGAGAAGGCGCCTGTTACGGCAGCTGTGGCATTAATTGGCTGGCTCGGGGGGGGGGGGGGTTGTAGAGCTTTTACTCTTGCGAGTCGGTGTACATCCCCCTTCAGTAAGGTGCTTACTTTTCTGTGTTCTCTTCCTCCCAGGAGGGGAGGTCCCTCTTAAATGCTCTTCCGTAGTGTCCAGGCAATTTTGAATGGGAATGAGCATATCCGTTACAGCTTTCTTAATACTGGTCTCCACTGAGGATCCCAGAACCTTCTGTAAGCTATTAGCCATTGCCACTTCATCTATGTAGCAGTGATCTCCCTCAGCTTCAGACCAAGCCTCATCTGATTGAGGTGAGTACTGCGCTGCCATAGTAAGATAAATGCACCTTACTCACTTTTTTTTTTCCTTCTTTTTCGGGGCTTCTGAACGCCTTCTCTCTCTGCCCAGTAACCTTAGTTCAGTTCAGCTTAATTGTTCCTGAAATGCTGAATGGGAGATTTCTCTCTCCTTTTTAAAAAAATAATTTTTATGCAAATTTTAGAATTTAAATATATGAATATATATAATAATTCACACGTGTGAAGAAAAACGCAATGCGGATACTCAGAGTGAAGAGAGAGAGAGATTCCGGCGCTCGAGTTCGCAAGAACCGTTATACTGCTAACGGTCATGCGCACTCGAGCGGCGGAATGTCGAGTAAAGGACCAGGGAGAGCAGGAGCTCCCCTGGTGGTCTACGGGCGGCGCAGCGTGTTCCGGCTAGGCCGCGCCGGCTCCCCAGTGCTCAAGAAGAGCCACGGAGGTATGGGGAAGTCGGCGCAAGTCCGCTGAGGAATCCGCTCGATGCGTATGAAATAAACAGCTGATCAGCAGTGAACGCGCGAAGCAGAGCTTCGAATTACGCGTTCTCCGAGGCCAGTAAACGGCAACTGGCGTCGGAGCGCGACATACAATTACAAACCTACAGATATTTAGGTAAATTAGTAAGTAAGCAGAGCGCACTCTTAATAATAATAATGTTATAAGTATAATATTATGAGAATATGAAATATCTTTCAAAATTATGAAATCATGTCATAAACAGTGCTAAACATGAAGTACTTATCTCTTGCTGTGAGCAGCAAAGAAAGAGGAAGTGACATCATGTTTAGGACTGTTTATGGAGGGGATCTAACTACTATTGGTCGACCAGGTCACATGTTGGTGGCTTCTAAATGAACTGGAGCAAAGCTCCCTGGGAAATGCAGTTCCTTCAGAGACTTTAGTTATGTTATGTTGTTATTGTTATATTATCATGCTTATTATATATATTTGGTGCACCTGTTTTTTGCACACTACTGATGGCACATTTGGGTGCACAAATACCTTGCTGCTGAGCTTTTTCTTTATTTCAAATTAAAGAAAGAGAAGCATAATTGGAGATTCCGGTCTTGACATAGAATTGTGATTGTGAGTGTGGAAGATTTTATGATGATTCTATGATAATAAGGTATGAAATTAATTGTATATTGTTCTTTTATGAAATTATGTAATGTAAAGTTTTAAATTGTACTTTGCATTGTATAATTATTTAAATTTTTTGAATTAATTACGTGAAAAGTTTAAATAAGCGTTATTGCTTCCACGCCAATTCTAGACGGATTCTGATGTATGGTAATTTTAAGCTGCACTCCTCAGCAGCCTACTCCTGAGGTTAACACTGCGTTGTGTTCTTTTTGACCAATCATGGAATCTACAGTAGATCCAATGCTGGTGATGGAAAATCACTAACATGCAACAATAGTGGGTTCCTTCCCTCTACTTCCATGCAGTCCTCCCCTAATACACAAGCCTTTGCCTAAATGTAGAGATTCTTAGTGTGAACATGAATGATACACGTAACCTATGGACATTTCTTGGCTGTTACATAAACCGTACGGGGCGAGTTATTGGAACACAGCAAAGTTGGAGAACCTTTGTAACTTACTCTCTTCAGTAGAGTTTATCCCAAATAGAGGTATACTAGCCAACTCCAGCCTACAACACATACCTCACATTCTTTTGGTTGCATGAACAGGTAGACGAGGAGTGCAGTTCTCTATCCAAGCAAATGCTGTACGCCACACTCTGCTACGACAGGAGTGCAGTCACACTCTACTACGATATTGGAACATCTTAAAACTAGATGAGTGTTAGTCAATACAGTGGCACTTGCACAAACTGGTTCCCCCAAGAGCGAGAGATGTAAAAGATGTTCTAGCAAACAGCCATTTCCAATTACAAGAGGAAACGCAGACAGACTCTGGCACCCTGCCAAGACAAAAGTTATTTTCGCTTGTTCCAAATTCAAACCACGCCGGTCTGGTCTAAATAAATCCCAGAGGAAATGCGGGAACTTCACTTTGTATGATTTTGGGATTAAGGAGGAGCATATCAAGGAAATGCATAAATGTTTTACACAACATTTGTGATAGAAGGAATACTACCAGTCTGTAGAAATATACATATTGGCAGTGCCATCGGAAGAACTCAATACGAGTATTTAGGAAAATGGTGAACTCAAAAGTGTAGTGGTAAAGCCATGGATCTAAAAATGCCAGTTATTGATCATTTAAAATAAAAGAACGTATTAATATAACTGGAAGCCTTGTAGTCTAAATGAGCTGTTTATTTAAATATGCTTTGCATGGCGGAAACTGTTGAACTTAAGTCTGCTCCTAGCCAAAAGGGCGATTCTGCTCAAATGGAAAAGTGCAAATCCCCCGACCAAGGCGGACTGGGATAGAGACATGGTATGGGCAAACGATATGGAGGAACTATACATAGACTCGGTATTGCCTGTTTCCCGGCCAAAGAATATATGGGAAAGATACAAACTGTACTTACTTGAAAAGGCCAAGCAAGAACACTCTGACTCTGAAAAGTAATTGAAATTGTATAATGCATGAACATATCAGTACTACAGCTAAGTGTTTGTATTAACTGTGTGCAACAAAAATAAAGAATAAAAAAAAAATATATATATGCTTTGCATGAGGAGGATGCTGTTGAATTGAAAGACAGGGTTTTACTGGTGAAGCCTATTTTGATGTGACCTTTTTATTGTATTAGAAATCTTTTTGTGGGTTTATGCTTTGTTTTGAAATGTTCTGGGACTATCCCAGTTCAGGATTGCTCTTATACCAACCGCTATTAGAAGTGCCATGTTTGCAGCCCGAGCTGCGGCAAGCAGAGATCTCTTTTGGTGATCTTGAATCAAGTGCATGCCTTTTTTTTTTTTATATAACTAAACTCTATTCTCTGCGCCTCTGTGGTTCAGAAAGATGCAATTGGTTAGCTACGGTTGTTGGATTTGTTTAACGATCTGCTCATTCAATTAGCTGTCCAATATCAGTTTTTTGCTTTACATCTTCTCCATTCATTAGAATTTTAAAAAAAATTCCACCCCACTAATTCTACCTAATTAAACAGTAGATTTCCTATAAAAACTGTTTATTTATTATTGCGTGGTATATTGAAACATGTGTAGTCACAGCGATCGAAATTAAGATTAGCAATGTAGGAGCTAAAAGCAGCTCCCGGGTATACGGCATTAACCAGTGGCCAGGAGCTACCACTTGGGAACGAGGAGCTAGTACATAACGTTCCGCAAATCTAACTTCCACATAAGATGCTTACTTTATGCTTCAAATGCAGCCATAGATGTGTCCTAATGATTATTTATGAATTGTCCCAAACACACAGTTAATGTCATATAGTTATATTTGTTCAGCATTCATTGGCCTGGAACCAAAAATAGCTCCTGGTATTTGTTGATGTCAAGCGAGCCAGGCTCTTCTAGGCTACCAGCAGGAACTAAATACCTTCCAGCTCCCCTCAATTTCGAACCCTTTATTCGGCTGCAATTTGATTTTTCATGCGAGTTTTCATATAGGAATTGTTTGCACTCTCTCTTAAAACTTAGTATTCGGCCATCGAGTATATGTATGCTTGCTGTTATAGAAAGAGTTATTTTGTGTCTTACATTTGCACCTTACATTTCTATATATAATACATTTTTGTTTCTCAAGAACCTAATTTGTTTGCAACGCAATAATGACTTTACCAACCTTATACTGTACCCTGTAAGAAGCGACATGCATGGCCTCAATTCAGCCCTGTGCAAGGTTTGAGGAGAAGGGTATTGTCCGAAGGGACCTATTTCCGAGTTTGCTTCTGTAGCACTTCATAATGATTCATTGTTGTTGCGGGCTGTGGTTCTGATAGTATTTGTATTTCTTTCAGAACAACAGGGTGTCATTTCAAACTTAAATGACTTACAAACTGGGCAGTAACAGCAGAGCGCAGAGGCAGCACTAGGCTAAGATACCATTAAATAAGCTGAATTGAACGACATACACTAGATCCTGAAGAAGTAAGAGTATGTCAGGGACTGGAGGACACAATATTTTTGACATTGACCACGTGGAACCAGCACTTAAACATTTCCAAATTAGATAGGGTAGTCCTGACGCAGAGTGCAGGAGAGGTGGATTTGTCAGTTGGTTTGGATAGAGAGGATGCAGTGTAGGGCTCATCCCATTGCTTGCAGGGGGCATTTGAGCCTTGTTTTGAAGAGTTCCAAAGAAGTAGTGGCTTTGATGGCCACATTACAATGGAGCAGGACAAGTAGGGAAAAGGAGCAAAAGTAGGAGAAGGCACAGAAGGGATGCTGAGGTGACTGATGTGTTGTGAAGAGACAAGGAGCCGGGAGATCGAAAGGTAGAACACAGTGAGATGCATTCAGTGAGGTGGGTGAGGGGAGCAAAATCATGGATGGATTTAAAGACGAGGTTCCAGAAATCTAAAGTGAGAGCGATTTTGCATATAGAGACATCCAGCGTAGTGATGTTAGGCAAAGGAGGGAGGGGGGGGGTCTGGGTAGGTTAAAAAGTGTGCATGTCACCAAATTGAGAACTCTAAGAGAAGCAAACGAGTAGGGGGCTAGACCAAGAAGTAGTCTCCAGCAATAGTCCAGTTTGAGTACAAAAGTAGAGATTAGGGTTTTAGTTGAGCGGTGCGTGCGGTCTGTGCAGGTTTTTGTAATGTTTAGTAGATTGAGTCTGGTTTCAGTCAAAATGGGCCTGATGCTCTCATAGAGTTGTAGGTCATTGTCAAAGAGAACCCCAAGGTTGCGAGCCATGGGTGACTGGACACTTGGGAAGAGATGGGAGAGGGAAGTGTGGTTCGTCGTTGGGGCCAGGGAGAAAGATGACTTCGGTCTTTGAATAGTTTATCAGCATAGAGCCATCCAATGGTAGATGGTGGTTAGGCAGTTGGTTTTGAATTTGGAGATTGCATGGGTGAAGGAGAGGAATATTTGGGAGTACCATCAAAGAAGAGGTAGTTAAAGTCAAAGGAGGAAATTAGTTTGCAGAGGGAAGAGGTGTATAGGGTGAAGAGGAGTGGGATAAGGACTGATTCTTAAACCTCCAGGGAAAGAGGAGTCGGAAGGAGGTGCTGGAGCCCATGAGATGGAGATGGAGAAGGAGCATTCAGAGACATCCAGTCGAATACAATTTCCTTGAAGGCAAGTAAGCTAAGTGTTTAAAAGAGAGAGGGATGATATGCAGTGTCAAATGAGGCAGAAAGCCGACCTACATAACCACTGTGGAGCGTTTGGAGCAGAATCCTGTTTAGCAGAGGTCAGCAAGAGTGTACTTTGAGATAGCGAACTATGCTGCTGAAGACATCCCTCTTGACGATTTCAGAGTGGTAGGGAAGGAGAGCAACATTTCTGTAACAGGAGGGGTTATTAGGGTCAGTACTTGGTTTCTTTAGAAGGCGTAAGACTGTGGCTGTTTTTTAACAGGCTGGGAAGATAACAGTTTAGAGAGAGGGTGTGAATAAGGGGGAGAGGTGAGCGGAGACAGATTAATAATTTGTGGTACATTGGGATCAATTGGAGCGCAGCATGGGTTGGCAGAGTGAAGGATGGGTAGACGTTCAGTGGGGCTGGTGGGGGAGAAGCGAGATAGAGAGGGGAGTGTGGAGAAGACGGGCAGAGAGAGGCCAAGAGAGAAATAGAAGGGTGGATAAACAAGATTAGTGCAAAAGGAGTATTTGGCTGTATCAAAAGCTATGGTCTGTGTTAGTACAAAGTTCCTCTGGGCAGTTAGAAGATTGGGGGCAGAGTGGTCGGTCTTTGCACCAGCGGCCCAAGCAGTGATGCATTGGTGCATGGAAACACTTCCTGGCGCCATACAGATTTTCATAAAATAAAATACATTGATTGTGAAAAATGTTGTCATATGTAACAGTTTCCGGTCATTTTATGCAACAATATATATGGAAGACGTATTTCCATTGGATTCCAACTTCAATGACTTTTTTGGGTCTATTGAAATTCCTTTATGTCGGGAAGAATGTGCTGGTTTGGAAGAACAGGTAACGCTTGAGGAAGTTTTATTAGGAATTGAGCAGCTTAATGTTGGAAAGTCTCCAGGTTTAGATGGCTTGCCTGTAGAATTTTATAGAACATTTGGACCAACACTAGCACCCATTCTAAGTGAGTTGTGTGCAAGAGGGACCCCAGCCGGCCCATAGGACTGGAGTTTTCCCAAACCGCACTTTAAGATGGAATAGCAGCTCCCATGAGATGGATGGGGATGCAGATTCGTACTCGAGCATCAAATCAATAATGACAACTCATTGGTGTGGCAAAGGGAGTCCGTTTTAATGACAAGTACAAAAAACGGGGCGTTATGAATATCAGCAGTGGCGCGATCTTCTTTCTCGCTTCAACTCCAATGAACTTCACAAAAATAACATCCTTTATACTAAAAACTCGTCATTGCTGACGTGAAACGCTAAAAAATGTTGCATGCAATTCTATTGGTTATAGAAAGGTAACTTTACTATAGGTACTATATCTGTATATGGTAACTGGGAGAGGAGATTTGATAACTAGCGTCAGGTGGGGCATCTAAGCCCTTCCTTCAGAATGACTACTGTAAACGTCACAAAAAGTATGACGTCTCATTGGTTCTGCGGGCTATAGGATCTTAGATTACTTGGTACATTGTGATTGGGTTGATACCGAGTGACCTTGTACTTTTCCACTTTGCTTAGCAGCATGCAGAATGGTCGGCCAGGTGCAGGGTGCCCGTCAGTTCCCCTAGGCTCCCACCAACCAGTACCACCATCGATCACTGACCCATTGGCCATGTGTCAATTAGTTTGTAATTTGTAGGCCTCTATGCTGCCTCTCTGTCTGGGAGAACTCCGATATCTGTGCATGGCTCAAGGCTGCACGTAGGTGTTAAGGACCCAACTCTTCTTGCTTGGCAGGTCAAGTGTCTTAGGCAACGTGAAATCGTCTCCGTCTCCATGTAATTAGTGTATTTGATTTTAGCTTTCTGCCCACCAAATGCCTTCTGCTGCTTATCTCAACTCCTTTGAACAGGATACTCCGCTCTTGGTGTCATAAATTCTATTAGCCTGTGTCAGCTTAAGATGACCTTGGTTTCTTTGCACGGGCTTCATGCCTCCGAGTTTCGTTTCTGTCCTTGGCTTTCGATTCCCATGTTTGAGGGCCTTCGCGCCTCAGCCCTCTGGCCTTGCTTTTGGTTCTGCCCTTTTGCAAAGTGGGCATGTACGTTAGATAAAGTGCTCCTTTTGAGGTAGATATGTATATGTGGTGCTTGCCGCATCTAATTTCCAAAAGACAAAAATGGACCAATGGATGGAGATGACACAGGTTTTTTTCAAAACATAATATTACAAATTTTAATCAATAAACGCATAGTGCATTGTTATATGCAATGTTTTAAAACCATAGATAACCGGTCATCATCATATATTTCATATATACTTCTCTCATCCCAAACTCACACATTCATTCAAAATTCTTCTTAAAAAAATGAATTTGGCTATTTCCACATAATGTATTGTTCACTTAATACATATTTGTTGACAACCCCAAATTTCAAAGAAATGTCAGTGGGTTTGGCAACAAATGTTCTCGGGATTGGATAATCCTGATTATTGATACAGCACATGAGGAAACAAAGAAACAGGGTGAGGAGTTGGAGGCTTTAGAGAAAGCCTTCCTAGAGAGTACAACAGTGAAGGACGCTAAAAAACAACTAGAAGGACTGGAGGAAGACATTAAAAAGTTTATACAACTTAATTTAGACCAAAAAGTTAATAAATTACAAAAAGACATCGCTAACTACAACGAAGAGAGAACCTACCCTTATTTGCGTAAGGGTTTCTTTACTGATCCACCTATCGGGGGTAACAATTACCGACTGAACAATAGATTTGCCACTTTCCCGAATACTTCAGGTTCCTCAAGTGGTTCAGATCCATCCCTTAATCAATCTGGTCTTAATGGGGGAGCGGCAGTAAGAGGACAAAACCCACAATGTTTTTTTTTTGGAGGGGGCCCAAGAGGCAGACCCAAACGGCGACAACCACAATACGGCCAGAACCAGGGTATGAGAACGAGACAGTGGTACTCAAACCAATGAGTGAAGACAACCAACTGCCAATTTTCAATCTATCCCTCTACCCTTTAGACCAATCGGATCTGACACTCCTTTCTAAAGGGCTCTCTTATGTTCCTACCACGAGAGCTGATGCTTTCAAAACAGAGCTTGAATTACAAAAATTATTTAGGAATATACGGCTCAAACACTTCTTTGAGGTCTACCTGCCAGCCCATCAAGAAGACCAGAGTACCATCTCCGATGCGATACCAAATGTGAGTGGTCTCAAGGTGAAGTCTACTTTTGTTCCTCCCTCACACACGTGTACACCAGAAATCTTGGCTTTCGAAAATATTGCCATACGAGAAGTGATAGACACGATCAAGAAGAAGAATCATAAACCTGACAATTTGACTAAAGGTGTGAGAAAAAGCTTGACCAAACTCTGTGGGATTGAGTCTATTACCATAAATCCCGCAGATAATGGGGGTGGTATCGTGATTTTGGACACCATCGCATATGAAAATGAATGCATGCACCTTTTACAAGATCTTACATCATACAAAAAGCTAGATAGAGACCCCACATTGAGGCTACAGGAAGAAATTAAGTCTCACTAACCATGCAGTAGGTGAAGAGTGGATAAGTGCAGATGAAGGCATGTTTCTGAATAAAACTGCCCCAAAAAAGGCAGCATTTTATATCCTGCCAAAGATTCACAAAAGTACCACTAACCCACCAGGGAGACCAATTGTCTCTGCTATTGATTCTTTGTTTGAACCCTTGTCAATATATTCAGAATTTTTTCTTAAACCTTTTGTGCTCAAAATGCCCTCCTACATCAAAGACTCAACACATATGATTAGGATTGTTTAAGATATCTTAATAGGGGATGACGACATACTCGTTACGATGGATGTCGAGTCTCCTTATACAGCGATTCCACAGATGGAATGCCTCAATATACTGTAATGTTGTAATATTATGTTTTGAAAAAAACCTGTGTCATCTCCATCCATTGGTCAATTTTTGTCTTTTGCAAATTTCCCTTATTTGCCTGCGGGACCAGGGATTAAAGCAGGAACACCCCTTTTGTTTTGAACGCATCTAATTTCCTACTAAACATAGCAAGCCGCCCGATTTCCTCTGCGTTTCCAAGCATACGTAAACGTGTAAACTGGTCGCATATCTGCATTGCTCTTATGGCATAAGCTTCTTATACTTGACATCGTCCTTTTACGTCAAACTCAGGATGTCGCTTATCCATGGCGCCTCGTCTCTTTTGTTATTCACATGTCGTCGTTTTCTTCATCTGCGAGTCAGTCCGAGTTCCTGTGACGTCACCATTCGTCTTCTTTTAGGACTTTCTTGGCCTCTTCAGGGACTGTACTCGGAAGATCTTCATTCAGTTTTATTTGTTGATATGGTTTCCCCAGTGGGTACTTTACTGTCCATGTTTTCTTTGGTGTTGGTACTTCAATGGGTGCTGTCGGTCTGATCGGTACCGGGCAGAGCCCCACCGCGGCTCTCTGCTGGTTTATTCGCTCATCGTACGTCACATATCAAGGGTCGTGCTTGGGACCTCCTCTACATTCCTCCCGTCTGGGCGATTCATCGACCACTTTCACTTTTCCCTTGGCACCCACTTTTTCTGCATCTTCTGCATTCAATTTCACTTCATCGTCTGGGACTGTACATGATGGCCTGAAGAAATGTCTTTTTGGGGTCCATATCTTATCACTCCCTTCAAGCTTCCTGCTGTTCTCACGTTCTCATCTTTGTTCCATGTCATAAATTGACATTGTCCATTTGGGCTGCAATAAATCAATATTCCTTGGATATTGAAACTTTGTTCCATCTGATGCGTGACTGCTAGCTTTTACAAAGTCTCTTATTTTTTCATCGGGCCGGTCTTTGGTTTTCCGTTCTGACTCAACATCAATCATGATCTTCAACCCTATGGCTCTTTTAGCAGTTTTCTGGCATTGAGAGATTATTATCTTGATAACACACAATCCAAGCATTATCATCACTAATAGGGCTCCTAAGAATTTGAATGTGTCTGCCATCCATTGTGGAACCCATGAGAACAGTGATCCAAACCAACTGTCATCGTCTACTTCGTCGGTTTCATCAATCATTTGATTCTGCAGTTTGTTCAGCATACCTATGGCTTCTCTTAGAGTTCCATTTTCCTCATCATGAGAAGGTATAAATATGCAACATGATTCTCCAATTTTTGCACAAACTCCTCGATCCATGGCTGTGATCATGTCAATGATATATCTGTTCTGGAGAGTATTAGTCGAATTGCTCTGAACTCTTCCTTGATTGCATTGAATCCCTTTATGGTAGTGTTGATGGTCTGCAGTAAATCCCATTTGGTTATTTGTAACTATTTAGTATTTGTTCCAACTTGTTCCAACTTGAATTCTCAGCATGAAGAGTGTTGTGAACACTGATGAGGTCTGACTGAACAGCCTGTGTTCATATGGGCTCGCATCAAAGGCTTCTATTTTGGCAGAGAAATAATGTTCGCTTCTTACTTCCACAGATCTCTTCTTCCTCAGGTGAGCATTTGCTTTTGGAAAACTCAATATTCAAATCCCCTTTTGAAATCACCAGCACTGGAACATGGACATTTACTAATGTGCATATACCTCCCCAGTTTTTAAGCAGTCTGATATATACTTTGGATCCACATGTCCAATAATGATCCATGGTCACCTCAGTACCGTGTACCATTCCTGGAGCATCAAGGATTCGTCCACAGCTCTGATTTTCTCCCATTTTTCTTGTACCATTGTTTCTGAAGCACAGTTTCGGCTTCTCCAATGGCACTATCTGTAGGGGTCCACCTCTGTCTTCGACCCACGTCAATAGTTTTGCAAGTTTTGGCCATAGTGGTTTGCATATCTTCTGTGCATTTTCAATTGCTTCTTTGCAGGCACCGGTGACCATCCATGCTCTGCAGATCACTACCCCTTTCTCCCATCCGTCTGGTGAGAGCACTGTTCCCCATATTTGCATTTGGCCTCTGTTCTTCCATTTTCTGGCCTCTTCTGCAGATTTTCCTTTGACATCAAGTTTTTTATTCACTTCCCATCTAATGCCAGCTCCTTTAACTCCTGGCTTCTCATATCTGTTCACATGATTTCTCGTGTGAGCTCTGTTTCTTGTCTTTATATCTTGTTTGTATTCATCTTCATCTGGATCTGTCTTTTCAGTTGCCCATTTAAGGGAAGCATCATTTCCATGAATTGACCTCTTGTCTTGCACATTGCTTCGTGTGATAGACAGTGTGCTATCTGGATGTCAATTTCTACGGCTACAAAGATCTTTGATTTCCCCATGCTGTAGGGTATGAGTGCGCAAATAAAGCATTCCCCCTCTGAGCTCCGTCTTCTTCTCTCATATGTTGGTACCATATGTTGTTTCCCAAATGTGCCGTGCTGTCCAGGTAATCGTTTAGTTCACTGTCATCTCCTTGTATGTTTCTCTTGATCCTCAAGGTTTTCATGTAGTTTGCTATCATCACATCTTTAATAACATCCATGTAGCTTCTTCTCACTGGGGGATTTGCAGGCACTTCCATCCATGGTTCAGGCCTCTTCATCTGTACCAATGAGGTAGGAGAAGGTCTTGCAATTCTTTCCCTCATCTCTTGTCTTTCCTTGGTTCTGGTTATGAATGGCCAAATTGATTTTGTCACTATCTCTGCACGTGATAGTTTTGCGGGGCTTGTGCTTGTTCTCTTCATTGGATCAGGTGTGTTTGTCAATGCTGTCTCTGTTGGTTCATTCTTCATCTCTTTTTGTCTTTTCAAAGGCTCAGCTTTTCCCCTCTGTCTTTTCTCTTCACTTGTGGGGTCACTTCTCGCAGTTGGTTGCCCTAATTGCTCCCCTTCTTTGGCCTGTGGTTCTGTAGTTATTGAAATTAGATCTGGTGTATGTGCACTCATCGTTTGCATGTGTGTGGTTGTAAGAAACCTCTTTTCACTCACATTCTGCCGACCCTGTCTCAGGCTTGTTAACGTGCTTGTCACTGCAACTATGTGTGTGTCATTGCTACTCACATCCATCTCAAGTTCGCTCACTCCATTGTCAAATTTTGTAGGGACTGGAATGACTAGATAAGGTCATGGTACTTCGTGGGCTTCATGTGTGCATCGTTAGGTGGGTGCACTGGACTCTGAATGCTTTGTCTACCAATAAAAAAATGAAGTTCTAATCGTCAGCAAAAATAAAACAATGATGAATATAATGCATAAGTACATGCTACCCTTTTAGGTTAGCCTGCAACATTTGCTTCTGGAAAGATACGGGCATCTCTCCTCCTGGAGGAGAACATGGCTGCTATTTTGATTTCTCATCTCGAACATTTTAAGGACAAGGCTAATGCTTTAATACAATCTTAGACAGTATTATTCCTGGATACTGCTGGTTCCTCTTACGGATTGCATGTACGGAAACAATTGTCCCTCTTGCTTGGACACTGGATTGTCTGTTATCTCTGTATACAGTTCTCCTTTTCTACGTATGAGGAAATGTCAAAATCAGGTAATGCGGTCAACACGTTTCTTTACTGTGCATGTTCAAAGTATACAAGTTCCCAGTTGATGCCTCTTATTTGCTTCATCCCAGATGACATGTTGCGTCTTTATCGGTGTAACAATAGTGAGGTCTCTGGCAAGGTTTTCTCAATCTGTCCCTCGGCGGGAAGCTTCAAGGTTTCTTCCGGAAACTCTGGTGGAGATCGGAGAGCTTAATTTGTACTACAATACCATGCAGTTTAGCTGGATAGATTTTGCTGGGTCTCTGATGAACGTGAGGACGTCAACACTGGCAGGTCTCCCTAAAAGTTCTGGAAATTCCTCAATTAGGGAAAGAAGACGTTGTTCGCCAACCTGCTATCTTCTGGTGACAGGGACATTTGCTTTTCCCTTACTGAATTCTGGAACAGTTCCGTACTCACTGTGAATAGCTTCCATGATCTATGTTGATGTGGAGAGTGACCTGGATGATGATGCCGTTCAAGATTATGCTCAAGTGTTCTGTGTTTGCTGGATCTCGAAGAAATAGTAATACATCAGTGTGTCTTCCGACAAAGTTTGGGTGCTCTGCAATTAGATGAAAAAATATCATGTTGATGAGTGTATTCGCTTCTTCTTCCACTTGGGACATGTGTTTTTTCCTCTCTGTATTCTGAAAGTCGGAAGAACTGCTTGCCGATCACGGTGAGCAGCCTTTTTATTATCTTGCTGTTTTCAGGATCTTGAAGAAATTCAGAGATGCTAGTGAGCCTTCCCACTAGCGATGGGTGTGACCTCAAGAGTAGGTCAAAATAGTTCAAAACGCCTTTGTGATGTCGCAACTGCGGGATACCATTTGTGAGTCCAAACAGTGTTCCTGTCTTGAATGAGTCTGGATACTGTGTTTTCGTCCAACTCGTGTATTTGCGATTGGAATTTCACATATTCTTTGCTTATCAGGGCTTCAGTGTACCTCAGTCTAAAGTTCAAAGTCAATAACCTACGTTGTGGCTTGCATATGCACTTCTCTCCTTCACCCTGCAACTAGGATGCACAGAGTGTCCATATTTTTATGTCCTTATCCTCTTCTCCTTTTGCTCAGAGGAATGTCCATTTTCAAGCCACAAATTTGCACAAAAGTTCTTGGTCTCTGCTTTGCTGCTAGTCATGCGTCCTTCTTCCTCGTCATGGATCTCGTCTGCATGTGTTGTGGTTCTTCCCCGTTGTCTGTAGTCTCTTCGCGGTGGGGTGCAGGCAGGGGGATTTCTCTGACGTATGGCTTGATATCGCCCAGGAAGATCCAAGCTCTTCTTCCTTGTAGCTTGACTGCAGATGTAGTAATGTCTTCAACTGTGAACGGTCCGTTGAACCTTGGCTCGTCCCACTTTTTCCTTGTGTGATTCCTGTAAAGACCGGGGGGGGGGTCTGCACTTCCGCTCTCTATATGGTAAAGGGGAGGCACAGAGACCCCTGCCAAGATTCTCTATTACGGTAGCAATGGACGAGCAATCAAGGCCTAGCTTCTCGGGAGGTGATGCGAGCTGGTACTTAAGTACAGTGTAGTCCCCAACCATCCACGAAGGAATGTCCACACACGGTATTGGTTAAAACACAGTCTTTATATAATTAATATTCAAAGTCATATACACGATAACTCACTTTGTGCTCCAAAAATCAACAATGGTAAATATATTCAGTTCTAAAGTGGTACCACTAACGTTATTAGAGCTTATTAAAGTGCATATGGTCAGAATGACACACAGATCAAAATAAAGAGGAAACCAGCAGTAGAGAGAGGAAGGAAAGCAAGATGGTTGAACAATAGGCAGAGTACTGTCCCTGTTACCTAGACACAGTTCTGTGTGGAGATCCCCCCCAACTGAGCAACCTGTAGAAGAAAGATACAAGCCCAGTCCATATATTGTTCACCCTTAGACTTCCCAATAGTTCTGCAACCCCAAAGTACCTTGGTGTTGTAGCGTTCCACGTCAGGGAAATTGACAACCCTTCTTGAGTGTCCTCCCTTTCAGGCAGGAGTCACGGGTCGTCGAATGTCTGATGGAGAACAGGTTGGGCTATGACGGTGAAGTGGCCACGTCGTTCCTAGCGGTGCTCATTGATGGGGAAGCGTAAACGTCCTGCCAGGAAGAGGTGTGCGGGGCACCTCGGTGTCGATCTGGACCGCAAAGAGTTGGAGAACTGTGGCCCAGCAAGGGCGTCGAGTCGTCGGCATCTCTGTGGTCTTTGGGTGGCGGAAACCCACCGGTGGATGCTCCTCGGCGTGTCGACGGTTGGGCCTTCTCCAGCAGGATACAGCAGTGACGATGCGGACGAGAGCGTCCTTGGATCAATGAAGTTCTTAGGCAACTGGAGCACGGCGGCTCCGGTCGGCAACGGCGGTCGGCGACAGTGGCGGACAACAGTCCGGGCGCTTCTCCTTGGAGTTCCGCAGCAGTCCCCGTATCGAGTCAGCAGCCTGTCGAATGTCTGTCTACCAGGGAGCTTAGGCAAAGATCAGCTGTGCACGATGGTCCCTCGTAGCTCGGGAAGAGGGCGCCTTACCAGGTCCTCTCTGGGTCAGTTCTTGACGCACAGTAGCTTTCAGATTGCGAAGGAGCGCAACAGCAATTCTTCTCATCCAGCAGGGCTCAAGGTTAAGCTTCACTCCAGTTACTCGTCGTAGTGGACTTCAGCTTCTGAACACGATTCCTAGCAGTGAGAGGTCCCCAGATATACTGTTGATCTCCCATTCATTCCGCTGGGTCGCACTCAAGCATCCAATCACGACTACGGGCATTCATGCAGGCAGGCAGCCAATCAGGCACATGAGGTATTCAGGCCATTCACTTCTCTCCAGAAACTCACAACAAGTTATGTGTATTGGGACAAGTACCGAGCCATTCAACACTCCAAGCTGCATTCATACCGGTTTCGGGCAGGGCTGTCTCAACCATTGTGTCAAACACCAGATACTAGACGGTCACAACATAGAATGTATATTCTTCACACACTCCATTCACCCAGGTCCCACCCACAGGCGTACCCACAACATACAGTCGTTGAGAAGGCTCCAGCCAGTCTGGTCTGCACTTCCCCACACTACCATATACGGAATTTCCACCCAACAGCCAGTCAGGGGGAAGGGACAGAGGCAGGGATTCCCGGGACTTCGGGAAGATCAGGGTAACAGGTGATGGAAGGCAAGAGGCCATGGGGGCCATTTTGTCTCCCGCTACCGATTCCAATGACAGGGCCTGGGCATCCCAAAATGGAGGATGCTCAGGGCACCAGTCATTTCAGCACAGAGCTGCCACCAGCCGGTACCCTGCTCTGTGGGTCATACACAGGTGCCTAAAAACATACAAATACAAATAAAATACACTAGTGGCACAGGGTTGTACCCCTACCCATGGGTGCCATAAGGGTATCCCACGGGTCCGTTCACCAAACCAAAAGGAGAGAGAGCTGCACCGCCAGGAGTCCCACATGAACTCCTGCGTGGAAAACACAACAGAACACACGATAAAAAGCAGTAAAGGACAAGGATACGGAGGCCCTGTCCCTCCGATGCATTTCCAGCATCACAATTCCTCACCAGGACGGTGTCTCCAGGGACGATTGAAGGAACACATAGATTCAGAGCTGTGTCAGCAGTTGCATCTCCTTCTGTGCTCTGTGCAGCCCTGCACCCTTTTCGTCGTCGCTGCAGCTGGCCTGCAATTACAGTAAGAATAGATGTCATGCAGTTCAAGTAATTTTGCATTTCAGACCCTAAGATTTCACTTGTCGGCTGAGCATCACACCTAGCTCTGCTTCGGGGTGTCAGGGGAGTGTGCATCCTTCTTTCTGTTGCTATTTCGTGCGGCGTAAGGTGATGGTCAGAACCAGGTTGGTTTCTGAGTGCATACAGTGCCAGTGGAAGGCAGTGCAGCCATCCTTTCTTAAGAGTAAGCTTCAACTAGGCTATCCTTTCCTTCAACAAGCCGTTTAGCTTCTCACAGATCCCATTACCTTGTGGATGATATGCAGACGAGAACTTGTGCTTTATACCAACCAACAAGCTAATTTGTTCAAAAACTTTGTTGACAAAGTGAGCCCCATTATCTGATATCATGAATTCACATACTCCTCACCAGGGAAATACCTCTCACTAGAAATTTGGCTGCACAGGTACAGTCTGGGTGTGCACATGGACCTGCTTCTAGCCATCTAGAGAATGGACACACCACAACGATTAGATACCTGTACCTGTTACATACTTCATATCGTCGTAATCGACATGCAAGTGCTGAAAAGGTCCATTGGGCCTTGGGATGACTCCTCTAATTACTTTTAGTGTGTGCCCTGCCGTGAACTGCTGGAAGACCATACAGTTCATCATGAGAAATGGTACGTGCTCTGCTAAGTTCGTTATAAACCAGTCTTGAGCGAGCGTTGCCTGCAAGATTCTCTTTTGTCATATGTGCTGGATAGTGTAACTGCTCCAGTGCTAATTTTAACAGGGCTATAGGCACTACTGGCTTACCACTGCTGTCTTGTTGCCACAAGCTTTCGGAGGAGTTCCATTAACTGGGTCTGCCCCATATTATTATAGATCTCAGGTTCATTTCGTGCAACAATCATCTTCTCGTTTACAACAGTTATTTCTATGTCCATTATGGGTTCACCCTTGGCCTCTGTGTCTGCTGCTTGATTTCCTCTTGAGATAAAATCTGTCCCCTTCATGTGGACGGCGCATTTCACGACCGCTATGCCCACTGGGAGCTGTAGTGCCTTGATGAGTCTGTCCAATAAGGCTGCTTGCTGTACTGGCATGCCGTCTGCTCGGAGGTAGCCCCTCCTCTTCCAGCACGCTAAGCCTGCGTGCACTGTTGATGTACACCATAACTTCCTGGTCTGCGTGATTCTCAATCGCTAATATCCATGCCAATAATTCTGCAGCTTGTGCTGAATAATGAGATGATAATCGTGCACTAAGGAGCACTCGAAACTCTCCATTCATCACAGCGGCACCTGTATATCTTTGCCCATCGCTTTGATCGATTCTCTAGGAACCGTCAACGAAGACAATTTCTCCTCCTGCCAATGCATTTTCTTTCACTCTGGGATTCTCATCATAAAATTCTTCATAGTTCGCGCAGTTATGTATTGGCTCTCCTTCGGTGACTGGCTCTGCTATAAACATAGCTGGGTTCACTATCTTGCATTGAACGATCTTAATCTACTGAGTCGATATGATTACTTCATAAGCAGAAGCTCTCTGAGATGTCAACGTGCCCTTTGGTTTCTCTAGAATAGCAAACCGTGCGTGCTCGACGTACAACATCATTGAGCATCTCATCACAATGGTTGTCGCTTTATCTATGGCGAACGCTGTGGCAGCTAAACTTTGTTCGCACAGGAAGTGGCCTCTCATCACTGGGTCCAAATTCCCACTGTAGTATGCCAGAGGCTTGTACTCCAATGTGGTTCTCTGTGTGAGTACTGCCGTAATGACACTGCCATTCGTGTGTGAGAACCGGTAGAATTCCTCTGCATAGTTGGGAATCCATAAAACGAGTGCCATGCAAATGGCTTTCTTGAGCTCAGTAAATGCTTCCTCCATGGTCTTGGACCACACAATTTTTTCTTTCGTCACCTGTGCCTTCTTTAGGGCCTGTAACAAGGGCTTGGTATATGAGCTCTAGTCGAAGACCCATGCTCTGACATAATTGCAAAGACCTTAAAAGCTCTGCATCCGTTTTATCGTGTGTGGCTTAGCTGTGTTCAGTATGGCTTCAGCCCTTTCCGGGGTAACTCTTTTCCCCTCGTGTGAGATCAATTGGGCTATATGCAGTACTTCTTGCTAACAATATTGTAACTTTACTTTGTCAACTTTATATCCTTTCTCAGCCAATATAGTCAATAGCTGAATGGAATCATGTCTGCACTTTTCCTCGGTGGTGCTGCAAATTAAGATGTCATCTACATATTGCAAGACAACACTCTCTAATGCGATATTGCTTAAGTCCATCTGTAGGATTCTATTGAAAATTGAGGGAGACTCACAGTACCCCTGAGGTAACCTCGTGCATTTCAGACGCATCTGTCGGAAGGTAAATGATGTCAGATCTTGTGAGTCTCAATGCAATGGGATTGAGCAAAATGCATTTTTCAAGTCAATCACCGTGAAATATTTTGCCTCAACAGGTATATTACATAGGATTGTGGACGGGTTCGGGACTAAAGGGAACTTGGCTTCTACAATATTGTTTATTGGGCGTAGATCTTGAATTAGCCTCAAAGACCCTCCCTTTGATTTCTTGACAGGGCAAACTGTGGTATTGCATGACGACTCTGACGTCACTAAGATGCCCTGTTCCATCATAGCCGAAATTGTCTTGAAAATTCCCTCATCTGCCCCCCTAGACATGGGATACTGTCGTACCTTTGGTAAAATGGCTCCTGGTTTGAGTTTAATTTTGACTTCTCCTACTCCTTTCAATAAGCCTACGTCACAGGGACCTGTGGTCCATACTGAGACAGGCACCTGGGCCATATCAACCTCAAAATATTCAGGACGGTTCTGGGCCACCATCATTTTCTGTGGCACTTCTGTTTTGATCATCTTTGGCCAAAAAGTGAGAATCACTTAAACTGTATTTCCTCAGCATCTGGTTGTTCGTCGAACAGATCATCATCCGTGACGTCAGTCAGCCTGTACCCTTCTTCAATGGCAATCACTGTGCACCATTGTCAGCCTTCATCATCACAACCATCGATCAAGGCCATTTTCCCTTGCACTATGGCTATGTGCATCATCAAGGGAAATACTCCTCCCTTCTCCTCGTGCATAGGTAGTCTTGGTCTACATAAAAACTCATCTGGGGTCATCATGGTAGCCATGCCATCAACAACCGTACTCTGTATGCAAATATTTCTAGCTCCAATGGGATAGCTCTCATGGCTATGTGTCCTGCGTACGCTCTAATTATCTTGCATATGTTCAAATAGTGCTTTCCTGGGGTCAAGCATACTATGCCCTTCTCTGTGAACAAGATTGTCATGTTTAACTTTGTCATTACGTCTCGTCCCAATATATTTACTGGGGTTTGCCTTAAATATAACAGTGGCGCATTAATGTTAAATTTTTCTATAGAGACAGGAAGTGTGTCTGTAAAAGGAACACGACTTGTTGCCCCTGTGAAGCCCTGAGTGTTTATAGCATAGCCAGACAAGGAAAACTTGCCTTCATGTATACACGAGCAGGTTGCACCCGTGAGCTGTCCTAGTCCATATACAATCTTGTCTCATTTTGCATGAATGGTCTTTCCCCATCACCAGTGTTAACTCCCATCCCATCGTTCACAGCCTGACCTGTACTTGTTGTTTGTGACATCTGCATCAGTGACTGTTGGGACTGTCCCTGTGGACAACTTATCAAATTCTGAGGTTGCGAGATTTGCTGTGCTCCTGGCGTTTGAGGCTGCACTGTGTGATTCTGCGCAACTCCATTTCCTCCCTGTTGTAATAACACAGGTGGATTCACCATACCTGCTCTGGTTCCTTGGTCGTTTTGCGCCATGCCTTGACTTCTGCATGTGCGTGCTAGGTGCCCTGTCATCCCACACACCCAACATATTGGCGGTGGTCTGATCATTTGCCCATGTGACATATCCTGACGTCCATGTTACATGTTTTGGAAACCTCCCTGATTACTCTGCCATCCTCTTCCTCAAAAGCCTCTCCCTCTTGGGATAAACCCATTATTGCCCTGATTCTCCTGCTGTTGATTATTGGCCTGCTTCATGTTTGATCCGTCTGTGTTAGTTATCATTGCCCCTTCCATGGCATATTTTGACAATTTGTTTCTGCACTAATTTCACCTCTTCACCTTTTCGTGTAGCTTATATTTTGCGATTCTTCTCTTGCAGCAGCCTGCAATAGTGAGATATGGTCAGCTGTATTTCAGACCACGGTTTGGCCTCGATTCCTACTAATTTCTTGAGCTGCTTCTGTAACTGATCTGGCAGCCCTTGGCATAATATATGGTAGAACACGGTATAGATTTCCCCCAAGATTCCCGCGTTTCAAGTACCCACGCGTCTTGGAAATTCTGAATGTAAAGCAAAGGGTCTTCTGACTCCTTAATTTTCTGTGACATTAAAGCTCCCAATGTCGGAAGTATCCGGATAGAGCGATCGTAATGCTCTCCATACTGCGGCTCTACAATTGTGAAACGGTGCTCCGTCATGCGCGGTATTGACTATAGTCACGCCAGGGTAACCTGCACGTGTCCACACATCGTCAGCTCGATCACCAAGTATGGCGATCAAAAGACCCTTAATATCCCCAATAGCCAATGTGTTCCCTCCCGTTATTTTCTCTAACTCATGTACCCAATTTCCGGCTCCCGAAGTCAGCATTGGAAGCTTGTTTTTCAGGTTTTCCCGATCCATGTGTAGCCATGGAATATATTGTGGTCTCGCTCCTCCTTTCTCGAGCAACGGAAATTGGGATGCATAGTCCTCTCTCTTTTCGTTATTTTCTATCTACTGCAGGAGGGATATTCTCGCATCGCCGCCTACCAGGTAATGTCCTCAGTCGGCTTACATAGGGTGGTGGAGACACCCCCCTCTGACCGTACAACATTTATTTGCGTCGGCCTGGCTGTGTGGCTGATTCCGATGCCCTCGGTGCAGACACACTAGAATCCAACCATCTTATTCCCTTTCCCCTTGAGAAGCGACTTTCGCGTCTTCTCTCGTCTCCCTTTTCCTCATATTCCTCTTTCTGCGTCTGAGATTATCTGTGCCCCACTTGTGCAACTTCCCCGCATCCTCCTTGTTCTTACTGATTTCCAACCTATCTAGGGATAGCTCTCTATTCTTACTATTTAGGGAGATGTCCTCAGCATCATAAAGCTGAGTGCTCTCCAGGCGCTCGTCCTTCCCTCCCCCTTGGAGTACTTGTTCTAGCCCCATCTCATCATATATTCTATCGATCATCTCTCCGATGCTTCTGGTGTCGAAGTCATCCTCGATGTCTGCCCTAGACGTGCCTGGTACTGAATCGTACTCTGGAACAAATTCTTCAATGTCTTCCCAGTCTACTACTGGATCAGGTTTTTGAACCTCTTTCCAGATATTGAAGATCGCATGCTCTCTGTCTTCGCTTATGTTCTTTGTCATCACTGAATTCTCTGCGCTTCCTTGCTTCTTCTCTAACTCTATCCTCTTCCTCTTTCTTTTCATTTTTACATTCATTTGCCCTTCGTATTTCCTCATCCCTTTGTCTCTTTATTCATATCTCCCTTATCTTTTGCTCACCTTCTATTCGCCTTCGTTCCTGTCTGTCTTGATCATTAAATGCTCTCTGATTATGATCTCGTTGTCTTTCTTGCTCTTTGCGATATAACTGCTCTCGTCTCTGCCTATCTTTTTAACACATTTTTTCATCTCTCAATCCTTTTTCCTGTTCATTCTCCATTCTCCGTACATCGTCTAACTTTTCTTTTCGATTCGCATCATCAATGCTTTTACCAGCGAGTTTCAATAGAATCTGACCTCCCATCCATTCGTTTTGTGCGAATGCTATCTCATCAGTTCTATCCTCATTTCCTTTACATCTCTTGCCTTCTCTCTCTGTATCGGGAGATGTACCTGTTTGTACCTGGTCTTTCCTCTCGTGTTGGCGTCTCTCCTTGTCCCTTGGGACCTTGGAGGTGATATCTCTACTTCTGTCTTTGTCTGGGCTTTCGTCACTACTTTGTGTAGGTGACTCACATGCCGAGTATCGGTACCCTGCAGCTGCTTTAAGCTCTCTTAGCGGGTATAATCCTTCGTCCTTATTGACTTCGATTTTTGGTTTGGACGGGGCAGATGGCGGGGAAGGCGTCTCACCCCCCTATGTACATACGTTAAGTATCCAATCTAACAGTGGTTCCTCCTCTTTATCTTCTTGATACATTTTCCAAAGCTCTAAACTAGCTAGGCGTTTATCTAACTTTTTACCTTTATATGTGGCGTGCAAATAAGTTGTCATGTGCTGTAGGACCGCTTTAGACAGCGATCCATCCTGGGGCCATGGCATAAACATATTGTTCGCGGTTCCTTTAACCCATTCCGCACTCTACTTTTTCAGCTTAGGTGCATGTTTATCCTCCATGCTTAAATCTGTTCCCCTTTCCTTCATATAACACTTGTTATGCCCTTCTGTTTCCTTAAACAACTCCAACAATATGAGCGAGCACCACTCTTCGCAAGCTCCAATCCCGTTTTTTTCCACAAAAATTATGCTTCTTTTTTCAACCAACAAATATCAATTCATGTTCCACAATATCTGTTACTTAATCGCGTCATTTTTTATGCTCGTTCCTTAAAGGAAAAATGTCATCCTATGACGTCACAACACAAAACACATAAAACAGACGTTAACGGACTAGACAAACTCCAGCTGGCTACACAGAATTCTGCCCCTAATCTTACCCGACATGGGGTGTAAGCCCATCCCTTTCACAGCGTCTTAAACCGCTGCAGTCTTTTATTTATTCCCGGTTTATTCAGGACTATGGATGCAGGCTTCTTTTAACCGCTATTTTAAGCGTAGGAATTTGGGCATATCCTTCCTTTCTCTTCTCGGGTGTCCTCCCCGGTATTCCCCTCTTTTCTCAGCTTATCCTCCTGGTATCCCCCTCTTCTTGGGTGTCCTCCCCGGTATTCTTATCCACTACTTGGTCACCCCTTGAGTCTCTATTTCCATATATATATATATATATATATATAAGCAAGAGGAGAAGGTGAACCGCACTCCCGCGGGCCAGGCATGAAAACCGCACTCCAAAATACCGGACAAAACTTACAAAGACACTGCCTAGAAAACAGATGTCTTTAATGTTTTTTTATAAAATTTGCATTGTGCAAAATGATGGAAAACACATAAACAGCAACAGCCAGACAGACAAAAAGCAGGACGCGATGGTAAGCAGTCTGCAAAACAACGCGTTTCGCGCTAACTCAGCGCTTGATCACGTAAGGGGAGAAGGGATAAACCGGTACATATAAACAATGAAAAAGCAGTCCTACAACTATGTCTGTGACATTGCAAAGTAAAGGATATAGAAGGAAAAAAGGCAGCCATTATTGAAAGGAGTAGAATACATGGAGAAATATAGTGCAGATGAATATAAGCACTTAAACACACCCTTAACAGGGCAAAGGGAGAGGAGCTGTTCAATGCAAAAATGGTCAGTAGATATGTTAAATCAAATACAAAACAAATAAGTATATATAATTGATAAATCCAACAAAAGTGATCATAGAATTAGCAAAATGTGCATCCATAACAGTATACATACATATGAAACAACCTATTCTCCCATATTAATGATTCAATGATCTAAGAATCACAATTATTCCAAATTAAAACCATCCGAACATATAATTAATAAGATATGAAACACAATATAATTACTAAAACCGCAAAGATAATGATAAAACCTCATCTTATTAATTCTCAATTAAACTATTCCCATTCATGCAACACGGAAAAGCCAGCCAGAGTTTCAGCCGGGGTGGTCAATAAAAACGGCTAATAAAACACTATATGTCCAAAAGTGCAAGTGCAGAGGAGTTAACCAACTAAAGTGCATAGAAAGCAGCCAGACAACAGTGTGTCTGTCCAGCCTCAAACTAATGAGGCTGTACTAAAGTGCAAGTGCGGAAGCAGCAGGCTAACATGTTAAATGGTCCAATACCATTAACAAAATTGTCCAAGGACAGACAGTATTTTCAGATGAAAGCCCCAAATGACCCCACGGAAATAGACTGCAAAGAAAGGCTGGCGAAACCGGTGTGTAAGCATGAGCAAGAATCACAGATACAAGGAGAACTGCATATAAGCCTCAAAGTGAGGAAAACATAATATGGTGTGTACCGCTCCCCAAATATGCAAAAAAGAGGCTAAATCATAAATTAAATAAAATTAAGGAAAAGGATGAAAAATCTATATAGACTAATCCGTCCAGACTGGGAAGAACTCCCCGTCAAAACACACAAGAAAAAAGTCCAAAGTGGACATACAAATGAAGGAACAAAAAGCTATGGGAAAGGGAAATCCGAGCCAAAGTGGCAAGAGGAAAGTCACATGAATGTATGAAGAGCACATAATTAAATAAACGAAAAAGAAATCAGAATGTCAAGTGCCCAGGAAAGTGTACATCTCCTCATCAACATTATGTCCTTTGGGATGCTTTGTATCGAAATCCAGAATAAATCTGGTTTCAAGCTGTCTCAATTTTAACACACGGTCACCTCCCCTAGGATGTGGAGGTACATGTGCCACTGCAAATTAACATTTTCAAATTGTTATAATGTTCAGATTTAAAGTGCTTGGCCATTGGGTACGCCGGGTCAGAGTTCTTGATAGCTCTAAGATGTTGCAAGATTCTAAGCTTCAGTTTACATGTTGTACTACCGACATACCATCTCGAGCAAGGGCATGAAAGCACATACACGACAAATGTCGTGTCACAATTAATAGCAAATTTGATCTTTTGCTGAGTTTTCGTGACTGGATGAACAAATGATTTCTGTGCCATGGCATGGGCACATGCTTTGCACTTCATACATTTGGTGAACCCCAATGGAGAGACTGGAAGCCAAGTGGTTGAGGACTGATTCAAGCCAGCAGGAAGTAGAAAACTGGACACAAGTTTATCACTAAGGGACGGTACACGTTTGTATGTCAAAGTCGGGCGTTTGGCCAGAATAGATTTCAAATCGTTATCTAAGGTAAGGACACGCCAGTGTTTTTCGATGATTTTACGTATGTTGTTGGAAGCAGTGTCAAAAGAGATGATAAATCTGGGGTCATCTTTGGCAATATTTTTAGAGTTAATGTCATAGAGCAGTTTGTCTCTGGACATACCACGCGCTCGAAGATAGGCCATTTCAATAGTTCTCCTATCATACCCTTGTTTCAGGAAGTCCCTAGCTGTCAATGCACAATGATGATCAAAACTGGCAATATTTGAGCAATTCCGTCGATATCGAATAAATTCACCATATGGAATGGACTTTTTGCATGATACCGGGTGACAGCTGTTTGCATGAAGGGGTAGGCCAGTGTTAGTCGGTTTTTTATGAAGCGCCATGTGAAGACCTGAGTTATCCATCATTACAATAACATCAAGATATACAATCTCAGACCGACTATGACATTCTGTAAAGGCAAGATTGGCTTGATTACTGTTGATGCTTTTAACAAACAACAACCAATCACTTTCCAAACCTTTCCAAATAATAAAAACATCATCAATATACCGCCACCAAGAAACAATTTGTGTTGGAAAAGAAGATAACAATAAGTCTGACAAGAAAGTAGCCTCCCACCACCCCATCGTGAGATTTCCATACGATGGTGCAAAGGTGCTACCCATACCAGTGCCCCTCACTTGTCGAAAAAAGGAACCCTCAAACAGAAAAATTTTATTTTGCAAGCAAAACAAAAGCATATCCAAAATCATAGAGCTGTGCCCAAAATAATTAAGGGAGCGAGTGTCCAAATAATATTTGCATGCATTAATCCCAACCGTGTGACTGATGGACGTGTATAAAGAAACTACATCCAGTGTAGCCAACAACAGACCTTCCTCCCAAGGTGTATTTGTCACATGCTGTAAAAAGTCCTTAGTATCCCTCAGGTAGGATGGTAACACTGATACGAATGGAAGAAGTGTTTCGTCAATAAATTGGGCCAGATGTTCCAAAAGTGTGCCACACACAGTAACAATAGGCCTACCTGGGGGATGAGTAAGGCATTTGTGTTTTAGGGAGAAAGTAAATAGTGGGTATAATGTAGCACGCCGGAGTGAGGAATTTAATCAGATCATCCTCCAATAGGCCTTCACTTGCCCACTTGGTACACAGAGTAATTAGATCTGTTCTTATTTCTTCAAAGGGGTCCCTTGACAGCTTAGTGTAGCACAGACGGTCATGTAATTGTCGATTTGCCTCTGCGACATATTTTGTACGGTCCTGAATGACAATATTAGAACCTTTATCTGCCGGTTTAATGACAATATTGGACAACTGCTGGAGTTCACCAATGGCCATACGCTGGGCCATGGTAAGGTTCTGCTTGGTAGTACTTGTTTTTTGACGGAGTCTTCTCAAATCATTTACACAGAGGTCATGGAATGCCTCGATACAACCCCCTACTGGGAATTGTGGATTGAATCTTGATTTATTTTTAAGCTTGGTGCGTATGTCCCAATTGGGATTAATATCAAAGTCCAAAAAATCAACATTAGTAGAATCAAATTTCTCATCATCGAGGCATGCCAGATCCATGAGTGATGGAATATCTGAAATAAGAAGATCAGTACCTCCAGTTCGTGGTGTTGAATGCTTGGCAATAATATCAGAATTGGCAAAGAATTTCTTTAACTTGATTTTGCGCAGAAATTTGTCAAAATCGATGCGTGCTTGTACATAGTCATAATTCACGGTGGGACAGAAATTAAGACCTAAAGACAGGAGCGAGGTCTGAGGTTTGGTAAGGACATGGGACGAAAGGTTGATGATCTGGCAACTCTGCATATTGTCCATTATTGATTTTTGGCCCCAGAGAGCGTTGACCTGCCCTGTTGCTGCCCGTTTGAGCCGGTTCCCACGTCGGCCTCGGCGGATGACTTTCCTGCCCTTGTTTTCTGTCCTCTTCCTCTTGGTTTGCCGCGACCCCTGCCCTTTTCTGATTTTTCCCATCCTGGCACAGCAATCGCATTTCCTCTAAAAAATTAATTTTAGGTATAGGCTCATCGGTCTCAGATGTAGAAATGTCAGACTCTGATGTAACAGCAACTGGATCTGCAGGCCTAGTGGATGCTGGTTGTATGCCATTAGTTTTACGGAGGGAGTCAAAACGTTTGGCAAAGGTAAAAACACGACCCATCTCATAGTCTGTTTTATCTCTGAGGAATTTTCTATGTTTTCGTTGTTTAATGTCATCTTCATAAACAATTAACGCTTCATCGATTTTGGCACGTAATTGTTTGCCTTCCTCTGTTATAGGAACTTTAGTAAGTTCACACTCCGTTTTACCCAAGTCTTTAAGTGCTTGTTCACGGTCCAGTTTGGCATATTTTACCAGAATGTTCAAAAATTTGGCAGAACAGTCCTTACTCGCTTCACCCCATTCCTGAAGCATCAGTGGATCTTGGTCCTCGAAAGACGGAGTGGTCATAATACGTATATATATATATTCTACTCTACTTCGAACTATAATTTTGTTTTCCCGCCTCCCTCTGTTACCTTCCGTTACTTGTTCTAAGGCATGCACTTTTGCCAAAGTATTTAGTCTTTTTCACTCACCATTCGCATGTTTACTCTCTGGATGTTCGGGATCACCGCCTTCGTCACTGCCTCTCCTGCCGTTTGCCAGCTCAGCTGCCCGTAGACGTGGGAAGGGGTTTGTAGGGGAAAGTACAGGTCCCTTCAGGCCTACACCTGCAGATTTTGCACTTTACTCTAACCACTATCTACGGGGAGCTTCACGGTCTACTTAGCCGGATGGCAAAGGACTTGTGATATTGCAGAGGTCCTAGAGTTACTTTATGTCGACAGTCAATGGGTGTCTTATCTAATCGATAACCATCAATCTCTGCTACCAAGTGTGCAGGAGGGACCCCAGCCGGCCCATAGGACTGGAGTTTTCCCAAACCGCACTTTAAAATGGAATAGATTCACCCGTGAGATGGATGGGGATGCAGATTCGTACTCGAGCATCAAAACAATAATGACAACACAATGGTTTGGCAAAGGGAGTCAGTTTAATGAAAAGTACAAAAAACAGGGAGTTATCAATATCAGCAGTGGTGCGATCTTCCTGCTCGCTTCAACTCCAATGAACTTCACAAAAATTACATCCTTTATACTAAAAACTCATCATTGTTGACGTGAAACGCTAAAAAATGTTGCATGCAATTCTATTGGTTATAGGAAGGTAACTTTACTATAGGTACTTATATCTGTATACGGTAACGGGGAGAGGGGATTGGATAACTAGCGTCAGGTGGGGCATCTAAGCCCTTCCTTCAGAATGACTACTGTAAACGTCACAAAAAGTACGTCTCATTAGTTCTGCGGACTATAGGATCCTAGATTACTTGGTACATTGTGATTGGGTTGATACCACTTCACCTTGTACTTTCCGCTTTGCTTAGCAGCATGCAGAATGGTCGGCCAGGTGCAGGGTGCCCGTCAGTTCCCCTAGCCTACCACCATCCATCACTGACCATGTGTCAATTAGTTTCTAATTTGTAGGCCTCGATGCTGCCACTCTGTCTGGGATAACTCCGATATCTGTGCATGGCTCAAGCCAGCGCGTAGGTGTGAAGGCTCCAACTTCTTGCTTGGCAGGTCACGTGTCTTAGGCACCGTGAAATCCTCTCCGTCTTCATGTAATTCATGTATTTGATTTTAGCTTTCTGTCCACCAAATACCTTCTGCTGCTTATCTCGACTCCTTTGAACAGGATACTCCGCTCTTGGTCTCATACATTCTATTAGACTGTGTCAGCTGAAGATGACCTTGGTTTCTTTGCACTGGCCTCATGCCTCTGAGTTTCGTTTCTGTCTTTGGCTTTCAATTCCCGTGTTTGAGGGCCTTCGCGCCTGGGGCCTCTGGCAACTTGCAGTTGGTTCTGCCCTTTTGCAAAGTGGACATGCACGTTATATAAAGTGCTCCTTTTGAGGTAGATATGTATATGTGGCGCTTGTCGCATCTTATTTCCTACTAAGCATAGCAAGCTGCACGATTTCCTCAGCTTTCTTGCATTTCCAAGCATATGTACATGTGTAAACTGGTTGCATATCTCCATTGCTCTTATGGCATAAGCTTCTTATACTTGACATTTTCCTTTGGCGTCAAACTCAGGATGTCGCTTATCCATTGCGTATCGTCTCTTTTGTTATTCACAGGTCGTCGTTTTCTTCATCTGCGAGTCAGCCCGAGTTCCTGTGACATCACCATTCGTCTTCATTTAGGACTTTCCTGGCCTCTTCAGGGACTGTACTCGGACTATCTTCATTCCGTTTTATTTGTTGATATGGTTTCCTCCGTGGGTACTTTACTGTCCATGTTTTCTTCGGTGTTGGTCCTTCAATGGGTGCTGTCGGTCTGATCGGTAATGGGCAGAGCCCCACTGCGTCTCTCTGCTGGTTTATTTGCTCATCGTACGTCACGTATCTTAGCATGAACGTTCCTGGTACTTCAAAATGGGCACCTTGAGTGCGGGTCATGCTTGGGACCTCCTCTACAGTTGTTTAATATTTTCATACAGGATGGGAGAGTATGTCTATCTATGCAAGAGGCCATGATCACTTTAATACCAAAGTCGGGAAGAGACCACAAAACATGTGGGAATTATCAGCCTATTTCACTTAATGTCAATGTGAAAATATTTGCTAACATTTTAGCAAATAGGCTGGATAAATGTTTTGGGAGTCTAATTCATGCATCTCAGGTTGGATTTATGAGGGGTAGGTTCGGGTATGATAATATAAGGTCCATTATTGATATAATGTGTCTTTGCCAAACAGATACTTGGGATACTGTGTTGATATTCATTGATGCTGTGTAGGCTTTTGACAGTAAACTGGGAATTTCTGAAATTGACAATAAGAAGGATAGGTTTTGGCACTAATTTTCTTAAGGTGGTTGGTTGTCTAGATGATGCAGCAAGGGCTAAAATGTGGGTGAATAATGAATTATTTGCTTTTACACAGGGTACGGGGCAGGGTTGCTCCTTTCACCCTTTTTGTTCAATATTTCACTAGAACCTTTCGCGGCTCACATCAGGGGTGAACATGGTGGTTATCCTTTCTAACCCAGAAGAAGGAAGTGCAATTGTGAAGAATGCTTTTCAGAAGGTAGGTGAAATTTCAGGTCACAAAGTTAACTGGGACAAAACGGGAGTGATTTTTGTGCATTGGAACTGTAAGTAGTCAGATTCACATGTGTAATATTTAGGGATCTACTTGATCAGGGATCTGAAGAGAATTGTAGAATTCAACCTAAATAGGTTAGCAGAGACTTTGAAGAAGGGCATAAGAAAGTGGGAACATTTGGATTTTGGAATCTGGGCTAAAGTCAATGCAATAAAGGTGACTCTGTTAGCAAAAGTGCTTTATATTATGCAGTCCATACCTTTGAGATTCACAAAAAAGATGTTGAAAATGATTGATCGGATCTTTCAAAATGTTCTGTTGGGTAAAAAGAAAAATCCTGAGGTTCATTCTATCACGTAGTGTACAGGGGGGTGTTTGGTTACCCTGATTTGGATAAATATTACATAGATTTCATACTGAATAAAGCTGCACACTTTATATCACCTATGAATCTCCATGAGCCTATTTGGTTATCGGTTGAGAGGGGAACCTTTTAAATCTTATAAATTGAGCAATATTTACTCAATGGCGAAGATGCCAAATGTAGTTGAAAAGTTGCCCACGACTACTGTGACTAGAGAAATACTTAATTGGTGGCTATCTCACTATGAAAGTAATGTCTATCTTACTTATAACACCTCTTTCTGGCATAATCCTGGTCTTCAAATTGCTAATAAGACATTGTATTGGCGTAGTTTGGTTTCGAAGGGAATACTTGAGATATGTGATGTGCTGCGGGATGGACAAATTGTACCTTTTGAGGAACTGCAACGGTTATATGGTCTGAGCAAGAGAGAGAGAGTTAGATTCAATGAACTTGAGGCACTTTTCTTACGGAGACTAGGCATGTTTTCTATGCCAATACAGGCTGAACCGGCAGGGTGTGCTATATTTGCTTCATCACAACGTATGGTATCCACATATGTTAAGCTAATGCCCGCGGATCCTCTCATTGATGATTCCTGGAAAAAAATTAAGGAGCTGTGGGAAGAGGACCCGAGTTGTGAAATGTTTTATAAGGAATGGGGGCAGAAAGGACGAGTAGGTTTTAGGAGTAAGTTGGATCTGAATTTGAGACTTACACATCAGAGAGTTTTGGAACATCTGTACTGGACTGCGGTGCGTATGCATGGTTTTGGCTTGATTGAAAATGCTGTTTGCTGGGGTTGTGGTAAGGAGGGGGGGTATTGTTATGCTTATGCTGTGGGATTGTTCTAGGGTGAATGGGGATTGTTCTAAGGGGGGGATGTATTGGACAGAATGGATACAGTATTATCAATGACCTTTCCTAGGATGCCTTTGCAAATGCTTTTACTAGCCAATGGAGGACGGTATAAGATTGCTAGGCAGTATAGGTAATGGATTGACAAAGTGCTAGTAGTGGCTGTAAAACAAATATTAAAATTGTGGAAAACAAGGAAAAAAATGAGTGGAGAGTCGGGTGAGTGATGTGCAAGTGTTATCTGACTTTGAGAAGGTCTTGCTTCAGAAACTAAATCAAGAGGATGACTACTTAGAACTCTGGTCACCAACATCCTCTATGGTGGGTAGGTATTTAATCACTTGCTTGTGAAGTAGGTTGGGGGAGAGTATGTGTACATTTCTTTTTTTTTTTGGTTAAATTTTTTTTTATTTATTTTCTCTTTTTCTTTTCTCTTTTTTTTCCAGTGTTGTCTCACCGTTCGATGTGTTCTGTGGGTATTATGTCCAAGGACAATTTATGTTAGTGGGGACTGATGCATATTACAGTTATACTCCTACGTCCCATCCCCTTTCCTCCATACTTATGGGACATCTCTCCGTCCTGTGGGACAGGACCGGAGCACTTTGAAAAAGCATCAAAATTTTGCAAACATTTGAGTCCTTCCTCTCTTTTCGGGCGGGGCACAGCACGCGGCCGTAACCCTGCCCACCTTGGCTCCGCCCCGTGCATGGCCCATCAGTCCTTTGGTCCGCTCGTTTGGGACTGGACGCACTTGCATCTGCGGAAGATTTTCTTCCTTTTTTCCTTCTCTCTGGCTCTCTCTAGCAATCGCGTAATAGTCTGTCTATGTAGTTTAAACTAGACTTTCCAGATTGTTCCTCCTGTCACCGACGCTTCGCGAGGGCGGATCCCCATTCTCTTTGTTTAGAGTGTTTGGGTCCGGATCACCGTGGGGACTCCTGTTTTTATTGTGATTCCCTTTCAGTCCGGGCACTTCAACGTCGGGTAGAGCATTGGGAGGAGGTGTTTCGACGTACTCCGACTGCGCATTTGCAATCTTTCATTGATGAAAAGAAGAAACACCCGGTAAGTTAGGCTAGTTTGGCTATTGGTATGTCGCAGAAACATTCCAGACCGCATAGTCCCGGCTCCGCCGAGGTTCCTTGTGTAAAGGCTAAAATGAAGACCCCTGATCCACCGACGGGGTCTCCTGCCTCACTTCCACACGTGCCGCAGTTCCCCTGAGGTGACGGCAAAATGGCGGCCGTTCCCGCCACAACCACAGCTGCCATTTTGGGCGCTTCTCCCACAACTACGCCATCAGCCTCAGGTGTGGGGAGCGGTTCTGTAGGTGAACATAAGGTTCCGTTTGCGCACCCGTTCCATCCAGTTTAAAACTGGAACGCTCGGATGCCGCTTCCGCATAACATCTCGCTGCCTGTGGGTTTGGTGCTCTTGATTTATGTGGACACTTCAGGGGACGGGCCGGTTTGGCAACCTTCTCCTCTGCGTCCGTGGAATTATCCACCTCATGAGAGGCCTTCTCTGGCAGCTCCAATGCTTTCTCCAGAGGACGATTTTTTCGGCAAATTTCAGGTACTCATGCGTACTGACCCCATGAGGGAGTATTTCAAGGGTCTTTTTAGGGAGATATGCCCGCCTGCGCCTCCGGCCCCACCCGCGCCGCCCTTGCCTACGGTGCCTCCCCCAACCCTTTTGCCCTTGCCTCCGTTGTCCCCTGTGGACAAGGCAGTGCCTGACATGGTTCAGCAGGACCAGGACCTGTCGGATGATGCACAGGGTGATCAGGACAGAAAAGACCAGCCCCGCTATATTAGAGCTTTTCACGACCGGGTACTGGACATGATGTGCCTATTGGATGTTCCTGAGGCACCCGCTCCGCAAGAGGGTGTGCTTTCGGGGGCGTTCACCTTGTCTCCTTCTGAGCGTACCGGCCTGTTCTTGCAGAAGGACATTTGGCCGAGGTCCGCAGGGTCTTGGAAAAACCACACTCTGGACTTTTCATCAATAAGAAAATTGACGCACGATATAGGCTGCATTCTTCTGAAGAGGTGGCCCTATCATCTTGCCCGTCCCCCTCCTCCACGGTAGTGGCTGCGGACACTTTACAGTCCAGGCCTGCAGCATCCTCTTCTACGACGGCTACTCAGGTCCTGGGGAAGGGGGACAAGCTCCTTGACTCCCTTGGGAGGAAGATTTTTGGTAACTCGGCCCTGCAGCTCCAGCAGGCCAATGCAGAACTGGTGTTAGCGGGGGCGAATATGAAGATGTGGAAAGGTCTGTTGGTGTTTGAGGAGTTCATTCCGGGCAAGAAGCTGGAAGACTTTAAGGCGGGATTGTCCGATGCCAGGATCTTGGCCCAGTATCTGCTGGAGGCCACGGCTCATCACATCGACACTTTGGCTCGGGGCCTGATGCTGGGAGTCGATATCTCTCGACGGGCGTGGTTGCATGCCACCAAGTTCTCAAAGGAGGTGCAGGACAAAGTGTTGGACCTGCCATTTGACGGTAAGGAGCTTTTCCATTCCACAACGGATGTGGAACTGAATAAAACGAAGGACAGCACCCACACAGCTAAGTCCTTGTCCGTCCTGGTTAAAACTCCATTTAGAACCCAGAGACTGTTGTCACAAAGCCGGCCTTCCTCTGGTTTCAGAGGGTTTCTGGATCGGAAATCCCACAGAGTGGATACCCCTTCGGGTAATAACCGCCGGAGGCAGCAACAGACTTGGTTTTTCTCCCGCTCCTCAGCCTCCTCCTGTTACGCTCACCTGGCTCCCACAAGGGCGTCGATCTGAACTGGACAGCTGCGGTCTCCACCAATGTCGCGCGTAGTGCCGAGATGACGGTCTGGACTGGCCCATCTAGCTTCGTTTGCTTGGCCCGTAGGAATATTCTTCTGCAAATGGAGAAAGGGAATTAACCACCCGTGGAGTTGAGCGTTAACCCCTCCCCACTCCCGCTGTTCTCCCCATTGATATCCTTTGATGTCCCCTCTTATAGTCTCACCTGATGGTTTAGAAAGATGAGCTCTCCATCCTGCATTGAGCGCAGGGGCGCGTAGATAACCAGTTGCTTCACTGGCTAGAAGGAATTGGTGAGTTCCAAAACAATATTGACTCTGAGATTCCCGGCAAGACGCCGTAAGTATGTAGTTCGTAAGAGTTCAAATGTCTGACTTTCACTCTGTCCGATTCCTTGCAGGTTGCAGCTTGACCCTAGCGAAGAGTTCCTTGTGACAACCGGTAATATTCAGGTAAGGATTTGTATTATCCAACACAGTTCGATAAAATAATGTCAATATGTAACCTGTTGCTTTCTCCTTTTTTCAGGCGCTGAGAGAAAGTATGATGTCTCTGGGAATAATGCCTCCAGCGGTAAAATCAGGTAAGTCTATTGTGGTGAGGAGGGTTCCCCTTGTTTGTCCCTTTGTTTCACCTTGCTGTCCTTTAGTTTCCCCTTAGGGGCCGGGGTTCGGCGAGGATGCAGTGGATGCTGTGCCGACCCGTGCAGAGGAATAATACCCCCAGTGGTAAAATCGGGTAAGTCTGTGGGGGGTAACTAATATTGCCTCTGTGTGTTCGCTTGGCTCACCGTGTTGTTTCTTATCTTCCCCTTAGGTGCCGGAGTGCGGCGGGAACATGCAGAAGGATGCGGTGGAATGTGAAGATGCTGCGAAGGCCGGTGAGTTCAGCGCGGCGCTGCAGCAGGCGAGGCGACGCGCATTAAATTACTTCTTTCTTCCAGCTCAAAGGCGCGATGGATCGGGAATTCAGGTAAGGATCAAAGGTATTGCTCTTGTTCTAACCTTTTCTCCTTCTTTCTCCCTTTTTCTAGGAGCTCCAGACTCAAGGCGGGCGTGGCAGAAGACTAGATGCAGACTTACAGGCATGGTGAGTGTTACGCTGCTGGATGCAGAATAACGCGAAGCGTGTGCTGCTCTTCGGGCGTGGTTTAAATAGCCTCCAAAGTAGTCCCAGGTAAGTATTCCTCCTCAGCCCCACCCGAGTAAAAAAATAGTCCCTAGGTAAAGTAGTCCCTTCCAAGCCTCCTTTGGCTTGGAGCTCTTGCAGCATGGTCTGCATCAGGTAAGTTTTAATCTATGAGCCTGGTGCCTATGGTGCCAGGACTGACTCTCCATATGAGCCTGGCGCCATAGACGCCAGGACTGCACCCAAATAGCCCCTAGCAGGGGTTATTGGGCTTGCTTGGAATAAATTTATGCCTGCTTCCGGGGTTGCTGGACTTGGTCTGGGTCCCCAGGGGTAGGCATCATGACATCTCCTCAGGTTCAGGTGGTAACACCACTGAAAAGCCTGCCAAATGAGTGTTCTCTGCGCTTGCACGAGACCCTGGTGGGAGGACGCATAGCGTCTCATTGGGAGGCGTGGCAGACCATGACCGAGGACAGGTGGGTCTTGTCAGTCGCTCGCGCGGGCTTCCGCTTACCATTACCCCCTACCGCACCCTTCGACCCTCCTTTCCAGCAGTCGGGGTCGCCCTCCCTAAAAGCTGAGGTTCAGAAACTGAGCTGTGGAACCCGTTCCCCTTGGAACGCGGGCTTCTACTCCCGGCTGTTTAGGGTGCCCAAAACCAACCAGGCTGGCCTGTGCACCATCCTAGACCTTTCCCAGTTAAATGTTTTCCCACCCCAAGAGAAATTCAAGATGATCACGGCCGGCCATATACGGTCCTCCTTGCAGAATGGCGATTGGCTCAGCGTGGTGGACCTTCAGGATGCATACATGCATGTTCTGATTTGGAGTCCACACAGGAGATATCTCAGTTTCTCTGTTGGAGAGGAGCACTTTCAGTTTCGAGTGCTTCCTTTTGGCCTCAGCTCGGCGCTGCGTGTCTTCACGAAGATGATGTTGATGATTGCAGCCTATCTTTGTCTGCAGGGTATCCATGTGTATCCGTATTTGGACGACTGGCTCTTACGCAGCCCTTGCCCGTTGAAAGCCGCGGGCAATCTTCAGTCTCTCCTTCAGCTCCTGTTCCATCTTGGGCTGTCGGTGAACTGGCGGACATCTTCCATGACGGTCTTGCAGGACTCAATTTTCCTGGGTTTTCGCTGGAACACAATCGACTGCAGAGTGTACCTGACCGGGGACAGAATGGCAGATCTGTTGACCACGTGTCAGATGCTTGCGCAGTCGGAGACCATGTCGGCCTGGTGGTTCCAGAGGCTTCTGGGCCTCATGGCTTCGTGCGTGTTGGCTCTTCCTCTTGCTTGTCTCAAGATGAGGCGGACTCAGATGGCTCTTTGGAGTTCTTGGCATCAGGCTGTGGATCCGGACTCCAAGTCGATAATGATTCCGGATTCCATGAGAGCGGACCTGGAGTGGTGGTTGTCTCTCAGCAACCTGTCGGTGGGGGCAGGGTTTTTGGACCCAGCCCCTATGGTGACGGTCACGACGGACTCCTCCCTTCTAGGGTGGGGTGCAACGTTGGATCTTCTTCAGGTCTCGGATCTTTGGTCGCCCCAGGACAGGCTCCTCCACATAAATCATCTGGAGCTTCTGGCGATTTTCCTAGCGCTCAAGGCGTTCAGACCGATCATTGCCAAAAAAGTGGTCCGTATCCGCAAGGACAATGTGGTGTCAATGTATTATATCAACAAGCTAGTGGGCACCAAGTCTCCCCCTCTTATGGACCTGTCCATCCAGATTTGGGAGTGGGCGTTTTGTCATGGTGTCTGGCTAGTAGCAGTACACATTCTGGGCCAGCTGAATGTCACGGCAGATGCCCTCAGTCGGCGGACGATGGTCAGCTACGAGTGGGAATTGAAGGAGGAGATCCTCTCATGGATTTTGCGGCGTTGGGGCACTCCGGAAGTGGACCTCTTTGCGACAGCGGCAAACAAGAAGCTTCCTCTGTATGCCTCCAGAAACGGGCTGGGAGCCTCCTCTCTGGGGGATGCGCTCGAGATTCCTTGGCACAACATGAGGGCTTATGCTTTCTCGCCCCTGCCTCTGATTCATCAGACGATTTGCAAGCTGAAGAACACAGTGAACTGTTCTCTTCTACTCATAGCCCTGTGGTGGTCGGCCAGGTTTTGGTTCTCAGAACTTCTACACCTGTCCGTGTACCCACCAATCAGGTTACCGGTGAGTCCCGATCTTCTTCACCAGGGGGATCAGCAGCTGTGGCACCCCTCCCCACAATCGTTCAGCTTGGCCGCATGGTGCCTGAGTTCAAGTACTTAGAACATTTCAACCTGTCTGCGGATAACATGCGCATTATTCAGGCAGCCAGAAAACTCTCGACTAGGTCTCAGTATAAGAGCAAATGGCTCAGGTTCTGTCATTGGTGTTAAAAACAAACAACTGGACCCAAGGGCGGCTACAATTGACACTGTACTGTCCTTTGTATCCAACCTTGCAGAGTCGGGAGTTCACCTTCTGTCATGCAGAACTTTTATTTCGGCGGTATCCGCCTACCTATCTACGGACCAATGTTCTTACTCTCTGTCTAATCCAGTGGTTAAGAGACGTTTTGCAGGTTTGACACGCCTTTATCCCCCGGTTCATAATTCGCACCCGTCGTGGGATCTGAATGTGGTCCTTACGGCGTTGTGCCATAAATCTTTTGAACCAATGGCCACGGTGGACCTCAAGCACCTGTCATGGAAGGTGTCCTTTTTGGTTGCTGTTACCTCGGCGAGGCGGGTGAGTGAGATCCAGGATTTGTCAGTGGAGCATCCCTTCTTGGTTTTTCACAAGGATAAAGTGGTCCTACGGACAAACCCTTCTTTCCTGCCGAAGGTGGTCTCTGATTTCCATCTGAATCAATCAATCTCCCTGCCGGTCTTCTTCCCGAACCCTGCTTCAGAAGCAGAAAGGGTTCTGCACTACTTGGATGTTAGAAGGGCTCTTAAGTTCTATCTAGACAGAACTTCTGAATTTTAGGAGCTCTTCTCAACTGTTGGTGACCTTTGGTAATCCTCAGGGTAAGCAGGCCTCTAAGGCGACTATCTCCAGATGGATCGCTGCCTGTATTTCGGAGTCTTACACTGTCCAAGGACTGCAGCCTCCTAAAGGTATTCATTCACACCTGGTGCGGGGCAAGTCAGCCGCAGTTGCCTTTTAGAAATATGTCCCATGAGAGACCATCGCAAAGGCGGCTACTTGGGCCTCCCCATCGGCTTTTTGTAAGCATTACTGCCTAGACCTGAGCTCCAGATCTCATGCTCAGTTTGGCCAGGCCGTGCTGAAGAACCTTTTTCAGTAAGAGGTTTCCATCCACCCGTAGTTCCTGTGAGGAGTGCTTGGGAATCTCCCATAAGTATGGAGGAAAGGGGACAGGAAGTAGGAGTATAACAAGGTTACTCACCCTAGTGACCACCTTACTCCTAACCCATAGTCCCCTTTCCTCCATACGCCTGCCCGCCGTCCTCTCTAATAAGTTTCCTCTGTTATTGCTTAAAGATCTCTGACCTGGCGATAGAAAAGGACTGATGGGTGATGCGCGGGGTAGAGCCAAGGTGGGCTGGGTTACGGCCGTGTGCTGTGCCCCGCGTGGAAAGAGAGGAAGGACTAAAAATTTTGCAAAATTTTGATGCTTTTTCAAAGTGCTCCGGTCCCGTCCCACAGGACGGAGAGATGTCCCAGAAGTATGGAGGAAAGGGTACTATGGACTAGGAGTAAGGTGGTCACTACGGTGAGTAACCTGGTTATTATAGCACAAGCCTATATCATATGATTCTTAAGTTGTCTTGGTGTATTCGTTGATTGTTCAGAAAGGAATTGTAACTCTATTACATGAATGCTTGTGTTAGTTACTTGTGGGTTATTTTGTCAAATTAATAAAGTGTTGAAAAAAAAAAATAAACAGCTGTATGGCTGGAGAGATCCATGGTTTACGGTGCAAGTGGGAGAGGTGAAGGAGAGGGCAGGGTAGTGTTCATTGAAATGGGTAGATGGTGCAGAGTTGAATTCTGAAAGGCTATTTCAATGGGGTGAGCAAGTGGAGGAGAGCTTGTAGTAAGATGTTAAATTTGTCGAGGTAGAGCGGAACAAGGAGTCTGGGTTGAATGCGGGAGGAGGATGGGTGGGTCGGAGGATGAACAGAGATGGTGAAGTGAATCAGAGAACGGTTGAGGGGGCAATTGTGGGAGAACAAGAGTCATGAGTGCAAGATAGGAGTATGACATCAAGAGAGTGTTGGTTGGAACAGCATTACACTACTGCAGTATGAAAATATATTTTATTGCCTTATATTGTGGTGCAATGTGAGAGGTACACAAAATTGCTCTGTTCACACTTCATTCCAAATAAATATCAGTTTTAAATCCTTTTCTGAAGCCGGGATCATTACTGTTGCTCCTAAACTGATAGCCTGGGTGCATTGCAGATGTGTGACGGTTTTGGCTGAAGATGTTCTGCTCCCTAATGGCATCCATCTTGATCTTTCTTTTCTGACGTTTTCTTTCTGTTTGCTTGCTCTAAATTGAAATTGGTGTCACAGATGGCCTTAAGTGCAAACCCACTGTTGAATACAGTTCATAGTTTTTTCCCTCTGGAAACGTGAAGGGGCTAGCTTCGGGCCATGCCTCGCTCTTTTATATAGTAGAAGCATTTCCCTCCCTAGCCCAGGTGTGTCTCAACCCCAGGCTGGAATCTAGAGATCGGTGACCCTTACTATCAGAGAAGCCTTCTGACTGGTCTTGATGACCTAAAAGCAAACACCTTCCCTCTCAGACCCCCTCTGGGACCAATCTAGGTGGTCCCTAATCTAGGTTCCCCAATGTATGTAGTGTAGCATAAGTATTGTTGCCTTCCAGATACCCAGGGCCCACTTGACCCTTTCCTTCCACCCACACAAAAAGCAGAGGCAGAACAAATTAGAACAAATTACGCAGCAGGCAGAACAGACAGACAACAATTCCAGGCATTGCCCAGGCACCAAACCGAAACTAGTACTTGCTGTCACTTGTTCCCCTCACACAAGCAAAGGAAGGACAGGGTACGTTATCCTCACAACCATGTATAAGGGACAACAGATGCTTGGCCACACAACAGGAACCCTACTGAGACGCAAATTGTCCCTACTACTACTCCTCGATCTATCAGCAGCTTTCGATCTAGTCAACCATCAAATCCTATGTCGCCACTTGAAATCTGCTGTCCACTTCTCCGCAAAAGCTACCAAATGGATCAGCTCCTTCCTGGACAACAGGCAGATGAGGGTATTCTCACCTACCGCCTCTGCTGAACCCGTTCCAGTGCCTTGTGGGGTACCACAGGGTTCTTGCACCTCACCAACGCTTTATAACGTCTTCACTAAACCACTGTTTAATGTTCTTGATTATCTGGGTGTCACCTACACCAACTACGCTGATGACCCCCACATACTCATCCCAATCACGGGCGACTATCTAGTGGACACTAAAGCCTTGAATGACATCTATCAAGTCATCCAAGCCTGGATGGCCCAGCATGAGCTCTGTCTTAACGACGATAAGACAGAGCTCCTCATCCTGGGCTCCCAACGACTGAATAAACTCGACCCTGCCTTCAAAACGTTCAACATTGATGGTAACACTATTGAAGACTCATCCGATACCAAAACATTAGAAATTTACCTCGATTCCACCGTATCACTTAATAGACAAACTAACGCAGTTGTCTCGGCATCCTCCTATACATGTAAGCTTATTACAGCATGTCGCCCCTTCCTCACCACACAGAATTGTACTATCCTGGCTAGGTCATTGGTTATGTCCAAACTAGACTACTGTAATGCCTTATATCTTGGAACTAGCCAACGTAACCTGAACAAACTACAGGTTACGCAAAATAATGCAATCAGAGCTGCCCTCAACATCGCTAGATCCTCACACATCTCCGAGACAAGGAGAAGCTTACACTCGCTATTAGTGACATAAAGAATTTCTCTGAAATCTCTTACCCTTACACACAAATGTTTGAACAATCAGGCCCCTACCTATCTCTCCTCTCGCTTCTCCCACTACACGCCTACCCGATGACTAAGATCAGCTCAAGTACATTGGGCCTCATTACGACCCAGGCGGTAAGTTACCGCCTGGGTCGTACCTTTACCACCATGGCATAAACTACGTTTACGCCATGGTGGTTGGCGGACTTCCCGCCCCATTCCGAGGTTGGCGGGGCGGTAAGTCCCCATTAACCCATTTACCCTTCCCCATTCCTATTTTTGCCCCATAGGGCATAATGGGAGTGGGGAAGGCGTTAATTACGCCACCGTAAATTACGGTGGCGTAATTAACAACAAGGTCCCTTAGCGCCATGGATTTTAACACCTGCTAAAAGCAGGTGTTAAATCCTCCATGGCGCTAAGGGACCTCGGAATCAGGCGGTAAGGGTCGGCGCTGTTTACGCCGCCGTAAACCCCTTACCGCCTGGGTCGTAATGAGGCCCATTGTCTGACCATCCCCAGATACAAACTGCAGAATGCTGGGGGAATCAGCTTCCCTATCGTTGCCTCCAAGCTATGGAACTCGATTCCTTTACCTATGAGATCTGAACATTCTCCTACCCTCTTCAAACAAAGAACCAAATTATGGCTAGCTACCAATGTGGCCTAAATGACCAAACTTATTTCAGGACTCTCTCTCGGGTCTTCAACTGCCCTCGCCTGTATGTATTCTTGCAAACTGCATTCCTGCTAATTGTAGATACTGTGCACAGCTCATTGTAAAATATGTACAGCTTTACCGCGACTGTAGATATTCCTGTACATTATATTGTATACCATAATATAACCTTATTGTATGGATATGCTGTGCTAACGTTCCACTTTAAATGTAACCAGTACTGTATTATATCACCTTGTCAAGATATGCGCCCAGTTGCCCTTAGGTCTGGCTGCGCTATATAAATAAATAAAATACAAAATACAAATACAAATACGTACCCTCATGTTTTCCCAGCTCCCAGGTGCTCCAGATGCACCATACTGAGACTTGCATTCAGCCACCAACCCCTGTCCCACTCACATGGAAACGCTGAAAAGCAGCTGTTGCTGTTACCATTTCGTCTCCCATCCCTTTAAACTGCAGCCTCATAAGTCTCTTAAAATTTCACGGGAGGAGGGCTGTCCATGACTGAGCGGAGTGGACAGACATCCCTGTGTCTGCTCCTGTTCATCATGATCCCTTTTAACTAGTATAACTAATTCTACTATGCCACTTAGGCAATATGAACCGAGGAGGGGGGCCATTACCGAGCGAAGCGAGGGCTTTAACGGAGCCATGAGGGCATTATCCGGCCGGTAATAGCCCCCATCCTCGGGTCATATTGCCTAATTGTCTAAGTCACATGTGTACTATGAATGTGTTCAAATTGCAACTTGTCTCCTATAAAGTCTCCTCGGTTTTAATAGACTATTCAAATACATGTTGGATTATAACACTCCCCTTTTTCATATTCTGCACCGTATGCGTTCTAGCCCAAACACATCGGTCTCTTTGGCATATATGCTCAAGTGGTATTCCCAAAATACTTGATCAAATACTAGTTGTTTGCAGTCCTTAGGCTGCGCCCCCCTGAAGGCCAACATACGGCTACATAAAAAAGGCCGCCTCTCGCAAGTAAGTCTGTATGGGGGGCAGCCTAATTGAGAGCCGGAGCGCAGCCAGTAAGTGAGCTAGGACGCAGGGGGTGGGCAGGGGTGTGGACCATGCAGCACAGAGGCCGGGGGAGGTCCCGAAAGTGATCAGGAGAGGGCCAGGCACAAAAGGCCGACCTGGAGGGTTCAGACTTTGCGGCTTTCGAATTGCAAGGTCACTCCTATGTGCCCGACCTTCAGACCCCCAAACACACAAGCACAGGTTCTATAACCTTTGGCTCTCCAGGTATTTTGGACTACAAATCCCATCAGCCCTATCAAGCATAGTAGATAGTGAATAGACATGGGAAATGTAGTCCAAAACATTTGAAGAGCCAGAGGTTACAGACCCCTGCACTTGTACAACTATAATAAGTGAAGAAAGCCAAGTTTTATAATATGAATTTTCGCTCAAGCTGTACCACGCTAACCCCCACCTCTGAAAGCGAAACGGGCATGGCTCCATGGCCTGACCCCCAAACATGCGTGCATGTACAAGGTCAAGTGATCTCCAAATCCAAGATAACAGGCGCAACTCTTAAAGCCACGGTCTGCCTAACACTTCAAGAAAACATTCTAACACCTGGCCCAGGTGGACACATTCGAGAGAACTCTAGCCCGAGGTGGTAACGATTGAACTGCAAAATATAAAAATCTGTGACTCAAAATATATTGAATTGAATAACGGCCCAGCTTTGTTTCATTTTTAATTGGAAGGGGGAGAACAGGAAGGAATGGGTGGAGCTAGTGCAGGCAATCACACCTGTAAGGCCAAGTTTACCCTGGATGAAAGGGAAAGGGAAAGGTACGGCCAGCTTTGCTACTGGATCACAAATAGCGAGGTTGGAAGCCGGGGTACGAGAGGGCCTGAAGGCATTAAGCTGACAAAGAGGGACTCGCTAGAAAACGCACTGCCATCTGCTGGAGACTGTTAGGACCCACTGATGACTCGGACAGCTTACCTTCTATGCAGAAATGGGAGGTGGATTTGGGACTGGGCTCGCATCTGGGAAAGGACTTGCAGGGCGTCTCGCTGCTCGAGAGTGAAGTACTGCGGATATAACATTGCCTGCCGGTGGTATGTCACCAAGTAGGTTATGTTATGTTACCATATCTTGTAAAGCGCACGGTCGCCCAAAGGCATCATGGCGCTGGGGAGAGCGAGAACAGAGGCATAGCAAAATCAGAACAAATGTGTTTTTACCTTCTTTCTAAACTCCAAGTAATTAGGTGTTTTTTTGATGACAAGCGGACGGCTATTCCACAAAACAGCTGCGGCGATGGAGAACGCCCGTCCACCTACCCGGTCACGTTTGTATTTAGGCACTGTGAGCTGTTCCATACTGGCGAAACGAAGATTGCGGGCGGGATAGTAGCGGGAAAATTTGACTCAGAGATCTTCAGCTCCTTGACCATGAAGGGCCCGGTGAACGATACACAAGGCCTTAAACTCCTCCCGCTGGGCCACCGGGAGCCAATAAAGTGACCGCAACACTGGGGCAACATGAGCACCATAAGGTGCATCAGTGGCTACCCGGGCAGCCAGATTCTGGAGCCGTTGCAGCTGTTTACTCAAGCTCTTGGGTTGGGCTAACTACAGGGAATTACAATAGTCTATCCGTGATCAGACTAAAGCTGCTACCACTGGGGGGCTCAGTGGAGCTGGGATCAGAGGCAATACCTTCCTCAGCATTTTCAGTTGGAGATGACCAGCCTGACATACAGCTGAAACATGTTGGTCCATAGACAGTGAGGCCGATAACACGACACCCAGATTTTTAGCCTTTTTAACCAGAGACGGCAGGGGTCCCAAAGAAGGAGGCCAGAAGGAGGACACCCAAAGAGTGGGATCGGGAGGGTAACCCACCACCATCACCTCAGTCTTATCACCGGTCAGCTTGACTCAATTGTGGTTCATCCAATCGCCAACGGGCGCCAGATACCCCTGCAGGCATGATGACACTTCAGAATGATCAAGGTCTAAACAAATCAGTAGCTGAGTGTCGTCGGCGTACGAGTAGCATCTGATGCCGAAGGAGCGTATGAAACGCACAAGGGCTCAGATGTAAATATTGAACAGAATCTGTGACCAGGAGGAGCCTTGGGGCACCTCACAACTGAGGTGACGGGTGGGTGGGGGGGCAGAAAGGGAGGCATAGAGAGGGTCTCTGTCCGATCTGCAAGGAACGACTGAAACCAAGCTAGCACCTGCCCCGAGATACCAAATTGGGCAAGATGGGATAACAGGATGGATTGGTCGACCGTGTCAAAAGCCGCTGAGAGATCCAGCAGAATCGGGGCTCCCACTCCACCAGTATCCACCAGCCTGGTCATGTCGTCCAAAACGGCGACCAGAACACTCTCTGTGCCTCGACCAGGACGAAACCCAGATTGAACAGGGTCTAAAAGATTAGTAGATTCAAGAACATTAGATAGCAGGGGACACACCAGTGACTCTAGGAGTTTACCCAAGAAAGGAAGGAGAGAAATAGGACGAAAGTTAGATGGAGTAGCAGGATCTAGAGTACATTTCTTTAGGAGGGGGATTACCCTGGCTGACTTCCATTCCCGTGGGATGGAACCTGGTCTGGAGGGAGTCGTTAATGGCTTTCGTAATCTCAGATAGCAGAGTGGGGGCGATCTCTTTCATGACCCGTAGTGATGACAACCGAGGGGGAGCACAACTTCATTTTCTCGATAGCCGACAGTACAGTTTCCTCCGAAAAGACTGGAAAGATTGCCCAGGTATTGGCTGTGTTGGAATCCGCCTTGACCGGGGAAGGAAAAGGGTGATCTAATAGTGGGGTCCCTGTCGTGGTGGCAGAGATCTTTTGCCTGATATTGTCAATCTTTGTAATTAAAAAGTGGGATAGTGTATCACAAAGTTCTTGAGTAGGCGTGACAATGGGAGTGAGTCTCTAAAGAGGCCAGCACCTTAACTGCAGAGAAAAGAGCCCTTGGTTGAGATAGAGGTCTCAATGTTAGTGGTGAAATAAAGCCTTTTAGCAGCTTTAATTTTAGCCGAGTAAGCGGCCAGGCTTATTTTATACTGTGTTTTGCAGATAGTCATAAGCTCTGCGCCACTTACGTTCTGCATGGCGGAGTTTGAGATGTTCCTCTTTCAGAAGGTCAGTAAACCATGGCTCAGGTGGCAGTCTGCGCGGTTGAATCAGACGAAGAGGGGCAGCAGTGTTAGCTACCTCGAGAAATTTTTCAGACAGTGAAAACAGTGACACTGTGGACTCCTTGCCAAATTTGGCTTGGATTGCGGTAGTTTCATTTTGTGTGTTCAGTGTGCCAGGAGCACTGCCAAATGTTCTCGACAGGGATCTTAGTGGGTTTACCAATATTTTCCAGTCTACACAAGACCAGGAAATGGTCAGACCACAGAACAGGTTCAACTGCTTGCAATGTTAGAGAGGATTTTTGCGCAAACATCAAATCTAGCATATTACCTAGTTTATGGGTGGGACAATTGACAGATTGATGAAATTGGAGGTGAGCAAGACTCTCAGCAAATAGGTCAAGAATGGGGGGCCTGGGTAGATTATATTCCAGATTAAAATCCCCCAAGACCTGCAGGTGAGTATATTGGACCATAAGTCTGGCCAGGAAATCAGGGAATTTCTCGAGAAAACTGCTTTTAGAGAGACCAGGAGGTCGGTATAAAAGCAGAAAATGACAAATAGTGGTGGACTTGCTTACACAACGAAACAAGAGGGCCTCCATGGGGATTTTATGAGGGCAATCCAATTGGGTTACCGTGAGCTCAGTTTTAAATACAACCGCAATCCCACCACCATGATGGGGTGGTTCGCGGTCGACATGTAAAACCCAGAAGCCGGGAGGAATGGCTTGAAGGAGCTGAGGGCCGAAACTGGCCTGAAGCCACGTCTCAGTAAGATATAATAGTGTAGGGCGGCGATCGTCTAGCAGGACACGAAGCTCCACTGCATGGGCCGGGAGCGAGCGAGTGTTAAGTAGTAGCACAGAGAAGTCGCTAGATGTATTACTAGTTGCAAGCTTGGGGTTAGAGGTGTCGGGGTCACTGGGAATACATTTCCACCCTGGAGGAAATGTGGTGCCCTCAGGGGCAAGATTGGTTAGATATGCTCTGGTAAGACTGGTAATTTGCCAGTCCTCCCCGGACGAGGCCCGGACGGGCACAGACGGTTGCATAAAATCTATCAAAATATACCTGCCACATGTTGGAGAGGGGGCAGGGGTATAGGGGCACAATGGGGCCTCTCTGGCGGTTTTGTAAACTCTCATAGATGTATTGGAAGGAGATACTCTCGCATATAAGAGACCTCACGTGGGTTTCCGTCTTGTGGGACACTATGGTGATCATATTGGGGGATTCAGATGAGCAGGGCGGTTACCCAATAGGGGGTCAGAAAGCAAAGGTGGTCACCCAACTCCTGATGGCTGTCAAATTGACCTTGGTGGTCATGGAGAAAATAACTGCCCTACCTAATTCATACCAAGCCTTCAATGAGGCCTGGCTCCCTATGATTCAGTTTTTAAGTGCCCGCGAGCATCTGACCCACAGGCTGCAGCTACTTCGGCACGTTGATTTACTTTGATGGATAATGTTGCCATAACTGGAACTGGTGATCATTTCTCTAATTGTCTAAATTGTTGATTTACTTATGTTTTGTGTTGACAGCTTCGACATTTGTGATAATTTACAGAAAATGTTAAATAAACGTTGGAGAAAAAAACAGTGAGGGAGACAGCAGAGTGTGAGTATCTGGAGTTAAGGTGAGAGTGGAGTTCGGAGTGTGTTAGTGATTGGCAGGCGAGTAGGGAAAAGGGGATTAGAGGGGAATAGAGAAGACTTGTGTTGATAGGGCGAGAAGGAGATGGGTGCAGGAAAAGAAAAGGTGCTGTCAGGAAGAGAGAAGGAAGGGGTGGCAGGAATAATACAATAGATGGCAGGAGAAAAAGTAAAAGTGGTGGTAGGAGGTGTCTGGAAGGGCTCCCGCTACTCCACGGCTCTGTTGACAGGAGCGTGAAAGTTGCCATGGAGATTGCATCAGAAGAAGCAGCACGTCACTACGCACCATTCTCATAGGCTCCCTGATCGCCACTGCTAGTCATGTTAGGCATGCTTACCTCATCACGTTTCTGTGAAGATGTCGGGTTGCCCGAAGCTCATGCTTCTCGTGCATAAAGCTTTGTGAGACTCGTGACTCGCTGCTTCTCAACGTTTCCACGGAGGAGCAGGCAGTTGCTATTTTTGCTACGTTTATCTGGATTTTTTGACCCTGCTGCCTTGTTTTTTGTATTTTTCTTATGGTTTACTCTTGGCTTTTTGGTGCATTGGATTCTGCTTCTGGAACCAGACTTTGAATTACTGTTGCCTGGATCTGCATCTGGATTTTCCCTTGGTTTTGACATATTTTTCTTTTTTTTTCTCCTGGCTTCTGGAACTTGGATTTTCGGATCTTTGGATTGTCTTGGAACTTCCTTGTGTGTTTGAATTTTAGATTTGTTGTTTCCAGTGGAGATTGAAGAGAACAGGCTTTTTCCTGGTCCTGGATTTGTTTTCCTTTAGAAGCATCCTTGTGCCGTTCGGGTAGCTTCCTGAGTATCACTGGGTAGTACTGTGCAAGCTTCTGGATTGTGGCCTTTTAGGTAGGTGTGCCCTTGTGCTGCCCGGGGTAGTTAGTACCTGTTTTCATCGCTGTTGTGCTATGGTCGGTTGCCTGATCTATGAACATCCTGCTTAGGTTGACAGTATACTGGCCCCTTGATTCAGGTAAGAGTGGGAATTAACAAGGGGAGTCCTGGGAGTCCCTCTGCCAGACATTGATCCTGGTTACGAGAGACTTACCCAGAGTCTTGTTCTTGGGAGTTCGTTCTGTGCAGTTGGTTATCTGCTGGTTGTTGTTTTTCTTTCCTACAGCAGTTCCACATGCTTCTTGGTGTACCTGTCCTTTTTGCTTAAACCCTCGACAACCAAGTATTTTTCTGATCATTGGTTGTGGTGGTTTTAAGGGGAAATCACCTTGCAAATGGGTCTTCACTACTGATCAAGGTCCATTTATCAGAATACCTGATCAGAGGAGAAAAGAAAGTGGTGACTGTGGAAGTACAACAGCAAGTGACAGTAGAGGTGAGGTGGTGGCAGGGGGTTTAAAGCAATTGGTGGCAGGAGAACACCAGTGAAAGAAGGAGAACAATAGCAAGTGGTGGTAGGAGGGGTTAAGTAAGAAAAGGCCAAGTAGAAGAAAGAAGCATCTAGAACTAACAGGACTAGTCAGACTAGAAAGGGATGAGGGCAAGGAAAGCCCAAAGAAGTGGGTAAGGGCAAAGTCTCAAGTTTGAATGGGTTGATTCCACAGTAGCTGGGGCTATGAGCATATGGCATGGTGTGGAGGCTAGTCTGTCTTTGTGTGAGGAATTGTTGACCCTCCAGGGCTGTTAGTTCTATTCCTGATGGAGCACTAGCGGCTGCCTGTTTTACGCTTGGATTAGTTACCCAATGGCGAAGCTGTATGTATGTGAATCTCTCCGTTTCCGGGAGTTAGAATTTTTCTTTGCATTGTTCAAATGTGAGGGGTATGTTATTTTCGTAAAGGTCTCGTAATCTTAATGGTTTTCCCGTTGACCAAAGATGGTAAGAATTGGGTTGGAGGCCTGAGGCGAAGGCCAGGTTCTGAGTGATGGGCGAAAGGGGGCCGAGCCCTGATGTGAAACCTCTTTACGCACCGGTTTTATCACAGCATCAGAGCGTTGTTATTTTGGTGTGCAAGAGGGGACCCTGCTGGTTACGCGCATCCCTTGGGAGAATGGAAGGTACTTCAAGGGGAAATTAGTTGCTGTCTGCTCAATGCAGTGCCATTTGGGTGATTCCGCTGGGTCCGCCAACTCAATATTGCGGCTACTTCGGCTGCTTGATAATATTGCGGGATTGAAGGGAGCCCCAAGCATCCATGCGCTTTCCCCCTCGTGAGGAGCCTGCGAGGGAGTCTGGGTTTTTTCCCTTGCCATACAAATTGGCCTATTTCCTTCTGTAACTCGAGAAGGTCTTGTTCTGGGATAATTATTGGTAGGGCGTGACAAGTTAATAGCAGCCTTGGCAGAAGAGACATTTTAACTGCACTGATGCACCCAAGCCATGATACCTCTTGTGAGGCCCACCTTTGTAAGCAGTCTTTGGCTTCCTTCAGGAGGTTGGGAATATTTGCTTTCATCAGCCCTGCATGTGTGGGGGTCAGGCGCACCCCCAGATAAGGGATGTCTGTGGTCCTCCAATGGAAGGGAAATGCACTCTGGAGAGTGGACAAAGCGGCAGAGGATTCCGACTGGCCCATAACCATTGATTTCACAGGGTTTACAGTGAATCCAGAAATCACTGCAAATTGGGCTAGCAAGTCCATAAGGACCGGGAGAGAGCGGAGAGCATTATTTTGGAAACAAAGCACGTCATCCGCATATAGTGCGATTTTTATCTATCTATTTATTTATTTATTTGTGACACTGCCCTCCAAATTCAAAGCCCTGGATCCTTGGTTGAAGGCGGACCTGCTGTGCCAAGGGTTCCATTGCCATTGCGAATACCAGTGGGGGTAGGGAGCAACCTTGCCTAGTTCCCCTGCCTAAAGCTATATTAGTGGACCATTGCGAACTGACCTGCACCTGGGTTGATGGGAGTTGGAAGTTCGAGAGAATCAGTCTGGAGAACTTTGGGCCAAAACCAAACCCCTTTAGGACTAGTCCCAGGTATTCCCATGACATGCTGTCAAAAGCTCTGTGGGTATCTAGAGACAGGAGCGAGAGGTTATCAGGTCAATTGCCCGACGAATATTATCGTGTGCAGACTGGTTTTGGATGAAACCTGTCCGATGCTCATCTGTGACTAGTGGAAGGACCTCTGAGATGACGAGCTATGATTTTACTATAGATCTTCACGTCTGTATTGATCAGAGCTATAGGTCGGTAGTACGCGCATTTTGTCTTCCAAAAGCCATCTGGGCCTGGGGCTTTCCCAAGGGGGAGGGATTTGATCGCGCTTTTCGACTTCCTGAGCGGGTATAGGTTCTTCTAAGGGGTCGCATAGAGTTTGTGGGAGCTGCAGCAGCTGTGAGTTTAATATATATATTTAGGTAGTTTATGAATCTGCGATATATGGGGAGCAGCTTGTTCCCTGAAGAAGTTCTCAACAATTTGGAGTTTACCTTCTTCCGAGGAAACTCATCTGCCATTACCATCCCACAGGCTGAGTATATGATTTCGTTTTAATCGTTTTTACAGTTTAGCTTCTAATAGCTTATTAGCTTTGTTCCCCTTCATGTAGAAATATTGCTTTGTAAGCATCATGAAATGTGCTGCTCTTCCCATGTGGTGTGCTTCTAACGCTTTCCTCGCTATACATAGATCTCTGAGGGAACGTTGTGATCCCCTTTCTTTATGTATTGCCTCATGTCTGTGAATTTCTCCCTCTAGTTGAGCCTGTAACTTCCTTCCCCTCTTTGCAGCCTGCTCGATAAAAAGTGTCCCCTGATTACTGTGTTACCCGCATCCCACACTGTGCCGTATCCCACACTACCAGAGTAATTCTCGCTAAAATATAACTTTATGGCTTGCGAGATGTGGATTCGAATTAAGGATCTTCCAGTAAAAGATCATTTAATTGCCAGATTTGCTGCTGGGGTGGAGTTGCCTGTGGAAGGGAAAGTGCAAGCCTTACTGGGGCATGATCTGAGTGAGCTTTTGGGAGTATTTCGATGTCAACTGTCAAGGGTATCAGAGTATCAGAGTGTCAGAAATAAGGAACATATCCAGTCTAGAATATCCTCTGTGGACGGCCGAGAAGAAGGTATATTCCCGTTCTTCCCGATGGAAGAACGCCATGCCTCGATAAGTGAATGCTCCTGAAGTAGCGTGGTAAGGGCTATGAAGTTTTTCTGATAATTAGCAGTTAGGGGCAGTGTCTCATCAAATAAGGGATTAATCACAGGGTTTAAGTTCCTGCCTAAAATTAGATCTTCCTCTGCGTGTTCCATCAGAGTCTTAGGTAGCAAAGTAAAGAATGATTCCTGCTGAGCATTTGGAGCATACAGTTTGTTTATTTATTTATAATGCGTGCCAAACCCAGAGGTATCACTGCGCAGAGGAGAAGGCAGATGCATGAATACTTTCAGCTTAGGTTACACGGTTGCATACAAGGAAAAATAGGCATTTGCAAAGAGGATATAGTCAGGAGGCTGTTTGACAGGAGAATACCTACAATAAGAATAATCAGTACAACATTACACAATTTACAAAATTGAGGTTCAACAAGTAGTAGGCTTTGTAGTATCTATTTACAGTACACGGCTGGTGCCTCCATCTGGAACAGCCCCCCCGTCTCCCTGAAACTTGAGGAGAATCATCTCTGGTTCCGGAAACACCTCAAAACCTTTCTCTTTGCTTCTGCCTTTTCTCCTCCTCTTCCCCTGCTGACTTCCTGGCTGAAACTAAAACTGCACTGCTTACCTGGCCACCCTCTGATCTTGGGCCCAAGTCCCCTCCCCATCCCCCTGCAGGTTGCACACCTGCACTGCTTTCCTGGCAAACCTGGCACTTGGAGACTGTTTTTCTGTATCCCTACAGTCCCACTACCAGCACTTGACACCTGATGTCTGCACTTACCCTTGCACTTGCCACCTGCTGTCCTACTTTACTTATTGCTTATTTATTCTTGTATCCCATGTACTGCACTTTACCCCCTCCCCCTTCCCATGACACCTGGCCTAGTAGGATTGTTGGGTGTCTTACCTCTGTTCCCCCTCCCTTGCCTCGTCACGCCTTGAAACACTTGTGTATAGGCGTGTTATAAATGCCATATCATATCATAATGAGTGGTGCATGGGAGAGTAGAGACAACAGGACAGTAGCTGGAGTGCATTAGTTATGTTATGTTACATTGGGGCTCATTACGAGGTGGGCGGTAAGGGATTACCGGCACCGGTAAGGGCACCGGTGCCGGTAATCCCTTACCGCCCTACTACGAGTTCACTTTGCGTTTCCTCCCTTAACGTCTACCAGGCGTTAAGGACGGGACCCACAAAGGGACTTTGGAGCTAATAACGGTACCGCAATTTGCGGTACCGTTATTAGCGCCTTCCCCATTCCCATTGAGCCCTATCGGGGCTCAAATGGGAATGGGGAAGGGCCCTGGTGAATGGGGAATTCCGCCCCCGCCAACCTTGGAATGGGGCGGTAATAGCTCCATTCACCAGTGCGGAGTCGGTAAGGATTTGGAGGCAGCCATGGCGCTAATAGTGCCATGGTTACCTCCAGCCTCGTAATGAGGCCCATTGCATTTATATAGCGCCTTATGTACCATTGGTATGGTCTGAAGGCGCTGGTAGGTTGAACGGCCTTGGGAACCGAAGTTCAAGTCAGTGGAGAGAGTAGAGAGAGTCAAAGGTGCTTGTGAGCACCGGATATGTGTGCAGCTGGTGTGGCATTCGTGTAATAGCTGCTTCATAGCGGTAGGTGTGGTGGTTGAGAGATCAGGGGTATGTGTTCGTTCTGGCAGGTTTTATCCAGACTGGTTCTGGCTGTGTTAGGCCTGAGAAGAACGCTTGGCTGGGGGGTGTGAAACCAGCAGTGATTAGTTAGTCATGTGGAGTATGAGGCAGATGTTGGTATGAGAACAGCTATACTGAATGGTGTCATAGTATCTGTGTGTTCTAGTTGAATGGTGATGTAAAGAGGAGAGTAAGCATGGTGATGTGATAAGATGGTTTACATGCTCTTTCAAAAGTTACATGCATTCCAAACCATTCATGTATGTCGTTCACTTCTATGCGCTCTAGTCCGCTCAATGCATTCCAGTGTACTCCGAACCATCCTGCGCACTCCGAACCATCCCGCGCACTCCGAACCATCCCGTGCACTCTGAACCATCCCGCGCACTCCGAACCATCCCGCGCACTCCGAACCATCCCGCGCACTCCGAACCATCCCGCGCACTCTGAACCATCCCGCGCACTCTGAACCATCCCGCGCACTCTGAACCATCCCGCGCACTCTGAACCATCCCGCGCACTCTGAACCATCCCGCGCACTCTGAACCATCCCGCGCACTCTGAACCATTCTGCGCACTCTGAACCATTCCAAGCACCCTGAACCATTCCAAGCACTCCAGTCAGTTTCATGCACTCTGATCTGTTCCACATACGTCCCCAATCCATTGACATACCTCGCCAGCTCCATCCGTTCTACGCACTCGTCCATTCTGCGCGCTCGTCCATCCGCATACGTCACCCTGTTCCATCTGCATACGTCACCCGTTCTATTTACATACATCACTCGTTCAATCCATATACGTCGCCCATTCCATCCACATACTTGACCCATTCCGTCCGCTTTACGCACTCAGCGGCTCAATGTACTCTACATGCACTCGACATTTATCCGCTTTATGCACTCACCCGCTCTACGCAACTCGTCCGCTTTATGCAACTCATCTGATCCACACAGTCATCCGCACTGTGCATTCATGCGCCCTACGCGCTCGTCTTCTCTATTGACTTGTACGCTCTAGGCATTCGTCCACTCTAGGCACTCGTCCGTTTTATGCCCTTGCACGCTCTACGCACTCATCCGCTCTACGCACTCGCTCGCTCTATGCATTTACCTGCTCTTGAGCAACCCTCCACATTCGCTCTTACGCACTCGCCTGCTCTACCCACTAGTCTGATCTGCGCACTCTTCCGCTCTGCATGCTCTTCCGCTCTGCACGCTCTGCGCACTCTTCCGCTCTGCACACATTCGGTCAGCACATTCATCTGCTCCTGCGTTCTACAGACTCCTCCGCACCTCTGCACTCATCCACTCTACATCCACGTCCGCTCTACACACTCATCCGCTCTTCGCTCATTCGCTCTGCACCTTCATCTGCTCTATGCACTCCTGCGTTCTATACACTCTTCCGCACTTACGCACTCATCTGCTCTACACACTCATCTGCTCTACACACTCATCTGCTCTACACACTCATCTGCTCTACACACTCATCTGCTCTACACACTCATCTGCTCTACACACACATCTGCTCTACACACACATCTGCTCTACACACACATCCCCTCAACATGCTCGTCCGTTCTATACACTCATCTGTTCTACACACTCATCTGCTCAACGCATTCGTCCGCTCAGCGCGCTCATCCGCTCCACTCATCCATTCTAACGGTTTCATCCGCTCCATTCACTTCGTTCATTCATTATGCATTATCGATTCAGGCCATGTTATTTGTCATACGCACTGGATCCGTTCCGTGCTCTCTATCTATGTCATGCACTGCTCTTGTCTCATGTACCTGAATCTTCTATTCTGTACTTTCCATTTATGCCATGCACTCATTCAGTCAGAGTCATCTGTCTGTGTATTCATCAGTCTCTTGTATTCATTTTTCCATCCTCTTCTATCTATTAATTTTGCCCGTTTTTGTTCATTTTGTCCATTGCGCTCATTGCATCCATTTCATTAATTTAAACTTCTTTACAGTTTCTGTGTAATTTGTTCCTTTTTACCACTTCACTGCTTTGGACTACTTTACTCGTTCTATTCTGTTTGTCCTTTTAGTTTTACATTAGCGGTTATTAGTTGTCGATTTCTCACATGGATCTTGATGTACTGTTATTTGTCTATTGTTATTCAGGGTCTAGGAGTTTGTTGGATTGGTGTCATTGAGCTGCTGTTATTCTGTTTGGGTTAGATTGCATACGGGTTGGTTTTAGGGGAAGAGCCAAGTTTTCAGTAGTTTGCGGAAGGACATTAGATCATCAGTTAGGCGGATGTGGGGGTGGGAGTGCGTTCCACAGCGTGGGGGCCAAGGCTGAGAATGATCTGCCTAACCTGACTGAGTTTGTTTTAGGTATGACTAGGAGGCCGGCTGAGCTTGATCTTAGGGGGCGTGGAGGGTGATAGGGTTTTAGCTTGTCTTGAAGATATTGAGGTCTGGATTTATACAATGCTCGATGAGAAATGCATAAGGTTTTGAAAGTCACCCTTCGGGCCACTGGAAGCCAGTGCAGAGTCTTAAGGGCTGGGGAGATGTGGTCTCTCAGGCCAAGCGCAAGTAGCAGTTTGGCTGCGGCGTTTTGGGCCCTTTGAAATTTATTCAGTTGGTAAGCATGGACTCCGAGGTAGAGGGGGTTTGCGTAGTCCAGTCTTGATATAACAATTGATTGGACCGCGGAGAGTCTGTTGGGAAAGGAGAGATATGGAAAGATGCGCCTAAGAGTTTTAAGGTGGTAGTGGCAGGACTTTGAGACGTTGTTGACTTGGCGCGAGAGTGTTAGGTCAGAGTCAAGGGTGCATCCAAGGTTTTTTACTGAGTTAGAGGGAGTGGGTGAGTTGGCCATGGCGGGTGGCCAGGGTAGTGGGTGTGGAAGAAGTTCGGAGTTGCCACATACCATGATTTCAGTTTTGGAGGGATTTAACAAGAGGTGGCTTTGGATCATCCAGAGCTCTATATCAACGAGGCAGGAAGCGGGGTCAGGACGGCAGTTGGGTTCTGAGTTCAGGAGTTTTAGAATGAGTTGAGTGTCATCCGCGTAGTTGTAACACAGGAGGTTGTGTGAACGAATTATTGGTGGAAGGGTGGTTAAGTAGAGACTGAACAGGAGGGCACATAGGCACACTCCTTGTGGGACTCCCGTGTCGACTGGTCGGGCTTGGGAGGAATAGGTGGATAGTATCGTGGTCAATTTCTCTAAGCCTATTTATGATGTTATGTCTGAAGTTCGGAAAGTTTTGGTCTGCCCTCAGGAAGGGGGGGGGGGGAGTTTCATAGCTGCGCAGCTTTCACTGGGAAACTACTCCCTCCGGCTTTAGTCAATTTGAACCTAGGTATAACTAGACAGTTTGTGTTTGCAGTCCTGGTGGGAGGACTCCAGAAGATAGCGAGGTGCAGCATTGTTTAGGCACTTGTGTGTTAACAAGGCAGTTTTGAGCTGAATTCTGTTGCTGGTGGAAAGCCAATTATTCTGTCTCCTTACCTCTGAGATGTGCTCTTTTCTAGCTATACCCAATGGAGTATATGGGCATTATAATGGAGGATTTTAATTTTGTTGGTGATGTGCTTACTGTCGTCCAGGTATAGGAAGTTAAAATAGTTCAGTCTGGACAAAATTAAAGCTCTGGCCAGGATGGTGCAGCTATTCTACATAGGAACGGTTTACCGGCTCTAATCATCTTACATGTGTAAGCAGAGGCAGAGGCCATAGAGTTGACCTGTTTGGCAAAGGTGAGAGTGGAGTCTAGGTAAAAGCCTAGCCTCTTTAGCAACTTTAATAATGTTGCCATCGATATTAAAAGAGCTATATTTGTGGCAGAGTTTGTTGAGGTTGAAGGTAGTTCCCATAATAATGAGCTCAGATTTGTCATCATTCAGGCATAGACTGTGGACAGTCATCCATGCCTGGATGATGAGGTAGATTTAATTACCAAGGCCAAATCCTTGTCATAATCCCCAGTAAGTAGTATGAGAATCTGGGTGTCATCTGCGTAGTTGGTGTAGGTGATACCAAGATGGTCAAGATCATCGAAAAGGGGTTTAGTATATATATTGTACATTTTGGGAGAGAAAGAGGAACCCTGTGGCACTCCACATGTAATCGGAATAGAGTCTGCTGCTGCAGATGACGAGAAGACTCTCCTAGTTCTGTTGCTCAGAAAGGATTGGATACAAACTATGGCCTCCTGAGAGAAGTGAGCTGCTGAGTCAAGTGATTACATAGGACCTTGTGCTCTACCAAATCAAAAGCAGCCGAGAGATCTAGAAGAAGTAATGAGGCCGATTTCCCCTTGTCCCCAAGCTTGTCGATCTGGGCCCTGAAATCAATCAGCGCAGTTTTGTTGCCGTGTTGAGGCCTAAAGCCCGATTGGCGGACTCCTAGGAGCTGGTTGAACTCTAAATACTTCTGTATCTGGAGGTAAGCCACCCTGTCTAAAATTTGAAGTAAAAATGGCACTGTGGTAATAGGCCTGTAGTTGGTGGATATAGTTGGATCTAATCACTGTTTTTTGTGGAGGGGGAGTACCCAGGACTCCTTTAAGTTGCTAGGGATGGTGCCAGTAGAGAAAGATGCATTCATTAGTTTAGTTATAAAGGGTGCAAGGTCTCCTGTGGCATCTTTAATGATTTGGGCTGGGCATTTATCTCCCTAACAGTTCGAAGTTATGAGGGAGAGGAGGATTTTTTCAACCTCAAGAATTGAGACTGCAAAAGTAAAACATTGTTATGGTTTATGGGAAAGCAAAGGAGTACTAGCCGGTGTGTCGATATTAGGTAGGTTAGTTTTTTTTGTCGGCGATCTTAAACTGAAGCATGGTGACTTTGTTGGTTAAGGCATTCTGTATATTAGAACACCAGATTTTGTCCTTCACACAGTTGTCTGACACAGGAACCGGTGCTCAAGCTCTTTTAGGATTACAAATAGTTCCTTTGTACTTCAAGTTTGCTTGAAGAATCCTATTGTTGTACGTTTCCTGCTTGGTCAGAAGTATTTCTTTCTTATAAAGGGAAGAGATATTGATAAGGTTAGATCTGTTTTCATCAGAGGGTAAGTGCCTCCAAATGAAATAAACAAGAAATAAAATATCAATATCAATATCAGACTTCACATTTTTTATTTCCCGCTCTCAAGGTTTTGAGGTGAGGAGTGAACCAAGATTTCAAGTGTGCTCTGGGTTTACTTTTCCTCAATTTTAAAGGGGCAATGGTATCTAAGGCTTCAATCATAGTTTTATTATATTCGTTTACTAAGGTAGTAGGATCAGTAGTATCTGGTAGTGAGTTAAGGGTCGGTAATATTAGGGGTAAGAGCTTATCTGCCATGATGTTCTTTTTATTCCTCGTTAGGGTGGGATGAGCAAGTAGGTTATTTTTGGTTGTGAGAGTTTTAGCTGCTAGTGAGAATGCTACTAGATAGTGGTCTGTCCATAACTGTGGAGTTATGGCAGTGATTGTGGCATTGCAGTTATAGTCTGCCACCCACAGTGAAATCAGGGTCACCCTGCGTCCCCAAAGCATTGATACCACCAAGATAAACCTCCCTTCCCCATCTCGCACTACCTTGAGCTCTTTTAGGGGAGTGCCCTTGCGCACCAGAATGGTGACCCCGCGTTTCTTCAGGCTACTAGAAGCGCAACATCTTGTGGGATAAAGCCTATTGTTAAGGCGAAATTTGTCTGCAGGTTGGAGGTGGGTTTCTTGGAGTAAAAAGAGTGCAGAATCGAGTGTCGCTATTCTGCGGAACAATGCATTGCACTTTAGGGGGGAATTCAAGCCTTGAACATTGAGGGTAATACATTTAAAGTCTGGGGTCGCCATTTTGAGATCGCTCAAGCCTTTGTGACATGCTAAGTGAATTTATTCCCTCCAAGTAAGGGTCCCCTCCAAGTTCCCCCACCCTCGTTTTCCCCGGCTTGGGTGTTACATTTGTGTATCGATCTGGGGTGACGTGGTGGTGCGGCGAAGGGGTCCAGATGAAGGCCCTCGACGAGGACCAAGAGCTGCTCAATGGCCTATGAATGGCAGGTTGTGTGTGGGCCCGCAAGACAGGCCTTGTGGTAGTGTGCCCAGAAAGCATTATGAAAGTAAAACAAACAAGAAAAAAAAACCTAAACCGTTACAGAAAAGGCTCCTAGTGGCCTCATTTTCTTAACCAACATTGACAAACCGTCAACAGTCGCAGGCGTAATCAACCCAGGGCGCCCGAACATTGCTATCTTTCATGTCCTCTATCCTCTGCGGATTCCAGTTGCTGTCTGGCACTCAATATAACGTTCTTCCCTGATGGGCAGTTTCCGCTGCAGCTCCTGTTCATGGATGGCTAGTGTTTTGCCAGTGCAGAGGGTCGGTATTGATCCCTCTAATCCCAAGCTCTAATTGAAGGCGGCAGGACTCCCAAACAGCGCGGGGGCCACCATAACTTTCATGCTCTCACTGCTTGCCCCCCTGTACTTCCACAGCCTCACTGAGAAGGGCCACCCACGTAATGGCTTCTGCTACTCATCTATGCCTGCAGGCAAGTGTGGGTGGTGAAACAAATTGAAGCAGGTCCATCTGGCCAGGCCCAAGAGAGTCCCTCACTAACCCAGGACATTCGGAGCATACAGCATCAATAGCCGGAACAGGGCATGGCATGCTGCCTAGCCACAGCCCCTCAAGGATTTTCAATTTTTACTGCAAGCTGCCTGCTTGTGCATTTTCAACATCAACGGAAGTTGTGCAGGACCTGCTGATTTGTTCATACCTGGAAAATCACCTGGCAATGCATGACCGTGTTGACTCCCATTGCAATCCGTCTCCTTCGCATCCCAGTGGTGTCCTGAGGTCTCCTGAATTGCAGACAGCATCTTTTCTTTGTTTGGCTGTTGAGCTGGAAGGTGTCTGGAACCGATACCTAAGCACCATGATGTACAAACAAAATGCCTTGTCCAAAAAGGGCCTTTGCAATCGCAACCCCTGGACGTTCCTCGACCAGACCAAGAACAGAAGACTATTTAACCCCAACAGATTCCAGAACCTCAGCAGTGGTCTCTGGAGGAATCAGAGTCGGTGGGTTTGGGGGTTAGCATACCTCTTCCTTTCCCCCTGTTATCCATAGGATTACATGGGCATAATATCTTGTCCCTAAACTACTCTTCCTTGACTTTGGCTGGTGGAGGCCTGGTCAAGGGTCCCATCCTAGGCCTATACCAGTGTCTGTAATTGAGGTACCTAAACTTTAATTACATTTTTATCATAACTACTGGCCTCTTCTAAACTTACCTGTGAAGTATAACTTTGAAACTGGTGACTTTAGGGCACAAGGCCACCAACCTACATAGGGCTAGACTAATTAAGTATTAGGGGAAACATTTGCCTGCGTTTCACTGTTTATTGAAGTATATGCTTTCTTTCTTCTCCTAAGGACGAATGTATATAGCTGTTTTTTCGTAAGTGTGTGACAATATTTGCCTAGACGTTATACTTGCTTAGGGTGTATTTTAAAAGCCTAATAAATTAATGTATATTTGTACACGCACCTGTCTAACTTGAATTATTGGTGGTGTTCTGTGTGAGTTCATTTTAGCCTTAGACAACTCTCACGGCTCTCCTGAGACTAAAGCTTGCTGCTCTGCTTACCTTGATTGGGTTTGGATAAAATCTCAGTGTCTCTTTGTACACCATAATAGGGGGGACAAATCCCCCCCCCACAAGGTTGATTTTGGAAATCCACGTTAATAGGTGCAAATGGTGTCCCCCTTCCCCTTTGCTGATCTACTCTCATGCTGTGATGCTGACGAGGCCTACCTAAGGCTGGATCTGCCAGTGAGCCTGCGGTTTTGCTGTCTGCATTATTTGGCCTGGTCTCACATTGGCAGAGGTGTGTACCCCCTCTATCCTTAAGTGGTGAGGCCACTGCGTCTGAATGCTTGTGCTGTCTCTGCCTACTTGTCTGGATTTGGCCTAGTTCAGCCATAGTGGCGGCCTTTCATTGTTGCAGCCCCAAACAGGTTAATTGGGAGAGTGGGGAGGTGGGGTTTCCCGGCATAGATGTGGTTTGGGCAGTGCTCTCTGGAGTTAATTCTTCTGCACACATATGGAGGTGCTGTATTATTCTTTCCAGGAGACTTGGGAGATAGACCTCCCTCCCAGAATTAGATGTATACACCTTGTTCAAAAGTTAGTGCCATAAAGAATTGGAGAGGAAGATGCTCGGGGGCCTAATGACTTCTGTATCAACTGCCATAAAAAGGAATATTAAAAATTGCAAGTATGATTCTGTCAACCTACTTATCTCAATTGTGCACATTGGGAGGGTAAATCCCTTGTACATCATAACAGTTTACAAAGCAGTGGCCTCTAGACCGCCAACAAATCTCCTACAGGCACTTCAGTGGCACTTTTCTGAAATGTTGGGCACTAACACACTTCCAGTGCTGCATATAATACTAGGCGAAGACTATACTCTTACCAAAAGATTATGGATGAAAAGAAGAATGAACTATGCGAAACCCCAACATCAGAATTGGCTGATGAATGGGTGTGTTCAGGGGCTCGTGCCCTAACCTTGTATTTAATTGAAAATGGTTTGAGGACAAGTAATGGCTTCCTATCAGCTCAGTAATCTAGGAAATCTAACAATTTCTGGACCAAGAAGATCATCAATAATTGATTATTTTATCGTAAGTGCTAATTTATGTCCGCAACGGGTAAAAATGATTGTCATCATTTGAATGGCGAGTGATCACAATCTATTGTTACTTTCATTAAAGCTGGATAAGGAACGTTGGGGTAACTGAGTTGTTTACATAGAGGGTTGTGGTAGGTCAGAATCAGGAGACGGACAAGGAGGCATGAATTTCACAAGTTTTGTTCTCTCTTCAAGTAAGAAGGCCTAGTCTTTCCCCAAGCCTTTATTACTAATCCCTACTGTATACAAAAGAAAGCCAAAAGAGGTGCTTGCCAAGATGGCTAAACAGAAATGCAGCCCTGTGTCCTTCATCCTACCCTAACCTGGTTTCTTTCGCTACTTTTTGAAAAGAAAACCTATTACAACCCAGACATACTTTAGGCCATTAACTAAATAAAGGGTGGCTGCTGGCTTCTGAATTGTGTTTCTCTCACTCTCTCTCGCCATTAACTAAATAAAGGGTGGCTGCTGGCTTCTGAATTGTTTCTCTCTCTCTCGCCATTAACTAAATAAAGGGTGGCTGCTGGCTTCTGAATTGTGTTTCTTTCTCTCTCTCGCCATTAACTAAATAAAGGGTGGCTGCTGGCTTCTGAATTGTTTCTCTCTCGCCATTAACTAAATAAAGGGTGGCTGCTGGCTTCTGAATTGTGTTTCTCTCACTCTCTCTCGCCATTAACTAAATAAAGGGTGACTGCTGGCTTCTGAATTGTTTCTCTCTCTCGCCATTAACTAAATAAAGGGTGGCTGCTGGCTTCTGATTTGTGTTTCTTTCTCTCTCTCGCCATTAACTAAATAAAGGGTGACTGCTGGCTTCTGAATTGTTTCTCTCTCTCTCGCCATTAACTAAATAAAGGGTGGCTGCTGGCTTCTGATTTGTGTTTCTTTCTCTCTCTCGCCATTAACTAAATAAAGGGTGGCTGCTGGCTTCTGAATTGTGTTTCTCTCACTCTCTCACTCTTGTCCCCACTCGGGGGCCTTTCTTTTGTTCCCACTCGGCGGCTTTTCTCACTCTGTCCCCACTCTGGAGCGTCTCTAGTCTCTCCCCGCTCCAGGGCTTTTCTTTGTCTCTCTTGCCTTATGTCCCACCTCCCGGTCCATTGGAAACACTGCTTACCTGTTTTATGATGGGCGGTGCTCATTGGGAGGCTTGTGTGGTCTGTGTAGCGCTCCTGTCTCCTTAGCTCCATTTACATGACTCTTCTGCTCAGGGCCACCAGCTCTTCTTCGTTCCCGGTCTCTTCGCTTCGAGACCTGTGAGCACTTTCTCTCTGGGCTCTTTCCTCGGCCCTCCAATACACTCTGCTCTTGCTCATTTTGCAATGCGGCCCGTCTCCCGTCTCCCATCTGTGAGGCCCCACTGCACTTGCCAGGTGTGCACTGTGTCCAAACAAAAGGCACTATCCGACTCCAGGGTGGAGTGGGAAGTAACAGTATTAAACCTTAAACTGTTCCCAGCAGGAATGATTGTAGAATTTCTATTACTTAATTGACTTCATTTAGGCATTTTCTGTATATTTCATTAATATTATACTAGCCATAACCATATCTCAACACAATTTGTCAAAATATGATAAATCAAACAATATTTCATAAAGGTAGTATATACAAGGAATGAATAAACCACAGACGAACACGGATATACACAGTAAGGAAGAGAAAGAATCAAAACTGCACATAAAAAGCTAAATTACATGTAAGGCAGTCAGGGCCCTGGTTTATGGTTTAAATAACACAGGTCTCCTACTGAGTAGGAGCAGTTTCTTTAGTGTTTAGGTGTGCACTGTGGCCTTCGACGCCTTGTCTGGCATCCATTCCTCCTGCCTGCCACACCCCTTGCGTGTGCTGCAACCTCCTTGAACTCTGTGGGCCTTGTGGCTCCTATGATTTGATTGGTCCCAAGAGGCTGTTATTTCAGCTTTTCTTCGGTTTCCCACAAAGATCGAGTATAATGTGGGTCAGAAGCCATGCCAGTTGTTAGAGGGGCCATAGGGTTACTGTGCACCTTAGTTCCTAATTACCCCATGCAGGTGTTAGTTTCTGGGTGCAAGGGGGTTTGTTGACTTAAGTCCCTCTCTGGGATTTTCCTGACCCCTTAGCAGTCATCTCCAGGGGATCCCATGTACCCTGTCCCCTAGTGGATTTTAAGCATAGCAGGCTCTCCACCCTAGTCCCACATGGAGTGGGTTTCCCTTGGGGGGGGGGGGGAGAGGGACCAATTCCCCGGATTCGTCACACAACTCTCTAGGAATCCAAAAGAAAAGCCCTTACTCGCCACTTCGACTAAAGTAAAGCTAATATGGCTGCCAAGCGATTTCCTTGTCTCCTTGTGATGTCATTTTTAAGCAAGGATTTCATTTTTATCAGTTATACATTTCAATAAGTTCTGTTCCATAACCCTAAACCATCACCGTCCATGCATCTGTATTTACGCCCTGCATAAACTTAATTGGCTCAGTGTTTTATGAATGACTGTTGTATTCCTACTCCTACATTAAAAAAAAATTTGAATCTCTGAGCTAGTACTAGTGAACTACAGTTTTAAAAACAATGTGTCTAGAGAAATATAAATGCATTCGTGTTTTACTTTCATTTGCAGGCTCTGCTGTGTGGCCTGCTTGTTATGTGTCCAGAAGATCCCCTAACGTTTTTGGAAGAGAAGATAAAAGAACTTATAGCGAACGGTCCGGGAAGCATTTCATGGTAAGTAGATAACATTTGTAAGAGCCTACAGGTGGGATTCTAAAGTAGGATGGCACACTAAGTGAAATTGTTGCACAGAGCGTCATATTGTTTATGCCGCACAGCCTACCTTGTTGAATTTAGTTGGTTGCTGCATTCCTTTTCTGTTCTGCTTCCTCTATCCCCCCCTTCCCTACCTCCTGCATCAATTTCCTTTCCTGTCTCTTCTTTCCATCTCCTCTTCTGCTCACCATCTTGGCGCACACTTAGATTCCTCTCTTTCATTTTCTCTACACATCTCCTTACTCTCTCGTTCCTGCCTGGCCCACCATTGTAACATCCCCAAGGTAAGGCCTTTTCTTACTTTCCAGGCCACTAAGTTGTTAATTTCCTCTCCTACCTTTTCCCACCTTTTTTTACGGCTCCTGCCTCCTCCTCCTTGGCCTCCCTCCTTCTCGTCTTAGTCCTCTCAAGTCTATTTTTAACTCTGCTATTCGTCGTCTCTGGTCTCTTTCACCTTGCAATTCCATTGCCCCTGCTTTGTCCTCTCTTCGCTAGTTACCTTTTCACTCTAGTCTTAAGTCTTTGCATGGTCCTTAAATCTCTTTAAAATCTTCTCCTTCTACCTTTCTTCCTTGGTGTCTTTTTACTCGCCCCTCCCCCCCCGCCCGCCCGTACTCTCCCGTGGTCTGCATCTCTCTTCCTCCTAACTGTTCCTTGTCCACCCTGTGCCAGTCTAGTTTTTGCTCTTTTTCTTTACTAGCTCCCTTTCACTGGAACGCGCTCCCACTCTCCCTTCATTCTATTTCTTTGTACCCTCTATTTCGCTCTAACCTCAACGCTCATTTGCTATAGTTTTATTTCGGTTAATTTGTCACTTTCCCATTAATTGTACTTGAAGTGACTATATGTACAGCGCTTACAAATACTTGCAGAGCTAAAAATGTTACAAGCCTGGTGCAATTTGATGAATCAATTTATTTGTAAGACTAACAACATCTTGACATACATCAGTAGAATTGCCCCTGTAAATATACTGGCAACAGGCATTCTGTGAGGAAAAGACTTGCCCGACTTTGCACACAAGTCGGGTGCTAAGGCAGTCTAGACCCTAGCTGGACTGTATCCTTCAAGCACAAAGAAGTTAAGCCTACCCAAGGACCAGAACCACTGACGGAACGCCCCAAAAGCTGGAGGTGAAGCGATCGGATGGGTAGCTGGTTGGAGAACCCAGATGCACAGTAGCCTGGTCAGTGGTTTACTGAGGCTGTGGATAAGAGTGAGCCTATTAGGAATATATCCAGGTAACGAGCTAACCTCTCCTTCCCTTCCCAGTACTTTAGGATCCCATATTCCTCAGCATCTACCAAGAAGGGTGGGTCCGGCGGGCCGCACGCAGCGATCTTCCAGCATGACAGGCTTTGTGGGGTAAAATTCATCTACTAGGCAAGAGCACAAGGAATCGAGAAGCAGAGGAACATGGGCCAGGGCAAGTAGGTGTATAACGGGCCAAACAGAGAAGTGGATAAGCAAGGCTTGCGAGGCATCCCTGGTCTGTGTGCACGCGCATTTGCATTCAAACCAGTTCTGTGAGTTATGTTATGTTATTTTGCATTTATATAGTGCCTTATATACCATTGGTATGGTCTGAAGGCGCTGGTAGGTTGAACGCCCTTGGGAACCGAAGTTCGGGTCAGTAGAGAGAGTAGAGAGAGTCCAAAGGTGCGTGTGCGCACCAGGTATGTGTGCAGCTGGTGCGGAATTCGTGTGGTAGCTGCTTCTTAGCGGTAGGTGTGGTGGTTGATCAGGAGTATGTGTTCGCTCTGGCAGGATTTATCCAGACCGAGTGTGGCTGCGTTAGGCCTGAGGAGAACGCCTGGCTGGGGGTGTGAAACCAGCAGTGTTTACTTAGAGTGATGGGGAGTGAGCGGGAGATGTTGATATGAGAACAGTTATACCGAATGGTGTCATAGTATCTCTGTGTTCTAGTTGAGTGGTGGTGTAGAGAAGAGAGTAAGCGTGGGGTGTGGTATGATATATGTTCTTTCAAATGTTCCCTGCATTTCAAAGCATATTATGCGATCAGGTCCGTTCTATGCATTTTTATTCATTTCAGGCGTTCAAGATTGCCCTACACACTCCTGTCTGCTCGACACACTCACGCACTCTAGTCCACCTTGCGTGCTCTAGTCTATCCCTCATTCTCCAGTGTGCCCCATTCCATACGCATGCGCTCCTGTCTTCCCCACGCATGCACTCCTGTCTGATGATGAGTCTTCAGAAGCAGACACATGCTTGAAAATTAGGGCTTAAGTCTGGCAAGCCACATGCACAAGGAGTAGCTGCCAATGGGAGGTGTCGGGCAGAACAGGAAGGTGAGTGGGCAGGATGGTTACTATGTATGCCGGTAGCAGCTGCTGACCAGAGGGAGCAGGGCCACAGCTGGAGCACCTAAATAATGACAGACACATTTTTCAAGAGCAGCTGCCAGCAGGAGTGGGATAAGCGCAAGCTGAGAGAGGTCAGAAAATGGTGGCTGCGGATGGCAAGAACAGCTGCCAAGGGGAGTGGGGTTAGCCGGGGTTGGAGGGTAGGCAAGATGGCTGATGAGTATGCCTGGAGTAGCCACCGCAATAGTCATAGACTGAAGAGCAGATACGGCGCAGCACAGAAGCACTGAGTTGGTGAAAACAAGAATGTGGTGGCCCCTAAATAGGAACGCACACAGCATGCATCAGTGCCTCCCCTGCTGCAGGAGCGCCTTCAGACCTGCATGCCGGGGAAACTGGCACATTATACATTATCCAAGTCATCTTCAATGATCCCCCTGTTCATTGTGACAGCTTCCATCTCCTAAATGGGAACGCACACAGCTTGCATCAGTGCCTCCCCTGCTGCAGGAGCGCCTGCAGACCTGCATGCCGGGGAAACTGGCACATTATACATTATCCGAGTCATCTTCAATGATCCCCCTGTTCATTGTGACAGCTTCCATCTCCTAAATGGGAACGCACACAGCTTGCATCAGTGCCTCCCCTGCTGCAGGAGCGCCTGCAGACCTGCATGCCGGGAAACTGGCACATTATACATTATCTAAGTCATCTTCAATGATCCCCCTGTTCATTGTGACAGCTTCCATCTCCTAAATGGGAACGCACACAGCATGCATCAGTGCCTCCCCTGCTGCAGGAGCGCCTGCAGACCTGCATGCCGGGGAAACTGGCACATTATACATTATCCGAGTCATCTTCAATGATCCCCCTGTTCATTGTGACAGCTTCCATCTCCTAAATGGGAACGCACACAGCTTGCATCAGTGCCTCCCCTGCTGCAGGAGCGCCTGCAGACCTGCATGCCGGGGAAACTGGCACATTATACATTATCCGAGTCATCTTCAATGATCCCCCTGTTCATTGTGACAGCTTCCATCTCCTAAATGGGAACGCACACAGCATGCATCAGTGCCTCCCCTGCTGCAGGAGCGCCTGCAGACCTGCATGCCGGGGAAACTGGCACATTATACATTATCCGAGTCATCTTCAATGATCCCCCTGTTCATTGTGACAGCTTCCATCTCCTAAATGGGAACGCACACAGCTTGCATCAGTGCCTCCCCTGCTGCAGGAGCGCCTGCAGACCTGCATGCCGGGAAACTGGCACATTATACATTATCTAAGTCATCTTCAATGATCCCCCTGTTCATTGTGACAGCTTCCATCTCCTAAATGGGAACGCACACAGCTTGCATCAGTGCCTCCCCTGCTGCAGGAGCGCTCGCATGCCTGCATGCCGGGAAACTGGCACATTATACATTATCTAAGTCATCTTCAATGATCCCCCTGTTCATTCTGACAGCTTCCACCTCTTGGTGCATTCAGAAGTATGTTGAGACTGCCCAGCCTTTGCAAGTGCAGGGGATGATTGCATTGCGTTGCGTTACACAGATGCGCATTCCAGGTTCAGTACCATTACAAGTGTAACAACCGTCAAGGGCGCTGAGCCGTTTTTTTTGCTATGAACAAGCATGTAAACGAACGTATTGCTTCTCTGATCCTGCGTATACAATCCAACCTGACGCTACCTCACGTCGTTATTCGTTTGTATGTCCTATGAATTATCATTATGTGTTCAACTAACATTATGTAATACATGTGTCGCTGCCAGACCCCCATTGTTATGTATGAAGCAGTAAACAAATTTGTAAACAATGGAAACATGTAATCATCCTAATGCCACTAACTGTAGTAACTGTCTCCCCCTATGGTATATTGTGTAGTCCAGGAACAGAGAATCGCTTAGAGCTACAAGGCCATCTCCCCCTCCCCCCGTCAAGGCCCGCCAGGGCTTGCTCGTGTTCGAACAGCACAGCCTTACCTCCCCACATTCCTGCTGGACCCGCTTCAAGTATTTACCTCACCCATGTCAGAGGCCGCCATAGTTTGGCCAAGTGAATTATGTACAACCTGGTCCTAAATTCCACCGCCTAGAGGGGCCAGAGATGTGCCCTTACTGATCCAATAGTACTCCAGTTCACCCCAAGTTAATGGGCCATAGAGACAGTTATTCACCCCTGTACTAACATATTGTAAAGCAATCTCTCACCACATCTAACAAAATAAAATGACAAGGTAGCTCACCCCGTGCCCTCTGACAAGACATCTGGACTTATGACACTCGGTCGATAGGTCAAAAGCAATTTTACACTGATGTATTGGTGAAGTTTCACATTGCATGTTGCTTCTCCTGTCTCTCATGTGATCGTAGATTAACCTATTGTAGGATTTGCAGGACAACTCGAGTCATATAATGTGATGAGTGTTTGTGTGTGTGGCCACAAGGGCAAAGTGTTAGTGCAGCCACCAATCATCAACACAGACTGCGTCTGGCCTGGCAGCTCCACCCCGACGAGCCAAGCTGACCCGTCCACCCCACATTGGCAACACGCAGATGTCCACCAATCCTGGAGCAGCTCATCGATACACCACCTATAGCTTAGTCAACCCCACCCAATCCCCGAGACTTTTGTGCCCCCTATAGCTTACAGGATTTATGATGTAGTTTTGTAATAAATATGACTGTCTTTGCTATTGTCAGACAGAGCGCTCTCGGAGCGTGCAGAGTCCTTTGCATGCCCTATATTGATTATATAAAAAAACCCTTTTACATCACCCGCACTTGGTCCTGGTCTCATTCCCTCCTGGGGTGTGTCCTTTGTTGCCTCTCATTGCGGGGAGGTTACTTCCTTATGGGGGCGCTTGCTTTCAGTGGTGACCCCACGTGATTTGTTTTGTATTGTCCCCTTTTGGCATGAGAAGTTCCTGGCGGCAGTGGAGACGCACGGTTCGCCCGCTCAAGAGAGCTGCCCGCCTACGGCAACTGATACACTAAGACGTGCACACGCAGTAGGCCAAAGGGTACGGGTCCCGTTCCAAAAAACCTTAGTACCGCTCGCCAGAGCCGGGGGGCGGCCATTGAGTGTGAGGCAACGCCGCCTGAACAGACCCTGTCCGGAGAATCTCAGATCAAGACGGGCACGTGAGTATTAAGTGTGAGTGATCATAAAAGGAGAAGGCGGGGAGCCAGATTATACGAGGTCAGTCAATGGGTACTTTCCACTATTGATACTATTTTCTTTCTCTGCAAATGGCCATTAGGATAATAAGGTGAAATAAGGGAAAATAAACACGGGAACCTAGCTCTGCAAAGGGGTAGAAGGCGGTGACGGGAACCTAGCTCTGCAAAGGGGTAGATAGCATAGTGCTATCTTGACTAGTACTGTGAAGTTGAATAGTGGAAAATAAAATAAGAGTGTCTGAAGAATAGGGAGACACAGTGTATACATTAGAAACTTCTTCTTTCTTCTTCTTTATTCTGGGTACATCGATACTAGAAAAAGTGTTATAATTTCAAAAGGTTAAGGGGGAGAAATTGGGTGTGGTTCAGGAGGCCTTGTAAAGATAGAAGTACAGAGCAAGAAAAGGGAGAGTCAATGTTATATGTTGTATGTTAAAGGTTTGTTAAACGTCTGTTTCATGTTGCATGTGCTTAGCTATTCATATTTCCGAGAATTGAATTGTAAAGAAATTATGTTGAATTAATGATACTAGATAGTTCTGTGGTATGGTCATTTTAAGTATGACCCGGTAAGAATTTAAGATTGTGGACAAACATTTTTTAACATCCAAGAATTATTAGAAATAAGAGCTACGCACACACATAAGTTACAGTGACAGTCATAAACAACATAGACAGGCGACCAACAAGAATATAATATGGGGCGGAAACACCCCTGGCCCACATTTCCAAAAATCTACCTGGTTATGCAGACCGTATAAACAAGTACAATGACCAATGGGTCACGGAATTGAAAGGAGAGGGGCTACCCCAGGTATGGCCACAAGGAGGCTCATTTGATAAAAGTGTCTTGGATATGGTAGCCACGTGCATATTCATAAAATACAAAGGAAAGCATTTCCATAATAGGAGAGAGATATTAGATCTGTGGAGGCTGTTAGAGGAAGTTCCTCCGCTCAAAAAGAAAGACATAGCGCCCGACCAGCCCACCACCACTCCCTCAGCAGCATGTGTGAATGAGGGTGAGAGTAAGGAGAGAGAAGGGTCCATAGAAGTAACACGGCTGTATGCCCTCCTAAACAAACCAGTGCCAGCAGAAGGGTATAGCGATCCTACGTATGTGCCCACCACTGCCCCTACAGCTGCCCCACGACCAACTGCACCACCACCATATGAGTGCCCTAGACAGAATGGACAGGTAAGTACCCCTGCAGTAGACATTGAGAAACTAACAGAGGATTTAGACTCTAGGCTCTCAATGGCCAGAGATGAGCTATCCAGAATAAGAAATATATGTGAACAGAGTGGGACGAGCGCTGCAAGAACAGAACAAACGCCTAGGGCGCATACGCTCGACGGTGGAGTGGCAGTGGTATCGTGTAATGTCTTCAGCCAAGGGGGGAACACGAGACACCCAGCATAGGACAGCCCACAGGGAGAACTTGCATGTCCTGTACTATCTACGACCTACAATGCGGCAGAGGAACCATTGATGGGGGCGCAGATAGGGAATAAACAGTTCATATTTATGGTGGATTCGGCTGAAAAATCATGCTTGCGTGAAGGCCGGTTTCCGCTATCTAATCGTAAATTGGAGAGGCAGGGGTTCTCTGGGGCTGTTGTCGAAGTTCCTTATACAGAAGATTTGGATGTCACCGTAGGGGGAAAGACAGCAGGGGCACCCCTATTATACTACGAAGAGTCACCAATTAACTTATTGGGTAGGGACCTTCTCAGTAAGCTTAATATGACTATCTCATTCACAGAACGAGGTATAGTCTGTTCAACTCCAGGGATCTGCCCTATGCGTGTAATGCTGGTGGTGCAAGTGCGAGCAACAGCACCAGAAGTGCGCGGCATACTGGTGGACCCTGATGTGTTCATTCAAGGGCTAAAAACACTAGCACGAGTGGTCCCAGAATTGAAAAATTTAGAATGGAGAGTACCCGCAGAGTTCATCCATCGACCAATAGCACGCTCAGAGATCGTGCCCAGGACAGTGATGTCACTAGATCTGCATGCAGTTCAGATCTCAGCCAAAAGAATAGCCGTCATTGCAATGGACATACACGGCTGTGAATGGCGCCCGGTATTGTGCATCAATGCCAACATTGCATTGCGCGATCTATCAGATGAGGACCTTTTTTCAGACTCAGAAAGTGATGGTGAAATAATAATGGAAATAGCGATAACCTTGTGATATCATGATACAGGAAAGACAACTGCCTGTACAGCTAATGGCACTGGTAAGAGCCCCTGCTTCCTTCTTCGATGATGACATGAAAGCAGTGCCCAGTAACCTGTGGTCCACAGGCCCTCATGATGTGGGACTACTGCATGGGGTCACACCAGTTAAAATGAAACTCCAACCTGGAGCCATATTACCCTGGGTAAAACAGTACCCCCTGTCCCGGGAAGCAGAAGAAGGGATAAAAGAGACGATTGGTGCATTACTGGCTCAAGGAATAATAGTGCCCTCAAACTCGCCATGTAACACTTGTATTTACCCGATTAAAAAAGCAAAAGGTGGGGCATGGAGGATGATCCAAGACCTGCGCCCCCTCAATGACATCATCTAAAAAGAATTCCTGTTAGTCCCTAACCCGGCATCCATCCTGTGCAGCATCCCAGAAAATGCGTCACGTTTCACAGTTTTTCTCAATACCGCTTGCAGAAGAGTGCAGATATTTAACAGCATTTACATTGGGGGAAAAAGATATGAGCACTGCATGTTACCCAGGGATACTGCAAAAACCCCAGCATATTCAATCGCATCCTGCATGAAGATTTAGGGAATATGTCAGCAGAAAGTGTGATTATTCAATACGTAGATGATTTACTCATCTGCGCAAAAAATTAGGAAGGATGTAGAAAAGACTCCATTGCTCTCTTGACATTGTTGGCCCACAAGCGTTACAAGGTTGACAGAGGGAAACTGCAGTACTGACACCGAGAGGTGTTGTACCTGGGACAATTGATATCACAGGACGGCAAGAAAATAATACCAGACGGAGTAGCTGCCATCACAGCAGTGGAAATAACAAAAACAGTAAAGGAAATGCAAACATTTCTCGGCATGTGTAATTACTGCCGAGCATGGATATTAGATTATGCAGCATATACAAGACCATTATTGCAGGCACTCAAGGAGGCCCAACGAGAGAACACAGAAATACAATGGTCCGCAGAGCTAAGTGACGCGTTCACGTCACTCAAGGAATTGATCTCAAGCACACCCATGCTTGCGAACCCAGATTACGAGCACAAGTTCTACTTGTTCTCTCACTGTAAAGGGACCCTCATGACAGCAGTACTAACACAAAAGACATCCCTGGGACACAAGCCCCTCGCTTATTACAGTGGCACACTGGACGTAGTAACGCAAGTACAATTTGCCTGCGAGCAATCTCTCGTAGCCGCAGCGTTCGCCATTGAAAAAAGTGCAACAATAGCGATGGGGTGCTCCGTGACCCTATTTGTGGAACATTCCTTGTTTGCTATCTTGGAAAGATCAAAAAGCACACTCACAACGCAAAGAGCCACTGCCTACGAGATACTCTGTCTAGTGCAAACATACACATAGTAAGATGTAAAACAGTGAACCCCACAAGATTCATCACAGAACCATGCACATTGGAAGACATGCAGGCGCACGACTGTGCTACATACATGGGGGAAAGCACTGTGGTGAGCGAAAATGCATTAAATGAAGGAGAAGTATTCTTTATAGATGGATCAGCATCAATAAACCCAGACACAGGTGAAAAGCATGTAGGAATAGCTGTTATAAGGATGGAAGAAGGTGATTACGAAGTGATAGTACAGCAGCGCCTACCTGCCCATTACTCAGCTCAAGCAGCAGCACTCGCCGCACTAATTGAAGCATTACATGCAGCAAAAGGGTGTGCAGTCACAATTTACATGGACTCAGCATATATGACCACTACCGTACATGGCGGGCTGGCAAGGTGGGGACGGAGGGGGTTCCACAGGGCTGATGGGTCACCTGTACAACATGCAGAACTCCTCAAAGACCTTATTGAAGCACTAAAGGACCCCACCATGGAAGCCATAGTGAAGTGCCAAGCCCACACTACCAACACAGATGTTATCTCTTTGGGAAACGCGGCGGCGGACGCTGCAGCTAAGGAAGCCTCTTATCTAGTGAAAGAATTGCCAGCTGAGTACTTAGTACACAAACAGGTAGAGGAAGACCTCCCAGATGGCTATAATGCCATGCCCGTGTCACAAATACTGGAGTTACAGGAAAGAGCAAGTGAAGAAGAGAAACAGCTGTGCGAAAAGAGGGGATGTAGCCAGTCAGCAACTGATCTTTTATGGCATCAAAATAACACGGGAAAAGTGGTAATGCCAGTCAAACTCTTAGAAATAGCATTCCAACAATTACACTTTCCCGCACACAATGCAAAGCAACATATTTCCGCAGAGATACAAGAAGATTGGTTTGTCCCAGGGTTACAGGAGCAGATATCTGTCATGAACCATGGACATAGCCCCTTCTGGTCTTCCTGGTCCAGACGGAGAGAGTTCTCCTTGATACTTCCAACATGGCCGTGCCCAGTGCCGTGTTCCGTACTAGCCTGTACGTCGGACACGGCACGTTCTATAAATGGGCCACGCCCCCGCGCCTCCGCGCGTCTCAACGCTATCTCTAGGTAGTGTCTCGATGTGTGTGTGCTGCTCGGCGTTACCCTTCCAAGTCCCTGGCCAACTCCCTTATTCTTTCTTCCCTTTTCCCCTGTTTCCAGTATCTCTTACCTTTCTTCGATCCTCTTCTTGGACGTCCTGGAACACGCGACTTCCTGGAACTTTGAACGCTCGCGCTGGAGTCAGACTCGACTCGCGCGCACTTATACAAGTCCCGGTCCGGCCGGGAGAAGGAGTCCTCTGCGGAACGCCACAAGAAGAGAACTCAGGTGAGCCGGGGGGAAACCTTTGACAGATTGAGACGCCAAACGATCAACACTGATACCGCTGTGGAGAAAGCAGTCCAGGACCACATGCGCGGCATGCAGGAGCTAACAACCGAGGTACAGAACTTAAAGGCAGAGAACGCAGCCTTGAAACAATTAGTGCTGTCACGTGACTCTGCTAATAAGGAAAGCGTGATACTGGGTGGAGTGGTAGACAAATACGATGGCTCGCCAAAATCCTTACGTGGATTTCTGGATGCCTGCTTGGTGCATTTTACATTCAAGCCCTATTATTTTTCAACTTCCAGGGCCAAGCTGGGCTTCATAATCTCCCATCTTACAGGGAATGCGTTATCTTGGGCCACTCCCCTAGTGAACTCTGGAGACATCCTCCTGGACGATTATGATGCATTTATCCAGGCGCTCAAGTCTATGTTTGACCGCCCCGAACAAGTGTTCAGCGCCCAGGAACGCCTACTTGATTTTCGGCAAGGATCCCAGGATATGCTAACGTTCATTACCAGATTCAAACAGCTGGTAAAGGAGGCTGATTGGGGCCCTGAAGCGAGTTTCACATTATTTCGCAGGGGTCTAAATGACGATATCAAGGATGAATTAGCCAGAGTGGCTCGCCCCAGTGCGTTTCAGGCTTTGGTAGATCTAGCCTTACAAATAGACTTTCGTATCCAGGAAAGAAGGGCTGAAAGGAAAAAGGCTAAGACTGCCTTTCAACGGACCCCTCCGGAGTCGACTGTGAAATCCGATCCTGTCTCAACCCCTGATAACGACTCCGAATCAATGCAAATAGGTGCCTTTCGTGGGCCAATTACTCCACAAGAAAGGATGAGAAGAATTCACACCGGCCTGTGTATGTATTGTGCCTCAGACAAGCATCTCGTTAGAGAATGTCCTTTAGCCCCTCCACGGCGTTCGGGAAACGCCAGCTCCCGGCCCTAGATGGAGCGAGGTTTCGGGAGAAAGATGTCTGCTCCACATCAATCACATCCTTGAACTCTCCTGGACAGAATAACCTGGTGGTGCTACAGGCCTTTCTATCGCCCTCCAAGCACAAGACCTATCCCATACTGGCCCTGGTGGACTGTGGAGCTATGGGAATTTTCATTGATCAAGACTGGGTTATCAGACATAAAATACCATATGAGTCACGGAACATTAAACAGCCGGTAGGAGCAATTGATGGGAGACCTCTCTCTTCAGGACCCATAGCCCTACAGACAAAAGAGGTCCGTCTCTCCATAAACCACCACCAAGAGCAGATTACATTCGACATCATCAAATCGGCCCATTACCCAATGGTTCTGGGTATGCCCTGGCTTCAAAGACATAATCCGTACATTAATTGGACAGCAGGGTCATTGTTTCTGGGCTCTGAGTTTTGTATGTCCCACTGTTTATCCCTGGATCTCTCCTTAACACCACCTATTGAACATTCAGGAGAGCAAAAAACCTCACTCATGGTTTCCAACATTGTACAAGTCCCAGAGGTCTACCAAGGATATACTGATGTCTTTTCGACTGCCATAGTCCAGGCTTTACCCCCTCACAGACCCGAAGATTGTGCCATTGAGACAGATCCCTCGGCAGTAATTCCCTTTGGCAGAATGTTTATCCTTTCAGAACCTGAGAAAAAGGCCCTCCGAGAATACCTGGACATCAATTTGGAAAATGGCACCATAAGACCCTCAAAATCTCCAGCGGGTGCCTCATTGTTCTTCGTTCCTAAGAAGGATTCCAAGGAATTCAGACCCTGCCTCGACTACCGTGGTCTAAATCAATGCACCCTCAAAGATCAGTACCCTCTGCCTCTGATTTCAGATATCCTGGAAGCTGTCAGAGGCGACGTAATATTCACGAAGTTGGACCTCCGGGGTGCCTATCACTTAATCCGTATCCGGGAAGGGGACGAATGGAAGACCTCCTTTAGAACGGCCTTTGGTCTCTTTGAATATCTAGTCATGCCCTTTGGATTAGCTAATGCCCCTGCAATTTTTCAACGTTTCATGGATAGGATGTTTTCTGACATGCTTTTTCTCTTTGTCATTGTCTATCTAGAACACATTTTGATTTATTCCAAGGATCCCTTGAAACATGAAGAACATGTCATGGCAGTACTACAATGGCTCCGTGAAAACAAGCTCTTGGTCAAACCTGAGAAATGTCTTTTTCACGTGACTTCAGTTCATTACCTTGGATTCATCCTCAGCCCAGAAGGAGTTGGAATGGACCCTTCAAAGGTAAAGGCCATACTGGCCTGGCCTGCTCCTACATCGGTGAAACAGGTTCAGTCTTTCTTGGGACTTGCTAACTTTTATCGAAAGTTCATTCCTACCTTTCCTGAGCTCGTCCAACCGATCGTTGCTTTGCTGAAGAAGGATGTTCCCTTCATCTGGTCTTCCTCGCAATAGAAGGCTTTTCAACGCTTGAAGACAAGATTTACGCAAGCCCCCGTCCTGGCTCAGCCTGACTTAGATCGCCCTTTCATAGTGGAAACGGATGCCACCAACCATGCCATAGGAGCAGTCTTGAAACAGGTGCTTGAGGACAAGATGGACCACCCAGTGGCTTACCTCTCTAGAACCCTAACAACCAGCGAAACCCATTACTCCGTCCTGGAAAAGGAGCTGTTGGCAATCCGTCAAGCCTTCACAGAATGGCGACATTTACTCCTGGGTGCTAGATATCCAGTCCAGGTCCGTACGGACCATCGAAATCTACAAATTCTCCAATCTATGGAGTGCAGGAACAGTCGTCAGGCGCGTTGGGCCTACTTCTTCGCCCAGTACCAATTCCAAATCACTCATGTTCCTGGATCACAAAACGTGATTGCGGACGCCTTGTCCCGACGTCCTGACTATTTAACCACTGAAGATAGGACCTATCCTACAATGTTTCCCAACACAATCTTTATAGCTCAAGCGATCAACCTCTTGGAAGAGATTCGAGCCAAAACCCAGTCCTCTGACCTCTGGAAGGACGTCTCTATGAAGAATCCCTGGAACTTAAGAATCAAGGAAGGATACTTATTCAAGGACAATGCCTTGGTCATTCCCACACCGAAACTTCAACATAAAATAATAACTCCCTGCCATGATACTTTTCATTCTGGACATCGTGGTGTAACCAACACGCTCCGTCTTATACAAAGACAGTTTTGGTGGCCGGAAATGAAATGCAAGGTACAAGAGTACATCAAGACCTGTACTGTCTGCAGTCAGAATAAGCACGACAATAAGAGACTGGCAGGCCTTCTATTGCAACCTACACTGCCAACAAGACCATGGGAATGTATAGCTACAGATTTCATCGTGGAATTACCACCTTCCCGGGGTTACACGACCATCATGGTAACCATAGACTTGTTTACTCATATGGCACATTTCACGTCTCTCTATAAACTTCCTTCCTCTTCAGAGCTCGCAGGAATTTTCCTAGAACACATTTTCCGTCTTCATGAACTCCCTTCCAAGATCATATCGGACCGAGGACCGCAATATGTTTCACAATTCTGGAAACATCTCTGTCGTGTTCTAGGGATTCAACGCGCTCTTTCATCTGGATATCACCCACAGACCAACGGGGCCACAGAACGTGTTAATCAAACCCTGGAGCAATATCTTCGTTGTTTCGCAACCAAGGTACAGGATGATTGGTCCCTCCTTATACCCTTGGCCGAATTTGCCTATAACAATTCAGATCACTCAGCGATCAACGTTAGGCCCTTCTATTGCAGTCAAGGTTTTCATCCCTCCGTGTTACCTTCAGTTCTACCACATCCAAATCCAGTACCTTCACTTGATTCCTGGATTGAAACTCTCCTCAACATCCACAAGGAAGCCAAGGAACAATTGGGAAAGGCCCAGATTCGCACTAAGCGATATGCTGATTCCAAAAGAAGACCAGCACCCTCCTATTCTATTGGTGACCAGGTCTGGTTGTCCTCGAAACTATTACCACGACATCTACGCCCTAACAAGTTAGCCCCCGATATTATGGTCCATTTTCCATAAAAGAAATCATCAATCCTGTTTCTTATCGGCTCAAGCTACCAGACTCCTGGAAGAGAATACATCCAGTTTTTCACACTTCTCTACTCAAACCCTACATCCACTCCACCCGTAAAACCGGCAGACCCAGTCCTGTGATTGTGGACAATCAGCTGGAATATGAAGTATCCAGAATATGTGACTCCAGGTACAAACGGGGTCGGCTTCAATACCTGGTCGAGTGGAAAGGCTATCCTCCTAGCGAGAGAACATGGGAACCACTATCCAACCTAAACACCCCTCGATTGCTGAGAAGATTCCATCTCATACACCCTTGCAAGCCTGGTGGGACGGGGTTTCGGAGGAGGCATGCTGTCATGAACCATGGACATATCCCCTTCTGGTGTTCCTGGTCCAGACGGAGAGTGTGCTCCTTGATACTTCCAACATGGCCGTGCCCAGTGCCGTGTTCCGTACTAGCCTGTACGTCAGACACGGCACGTTCTATAAATGGGCCACGCCCCCGCGCCTCCGCGCGTCTCAACGCTATCTCTAGGTAGTGTCTCGACGTGTGTGTGCTGCTGGGCGTTACCCTTCCAAGTCCCTGGCCAACTCCCTTATTCTTTCTTCCCTTTTCCCCTGTTTCCAGTATCTTACCTTTCTTCGATCCTCTTCCTGGACGTCCTGGAACACACGACTTCCTGGAACTTTGAACGCTCGCGCTGGAGTCAGACTCGACTCGCACGCACTTATACATGTAACAATCTATGTTCTTTTCAATTCCAAAGGAACGGTGATCACAGTCCTTACTGCAGATATCAGATAAACAACAAGACAACACTAACCTGTTCCAGTAGGAATTCGTAGAGCTGAATGGAAAGCTCACCTAACCTCCTCTCCCCGCGCCGGAGAAACCCAGGTCGAGGAGGGGAAGTCAGGGAAACCCTCGTGGGGGAGAAAACCCTGCCGTGCCAGGAACTCAGAAGAAGCGATGGGCGAGTCTTGATTCCCCAGGAGTGACTTCGGGAGTTGGACTGGCTATCGCGAATTATCCTGATGAGAGAAACCAGGTGGTGATTAGAGAAGGGAGAGATTGCGGAAGTAGAATTCTAGTGAGCGATATACCTTTAATTCTGAATGTCTGTTGAGGAGATGTAGGACGGCTTGCACGGAGGTTGTAATCTGTTCAGCGCGTTGGAAAAAGTAACTCCCTGTCCATGCTGAAGAGACTGAAGGATGGAGAAAGGTTAGTGATGGAACGAATGAAAGGATATGTATGCTAGGGGGGTATGGAACTATACGTACTGAAGAGTGTAGAACAAATGCCTCCGGTGTATGCGTGTGGAGAGCTGGTAGGGCGGAGGACCAAGGACAGAGGAGTCTGACACTGAGAAAAGGAGAGACGGTAGAAAGATTACAGACGAGCTGAGTCTTCGGATAGTAAAGAGAGCTAGCCTAGAATAACGAACTTACGGTGCGTGGCCTCTGAAAACAGTAGCAACGCGCTGGACCGAAGACGCCGCTGAAGGAAATCCATTCTGCGAGGTTGGGGGCGGAGTCATCATACACTCCCGGATTCGGAAGGCTGGTGCGCTGCTTTTCCTTGCTACCGCCATGTTGGAGGAAGTAGAGGCGATGCATGAAACTCGTCTCCACCTGTGCCAGAAAGACCACGTGAGCTGCCCCCTAGAGGGAGCGGACGTGACAGTATGCCCCCTCCGAAGGGCGACGAAACCCGGCTTGCCAGGGTGTAGCCGGTAGAACCTGCGAACCAAACGGGGAGCATGAACCGCTGAGGCGGGTTCCCAAGAACGTTGTGCCTGAGAATATCCCTTACAGTCTATAAGGAACTGTAGCACCCCTCTTCTATAGCGTGAATCACAGATCGAGGAGACTTCGTATTCCGGTCCTTCACTTGTCAGGACTGGAGGGGGAGTTCCCTTCTTAGACACATGGAATCGGGATTGTACGTCAGGCTTCAGCTGAGAAACATGGAATGTAGGGTGTATACGCTTCCAAGAAAAAGGGAGACGTAACTTGAAAGCAGCCAGACCCTTATTTTCAAGAACCAAAAAGGGTCCAAAGTATCTCGGCGACAATTTTGAAGGTTTCAAACTCTTGGGGAGATATTTACCCGACAACCATACCTTGTCCCCAACTTGAATGGGAGGTGTGGGACTCCGATGCTTGTCGGCTTGTATCTTATAGCGTTCATGAGCATCCTTCAGAGCTTCCTGTGCATTTCGATGTCCTTGTTGAATGGAGGCTATTAACCCGTCTAAATCCGGATACGGAGTAGCCGTGGGAACAGTTGATGGGTACACCTCCGGATGAAATCCAAATGTACTAAAGAAAGGACTAACACGTATGGTGGAATGTACCGCATTATTATAAGGAAATTCTGCTATAGGCAGTAAAGCCTTCCAATTATCTTGTAAAGCTGATATGTAACATCTTAGATATGCTTCCAGGGTTTGATTTAAACGTTCCGTCTGGCCGTTGGTCTGAGGGTGGTATCCGGAACTGAGCGCTCTTGAGATCCCTAGTAAGAGACATATATGTTTCCAGTACTGTGACGTGTATTGTGGTCCTCTATCTGAGATAATGACCTCCGGTAGTCCGTGGAGTGAAAAAATGCGTTCCACGAATACCCTGGCCATAACAGGTGCAGATGGAACAGATGGGAGAGGGATGAAATGCACCAATTTGGTTAAAGAGTCTATTGTCACCATGATGGTATTACAACCCTCTGACCTTGGTAGAGCCACGATAAAGTCTGTTGATATTATTTGCCAAGGTTTCGTAGGAATTTGGGTAAGAATTAGTTTGCCAATAGGAGGAATCCTTGGGGTCTTGGTTTGTAGACACACCGGACAAGACGCGACATAGTCCTGTACATCCTTGCGAAGCGTCGGCCACCAGAAGTGCCGTTGAATCTGTTCTGTAGTATTGAGAGTTCCTCTATGCCTGGCTGCCTTGGAGTCATGACACATTTGAAGTACTTCTAATTGTAGTTCTTGGTCGGGAAGGTACATCTTGTCTTCCTTGAAAAGAAGACCCTGATCAGCAGTAAGTCCTAGTTCTCGAAGGGTATCGTCCCGACCCAAGTCCAGATTTCTTGTCCTTAGTGCTATCTTTTGAAGAAAAGAATGGACAACGGGCACTGTGACCAGGTTGGGAAACATAGGTTCTGGCTGAAAGGGAGCTCCTTTTCGTGGATTACTGCGGGATAAAGCATCCGCTTTGAGAGTAGTCTAGCCCGGTGAAGGTAACCCGGAAGGGTGAAAAAAAATGCGCCCATCTAGCCTGTCTACTATTGTTGGTTTGGGCATATTGCAGTGCTCGGAGGTTGTGATGGTCGGTTCTTATTTCAATGGGGAATAATGCTCCCAAAAGTAAATGACGCCATTCTTCAAAGGCCCTCTTGATCGCGAGCAATTCTTTTTCGAGAACCGTGTAATGTACTTCCGCCGGGGACAGAGTCTTCGATAGGTAAGCAATGGGTCTTTCGAACCCTCTGTCGTCCGGTTGTAACAGAACCGCTCCAATACACTGGTCTGAGGCATCTGATTCCACTATGAATCTGTGACGCTGATCCGGCATTGCCAAGATAGGAGCTCTAGTGAATAGGGCTTTTAGCTCCTGAAAGGATTCCTGAGTTTCATTTGTCCATCGAAATACAACCCCTTTCTTTAGCAGATGAGTGATGGGATGTGTGAGGGTAGAGAAATGAGGAATGAAGCGCCTGTAGAAATTTGCAAAGCCAAGAAACCGCTGTATTTCTTTAACTGACTTGGGGGCTGGCCAATCAAGTATGGCTGACACCTTTGAGGGATCCATGGAGACTCCTTGATCGGACAGGATATACCCTAGATATGCCACTTTGTCTTTATGGAATTCGCATTTCTCTAATTTACAAAAGAGATGGTTCTTCTGTAGTCTGTGTAAGACTTCTTTAACATGAATGACATGGTCTGAAAGGGTGGATGAAAATACCAAAATGTCATCTAAATAGATAATGACAAAATGTAGGGATATATCTGCAAAAATGTGGTCCATAAACCTTTGGAATATTGCCGGGGCATTGGCTAATCCAAATGGCATTACACTATATTGGAAGTGACCGAATGGTGTCCGAAAGGCGGTCTTCCATTCGTCCCCTTTTCTTATGCGGATGAGGTGATAAGCACCGCGTAGATCCAGTTTAGTGTAGAGTCTAGCTCCTCTAAGCGCTTCCAAGATATCCGGAATAAGCGGCATGGGGTACTTGTCCGGCACTGTGATTTTATTTAATCCTCTGAAGTCAATGCAGGGACGTAACTCGGACGTGTTTTTCTTTGGAATAAAGAAGAGTGAAGCCGCTGCAGGAGAGGTGGATTCTGTGATTAAGTCATTTTCTAGATTTGTCTTCTGATATTGTTTCAGTGCCTCTTTTTCCTTGGCGAACAATATGTACATGTGACCAAAAGGGAGAGGACTATTTGGAACCAGATCTATACAACAGTCATCTCTGCGATGAGGTGGTAATTCGGTGAATTCTGTCTTTGTAAAGACCTGGTGGAATTCCTGATATTCCTGGGGAAGCGTGTTTACTTCGTTAAGAATCCTATTTGTGGCACAAAAAGACTCTTGAGAGGGCTTGTTCTTGGATGTGGAGGCGACTAAGTTATGGCAGTTGTGAACACAATGTTCTGACCCCAAAAAAAGAGTACCAGCTGTCCAGTTAATAAAGGGGTTGTGTAATCTCAGCCATGGCAATCCTAAAATTACAGGATAATGTGCAGTCTTGATTAAATCTAATTTCAGGATCTCTTGATGTGCCGCTATTGTCATCGTGAGAGGAGAAGTGTGGTCTTTTATAGGACCAGAAGTAAGAGGGCTACCGTCCACACTCTCAACCGGGATCATTAACGCCTTGGGTACTTTTGGAATCCCCTGTCTAGTAGCAAATGTGTCATCTAAGAAATTTCCTGCGGCTCCGCTATCGATAAGTGCGGGCACGTTTTCCAATCTTGTGCTACCCCAGGCTAGCGTAACTCCAAGTACTATCATCTGGTTTTCCGTGGATTGATCCTGTTGAACCCTGGGAATGCTTTGAAGGGAACTAGTAACTCTGGAACCCTGCACCGTTGTTCCCCTTACGGCTGGGTGCTGGCGTTTACCGCCTTCCTAGGGGGAGTATGGGGACATTCCTTGACCAAATGAGAGCTACCTTCACAATACATACAAAGTCCCTGAGTACGCCTTCTGGTACGTTCTTCCACGGATAAAGGGCCTCTCGTATTCCCAATTTGCATCGGTTCCTCGGAAGGAACTGGTCTAATAGGAGACGGGGTCCCTTCGGTGGTTTGTCTGCTCTTTCCTTTCTTTCTTTCTGTCTTTCTTGCAGGCTATAGTCTAACTGCATAACCAGTGAGATGTATTCTGCCATATTATGTGGACGTGGGACTCAGGACACTTCGTCCTTTAAATCCTCTGAAAGTCCTCTTCGGAATATGGTCATCAAAGCTTCATCGGCCCATGCCGTGTCAGAAGCTAGTTGCTTAAAGCGTGTGATATAGGTAAGGAGATCCTGACTACCCTGTTTAAAATCCAATAACCTTTCCTGTGAGGCAATGGTTATCTCCTGTCTCCCAAACATACTCTTTACGCTGTTGCAAAAGGCAAGGAAGGAATCGAGTATGGGATTGTTGCTGGTAACTAAAGGAGTGGCCCAAGCTAACGCAGCCCCTGACATTTGGGCAATCATATGGCCCACCTTGTCTCTGTCTGTCGGGAAAAAGGCTGCCTTAAAGGCGAACTGTACAGAACAGGACACAAGAAACTCCTTGACTGCATGGGGATTACCATCAAAACGTCCTGTGGGTAATGGGCCAGGAGGTAATTCAGAGCTATGGGCTGCTCGACCAACCTGTTGCCTTAAGCCGATATTCTCTAGCTTCAATTGCTGGACCTCGGTTGACAGGGACTGAACCGCTGCCATTAATTGTTGTATTTGTTGGTCCATAATGGATCCTCTGACTCTACCAATAAAGAATGTGAGGCCGATATAGCCTTGAAAATATCAGGCGTTGCTAACTGTAACAATCTATGTCCTTTTCAATTCCAAAGGAACGGTGATCACAGTCCTTACTGCAGATATCAGATAAACAACAAGACAACACTAACCTGGTCCAGTAGGAATTCGTAGAGCTGAATGGAAAGCTCACCTAACCTCCTCTCCCTGCGCCGGAAAAACCCAGGTCGAGGAGGGGAAGTCAGGGAAACCCTCGTGGGGGAGAAAACCCTGCCGTGCCAGGAACTCAGAAGAAGCGATGGGCGAGTCTTGATTCCCCAGGAGTGACTTCGGGAGTTGGACTGGCTATCGCGAATTATCCTGATGAGAGAAACCAGGTGGTGATTAGAGAAGGGAGAGATTGCGGAAGTAGAACTCTAGTGAGCGATATACCTTTAATTCTGAATGTCTGTTGAGGAGATGTAGGACGGCTTGCACGGAGTTTGTAATCTGTTCAGCGCGTTGGAAAAAGTAACTCCCTGTCCATGCTGAAGAGACTGAAGGATGGAGAAAGGTTAGTGATGGAACAAATGAAAGGATATGTATGCTAAGGGGGTACGGAACTATACGTACTGAAGAGTGTAGAACAAATGCCTCCGGTTGTATGCGTGTGGAGAGCTGGTAGGGCGGAGGACCAAGGACAGAGGAGTCTGACACTGAGAAAAGGAGAGACGGTAGAAAGATTACAGACAAGCGGAGTCTTCGGATAGTAAAGAGAGCTAGCCTAGAATAACGAACTTACGGTGCGTGGCCTCTGAAAACAGTAGCAACGCGCTGGACCGAAGACGCCGCCGAAGGAAATCCATTCTGCGAGGTTGGGGGCGGAGTCATCCTACACTCCCGGATTCGGAAGGCTGGTGCGCTGCTTTTCCTTGCTACCGCCATGTTGGAGGAAGTAGAAGTGATGCATGAAACTCGTCTCCACCTGTGCCAGAAAGACCACGTGAGCCGCCCCCTAGAGGGAGCGGAAGTGACAATACAAGTCCCGGTCCGGCCAGGAGAAGGAGTCCTCCGCGGAACGCCACAAGAAGAGAACTCGGGTGAGCCGGGGGGAAACCTTTGACAATATCAAAATTGCCAATGGAATGTACAACATGCCAGATATACAATTCAGGAATGACATTGAGGACACTGCGGGGAACAATACCAAAACCAGCAGGTCCCTTCAGAGAGCTGCATATTGATTATGCAGATATGGGAGAAAGATGCAATGGTGCACGATACATGATAGTGGTAGTTTGTCCATTTTCCAGGTGGGTCGAAGCAGGGCCCTGTGCACGTCCAGATGCCATGTGCGCTGCAAAGTTCTTAGTGAGGGAAGTATTCCCACGCTGGGGAATTTGCGATGTGATTTGCTCTGACAATGGCACGCATTTTGTCAACGACCTCTTCAAGGAAGTTACAGCTCTGCTAGGAATTAAACATAAACTGTGCTCGATTTATCATCCACAAAGCAATGGCGTAGTTGAGAAGATCAATGGCCTCCTGAAGGGGAGGCTATCAAAATTGTGCTTTTCCCTTAAAAGGAATTGGGTGGATTGTCTGCCTTTGTGCTTGTTCGAGCTGAGAAATCAACCCAGCAAGGACCACCATCTGTCACCGCACGAGATAGTGATTGGAAGGCGCATGCACACAGCACACTCCCCACTCCGCAGACATTCAGATGCCCCACAAAAGCGCCACAATATTAGGAGAAGAATTTAATGACTATCTGACAAAACTCACCAGAGCAGCCCGCATGATATCAAGATAGCTCGCACCACCATTTACACGAGAGGAAGGAAATGAGGCAGTAAAACTTATAGAAGAAAACCGGCAAGGCTAGCTAATGCCAGGTGAGATGGTGTACGTAAGGAGCTTTGTGCGTAGGTGGAATGCCCCAAGATTTCATGGCCCATATGAGTTAGTGTATTGCACACCGACAGCGGTAAAAGTAAAGGGCCTGAGATATTGGATTAATTTAACAGAGTAACGAAAATCCTATGATAGTGTTAGAGAAGAACAAGAGGAAGAAGTACAAAGCACAGCAGAAGTGTCACAATAGAAAGAGAGAACCAAGAACATAAATGTCCTACATGGGTACAGGATAATGCATGATAAAAATAAAATGTACTGAAATAAATTATTTTCGGAGACAAAAAACGTAGATCATATCGAACTGCAAATATTGTAATCTCTCTCTCTCTCTCTCCTCTTTCTTTCTATCATAAAAATGATAAATATAACTGTTTGAGTATGCTTAATGCACTTTTATGTTTTAACATATAGGAATAGCCATGGCCACGAACGGGCAGCCCGCAACGAATAATCATAGAGCAGTTAGAAATGTAAATGATGTCTTTGATTTGCGCAGATATTTGTATGAATGTGGATTGTTTGTGTGCGCTGTTCTATTTTTTACCATGATTTTTGGTCTCGTCACCTACTGGTTCATCGCATTCATCTCTATTGAGATGAATGAGGGGGGAAGGAATGGAACCAATATGGGGAATGGAACCAAAATGGTTAAGTAGGGGGCCTACTTGATATGGGATGGATTTCAGCTTATATGGGGGTATGATACAGACACTACTCATGTACAGCCCCCAAATGATACCAACCTCAGGCCAACCACAAGTCCAGCTCCCCCCTCAAATGTCTCAGAATACAATGTCTATGGTTTAAATGATCGTAACCCTTCTGTCATATCATGGTTGTATGACACTACTGCCACAATGCCCACACCAGAAGTTAACCCACCCGCAGAAAATGCCCCCCCGCCCCCGCGAGTAGGAAAGAAGAGAATGCAGAGATGGCAGAGAGATTTTTGACCTTATATGATGAATGTGTAAAGGGGAGGCGTGGGAAAAGAGGGGGCAATGCCACAACCAGCAAGAGAAGCGAAAACCTACCTTAAAAGCAGTAGAAGACGGAGGGAGGCGGGGAGGAAGAAATATGACGAATATTCTGGCCTGGGCTTAGACACCATAGAAGACCCTAGATATCCACATCAGTCAAATAAATGGTATGGTATGCGGACTTGAGCTCTACTCCAAAACAGACAACCAACGAGAGTTGTTATGTCTGTTCCCTGATCCCCTACGCATCAGACACACCTAAGTTCTTGCTACCTAAAGAACTGCCTCTTGCAGATGCCCAGTGTCTCCTTCATGGGTGGGGATTGTGTCACAGTAAAAAGGGAAATGGACTTGTGCAAGCACGAGATGTGGTGTTGTAGCCAAAGCACCAAAGGTCAGAGAGTGTTCTGCTAGGAGGTGTACTTTTAAAATGTAGCTGACTGAATGTATCTTGCTGTCTAATGTAGGATTCCCATTTTGTAAAACCCTAACAAAACCTAGATGCATCAAGGCTCTAGGGCCAATTTCCTAGGACAGGAATACTCTGATGGGGTTCCTTGGCACATCTAAACATCTGCTGAGAAATACATCTGGCTCTGCTATGCGCTGCAGTCTTGTGCTGGGCTTAGACTTCTTTGCAGCTCTGCCAGTTTTGGTGCCGCCAGACCTCTCATCATCAGACCTGCCTGAGACTGTAATGGAGTTGCGGGTACACTGTCCCTGGAACCACTCTGTTCACAAGAGGATTTTTTCTGGGCCTAGTTGAAACCTCTAAAGGATTTTGAGAGAGGGCCGCCCGTGTGTCATGAATCGCTGGGTGTGCCCCTTTTGGGCCTCATGGTCCTTGTCACAACAGACTTGAACAACTAATACCTCCAATATGGCCGTCCAACGCATTCCCTTCTCGCTCCATGCGTTGGACGTAACCCTTCTCTATTTCTAGACCACGCCTTCCGCGGCTCCGCTCGTCTCAATGCTATAGCGATTAGCGACCAGATGTGTGCTCCGTAGCTCGCGGTTCTTCTCCTTTCTACTCTGCTATTCCTTCCTCGAAACCCCCCCCTTCTTCTTCCTCCTGGATTCTAGTTCTAGCGAACTTACCTTGCCTCCTGGATTCGACCTCCCGGAAAACTGAACGCATTCTGGATTCGGCAGAGACACAGGCCGCCTTCTTCAAAACCCGATCCATCCGAAAGAAAGCAGCCTCCAAGAACACCGGTAAAGAATGGATTCAGGTGAGAAGGGGGGGAACTCCTTGACAGTTTGAGACGCCACCCAATCGAAAGCGATATCGACATGGAGGCTGCCGGGCAGGACTTGATGCATAGTATGCAGGAACTGTCAACCGAAGTACAGAATCGGAAAGCAGAGAACGCCGCTTTCAAACAATTGGTTCTATCCCGGGATTCTGCTACAAAAGAGAGTGTTATACTGGGCGGAGTCGTGGATAAATACGACGGCTCCGCAAAGAGCCTTCGTTCATTCCTGGATTCGTGCTTGGTTCATTTTACCTTCAAGCCTTACTATTTTGCGACCCCCAGGGCCAAGGTGGGTTTTATAATCTCTCACATTTCCGGGAATGCCTTAACTTGGGCCACTCCCCTCGTTAACCCTAGCAATGCCCTCCTAGACGATTATGATGGTTTTATACATGCCCTAAAAGACATGTTTCACCGCCCTGAGCAGGTCTATAGTGCACAAGAACGCTTGTTAGACTTTCAGCAAGGGACCCAGGATATGCTCACGTATGTGACCCGATTTAAACAACTGGCAAAAGAAGCCGACTGGTCCACTGAGGCGAGTTTTACCCTGTTCAGTAGAGGATTGAACGAAGAAATTAAGGATGAGCTGGCCAGAGTGGCACAACCAAGCTCATTCCAAGCATTAATGGATCTTGCCATGCAGATTGACTTCCGTATCCAGGAAAGGAAGTCAGAAAAGAAGAAATCCAGGGGAACTCCTTCCAAGGTATCCTTTGAGGGTACCGCCAGACCAGAAATCAACCCAAGCCCAGTTTCAGAATCCAAGCCCATGCAGATTGGGGCCTTTCGTGGACCCATATCCCCACAAGAGAGAATGAGGAGAATTCATACGGGCTTGTGCATATACTGCGCCTCAGATAAGCATTTGGTTAGAGAGTGTCCTTTAGCACCCCCTCGGCGTTCGGGAAACGCCAGCTCCCGATCCTAGATGGAGCAGAGCTTCGGGAGAGAGATGTTTGCTCCACATCCATTCCATCCTTGAACTCTCCTGGACAAAACAATTTGGTGGTACTGCAGGCCTTTTTATCACCATCCAAGAATACAAACTATTCCATTTTGGCCCTGGTAGACTGTGGAGCTATGGGAATTTTCATCGATCATGAGTGGGTTGATAAACATCAGATTCCCTACGAGTCACGAAGCACCATGCAGCCTGTGGAAGCTATCGACGGAAGACCCCTCACATCTGGACCCATAAGCTTTCAGACCAAGGAGATCCAGCTTTCAACAAATCGCCATCGAGAACCGATCAGTTTGACATTATTAAGTCAGCTCATTACCCCTTGGTATTGGGCATGCCCTGGCTACAGAAACACAATCCATATATCAATTGGTCTGCGGGTTCCCTATTCTTAGGCTCAGAGTTTTGCATGTCTCATTGTCTATCCCTAGAACCTCCATTAACGCACCCAAAGGAACCAACAAAGGAACAACAGACACCACTAAAGGTATCCAATGTCATGCAAGTTCCTGAAGTCTACCAAGCTTATGCTGATGTGTATTCGACTGCCATTGTCCAGGCCTTACCCCCACACAGACCTGAAGACTGCGCCATAGAGACGGAACCCTCTGCAGTGATTCCCTTCGGCAGGATGTTAATTCTTTCCGAACCCCAGAAGAAGGCCCTAAGAGAATACCTGGATACCAACCTTCAAAATGGCACCAATAAGACCTTCGAAATCTCCTGCTGGTGCTTCTCTATTCTTTGTTCCCAAGAAGGATACCAAGGAACTCAGACCCTGCCTTGATTATCGCAGGCTAAATCAATGTACCCTCAAGGATCGGTACCCGTCACCCCTGATTTCGGATATCCTGGAAGCCGTGAGAGGTGCAGTGATATTCACCAAGTTGGATCTCAGGGGCGCCTATCATTTGATCCGTGTCAGGGAAGGAGACGAATGGAAGACTGCCTTCAGAACACCCTTTGGCCATTTTGAGTACCTAGTCATGCCCTTCGGATTGGCTAACGCCCCGGCAATTTTCCAACGCTTTATGGATAGGGTGTTCTCTGACATGCTGTTTCTTTTTGTTATTGTATATCTGGATGACATATTGATCTTTTCCAAGGATCCTAAACAACATGAAGAGCACGTAAAGGCAGTGTTGCAGAGACTCCGAGATCATAAACTCCTAGCCAAACCTGAAAAATGTTTGTTTCATGTGACCTCCGTCCACTACCTAGGGTTTATTCTTACCCCAGAAGGAATCGGTATGGACCCTTCAAAGGTAAAAGCCATATTGACCTGGCCCGCTCCTACTTTCGTGAAACAAATTCAATCTTTCCTGGGACTCGCCAATTTCTATAGGAAATTCATAGCTAATTTCTCCGAGATAGTGCAACCGATTGTTGCTCTCCTGAAGAAAGACACTCCTTTCCTCTGGTCAACACCACAAGATATGGCGTTCCAGCGTTTAAAGACAGTTTACGCAAGCTCCTATCTTGGCTCAACCCGATACTAGCTGTCCTTTTCTGGTAGAAACAGACGCTTCAAATTATGCCATTGGCGCAGTCCTGACACAAGAATTGGGAGATAAACTGGAACACCCAATTGCTTACCTCTCACGAACTCAGACTCCTAGTGAAACACATTATTCAGTCCTGGAAAAAGAATTGTTAGCCATCCGCCAAGCCTTCACTGAATGGCGACATTTACTTTTGGGAGCTAAACATCCAGTTCAGGTCCGCACTGACCACCTAAACCTCCAGATTCTACAGTCTTTGGAGTGTAGGAACAGTTGTCGGGCACGTTGGGCATACTTCTTTGCCCAGTACCAGTTCCATATCACTCATGTTCCTGGATCACAAAACCTGATCGCCGACGCCTTATCTCGAAGACCTGACTACGAGCCCACTGAAGACAAGGCATATCCTCAGATGTTTTCCCCCCAAGATCTTTCTGGCCCAGGCAGTCAACCTCCTCGGAGAAATCCAAGCCCAAACCCAATCCTCTGATCTGTGGAAGGACAAATCCAAAAGAAATCCTTGGAATGTAAAGGTCCGGGAAGGTTATTTATTCAAAGACAAGCAGTTGGTCATCCGTACAAAAAGACTACAACAAAGAATAATGAATCTCTGCCACGATACCCTACACTCCGGACATCGTGGTGTCACCAATACCCTCCGTCTAATACAAAGGCAATTCTGGTGGCCTAGGATGGGACCCGACGTACGGCAGTACATTCAATCCTGTGTTGTCTGCAATCAAAATAAACACAATAACAAGAAACCAACGGGCCTTCTACTACAACCTACATTGCCAACTAGGCCTTGGGAGATTATCGCTACGCACTTCATTGTGGAACTGCCACCATCCCGTGGGTATACCACCATCATGGTTACCATAGACCTGTTCACTCATATGGCTCATTTTACGCCCCTGCCTAAATTACCATCCTCTTTTGAACTAACAGGAATCTTCCTGGAACACATATTCCATTTACATGGACTCCCTTCCAAGATCATTTCGGATCGCAGACCTCAATACATCTCTCAATTCTGGAAACATCTCTGTCAATGCTTAGGGATCCAACGTGCCCTTTCGTCAGGTTACCACCCTCAAACCAACGGAATCACAGAACGTGTCAACCAAACCCTGGAACAGTATCTTCGATGCTTCGCCACCAAGGTCCAGGATGACTGGTCGCTCCTGATACCTTTGGCCGAATTCGCTTACAATAATTCTGACCATTCGGCACTTAAGATCAGCCCTTTTTATTGCAGTCAAGGATTTCATCCGTCGGTCCTACCTTCTGTTCTTCCCCAATCTACACCAGTACCTACAGTTGACTCTTGGATCGAAACCCTTGTCAACATACATAAAGAAGCCAAGGAATTTTTGGAGAAGGCCAGGAAACAGACCAAGAAATATGCAGATTCCAGAAGAAGACCTGGCCCTTCTTATGCAGTCGGTGATCAGATCTGGTTGTCCTCCAAATTACTACCCCGACATCTACGGCCTAGTAAACTGGCCCCTCGGTACTATGGTCCATTTTCCATAAAGGAAATTATAAATCCTGTTTCTTATCGGATTGAGTTGCCTGAATCCTGGAAGAAGATACACCCAGTGTTTCACACATTCTTGTTGAAACCCTACTATCCATCCTCCCAAAAACCCTCCAGACCTTCTCCTGGCCGATGACCAATTGGAATATGAGGTATCTCGGATTTGTGACTCCAGGTAGAAGGGGCCAGCTTCAATACCTGGTTGAATGGAAAGGATATCCTCCTAGCGAAAGAACCTGGGAACCTCTCTCAAACATCAAGGTCCCACGACTGCTCAGAAGGTTCCAACTCATCCACCCGGGCAAACCAGGAGGGAAGGGTCTTCGGAGGAGGCATGCTGTCATGAATCGCTGGGTGCGCCCCGTTTGGGCCTCATGGTCCTTGTCACAACGGACTTAAAACAACTAATACCTCCAATATGGCCGTCCAACGCATTCCCTTCTCGCTCCATGCGTTGGACGTAACCCTTCTCTATTTCTAGACCACGCCTTCTGCGGCTCCGCGTGTCTCAATGCTATAGCGATTAGCAACCAGACGTGTGCTCTGTAGCTCGCGGTTCTTCTCCTTTCTACTCCTGGATTCTAGCTCTAGCGAACTTACCTTGCCTCCTGGATTCCTGGATTCGACCTCCTGGAAAACTGAACGCATTCTGGATTCGGCAGAGACACGGGCCGCCTTCTTCAAAACCTGATCCATCCGAAAGAAGGCAGCCTTCAAGAACACCGGTAAAGAACGGATTCATGTGAGAAGGGGGGGAACTCCTTGACACCGTGCAGTCGATGTCTCAATGCCTTACATTTTTTAATTTAGTGATCTGGCCAAGGGAAGGGTATAGAAAACTAGAACGGTTTCATGGGAGTTAAGAGCACTATGCAGTTAACTTGTTGGGGTAAACGGCATCAAGCGAGCAAAGGTTAGGAGGCTGAGGGCAGCTGCCAGAGTTAATGGGGGAGTCGGAGGGCGAATGCCAACAATCTCGAATGTATTGGCGGTCGCTTTCATCACCTTTGTGGGAACGCTGTTGTTGACCAAACGCGGAGTCTGGCAGAGTCTGAGGAGTGAAGGAGTGGAGTCTGTTTTCCTTGCTGCTCTGCCGGTAACTCTACTGTGTCTACACTACTAGGAGTGTCTACCTACAAACCCTGCTTCCCCTGGGGAGCTGGCGCGGAGTCTGGCAGAGTCTGAGGAGTGAAGGAGTAGAGTCTGTTTTCCTTGCTGCTCTGCTGGTAACTCTACTGTGTCTACACTACTGGGAGTGTCTACCTACAAAACCTGCGTCCCCCTGCGGAGTCTGGCAGAGTCTGAGGAGTGAAGGAGTGGAGTCGATGTTTTCCTTGCTGCTCTGCTGGTAACCCTACTGTGTCTACACTACTGGGAGTGTCTACTTAAAAAACCTGCTTCCCCCCCGCGGAGCGGGCGCAGAGTCTGGCAGAGTCTGAGGAAGTCCGTGGAGTCCTGGACTGGTGTGTTCTCCTCCTCTGCCTCGCCCCCCCCCACCTACCTCTCTGCCTCTTCGACCCCCATCAGCGTACCCCAGCGTACCTTTCGTCCCTGCTGCTCCTGGTCCGATCCTCTGCCGCGGCTGACCTTTGTGTGGCTTCTGCCGGGCCATGCGCAACAACACAAAACCTGTTTGGTTTTCTAAAATGCGTGCCCAACGAAAGCTGGAAGCTGCATCGTCAGTGTTACAGGAAACACATTCAGACTTACACTCGCCACTGCCTGGGCGCCCACAACTGCATCTGTCCCAAGTAAGTGAAAGTATGGCGTACAGACTTGACATTGTTTCTGTGAGCGTGGCGAAAGCCAAAAACAATATGCGAGATGTGCTCTGCCCTGACACTTCTGCTACTGCAAGAGAGGAACCCTCACACACGCATTCACACGTGACAGCTGGAAGCGCCTTTGAGAATGTGTTTGGCCCCCCTGCCAGAACTTGCAACTGACGACTCAGCGAGTTGCCCCTCATCTTTAGTGCTTTCCACCCGACAGGTCGTTCCCTTGCGTGAGTTGGTTTGGCGTTTGCTGAACGAACGTAGCCACATAGGCACATGTGTGTCGCCTGACCTCGTCGATGAGGTGGAACATGGTGGCCAAATGTTCACGCCGAGTTGTCCAAGAGTGTGTCCAAGTGGGAGTAGTCACACAAACATGGGGTCCCTCCATACTCGCTTTTTCAGCACCCTTGAAACTTTAGCCTCTTCTGCACTGCTTAGCCCAGACTGTGTCCTCATCAGTGCGGATGCCAACAATGTGTTTCATCCTTCTCAGGGCTACATGGAAGTGAGGGAGACTGTATCGTTAAGCTTTACACAAACTCAACTTCTCTCAAAAACACCTGATTTTAAAGAGCCACAGCTCCTTGATAGCAGAAGAAACTCATCAGATGTGGTCAATAAAGTTTTGCTTGATCTCACCCGGCTAAACAAAGAAAGAACTCTTACAAAGACAACTAAAGCAGTAGCCATTGTGCTGGAGTCTTCTATCAAACCTTTCGAGGGGATTGGGTCCTCCAACGTATTCCATATCTATGACGGTAATCACCATAGCTGTGCTGCTTCGGAAAATCTTTCAGCGTCTGCGTCCTGCATCGATGACATCGATATGCTGTCCTCGAGGGCCTCCGTCGAGCCGACGTCACCGGATGTTATAAGTAGGACGCACGACGCCCATGGCCTCAGTTCTGTTTTTTCCGTGAACGTGTTCTCTTCGGAGATCTCGGCGCACCTCGACTCTTCTGAGTTCTGTTCTTTCCGTTCCTCGAAACTGTTCGTTTGTGAATACCTATGATGTCCTCATCTTCTTCAACCCCGCGGCCAGGTTTTAAGAAGTGTCGGGAATGCAGGTCCAAGATGTCGTTGACGGATTCACACGTCGCTTGCCTCTGGTGCCTCGGTGGGGACCACGACACGGATGACTGTGTGGACTGCCAGTCGCTTACTTCAAAGGCCTTGCGGGAGCATAAGAAGAAGCTTTCTGTAGGTAAGGTGGCCAAGCCCCGGGAGTCGAAGTCCACTGGCCTTTCGACGGACGATTCGAGGGGCGACTCTCCACATCATCATCGTCGTCGGTCCGGGGTGTCTCGGTCCCGGAGTAGGTCCCGCCATATCTCTGCCTCTTCGAGGCACTCACAGAAGCGCCGTCACTGGTCGCCTTCCCCGTCCTCATCCGAGGACTCCGCCTGTCGGCGGGTTGCTTGTCCCAACAAGCATTCCACTCCTGCCGAATGGGATTCCTTTCGACAGGAGATGATGGTGATTTTTTAGTCGCAGGCCTCCGGTCCGTCCGCGCCGTCGAAAGACGTCGGCCGTGACCGTGCTAGAGACACCACTCGCACGCCTTCGGGCTCGAGTGGTCGTCGCGATCAGCGGTCACCTTCAAGGTCCCGGTCGGACAAGGTTGGTCGCTCTAGACATGCCCGTTCCAGGTCCCGGTCCTCGAAGCCCTCTAGACCGTCTGATCCTGTGAAGTCTTCGAAGTAGACATCGACACCTGCAGCGCCGAGGTCGTCGAGGGACTCTCTTGAGGCTCTGCCTCCGAGGAAGCCGTCGATGCCATCAACGCCCAGGCTGTCGAAGGACACGCTCGGGGCTCTGCCCTCGAAGACCGTGTCAAATCTGTCGGCGCCACGCTCGACGTCGACGCCGATTCCATCAAGATCCTCGACGCCTTTTGAGGCTGTTTTGTCAGAGGTATCCTGTGGCACGGTGGAAACCCCTAGAAAGGCTCTGGCCAAGGATAAAAATGTCTTTGTTCCTTTTTCTGTGCCCTCATTCCAGTCTCTGGATTATATTTCTGAGGTGGATGAAGGGTCTGAGGAAGGTATGGTTCCTGAGGAGGTACCTGACAAGATTTTGTCTGGGCATAGCCAGATTGAAGACCTGCAGCAGTCATTGCACGACGCAAGTAGTCTGGACACTTCTCCGGAGGTGGAGTTCTGTAGGCCTGAGTCTGGCACCCATGCAGAGTCCTCGTACCGGCGCCTTATGTCGAGGGTAACGGAATACTTGGGGTGGTCTGCGCCACCTGTGGATTTTCTGCAGGATGACCTGATGGATATCCTCGACCAAGGTCCACCAACTGACCCGGTACTGCCATTCCATATGGCCTTGCAAAGAAGGGTGGCGACGGCTTGGACTGCCCCAGAGAGTCTCCCGGCAGTGAGCAAGTCTTTGCCGTGAAAATACCGTCCAGCCAGTAGTGACCCCTGCTACTTGACCATGCACCGCACTCCAGAGAGTTTGGTGGTGCAGGTGGCTACGGCCCCAGCAAAGCAGGCGTCGTACCCTACCATCCCTCTTGATTGGGACGACAAGTGTTTTGATGGCTGGGCGAAGAAAGTGTTTTCTTCAGGGGGTATGACTTTGCAGGCAGCCAACTCCCTGTGTGCCTTGTCACGTTTCACGCACACTCTGTGGAACTGTATTTCGTTAGCGGCCGATCATATTCCCGAAGGGGAGGAACGGGATGGTTTTCTTACCATGGTGCAGGATTGCAAGGATGCCATGTGTGAGTCCGTTCAGTTGGGTCTGGACATGGCAGATTGTTTCAGCCGGTCCATGGCGGCGAGCACCGTAACACGCAGGTTTGCGTGGTTGCGGAAGTCTGGGTTTGCTCCTGATGTGCAAGCCCGGCTTCTCAACATGCCTTTTGATGGTGAACATATTTTTGGCAGCAAGGCTGACGAGAGCGTTGAGAGGTTGCAGACCTCCAAAGCTGCAGCGAAGGCATTGAGCGCTGCAGTTTGCCAACCTCCGCCTTTTCATCCTAGGGGACAGCAATGGAGGGGAGGTTCCTTTCGATATTACTCATCCTTTAGTAGATCAAGAGGAGCTGCAAGTCAAAGGGGCCACCGTAGGAGGGCCAGAGGTGGAAAACGGGGTACTCGAGGGGCCAAGGCCGCTCAGGCAGTTACCTCTTTACCCTCAGGCAATGCCGCAGCTGCTTCAGCTCAGTCATGAGGCCATGTCCCATGGTTCGCTGGTTGGGGGAAGGCTGGTGCAGCATCTTGTAGAATGGTGTGCCATTACTTCAGATGTGTGGGTTCTGGAGATCATAGCCCGCGGCTACTGTCTTCCTTTCCGGCAGAGGCCTCACGACAATCCACCAGGGAATCTCTCTTTGAGTCCGGACCTGCTTCTTGCGCAGGAAATTCAGTCCCTGCTGGAGCAAGGCGCCATAGAACTGGTGCTTGTAGCGGAGAAGAACAAGGGATGGTATTCCCCTTATTTTTTGATTTCGAAGAAAGACGGGGGATTGAAACCCATCATGGACTTGCGCGGTTTGAACAAACTCCTCAGGAAGGATGGTTACTCTCTCTCAAGTCCTCCAGGCCCTTCAACTTCAGGACTGTTTGGTGTCTCTCGACCTCAAGCACGCTTACTTTCATGTGCCGATCCATCCCAAGCACAAGAAGTACCTGAGGTTCGCAGTTGGCAACTCGCACTTTCAGTTTCGGGTCCTGCCATTCGGATTGACCTCCGCCCGAGGGTTTTCACCAAGCTCAAGGTGGTGGTGGCAGCGTATCTCAGGAAAGAGGGCATTCACGTCTACCCCTACCTGGATGATTGGTGTAAAGGAGTTTCCCCCCTTCTCACCTGGGTCCGTTCTTTGCTGGAGTCCTTGGTCGCTGCCTTCTTGCGGACGGACCTGGTTTTGAACAAGGCTGCCCGAGTCTCTTCCGACTCCAGAGTGCGTTCAGTTTCCAGGACGCGGGTCCAGGAATCCGGGGAACTAGGAAAGGTGCACCAGCACACGAGTCCAGGAAATAGGAGTAAAGGCAGGGGCAAGGAAAGGGTAGATAGACAGGTACAAGGAAACAATACCGCAAGCTACGGGACACACGTCGGATCGCTACTTTGCAAAAGCCTTGAGACGCGCAGAGCCGTGGAAGGCGTGGTCTATTAATAGAATCTGTTACGTCCAGCGCGTGGAGCGAGAAAGGGGTTTCATGCTGGACAAGCATGTTGGGAGTATTATGGAGTGCAAGCCCTGTTGTGACAAGGACCAGGAAGTCCAAAAGGGACGTGTTCTGTAGTTCATGACAATTGGTTGATCAGGGCGCGCTCTCTCGAGCAAGTCCTGAATCATCTGTCCGTCACCTGCCACTCCCTTCACAAGCTGGGCTTCTCCCTCAACTTTAAGAAGTCCCGCTTGAAGCCAGCTCAGCGGCTCCAGTACATCGGAGCAGTGCTTGACACATCCCTGGGGCAGTTTTTTCCTCCCCAGGTGAGGGCTCTTCACATTCAGCAGATGGTACACAAGTTTCAACGTGTCCAGAGGCTCCCGGTGTTCGAGTTCTTGAGGTTGCTCGGCCTCTTAGCATCCTGCATTCTTCTGGTGCCAGAGGCCCGGTTGTGCATGAGATCGCTGCAATGGGCTCTCAAGATGCAGTGGTCACAGTCCTCTGGCAGGATGGCGGACCCCGTTCAGGTTCCACCCTCGGTCGCTCAGGACCTTCTGTGGTGGGCCGACGAAGGCACTCTGATGAGGGGGGCTCCATTTTGGCTACCATGGCCGGAGGTGATGATCTTGACGGACGCATCCCTCACGGGTTGGGGAGCTCATGCCAGCGAGTTGACAGTCAGCGGTCGTTGGTCTCCGTCGGAGTCCAGACTCCATATCAATCTGTTGGAGCTGAGCGCCGTCAGGCTTGCCCTGAAGGCTTTTCTGCCGTCTGTGCGAGGAAAGAATGTCCTGATTCTGACGGACAACACGGTGGCCATGCACTACCTCAACAAAAAAGGTGGGGGGGGCAGGGTCACTTCCTCTGTGCAGGGAGGCGATGCAGCTCTGGTTCTGGGCCATCCAGCAGGGAATTTCGATCTCGGCTGTTCATCTGGCCGGAGACGAAAATGCAGCGGCGGATGCTCTGAGCAGGAAGAGTATGGTCTCTCCCAAGTGGGAGCTGGCTCAGGAGATTCTCCTGGAGATCTTCGCCCTTTGGGGGACCCCTCAAGTGGATCTCTTCGCCTCCAGTGTCAACTGGAAGTGCGAAAGGTTCTGCTTGTGGGAATTTCCTCCAAGAGGAGCCTTAGGAGACGCGTTCATGGTGGAGTGGTCCTTCCCACTGCTGTACACGTTTCCTCCAGTTCCCGTCATCCCGCAAGTGCTGCGGAGGTTACGGAGTTTCGGTTCCCGGTTGATCCTCATTGCTCCAGCATGGGCCCGGAGGACGTGTGTCTCGACCCTCGCCCAAAACCCCCTCTGGCAAACCCATTGGCCAGGTGGAGTCGGGACTCGGGCCTCTAGAGCCTGGCATCCTCTTCAAAAGCCCTCATTGGGCCAGTCCTGGCACCTATGGCGCCAGGCTCATACATCATGAAAAAACAATGTGCTTGGGAACTACTTTATTGTACTGTCATTCAACATGGAGGCATCCACATAGCTTGGTTCCTAGTAACCAAGCTATGCGGTCTAGTGTTTTCGGTGTGGTAGGTAGCCTAGGGACTGCTTTACCTGGACTATTTTGTTGGGGCTATTTAAACCACACCCGAGCAAGACAACACGCTTCGCGTTACTTTGCAGCTTGCAACGTGACGCTCACCGTGTCCAGCTATTTCCCCCGAACCTCGGAGAAGCAGAACCTGCAAGGAGACAAAAGGAACATCATTAGCAGCAGCATCTTACCTGCAGTCTTCATCTTTAGCCACTCGCAGCTCCTGAGAACAGCTTCCTCGAATCTGCACGCCTCCCGGACAGAACAACCTGAAAGAGGAAGATAGAGGCAACATTAAAGAAAGCAGTAGAGACATTTAAAATTACGAACTGCTCAAAAGGCTTACCTGGCTGGTCGCCTCTCGGCTGGCACCACTCCGGACATTCAACTCGCGCTGAAGAACATCGCGACCTACAAGGAAGGAAAACACAGGTTAGCAAAGACAAGACTTCGCAGCGTTGCGCATAGCGCTTACTTACCGCATCATAGCGCTCTTAATGCGCCATCATTTACCAGCGGGGCTCAACCAAGCCAGTTCACCACGCTGAAGCCCCGCACACCTAAGGGAGAAAAAGAGGCATTTTAAACAAAATAAAGGCATGCAAGATAGCAACAATACTAAAGAACAGCAATAAGACCTACCTGAACAATATCAAACGGGCCGGCGTCAGTGAAGTAACTGGACTGCACACGCCCACGAAAGACAACGCAGCCCTGCAAAGAAGGCAGGATGGAGAGCACACCTAACTCTACCACAAGGTGAGGAGAGGGCCCAGGAGGGGCTGAAATCATACAGGGGTGGAAGGAGGATACCTACCCCGGTTGGTCAGTCTTGAACACAGTCCTCCTGCATTTTCAGGCAGAACCTTCCCCGCAGACCACATCTGGGCAAGCTGAGAAGTATACCAGCAAGTAACCCGGCTGGGTGGCGTCCCTGTGGATACCAGGTGAGCGTAACAACGTGGTACCCGGACCTTCTCGACTTATCCATCTGCCCTCCACGTCGTCTTCCCTACCGAGATGATCTGCTCTCACGGAAGGGGGCTCAGGTTCTCCATCCAGAGGGCAGATCCCTCAACCGTCATGCTTGGTTTCTGAAAGGTTGAGGTATAAGGATTGGGACCTCCCTGAAGACGTGATGGAGGTGTTGCTGTCGGCCAGACGGCCGGCAACAAAGTCCCTGTACCGTTGCCGTTGGAGAAAGTTCTGCGACTGGTGCAGGGTTAAGAATGTGGATCCTTTTTCATGTGACATTCCTGTGGTTCTGTCTTTTTTTCTTTCTTTAGCCCACAAGGGCTTGCAAGTGGGTACCATTAAAGGTTACCTGGCGGCGCTGTCCATATTTAAGCGTTTGTCTGAGGAGTGTTCTTATTTTAAAATCCCTTTAATTTCTCAGTTTCTGAAAGGGCTCACTAATGTGTTCCCTTCGTCACCTTTCCAGGTGCCCGGTTGGGATTTGAACCTTGTTCTCAAGTTTCTAATGGGTGCTCCATTTGAGCCTTTGCATTCTTGTCCTTTGAGACTGTTAACCCTGAAAACTGTATTTTTAGTTGCGGTCACTTCCACTCGCAGAGTGAGTGAGTTACAGGCACTTTCAGTTAAGCCACCCTTCACTGTTTTTCATAAGGACAGGGTTGTCCTTAGAGTTCGTCCTTCCTTTCTTCCAAAAGTGGTGTCGGAATTTCATTTAAGCCAGAAGGTTATTCTTCTGGCATTTTTATCCTCCTCCGCATCCTGGTAAGGACGAGGAGAGGCTCCATAGCTTAGATCCTAGGAGAGCTTTAAGTTTCAACATTTCACACATGTCCCGGGTCAGAGTGGATGATCAGCTCTTTATAGGTTACGCTGGAAGGCGTTTGGGACAAGCTGTTACTAAGCAGACTTTGTCTAGATGGATTATCTTGGCAATTTTTGAATGTTACTGCTTAGTGGGTAAGGACCCTCCGGTAGGTTTACGGGCCCATTCTACTAGGGGTATGGCTGCCTCTACTGCCCTGCAAAGGGGTGTTCCTATTCGTAACATCTGTGAAGCAGCCACTTGGGCTTCGGTCCATACTTTTGTAGGACACTACTCCCTAGATTCTATCCATGGGCAGGATCTGGCCTTTGGCAAGGCGGTCCTTTACTCTGCAATTTGATTGGGCATTCTAAATTTCTATATTCTAAATTCTTTTTCCTTCCTCCATACATTGGTACTGCTTTGGAATTCTGTCATAGATATGGAATATGTTGAAGGACCCAATCCCCTCGAAGAACAAGTTACTCTCTTACCTGGTAACGTTCTTTCGATGGGATGTCCGACAATGTATTCCATATCGCTCTCTCCCTGCCTACCCCGCTACAGAATTTCTTATGCGATTGCAGCTTATGTTTACGCAAGGCTTTCTGTGGTCATACTGGCAGAAGATTGGTGCCACATGTTCTGGGGAAAAAACTATAACTGAGGCTACGGGCGTCGTGCGTCCTACTTATAACAACCGGTGACGTCGGCTCGACGGAGGCCCTCAATGACAGCGTATCGACATCATCGAAACGGGACGCAGACGGCGAAAGATTTTGCAAAGCAGCACAGCTGTTGTGATTACTGTCATAGATATGGAATACTTTGTCGGACCATCCCATCGAAAGAACGTTACCAGGTAAGAGAGTAACTTGTTCTTTGCTGCCATAACCCCCTCAGTCCAAAAGCCACAACAAGCAAAAGTCGCTGATGCAATAAGTCTCCCTAAACGTAGGAGTGTAAACTCGAGCATTTCTCCTAATATTAGATGCTCCCAGAAAAAGAAAACTAAAATGGCGAATACTCCGCACAAAATACAGTCACACTCTGTAAGCGAGGAATTGTCACGAAGCAGAGATGTGATAGTTGCTTCCTCTTCGGATCAATCCTCCTCTGACTCCTCCTTAATGGAACGGCCGTTTCCAAAAATCAGACGCCCGATACTCCATCAGAGGCGACGTACCCTACACGAGGGAAGGAATGACGATGCTGTGACAAACGTACAACACATGAAAGACTTGCAAGCTACAATAATGTCTTCTATGGCGATAACAATTGCGCCTTTCATTAAAATGTACGAACATCTTAATGATAATATTAAAGACCTCTCAGCTCTGGTCTCTTCCATGAACAATAAATTCATGACCATTGGAAATGAACTCAGCACCCACAAGGAGATACTCCATGGGATGCATAAGAAGACCGACTGGGCTCTGGACTTATTGGCTGAACACACGAAAAATGCCAATTTAAACAAAAACCTGTTGTCAGAGGTTGCAAAAGAAGCATTGAACCTCTTCCGACTAAAAAAGGAGGGAAGCCTCCCAGGCGTGAAACTCAACTGTGTAAGGTGCCAACCCCCCTTACTGATCGTGCTAGCTCTGTCAATAGATCCATGTCGCCTGCCACAACTGACATGGATCTGGGGAAACCGGGGTTGGCCAACAAGAACGATGGGTCTAACAGAGAACCGGTTGGGCCTGAGTTCACGTCCCTGGATCAGACAATTTCTATCCCAACTGGGTTATTGCCAGTCGCATCAAACCTGTCTGTGGACGCTCCTGGGTCAGCAGCTGTGGAGAAAAAAGTGACAACTCCTGCGCTTTTAAAAGCAAATATCCCACATCTTGAAGACAATCCGCTGTCCACTCAATTCACAGCCATCCTAAAAAAAAGAGCCAAGCAGCAGGAAACGTGGCCTTATTAGACCCGCAGTTGGCGTCAACTTCTAATTTAAGTCTAAACCCTCAGACAGTGAACATACCAAATTCACCCTCAAAGTCTGACACCCATGATAGTTCCCCAGTACTGTTTGACATATTCAAAAAGCCAGTGAATATTCAAGGGCTTCACCCAGCACAGACACAACTGCAGGGTATAAGTCTGAAAAAATCTAAAAACCAAACTCTTAAGAGAATGAAACAAAGTAATGATTCACGTACATTCTTACGTATCATCAAAACAGTCAATGTGACACTAAATAAAACTATTGTGAACGACAAAAGATGCAAAACAAGAGTGGCGTTGAAAGATGAAAAATCATTGCCTGACGAAGCAATGGCTGCTACCACGTGCATCAGCGATGTCTTTATGGATTTGATGAATATGTCAACATATGAAGATGACGTCTCCGGAGAACAGAGGGAGCCTGATGCACTCCTGCAGGTCGAGTGCATTGATATACCCGACACATCGTGTCGAGGGGGCCTTGGTGAGCTTAAAGGTCTACCTCACCAAAACAAAGCTGTTAGTCCCTCTTACCTTCTCCAACCAACGCCCACGACACAAGAAGCAAAAAGTGTGCCTTTGGCACCCGTCTCGACTTATAAGGCTGTGTTAAGAGAGGGTAAAGGCTTGCTTCCTCCAAACAATATGTCAAGATTCTGCCAAGTGATCCAACAACCCTCCTCACTGCAAGACGGATGTACTCAACCACTTACAACCTTCATGACACTGGACGAAAAACCAACAAAGTTGGCTTCCATGCTTCATTCAATAGGTGACCCCATATGTGCAAAAGACGAAAAAGTCAGAACCTCCATCTGCAAGATGTCACAATCGACTGGTCGCTCTGTATGCAACGCTCAAAAGGATACATCAAATGAATCCAAACCTGCCTTCAAATCGGCTTGCATCACACATGTCATTTTAAACCACAAAGCAAATGTGCCTGAAAACAGCAAAACTTACCATCAAACATCGAACGGCAAAAAGGCAAATCCACCCACACAAAAAAATACAAGCTTTCCATCAGCTGCTATTGGAACGCATTGAGTCTTCGGACAACTTAATTTTAAACTGTCACGATGTTCTGTGGCTGGGTCACCTTGTTCCCAGCCTCAGAGCCATTGAATCTGAGGACTTAAAACTGGTTGAATATTTCAATGAAAACAAAAATGAAGCTGTGATAATGCACTTGCAATCTAAACTAATTGTGGACACTTTGCTTGAAGCTGGTCCGGTGCCGATGTCTTTGGGGTTTGATATCTCTAAAGTGGTTGACTATTCTTTGTCTAAATCTTCAGGAAATGTCACACATAGTGTACCAGACTGTGGCACCAAATGGACTCAAAATTCTGCGACAAAAGACTCAGTCGCGGCCCAGCCTTCATCTGCTCCACTGAGTACAACCCTTTCAAATTTTGAATCTTCGGCTAAAGCACAGATGGATGAACTTATAAGGATAACAATTCAAGGGGTAGAAAGAGCCACCCCAAATTCAGACAAATCTGAGTTAGTCGATAACCTGATAAACAAGGCAAACGATTGGTCCTGGCTTGCAGGGTCTCTAAACATGAAACAGGCCAAGTAATGCCAGGCTCAAGAGGATCCCCGAAGATGCACTATGGGATCCTGGAATACAAGGGGCTTCATGCACCTTTTCTCGACCGCCTGGGCTGAAGACCTTGATTTACTCTGTTTACAGGAAACCTGGTTAACTGAAACTCCAATCATAGAAGGATTTGTAATAGCTACTAACCCAGCTATAAAGCAATCTAAGGGAAGACCAATGGCCAGCCGCCTGCTGGTGGCCAAGAAAGCCTCTGGCTTTAGGATTGAGAGTTCCGTTAACATATCCCCTTTCGTTCAAGTCTTCGTGGTCAGTTCATCTCAAACACAAAAGTCTCAAACACCACGGATTTACATCTTCAACTTATATTGGAATCACTCTGTAACTGGTGATGTGGCATTTATTGACCAAATCTCAGCTGTGATTGACGATTTAATTGAAAAAGAAAACCCAACAGTCCTAATTATATGCAGCGATTTAAACATTGACTGCATTACTCTCAAAGATCGATCTAGTGACAAAATGAAAAATAATCAACAAGTGCAGATAACAAACCAATGGTGCTTGGAAATGGACCTGCGAGGGTTAATGATGCTAAATGGTCACACAGTAGGTGACATTCCAGCTCAACCCACTTGGCGAAGACTTCCCAAAGCTCTATCCTCGACTATGTTTTCGTGTCAGAAAACATCCACATGAGGACTGCTCGCCTCAAAGTCATTAAAATGACTCACAGTGACCATGACATGGTGAAATTAAGTTTCAACTACTAGACTCAACGGGACCACGCGTCTTGGCCACATGTGGTGAGAACCGGAGCCTCCAGGATTTGTCTACATCTACAAGACAAGGTAACCCATATTATATCAGAATTCCAGTTGAAATCGTGGTCATTGGAATACCAACCACTGTTGACACAATTTGTGGAACGTAAACATACTTTCAAACATGCTGAATTTGCCCCGAAACACAAATTTGACTTGGCAATACTGCAACGGAAAAGAACATTGCAGCGTTATCTAAGAAAGAGACAAGGAATGCCCCATGTCAATACCCGTGAATGCAAAAGATCTATTAGACAAACATATAAGAACTGGCTCAAGTCACACAAGGCCATCATGCTACAAAACAACTCTGAGCTGATGCTTTCGTAAATGGCAAATAAAAACTCTGCTGATTTCTGGAGGTTAATCAACAACTACTCAGCCCCCCAACATGCCTTACAGTCAAACTTGGTTTCGGAAGCTGAGTGGGCTTTGTTTTACACCCAGCTCTTCTGTAGGGACGAAACGACTGAGGCATGTAAAGTTCCACCCCTGACCCAATGGGATCTAGTGTTTGAAAGAGAGGACATCCTTCAAGTAATTAACAACGTGAATGCCTCTAGAGCGCCTGGACCGGACGGTCTAATGAATTTTACCATCAAGCGTTACCCAGACCGATGGGCCGATTTTTGTGTTACTTTGTTCGACAGAATAGTCAAGTGCTGTGCCACCCCAAAATCATGGAAGAGCGCTGTGATTGTTCCGATCTTCAAAAAAGGTGACAGACTGAATCCAAAAAATTACAGACCGATAGCATTACTCGACGTGCTGGGTAAAATCTATGCTACCCTCCTCCAACAGAAACTCTCAAAATGGTCCACAGATTCGAACCATGTAGACCCAAGAAAAGCAGGGTTTGTTAAGGGGGTTGTGTGTGGAGTCAACCTGCTATTACTGAACCTGCTGAAGATGGAAGCACACAGATCAAATACCAGGGTCTATTTAGCTCTAATAGACCTTTCATATGCCTTTGATAGCATAAACAAAGAACTGATGTGGAAAAAACTGAATGCATGGAGCTGCCCGCCTAGTCTGTTGGCTGCTATTCGAGAGTTACATTCCAATACTACCATCAAGATCAGACTCGACTCTAAAGGTACGTTATCTGCACCAATCAATACATATAAAGGTGTCAAACAAGGCTGCCCCTTGGCAGCATAATTTTCAACTTGTTCATTTCAGACAACAACAAAGTATTCAATGGCGCATCCACCTTTCCACCAAAAATTCACGGCTCTCACATTGACTATCTTGTCTACGCGGATTACCTTATCCTAATAGACCTGACACCTATAGGTCTCCAGCGAAAGCTCGTAATTCTTGAAAATTACATAACTGCTAATGGGCTCAACATAAACAAACAAAAATGTGAAATCATAATCTTTTAAAAATTACCTGGTAGCAGTGGAAATAGAAACAAATTCAAGTGGTATCTTGCTAATGATCCAGTTAAGATTGTAAAAAACACCACTTATCTAAGCATGAAGTTTAGTGCGAGCAGGAATGACGCGCCATGGGTTGAGGTGACCAAGCGCAAATGTCGTCAGTTGGCATGCCAGGCTACACTGATCAATAAAAGATATGGGAAATTCTCATTAAAGCCAACCATCACTTTTTTTCAACAAAAAGTTATCCCGGCATTCATTTATGGTGGTGAAAATGCCTTTGGATGTCCAAATGATCTGTGGAACTTCCTCAAACATCTTTTGGACAAAAGTGTTACATCTGCCCAAGGGAACCTCAATGGTTTGTATACGTTTTGAACTGGGGTACATCTCAATACGAGCCAGAGTATCGTGGAATTTGTTAAGCCTGTTCAGAAAAACGATGTAAAAGTCCTGGCACCTCAAATCCAAATATTGCACAAACCAGACACGGAGAAAGTACATACGATTCTTTCCAAATGGAATGAACTATGCCTCGAAGTCTTCAGAAAATATGACATCACTCTACAAACTCTGATTAAAAATCCAGAGTTGGCCAAGAAGAAACTATGGAGAGCAAATTGGATGAACACATGCGATGTAAGATCCAAATCGAAATTGATGAATGAGGCCCCTGGAGAAGCTAGAGCCTATGGTCGGCTTCAGGCTTACTTAACTTGTTTCCCCGACCGACACACTATATACATGATCTTTAGGCTCAATGCGCTGGCAACCAAGGAATGTTTAAGCATCTGGTCCCAATATGCCGACTTGAATCTATCATGTTGATTCTGTAACGCAAACAAGGAGACTTTGAAACATCTGACGATGGCTTGCCCCGCGTTTCTTCAGCTCAGACAAATTATTTTTGGCCCAGTCATCAGTAAACACCAAACCTTGACTGTTGAAGACTGGTGGAAAGCCTTGTTTGACGGGTCAAACAGATCTGTGATATTTGCATTGGTCATGTTTCTTCAAGTCCTAAAAGACCGTTTAGATGTTGAGAAATCAACTCAAAGAGCAGCTAAAGAGTGAGACTGAAACTCTTGCTTCATGAGACAATAACATCTATTTTAATTTCCTGTAAATGAAGATTTGACGTGGGAGATATGCGGAATGGGAAATATGGTCAATGGGAAAATGCTTCTTTTTTGTGTTGTTTACTAGATGTTCTGTTTTTTTAAAGGTTTGAATAAACCAATAAAAATAAAAAATAAATAAAAATAATAATAAATAAATATTGCAAAGCTCTTCAGGAGCTATTCAAGTGGGAGAGCTATAATGGAAGGAGATGAGTAAATAGGGAGCCCCTATAATGTGTATGGTGCATATTCTACCTGCATCAGGCTGCTTTAAAGCATAGTTTTGTTGGGAAGCCAGTGTAAGTACCCTTCATTCTTCCCGTAGGCCCATTTTGTAAAACAGATTCTTCCCTAAACGTGGAAATGGAAAAGAAACCACCTAATGAATGATGTTCCCCCAAAAAGAGACCCTGGCATATGTTTTTGTATTCTCCTTATCAGCCAGATAAGTGCAAGTGGTTAAAGCTCCATGACGCTAGGAGATGGCCCTAAGCAGTTTCTTCTGAAAGGTACCTTTGATTGGACACAGCACTTTAGGTAGAACACGCAACCATAACAAGGGGAAAATGGCTCTTGATTTTACAAAGCACTTTAGGTAGAGCACACAACCATAAAAAGGGGAACATGCCTCCAGATCAATGGGAATTAGTCTTGGGGTGTTTTCGAGAGAAGCATCTAAAATGGTTGCTGATTCGTGCATGAGGAGCCTTAGGGATACAAACGACAAATTGTAAAGTGAGGTGCATAAATGAAGAAATAAACAAAGCAAGGGATCAGAATCTCCTACCTCAATGACGCCAATTACTTCTCTCTATCCGTAGCAGGCTACATAAACTACTGCAGACAAGGGAGACATACAGGAGAAATGAGAGTAATATAGTAGATTTATTTAGCATTGCAAATATTGGCCAAACTGCTGTGGCAGCTTCAGCAGCAGTGATCTGCTTTCAGGTAAGCCTAGTCCCATATTTCTGCAAATCCACCATGTAGTCATAGCAACCTCTGCCAGTGTATATCTCTAGCGACCAAGCAAGTGCTCTAGTTCGAAAATGCTTCCTTCCGACACTGGCAATATGCATGGTTTATTTAGTTTCACTTTCATGCACCTTTAGAGCAACTACCAGAAGCTGCTGCCGATAGAGTAGGTCATTTGGAATTGGTGCATGCCCCTAGACTCCACAGGATCTTAGAATGAAGATTGTGTTCACACAGCGCACAGACGCATTCAGGGTTCAGGATTAACAAACCAGTGGTAATTGCCCAGTAGGCTATGGCCGCCACATTAGTTCAACCGCTAAAGGCCCAGTTAAAATTGCAATTTAAAACTATGTTTGATGTGACGAATCAAGGGATTTCGTCCCTTCTTCCCAGGGTGAGCCCCCCCCCCCTTTGGTGGCTAGGGAGGTGGATCTGCTTAGCAAAACCCACCCTAAGGGTTTGGGAAAGCGGGACCTCACTGGGAGTGACACAGGCTCATATTCCTGTAACGAACTCCCAGTCACAAATAACCTATCAGCCTATGTGGGACTGGAGAAGACTGATGTGGGGTCCCCAGGTTGGAAGAAGGGACATTCTAATCTTATTTCAGCATCTTTGACTGAAGGTAATGCTGAATATCTACATAGCGTAACAGCTGACATGAGACGGCACACCCCATGGAGGGACGGTGCTACAAATAAAGGAGTTACTATTCCTGAATGGAGAGGAAGAAGGCATCCCACGCAGAGACGAACCCCTGATGTAAGAATGTTCTCGAGGGGCAGAGCCACGCATGGCCACCAAGCTGGTGCTTGCAAGGGGTTCCTGATGGCAGAAGAGAGACACTGAATGGCAACTGCAGGGAAGTATGGCAGTACAAAGTTGAAAGCAGTAGAAAACCCGTTTTACCTTCTGGCATGACCACGCAGCAGTCATGGTGGGCTTGTAGCCCACAAACAAATGCAGAGACCAGGGAACAACAGAGAAATTAATCCTCCATTTGCAAAGCTGGTGAATAGGAGCGAACAGCAAAGCCAATCAGAGCCCCGCAGGTAAACTCCTCTCTCTGAGACGTTGGAGAGAGAGAAAAGCGGCAGCCTGGTCTGTGAGATGCCACCCCACTGGAGCATATCCGAAAGAAGTAAAGGTAAGGGGGTTGCCCATTCAGAGAAGCCGGTGGGGAGAAGCCACCTACGGATCAGTCCGACCCTAAGAGAAAGACTATCCTCTAACCCTGAAATCCTGTGCATTAAAGATTGGCAAATAAGAGGTAACCTGCCACTGGGACTAAGAAAGACAGTCTGAGAGACTTGGAGAGTCTTGAAGGGTTAATTCTAGTTAAAGCAGGAACTCAATAAAGGGGAAATTGTGGAGCTCCTTTTTATAGAACCAAAAGGAAAGAAACAGATACCTTTGTGCACGAAAGCTTGCCGCCAATAGAAAGAGTTGGGACATTAGGTTTTTTAAAAGACTTGAACTTCTCATTGAGCATATTGAGATATAGTTGGGGATCCTTTTCTTTGAGGAATTATAAACCTGTTTTGGAGATGCCACACTTGATCAAGATGGGTCCTGAGATCCCACGTGACCCGGCCGACTCAGGTTAGAAACCAGAGCTGGGAAAGAAAGCGGATCAAACACCACCAGACAAAAGCTTGCAACAAAGATGTTACAATATGAGACAAGTGTTGAATGAGATGAACGAGCACTCTCCTAGTCTAAGGTGGTGCACACAAGTTACAATGCAGACACATAGTCCTTCTGATTACCTTGAGAAGGTACACCAAGAGATGAGAACCTTTGCGGATCCCAGGCCTGGGGATGTCAGCTCTAGCCAATCAGAGTTCAGGCTCCTAGGGGTGGGTAGCAAGTTAGCAATGGGCAAGAACCAATGATCAGACCCTCAAAGTGTAACATTGTTTAGAGATCGTAATTTGGGGATGGACTAGGACATCAACCTGACATGCGAGAGCCAGTAGAATAACTCAGGGATTGTATAGGTTGTTAGGCTCCTAACGACCGATCCAGTAGTCCGATAGGTTTTCCGGAGAGGGGCCCAGGTTGTGATGTCACTATGATGCCACTTCAGGAAAACACTGGCCTTCGAGCCAGGAGACGTTGAGATGTTTGTGGATTTCTTCTATCCTTGTACTGATCCCTGTTGGGTTTGGCTGTAATAAACCGCTGTTTGAACTTGCCATCTAGCAGGGTCCACGTTCCTTTTTGGTGGAAGGTGTTAGGCCTTCCAAGAGTCTGCGAACTCCTAGTAGCCCTCGAACCTACCTGGGAGTTTGTCCCCAACAATAGTGTTGTAGGTAGGGAAATCCTCATAGCGATAGGGATAAATGAGTATTTTTCTTTTTCTTTTAAAAGTGAATAAACACCCTTTAAATATGTCTGTGAGTCTAACTCCTTCTGGTTCACCACAGGTGGCAAACTAAGCTCCTAACTAAATTTGTGGCAGTTGCAAATCATTGTGTATCTTAACGACAACAGAAGTGCGACATGTATGAATGCAATTTGATGTCATTGCAATTACAGAAGTTAAGGGGCGAGCCAGCGGTACAAGTGTAAATGCAGGTGTAAGTGCTTATGCCAAACGTCAGAATCTTGGTCCTCTTATCCACAGACTGTACCAAGTTTTCAAATGGGTTTGTGACAAGTAATACTGCCGCGGTTATTTTAAGCAAGTGGTGTCCCTACAGCTCCCTGATTTACGAATGTGAATGCACAAAACATTAACCTGCAGTTAAATTGAATTAGAGGCCAGGAAAGCCTGAAGAAAAGCAACATTGTCATGCAAACATGTTTGTTGTTTGCAAAATGAGCAACAAAACTATCACTTGTTTAGTAGATACATGAACGTATCCCTCCATGATACGCTAAAAAAAAACAGCATTGACGAGGCTGCTGGTCACACCAGGTCCTTCCACTTCCCTTTATCTCACAAGGAATCCATCACCTTCCACCTCATCTACGGACCACCTGAGAAGAGTGACTCTTTCATTGCCAACATCTCCAACTTAATCTCCTCTGCCAAATTAGCACATACTAATAACGTCCTGTCTCTGAGATTTTAACTTCTCAGAATCTCCCTCCGACAACCATACTCTAAGGACTCTTTTTGCACTGACCGGATCCATGGACCTTAAGCATATTGTACTCTTCCCCTACACACATCAAAGGCAACACCCTAGATTTAGTCTTTACTCATCCCCCCTTATCACCTATACAGACCGTAGCCTCCTCAACTGATCTGACCAAACTGCCATCCCGCTGTCGATCAACCACAGCCTACAAAGGTCAGGCTAAATGCCCCCTCACTGTGCGCCACTCCTTCAAATCCTTCCTGGTCAATGACCCAGAAGTAAACTTTGCAGACTTCCCTAGCAGAGGGAATGCTTCTGTTCTCATAGAATTATTTGACAACTCCACAATGAAACTGGTGTACACTAATGCCACCCTAAAAACCAGCCGCGTTAAGACCGTGCCATCCGTTCATTGGTACACCCCTGAGCTTGCCTCCAACAAATGCTCAATCAGAGCCATACAGAAATGGTGGTTCAAAAGCCATAACTCTGAAGATCTCATAAACCTCAAATTTCTCTGCGCCAACCTTGGGATTCTGATTACTGATGCAAAAGCTGCTTACTACTCAAGCACCATTGTGGCAGCCTTTAACAGAAGCAAATCTCTTTGAAGTAGTAAAACATTGTACCAAACTCTCACCCAGTCTGAGGTGCCAGCAACTTAGAAAAACTACGATGGAATCAACTGTTTTTAGTGAAACAAAAGAAAAAATCCAACAAATTGTCAAATCAGCCTCCCACAGCATTAACACCCCCCTGGATCCCATCACACAGACTGGTGCTCTGGACCTAATTCTCTGTTCCTCAAACCTCCTAAAAAGCAGAGGCGTTGCTGGGGGTAAAGGGGATGAGGGGGTTATAGCCCCAGGTCTTTTGGTTGAAGCTCCGGATAGAAGCTCAGGGGCTACAATCAAAAAGGCTAGCTAGCCCAGAGTCCTGACAGTCCCGATATTAGCGTAGCCCCGGATAGTTTACAGTCCTAGCAACACCCCTGCTAAAATCAATCACCTGTCTAAAACCTACTTCCTACTCTGACAGGATCATCCTTGCCTCCATCATTAAACCATTTTATAGGCGCTCAAAGTACTCCTCAGCATCATTAATGCCTGCCTCGCAGAAGGCTCATTCCCAGACACCCTCAAGACTGGTCTCATACAGAAGGGTAGGAAAGCTGGGACAACTTTGTATTTTAAATGCTTTCATCTATTCTGTTTTCCTCTGCTGTCACATGAACTCTTGAACAGTGTGAGAACTGTCTTGTTGCACCCAGTACATGATGAGGGAATGCAGGAACAACCCTGAAGGTATGGAGTGGTGTGGAGCAGCATCATGATCCTCTGTCATATCTGTACCTAAGAGATTGATGATCCATGACCTATTGGGTTTCCCCCTCCGTTGGGCGCCCCCCGATTTGGTCACTATTTCCTGTGATGTGTACCCAAGCAATGGCTTGTGGTTGCATTGTTATGGTACTGTTTTCTGCAAAACAATAAAATTGTTCTATTAAAAAAAATGAAAAAAAGACTGGTCTCATACGCTTCTTTTAAATAAAAAACTGGCGCTAGTCCCAGGCCATCTGGTGAACTACCAGCCCATTAGGAACCTCCCTTTTACTGGGAAAATCTTGGAAAAACTAATCACTACACAGCTACTTGCCAAAATCAAACTACTACACCCCCTACACGACTATCTGTTGGGGTTCCAACTTCAAGCGTAGCATCGAGACACCCACCATCCAGGTTGTGGATGATACCCTCCAAATTATAGATAATGGCGATTCATGCATCCTTGACCTCTTCGATGCATTCGACAACATCGACCACTGCACCCTCTTCTCCCTCTTCGCCATAGGTTGGGACTCTCTTGTACTGTACTGAATTGGTTCATCTACTACCTCTCGGACAGACATCAGAATGTACAGATGAACATGTTGCATTCTAATTGACTCCCAGTCTCCTTCAACGTCCCTCTAAAGCTCCATCCTTGCACCAATACTTTTAACCTTTACATGGAGCCTCTGGCGCACTCCACAACGATCGCGATAAAGCCACTGACCAATACACAGACGACAGTCAGTTGTAGACGAGTAAAAATCCCACAGGACATCAGTTGTCGCTGCCATTACCTAGCCATCATCCAGTCCTGGATGTGGACTGCCTACCTCAACCTTAGCCATCCAAGACCAAATCGGTCCTCATCGCCCCCCCCACTCACTAAACAACCACTTGTTCAACAATGGCTTAATGATGTGCGCTTAATATTATTTGATCTGCAGCCCTCATATTAAGCAAAACCCCCATACTTCACCATTGACAGGAGCCTGTCCTTAACACATAACTAGGATTTCTGGTTTGCAGTGTTTGTTTTGTCAATTTCAGTGGTGTTTTTCCAGTGTTTTGAAAAATGTAAGAATCTGTGTTTATCCGTGTTTATATATTTTGTGAGGAAATAATGGAGCATAAGTGTTTTTCCAGTTTATATGAAAAACATGCATTTATTAACATGCATACTTTTTGGAGGAGTAGAAATATGATAGGATATACAATGTTCTCAATGGATGGGCTACAGAGTGATGTGAGCAGTCAGAAATGTGCGACAGACGCAAAGTTTTAGTTTTCTCAAAGGTTGCCATTGAAATTAAATAAAAGAGGGGAGATAAACGCCTGTCTTTCCCTAATCTAACAAGGATGCCCATACCTAGCAAACTAAAACTAAAGAAAAGGAAACTAGTCTCCAGCAAGTCTCTGATCCTCACGCTAATACACCCAACCAAATTATACAAGGAATGTTTGGCTGTCTTAAGTTCAACAAAACAATATACCAATTCACACTCAAATGTTTTAGAAAGTACTTCTTGCGACCAGGGTTAGACTCCCTTATACTGGATCAATTCAGGAATACCTTGACCAAAGTTTAGATTCAATAAAGGTCTGTGCAATAACAAAGTTCTGTTCAACGTAGCACAAAAAGTGTTTTCCATTTACTGTATCCTTCCACTTGGCAAAGAAAATGTCTCTTTCACAAATGCTTGGTCACAAATAAAAACAACTGCTATTTTCCAAATAAATGTTTCTCCCTCAAAACACAAGTTCATAAACCAGGGCAATTGTTCTCTTCAAAATGGCCCAGTAATTATTAGCAGATCACACTTCTTCAAATGAAACACTTTTGTCAGGCTAGCACAGCAAATACTTTTGATGATGCAAAAGTTCATCAAAAAGGTGATACAATTAATTGTCAAGGTCTTACCAACACACCATTTTACCATGACTGTAGTGCTTTAAATCATCTTATTTTCTGGTATACTCCCCTGCCAGGACTAACTTCTATTGGTCCCTTTCCTGGTTTACTTGCCTTCCAAGATTAACTCTTCTACAACTACAATTGTGTTCAGTGGTAATGCTTGTTCCAAGATTATCCACACCAGCATCCTGTGTGAGGAGGTTTAAACAACAACTGCTTCTCGTTATAGTCTGTTGACACTTGACAATTTGCATTACACATCTCCCCAGATCTGGTATTTGAAGGCGAGCGTCCCCAGCCAGCACGATCCTCCCCGCAATGAGAGACAATGAAGGACTCTCCCAAGTAGGGAATAAGGCTAAGACAGAGTGCGGGTGAGCTTAAATGGGAGTTTATCAATCAGAATATGGCATGCAAAGAACTCTGCAAACTCCGAGAGCGCTCTGTCTGACCAGAGCAAAGACAGGCGTATATATTTACAAAAAACGTCATAAGAACCTACACACTATAGGGGGCACAAGTTCAATGGGATTGGGTGCCGATGACTAACTATAGGTGCTGCTGCGATGCGGTTGGCCATGGCTGGAGAACGTCACTGGTCAGCCTCGTGGGTTGGGCTGGGCCTGGCAGGTTGGCAAAGTTCATCCGGGCGGTGTTGTTGTACCATCACGGCCAGTGTCAGAGATGAATGTCTTTTCCTGACTTATTTGCCCTAGGCCATGCACACTGCAGTCATTCAGTCATTACAATATGATCTTCTTTAGTAAATCTTCCAATAGGTTATTCTACAGGTTAATGCAACACAGGAGGAATGCACCTTGTGAGGGGTCTAATGGTCATTCGTCAGGGCATGGTTACCAGTGTCCTGTTGACCGGAGCCATAGGTTGAGGGGCTAAGCTTCGGGGCATGGGACGGACGGTGCAAGCCTCCCTGTCTTGTTAGATGTGGTTATAAATGTGCCGCTGTGTGTTGCCACAGTGTTGGGTGTCCTGATTGCACAGGGCCATAAGTCTAAGATGATCTGGTGGGTTGTGGTGTTTACGAGGGGGCGCCTTTGGAAGTGTGGGTTCAGGCAGGGGTTTACTGCTGTGCTGTAAATAATGCAGGTGGCGGCCCGTGGCCTTGGCTGCTGCAGAGGGGGCTACACATCTTTGAAGCGGCTCCAGTCTAGTTGGGGGAGGTGGGGCAGCGCGGCGCGGGCCTCTGTTCTCATGTTTGGCAGTCTCTGGAGGGTGGGAGGGGAAATGGCCTTGCACATATTTACAAAGGTATCCTCCTCGCGTGTTGCCGGTTTTTGGAAGCAAAAACATCACCATCATTAGAACACGTTATAATATTTGTTTGAATTTCTTGAAAACATACATTTCATTTCGCTGGAGGTATTTCAGTTATATCCAGTCTGAGCACCTTATTCGTACACTATGTTTCAACAATTACAGTATTTAGCTATATGCATATACATCTTGTAGCAAGTGAGGTAGCATTGTGGTTGGTGTAGTACATAGAAAATGAACCGCCACCGTATGTGACGGTGGCGGCATGCAAGGGGCTTAGACATACACGCGTGACGAGTGCATTCTCGCACACCCTTCACATGTGCCCCCTGTATGGTTACATTCGTTTTCTTGTGTACTCTAGCAGCATTAGTTCAGTTATGGTGCGGGACCGCGGGGTGTACGGTTTTCAATGATACACCTAAGGAACACTTCCCCGGAATACTTTTGTCCTTTGCACACCCCTGTAGGGGTGTGGGTCCTTCATGGCTGGTGTTATACACAATTTTACAGGTTTCTTTTGTAAACGTGGTTGTATGGAAAGGCTGTACATGTTAGGAGACATTCATTTTTTGGGTTCCTTTCTGCTTTCATCGGATGCCCGTTCTACAGATCTTCCCATCATCCAGGCCTTGCTGACCGGGTCATTCTGGGAGCAGTGATACACTGCGGAAGGTGAAATGTTACAGTGTTAGTATCTTAGGCTAGCTCATGTCCGTCCTGTTCGTGGGAACGTGCTCACAGCGGATCTGCCAGGGTGCTGCGGCAATAGAGATAATTGAAACTCTCTGAGGGTGGGGGCCGCGCTGCAGTGCACCACGCTCACACCATCTTTATTAGACAAAATGGTTTCTGAGGCCTAGCTAAATTCAATACGTGTGGGCAATGTCTTCAGCAGGTGAGCCATCCACCACCTGGGCCCGGGTGGTAAGGAGGGGGCACTCGATGAGCCATGGCCCTCACCTGGGGTGGAGATGTAGGCCAGGGGGGATCTTTTGGACCGCCCCTCCCCTACATTTCCCCCCTTTCGTTACTTAAGTAACGAATACTTTAACTCCTCCAGCCTTCTGCATTCTTCTTCGTCCAACACTGCCTCATCCCATGCAGGTGTGCCTTTTATGGGCATCCATGCTCTACACACCCCTCGTAAGCTTTCCACTCTTCTGGCATACTCATCTGGGTTACAAGTCAGGTATATGCATCCTCCATCCCCCGTCAGATCTACCCACACCTCTTGGTACCATTCTAGTACGCGGGGCTCTCTAATGGTGGTGTGCCATGCTTTATCTACGATATCTTTGTCGTGATAGATAGGCACCAGCTGATATCTTGGTGCGTTATCTGTTCCTGTTTGTACCTGCACTTCCTGCATGTTATGCATTGTCCCACGGGTGTTGCCCATTGTCACCATCATCATTGCACCATTAGGTACTGCGTTAGCACAACATCGAAGACCCACCTGGCACAGGCAAAAAATAAAAAGGAGGAACACCACAGCTGGCATCAAAAATCTCAGTTGTTCCAAGCCTTGAGGGGACCCAGGAGAAAATGTTGTCGAACCACGTACTGTCTTCTGCTCCACCCTCCATTTTCATTTTTTCTCCTAGGTTGTGTACTGCTTCGATCACATGGGACAGGGAGCCGTTTTCTGCATCTTCGGAAGGTACGAAAGTGCAGCAGGCACTTCTAATTCTTCGGCAAACACCTCCATCCATCACCGTCAACAGGTCCAAGACATGCCTGTTCTGCATTGTCATCAGCCGTAAAGCCCTTAGTTCCACTTTTATTATGTTAAACCCTTCTTCAGTGTCATTGGCCAGCTGAATCAGTTCCCAACGTGTTATCTGGAGCCATTTTGCATTTGCCCTTGCTTGGACACTCAAGATGAGTGAGGCGAAGAATGTTTCAACTGAGCTGAATAATCGATATCTGTCTGGGATCTGAGCCAACAGTTCTGATGATGCCTTTGATATGTAATTTGATGCTCTTCTGTTACGGGCCAGCACCTCTCCCTTGTTTCCGGAAGACAGGACATACATCTGTGACTCCGCAGTTGGCTGGGCTGCACTTTGTTGTAGGTGTTTCTGTGTCTTTTTGCTTCCATCGATGTGGCTTTCTGGTATTACCATTAGGGCTGAGTGCAGAGTGGCCATTGAGCAGCTGCCACTCCAGGACGGGGGAAGGTGCAGGTATGCCTGATTGCCGCATACCCAGTACGTGTCCATTAGGGCCGCTGTCCCTTTTCTCAGATCTGGGATGGTGAGGGTCTTGTTACAGTTCTTGTTTGTTCCCATGGTGGTTTTCCCCTCTCCTTTGAAACATAGTTCATAGTCTATTTCGCTCTGTAGTTTGAAGGGTTTTTCAATGGCGGTTACCCAAGTTAGTTTTGAAATGTGTTCCTTCCATACTGGTGCGCACGTTTCTTTAATCCACTGCAGTTTCTCTGGTGCCACACCTCTCAGTGCTTCAGCTTTACACATTACTTCTTCATCCTTCCACTTGTTGTCTGAAAAAAGTGTCCCCTGTATTACAAAAAATGGTTCCTCCAGACATACCACCCCTGCCGTTTTTGGGTAGCAAGTTTTCTCGTTCTGCAGCATTTTAAAAGTAACTTCACGTGCCTGGAAGGTGTTCTTAATCCTGCATAACGTGAGATGAAGGAGACATTGGGCATCTATAATTGGCAACTCTTTGGGTAGCAATACTTTGGGTGTACCAGAGGCATGAGGAATAAGGGAGCAAACATAACAGCTCTCATTTGTTGTTTGTTTTGCGGTGGCACTCATATCTGCATACCACTTATTTGTTTGGTGGGGGTGTCGTGGGTCTTCCATTTTATCTAATCCTAACCCATAGTACTCATCATACTTTCTCCTCCCGGTTTCCCTTTTCCGTCTGTTGTTCTTGTTCCTCATGTACTTCCCAGCCTCCTGGGCGAGGGAAAGAATAGACCCCCCTTTCTCATTCCCGCCCCCCTTGGCCCATTCATCGTATAAGATTTCCTGTGTTGCTAGCATCGTTTCTTTTTCATCCCTGAGTTTATCTTGCAGGTTGTTTTTTAAGACTGGGGCAGGTTGACTGGTGGGGGTATCATACAACCACGATATAGCAGACGGGTTTCGGTCATTTAAACTACGAGCATTATACCTATACATCACTGGTGGAGACACTGTGTTGTTTTGCATTCCACCCTGTGGCTCTTTATTTTCTGATATGACAGCATTGGATGGTGTGGTGCGATAACCACATACAAGTTTAGTTCCATCCCATACCAGAAAATCACCTTCCCTCATATTGACACTTGCAGTTACATTGGTCCCAGTGGTGCTGTTAATCCCGGTGCTGTTAATCCCTCCCCCCTCGTTCATCTCGATAGAGATGAACGCTACAAACCAATATGTAACCAGGCCAAACATTAGCATAAAAAACATCGTAATGCACACAGATAATCCACACTCATACGAATATATGCATCTCTCATTTACTAATTCTCTCATTCTACTAATTCTATCCGTTGCAGGCTGCCTGTTAGATGCCATGGTAGTTCCTGTTTGAGATATAAAAGTGCATTAAGTGCATGCATGTAAACGTTTTGTTGGCACCATTGGTGCCAATATATATTGACGGGTAATGGAAGCAGGTAGGGATGCAGGGGAGGGTATTCACAGACAAGGGTGTCGACATGTCATAATTTGATTACTTCATTAATTACATATAAGTCCAAAAAAAACCTTTTTTTTCTCTCGTAATATATATATAAAAAGAGAATGCAGGCATTCCTTCTCAGTCACTTTCCCATTCACGTTCATTGCTGACGCACATACACAAGGTAATATTCAGACATTCTGTTCAGTTGAACTGGTTGCTGTTGTCTGTGCCCCCTCATCTGCCTCCTCTTGCACATTACTATATGCTCTTCGCACATCTGTCAGGTGTATCCAGTACCTCAAGCCCTTCACTTTTACAGCTGTGGGCGTGCAGAACACTACTTCGTATGGGCCGTGGAACCGTGGTGCATTCCATCGACGCACAAAACTCCTGACATAAATTAATTCGCCCGGCATTAGCTGGAGCTGTTGCCTCAGCTCTGTGACAGACCCTGTTATGTTCCCCTCCTCTCTAGTGAAGGGTGGGGAGAGCTGCTTTGATATTGCGCGCGCTGCCCTTGTTAATTTTTTCAAATAGTCTGTGAATTCTTCTCCCAATATTGCGGCGCTCCTGTGTGCATCTGAGTGTTCGCGCAGTGGAGAGTGTGCTGTGTGCATTCGTCTCCCAGTCACGATTTTGTGCGGGGACAAATGGTGATCTTTACTTGGCTGATTTCTCAGTTCAAATAGCGCAAGGGGCAGACAGTAGATCCAATTCTTCTTCAATGAAAAGCATAGTTTTGACAACCTGCCCTTTAACAGTCCGTTCATCTTTTCTACTACGCCATTACTTTGAGGATGATAAATCGAACACAATTTATGTTTTATTCCCAATAATGTAGTCACTTCCTTGAAAAGTTCATTCACAAAATGAGTGCCGTTGTCTGAGCGAATCACGTCACAAATTCCCCAGCGCGGGAACACTTCCCTTACTAGAAACTTTGCAGCGCTTTTGGCATCAGTTTGTGCACATGGTCCTGCTTCCACCCACCTTGAGAATGGGCACACAACCACGATCATGTACCGTGCGCCATTACATGTCCGCATAATCAATATGCAGTTCTCTGAATGGGCCAATGGGTTTTGGAATTGTTCCCCGGAGCGTGCGTAGTGTCATTCCTGAATTGTATATTTGACATGTTGTGCATTCCATTGCTAATCGAGATACGTGCTCCTGGAGACAGGGCACGAACCATTCTTCCTGTATTTCTGCTGCAATGTGCTGTTTGGTGTTATGTGCGGGGAAGTGCAGTTGTTGAAACGCAATTTCTAGTAACTGTATTGGCATTACCACTTTTCCTGAATTATTCTGCCACCACAGTAAGTCTGTTCCCGACTTGCTGCACCCTCGTTTTGTCCACATCAATTTTTCGTCTTCACTCGCTCCTTCCTGCAGTTCTAGTATTTGTGATATGGGCATCATGTTGTACCCTTCTGGGGGTTCTTCGTTTGTCTTGTGCTGCAGCATGTACTCACCTGCCTCATATTTCTCAAAATAGGAAGCCTCCTTGGCGGCAGCATCCGCTGCCGCGTTCCCCAAAGACACAACGTCTGTGTTGGAGGTATGTGCTTGGCACTTAACTATTGCTACAGCAGTGGGGTCCTGTAGGGCCTCAATTAACTCTTTCAATAATTCTGCATGCTGTACTGGTGTTCCGTCTGCCCGTCGAAATCCCCTCCGCCCCCATATTGCTAGACCTCCATGTACTGTCGTCGTCATGTAAGCTGAGGCTGTGTATATTGTCACTGCGCAACCCTTTGCTGCATGTAGTGCTTCTATGAGTGCAATCAGTTCTGCTGCTTGTGCGGAGTAATGTGATGGGAGGCGGTACTGCACTAATGTTTCATACTCACCGTCTTCTAATCTCACCACCGCCATACCAACATGCTTTTCCCCCGTGTCCACATCAATTGATGCAGACCCATCCACGAAGTACACTTCCCCCTCACTCAGAGCGTTCTCACACACTGTGTCCTCCCCTCTCTCTCCTGTGTAGGTTGCGCAATCGTGGTCCTGCATGTCCTCTAGTGTACATGCTTCTGTAATGAATGTCGCGGGGTTTACTGTTTTACATCTCACCACATGGATGTTGGTCCTAGACAATATGATTTCATAAGCTGTTGCCCGCTGTGTTGTCAGTGTGCTTTTTGACCTCTCAAGGATTGCAAATAATGAATGTTCCACAAACAATGTTACAGGGCAACCCATTACTATTGTGGCACTTTTCTCAATCGCGAACCCGGCCGCAGCGAGTGATTGCTCGCACGCGAAATGGCCTTGCATTACGGCATCCAAAGCACCACTATAGTAAGCCAAAGGCTTGTGTCCTAGGGACGTCTTTTGGGTCAAAACAGCTGTCATGAGTGTTCCCTTGCAGTGTGAGAATAGGTAAAATTTGCGTCCATAATCAGAGTTGGCTAGCACTGGAGCGCTTGAAATTAACCTTTTTAATGATTTGAATGACGTGCTCATTTCTTCTGACCATTCGATCTTTTTATTCTCCTGTTGTGCTTCTTTGAGTGCTTGTAGTAGGGGTCTCGTGTATGCTGCATAATCTAAGATCCATGCTCGGCAATAGTTGCACATTCCCAAGAACTTCTGCATCTCTTTTACTGTTGTGGGTTCTGCTACTGACCTTATTGCTTCTACCCTGTCGGGAATTATTCTTTTTCCATCTTTTGATATCAGCTGTCCCAAGTATAGGACCTCTGTCAGGCAGTACTGTAGTTTCTCCTTATCTACCTTGTACCCCTTATTGGCCCATAGTGTCAGGAGCGTTGTTGAATCCTTTCTACATGTTTCTTCGTCTTGTGCACACACTAACAAATCGTCTACGTACTGAATGATTGTACTCACAACTGATAGGTTTCCCAAGTCTTCATGCAATATGCGGTTGAATATGCTCGGGCTCTCACAGTACCCCTGTGGTAGTCTGCAGTGTTCATACCTTTTACCCCCCAGTGTGAATGCTGTAAGGTGTCTACTCTCTTCCGCCAGGGGTATTGAGAAGAATGCGTTTTTCAAATCTACTACTGTGAAATGTGATGCCTGCTTCGGGATGCTGCATAATATGGATGCAGGGTTCGGGACCAAAGGGAACTCTTTCTGAATTACATCATTTAGGGGGCGTAAGTTCTGTATCATCCTCCAAGACCCTCCTTTTGCCTTTTTGATTGGATAAATGCATGTGTTACATGGGGAGGTTGAAGGCACTATTATCCCTTGCGCTAGTAGTGCATTTATGGTCTCTTTTATCCCTTCCTCAGCTTCACGGGACAATGGATATTGTTTCACTCGGGGTAAGATTGCCCCTTGCTTTAGCTTTATTACCACAGGTTGTACTCCATGCAACAGCCCTACATCATGGGGGCCTGTCGTCCACAAATTATTTGGTACGAGCCTCATGTCATCATCAAAAAAGGACGGCGGTGCTCCTACCACTGCCATCAGTTGGACGGGGGTTTCCCTTGCTTGAATCAAAATGTCACAGGGCATCGCTATTTCCATTACTATCTCACCATCCCCTTCTGTGTCTGAAAACAGATCCTCATCTGTTAAATCTCGTAGGGCGATGTTGGCATTTGTACACAGCACTGTACGCCACTCACATCCTTCCCTATCTACTCCAATCACCGCAATCCTTTTTGCTGATACCTGTACAGTGTGCAAATCTAATGATACCACTGATCCTGGTGCGTTGTCGGGGCACACTATGGGGCGGAAGAGGAATTCCGCTGGGATCCTCCAGTCCATTTTTCTTAGCTCTGGGATTATGAGGGCCAATGTCTTTAGCCCTTAAATAAACATTTCCTCATTTTCCGGCAACCCTCGTATTTCCAGTGTGGTTGTGTAAGCTTGCACTACCAACATTGCACGCAAGGGGCATATCCCGGGTGTAGAACACACTATTCCTCTCTCGGTAAATGATATGGTCATGTTAAGTTTACTTAGGAGATCCCTCCCTAATAAATTTATTGGTGAGTGTTCATAATACAGTAAGGGTGTCTTTACAGTTTTACCCCCCACTGTTACATCCAAAGCTTCTGTGTAAGGAACTTCAATTACAGCCCCAGAGAACCCCTGCGTCTCTAGCTTCCTGTTAGATAACGGGAACCGGCCCTCCCGGATACATGATTTCTCCGCTCCCGAATCAACCATGAATATGAACTGTTTGTCCAGCAACTCCCTTGTGCGCCTCTAGGGCCCTGCCATCCATTTCCTCCCATTCCTCCGTACCCCGGTCCACCTCCTCTTCGGCCCCTGTACCCACCTCGTCCCCCTCAAGGGGTCCACTCTTGCCACTGCGGATCTCCACCTTGTTCCTGCTCGTTCCACCGCCGCTGTCCTGTTCCAACCCAATTAGTTGCCACCCTTCCTTGTATTGCTATCAGCCCCTCCTCCTCCTCGTCTCCCTCCCTGCTGTGGGGGAGTGCGGCTACAGCCGCTGCGACCTTCACCAACTTTGTCTGCACTAGTTTTGCTTCGTCTGCCAATCTCTTCTGCGCCACCTCCTTCTCCCTTTCCTTTATTCGCTTACAATGGGGTACTATTATGCTCTGAATCTCAGGCCATCCCTTCGCTTCAATACCTGCTATCTTGTCGAGCGCCTTTTGCACTCCTTTGGGGAGCCCTCTTTTTATAATAAAATAAAATAAAGATGTCGATTGATACCAGGGCGTGACCGTTTCTGCTCTCCACATCTCTTGGACCCGAAAAATGTAATCCATAGCCTCCTCCCCGTCATTCATTGTACACTGCATTACTGACTGTAAGTCTGGCGTATCTGGAAATGTTTCTCGTAGGGCATCCCACACCCTTGTACGCACTGTGTTAAATGAGGCTCCGTCATGGCGGTCGCACTCTAATGTTACTCCCGGGAAGCCGGCCTTGACCCATACTTTCTCAGCCTGATCTCCCACTGCTGATACAAGTAAGCTTTTCACATCTCCTATTGCTAGGGGTACCCCGGCAGTGTGCTTCTCAAAGGCGTATATCCACTTACTTGCCCCTCCTGATAGTGGGGGCAATAGCTTTAATAAATTGGCTTTATCCATCTGAGCCCATGGGATATAATTCGGCCTCCCTCCTCCCCTATGTATCAATGGGAGCTGTAGCCTTCCTTTTGTCGTTGCATCCGGACCCATTTTGGCTGCTGAAGTCCCCAGTGATGCCATTTTCCCCACCCTGTTCCTTAATCGCCCCGTCCATTCATCATCCAGTGTTCTCATTGAACATGTACCATCCCCTCCTTCGCTTCCCCTCCCATCGCCATGCTCAACCTGTCGCTTTCTTCTAAATCGTCCCTTATATCACATAGTAATTCCTCTCTGTCCCCCATAGGCCTTTCTTCATTATCAATATCTCCCTCTCGTGTCCCTACTTCTATTATTCGTGTCGGTTCTTCTTCAGTTCTGAACAGTATCTCGCCCTTTTTCCACCCGTCTTCAGGTTTTCTATTCTCACCTGGCGCTCTAGACGTGCGCCCTGATCTAGCCGCATTAAGTGCTGTTTGTTCACATACGTCTTTTATCCTCGAGAGCTCATCTTTTGCTATTGAAAGTCTTGATTGTAAATCATCTGTGAGCTTCTCTATGTCCACCCTTTGTGTACCTGTCTGGGCTTGCTCCCTTGTGCTTTCATATGGCGGGGGTGCCGTGGGCCAGCGGGGTGTAGTAGTTGTCGGGGGAGGCACGTAAGTGGGGTCACTGTACCCTTCTGCGGGCACAGGCTTGTTTAATATCGGGTACAAACTTATTACCTCTATTGGTGGCGCTACACTTGACAATTCTTTAACATCTTTCTGTATCATCAGTGGATTGTCGGTGGTGGACGGGAGGTCAGGATTTAATGCTGGTACTTTAGGCGGTGGTATCTCTTCAAATAACCTCCAGAGATCTAATACTTCTCTCCTATTTTGCAACTGCTTCCCCTTGTACTTCAAACAGATGCATGTGGCCACCATATCCAGAACACTTTTATCAAATGACCCTCCCTCGGGCCATATCTGGGGTAACCCCTCTCCCTTCAACTCGGTTATCCATTGGTCATGATATTTCTTAATTCGCTCCGCATAGCCTGGTAAGTTCTTACAAATATGTGATAAGGGTGTTTCGGCCCCCATCTTGTGTATTTTCCTAGTACTTGTTTCTATCTTTGTGTCCACAATTACAATGTAAACCTCTTACCAATATGGGTTTCTCTCATTCAATAATGGGCTCCTCTGTGCTCTGCCCCCTGCCTGCTCAATACAAAACTGGTTGTACACAGTCCCTATTCTCTTCTCTTTGGGGGGCACATACAAGAGCAAACCATCAGTTATTTTGACAACATTAACCCGGAAATCAAATAGGTACACACTCACTCCACCTTGTCGTTTTTCTCTTCAAAAAAAGTTCTATCCGGTCACACTTACCATGACCATTCCATTTCTATACATTTATAGCCATTTTACACACTTACAACATCAACTTGTCGTCTGACACATACGAGGTGCACACACCTCCCAGTAACACTCTGTTCACAATTCAAGCTGCCCTCCCTTTCCTCCCTAGCCGGCTGTCCCTATCCTTCTTATTCCGATATATGGATGCGCATATATATATGTATTGGTCTGCTCTTCCCTCTTATAGTAGAACTCTCTCCCTCTTACTTTCTCCCTGAGTTTTGTACTAATCTCACTTTTATTTACCCCCTAACCCTAAAGAAAAGAAAAGAAGTAATAGCGGTCTCTAATATATTCTCAGTGCCCCCTTTTGCTGGACACTTTTTATCTTATATTCCACTTCTTCATATATTCCCAGTACTAGTCAAGATAGCACTATGCGGCGCCGCCTTCCACCCCCTTTCGGAGCTAGGTTCCCGTCACTTTTATCTCTTATTCACCTCTTAATCCTAATGGCCATACGCAAAGAAAAAGCAAGGAAAATTTTAGGATGATCCTTAGTGGATCTGCGTACCCCCTCTTCGTTCCCTGTCCTACACTTCTTCCCCCACTCCCTTTACAATCGCTCGCACTCAATACTCACGTGCCCGTCTTGAACCGATAGTCTCCGAAACTGGGTCCCTCCAGGCAGTGTTGCCGTCAGCTCAACAGTCAGCCCCGGCTCCGGCGAGCGGTACTCAAAGGGGATTTTTCAACTGGGATCCCGTACCCTCTCTCTTTTTGAGTTTGCACTTCTTAGTGTACCGGTCGCCGTTGGCGGCCAGCCTCCCGGAGCCGGCTCACTGTGCGTATCCCTTTTCGACCGGAGATTCCCGTGCCAAAAGGGGACGGTAATGTTAGATTGGGAAAAATAATAGTAATAATCACGCTTTCGGGGTCACCACTGAAGGCGAGCGTCCCCAGCCAGCACGATCCTCCCCGCAATGAGAGACAATGAAGGACTCTCCCAAGTAGGGAATAAGGCTAAGACAGAGTGCGGGTGAGCTTAAATGGGAGTTTATCAATCAGAATATGGCATGCAAAGAACTCTGCAAACTCCTAGAGCGCTCTGTCTGACAATAGCAAAGACAGGCGTATATATTTACAAAAAACGTCATAAGAACCTACACACTATAGGGGGCACAAGTTCAATGGGATTGGGTGCCGACGACTAGCTGGAGAACGTCACTGGTCAGCCTCGTGGGTTGGGCTGGGCCTGGCAGGTTGGCAAAGTTCATCCGGGCGGTGTTGTTGTACCATTGCGGCCAGTGTCAGAGATGAATGTCTTTTCCTGACTTATTTGCCCTAGGCCTAGGCCCTAGGCCATGCACACTGCAGTCATTCAGTCATTACAATATTATCTTCTTTAGTAAATCTTCCAATAGGTTATTCTACAGGTTAATGCAACACAGGAGGAATGCACCTTGTGAGGGGTCTAATGGTCATTCGTCAGGGCATGGTTACCAGTGTCCTGTTGACCGGAGCCATAGGTTGAGGGGCTAAGCTTCGGGGCATGGGACGGACGGTGCAAGCCTCCCTGTCTTGTTAGATGTGGTTATAAATGTGCCGCTGTGTGTTGCCACAGTGTTGGGTGTCCTGATTGCACAGGGCCATAAGTCTAAGATGATCTGGTGGGTTGTGGGGTTTACGAGGGGACGCCTTTGGAAGTGTGGGTTCAGGCAGGGGTTTACTGCTGTGCTGTAAATAATGCAGGTGGCAGCCCGTGGCCTTGGGTGCTGCAGAGGGGGCTACACATCTTTGAAGCGGCTCCAGTCTAGTTGGGGGAGGTGGGGCAGCGCGGCACGGGCCTCTGTTCTCATGTTTGGCAGTCTCTGGAGGGTGGGAGGGGAAATGGCCTTGCACATATTTACAAAGGTATCCTCCTCGCGTGTTGCCGGTTTTTGGAAGCGAAAACATCACCATCATTAGAACACGTTATAATATTTGTTTGAATTACTTGAAAACATACATTTCATTTCGCTGGAGGTATTTCAGTTATATCCAGTCTGAGCACCTTATTCGTACACTATGTTTCAACAATTACAGTATTTAGCTATATGCATATACATCTTGTAGCAAGTGAGGTAGCATTGTGGTTGGTGTAGTACATAGAAAATGAACCGCCACCGTATGTGACGGTGGCGGCATACAAGGGGCTTAGACATACACGCGTGACGAGTGCATTCTCGCACACCCTTCACATGTGCCCCCTGTATGGTTACATTCGTTTTCTTGTGTACTCTAGCAGCATTAGTTCAGTTATGGCGCGGGACCGCGGGGTGTACGGTTTTCAATGATACACCTAAGGAACACTTCCCCGGAATACTTTTGTCCTTTGCACACCCCTGTAGGGGTGTGGGTCCTTCATGGCTGGAGTTATACACAATTTTACAGGTTTCTTTAGTAAACATGGTTGTATGGAAAGGCTGTACATGTTAGGAGACATTCATTTTTTGGGTTCCTTTCTGCTTTCATCGGATGCCCGTTCTACAGATCTTCCCATCACCCAGGCCTTGCTGACTGGGTCATTCTGGGAGCAGTGATACACTGCGGAAGGTGAAATGTTACAGTGTTAGTATCTTAGGCTAGCTCATGTCCGTCCTGTTCGTGGGAACGTGCTCACAGCGGATCTGCCAGGGTGCTGCGGCAACAGGGATAATTGAAACTCTCCGAGGGTGGGGGCCGCGCTACAGTGCGCCACGCTCACACCATCTTTATTAGACAAAATGGTTTCTGAGGCCTAGCTAAATTCAATACGTGTGGGCAATGTCTTCAGCAGGTGAGCCATCCACCACCTGGGCCCGGGTGGTAAGGAGGGGGCACTCGATGAGCCATGGCCCTCACCTGGGGTGGAGATGTAGGCCAGGGGGGGGGGTCTTTTGGACGACCCTCCCCTACATATTCCATAAAAGGAAAGTTGCACCCGTGTTGTCTATCTGTATCACTCTGTCATGCGACGCATTCCTACCTGGCGACTGTCACCCCGATTCCGATTACGCACTTCCTAATTCCTGTCACGTCTTTCACGTCACGTCCACTTAACGGTCTAGTCTTTTCCGTTTAAACATATGTGGCGTTATTTAAGCCTATCTTCCTTCTGTGCGTTGCAACCCTTTCAGGTCAGCTGTGCTTTCTTTTGCTGCCGCGGTTTGCTATACGCTGTATTCTGGCTCTGCTGAGCTTTCCTCTCTCTATTCCTCCTCGTCCTTTCGGGTTCCATTTCCCGGGACCTTTCTCTCTCTATTTTCTTCTTATTCTTTGGTTTATTAACCATCTTGTTTGCCTGCAGTTTTTTCCGTTTTTTCTGTAGTAGGAGCAATTGCATTTCCTACACTTCCTGTTTCCTGTTTATTCCTTCCTCGCTTTCTATTTCTGAGATTTGTTGAATTCCGCTGAGTTTTACTGCTACAACCTCCATCAGGATTCCCACCTGCCGTTGTGAATTCCCAGGGTTTTTGCCACACTTGGCTTTTTTCCCTTTTCCGGTCTCTCCCGGGAGGGGGTCACGGTCAGGGCGTTTCTATCGTTCTCACTGTGGCTTCTTCTCGTGGGAGATATCCGCAACAAAGAAAAAAAGAAAAGGACTACAGAGCGCATCGAACTCTCATCTATTGAAGAAGACTTCGAATGAACAGGTGAGGAGCTGGAAGAGGGAAGCGTGGATAGCGTGGATATTGACATTGAGATTGCTGACACATTCTTCAGTAGCCTGTTGTCTGTTGGCAATGCAGATTACAGGTTTCTCCCCATTAGTGTTTCATATAAGGAAAGTTGTGTCCCTGCGGGCCTTGGTATTATTCTTAAGCGCCATCTTGGCTGATGAGAATGCGGGTTACAATCATCCCCCAATTAGTATCCCTTATAAAAAAGAGTTGCACCCTGGTTACCTTTGTATCACTCTTCTGCGGCCTCTTGGCTTCTGGCATTGCAGGTTACAAATATCCCCCAATTGGTATCCCATATAAGAGAAATTGAGCCGTAGCTGCCTTATTTCACTTTGATATTCAACATCATTAGTTCTGGTTAAATGTCTCATTCGGAGCACCCGAGGGTCACCTGGTGTCTCAGGCCACCTCACTGCTTTTCCTTTGCACCCCCTTCTCACTTGCAGGTACTGCAGCGGATCTCCTCGGGTCTGTCTGCACTTCTGCCATCTCCGGTATGACTGACGCAGTAAGCACAGTCCTTTGGAGCTCTGACCGCTCTGTGAGGCTCTCGTACGGTTTCCTTACCAGAGCGGTTCACGGCATGTTGGGAGGTCATCTCCCACATGGCATAGCTTTCCCCAGTCCCACTCCCAACTATGCTCTCTCTCTCTGCACTTCCACGCATCTGCTCCTGCATCGGCCTCAGCTGGTGCTTCTGCTGGCACAGTGTATCCCGCATTCAGTCCTGCTGCCGCTTCTGCTACTCCATCAGCATCTCCTTCTCACCTGAATCTCATTCCTACATTTAAATATCCCACTCAGGTGCTTCATACTACAACAAGACCGCTCATTATGTTTTATGGTACCTTTAATCTCCATCAACTCTGAGTCCCTCTTCCTCATCTCAGTACCACAAGCATAATAGGTTTTCAAGTCCATAATATTTTTGGTCTTTTTATATTTAATTAACTTTATATGATTTGTTAACTTGGAGTTGTCAAGTTTATGGGAGGTTGGGAAAAGAGGTTGTGATTTACCCTTCTGTTTAGGACCTCTATATAAGGCAGAATGATAACAATTTGGGGTTATATTTACTTCCTGAATCTCCAATGTACCAACTTTATGTTGTTTGGTGGACTTTTCATAGTCTATGCTTTGGGTAGTTCTAGGAGAGGCCATTTTACATTGACAGCATGCCATTAGGCATTTGGGTATTGTGGGAATCCCCTCCTCAAAAGCGGATAAACCCTCATCTCTCCTAGAGGAGTCAATTCCCCTTGACAGCCGTCTCCTCCCATGTGATCCTCCCTCATGTTATCACTCCCAGGGTTAGGATCAGGTAGCAGCTGCCTTCCCCATGCCACATAGGTGGAGACATTAGGCTGGGGTTTAGTGATGACTCCACAAGATTCATCACAGAAAACAGTCTCTCAAAAGGGGTTGCTAACATTCTTCTGCTAAGAAAGCCCCCAATAGGTGTCAGGGAGATGCTGCCCCTGCAATGAATGCAGGCAATTTTGTGTACAGAATGATGCCATTCATCAAAATCCAGGGAAGTTTCTTAGTCACACAGGCCCTCGCACACCAAACGACATGCAGAGGTGAAATCAGGCTTTGATACTTGATAGTATCATGGAAAGCAACAATACAAGAAATTGTCATGAGTAAATCAAAAGCAAACAAAATTTGTGATGTGCAATATGTTATGTTACATTGATTTATTCTGTGCACCATAGTCCTGTTTTTGGTCTCAAGGTATTCTATGAATAGTCACTGCTATTATGCATGGAACAATATAACAAATGGGACATTTGTTTTCTAGAGTACAATGTAGTGTAAGAAAGGCATGGCATCAAAGTAAGACAGACACGTGGTCAGAGTTCAAGGGTGTTAATTAAACTGTAAAGTAGTCGAGATAAACGCCTAATCTAATCCTAAATCTAAGTTGGAGGCAAGCTACGACCATCAAATAATAATGCAGTCCTAGCAGGGCCTATACTAAAAAAAAAAAAAACTATTGCCAATTCTTACCACTATGCTACAAAAGAGTGTGGTATAAGGTTCGTCACAAAATAATAAGCCATGATGATATGGCTGGCATTCTCCCTTCACCACGTTTTTAGCATGGGATAAAGCGGGACTCTCGAGCACAGCACACTCCTGGGCTTCTCCAGCACAAGCCTACAGTTCCATTTCTCAGTATCGGGGGCCTTCTGTGCTCAAGTCTCGTCTCATGCAAGGTCTCTTGCCCCAGAGGGCCTGATATGCCAAAACAACAAAATCAAAGTTCCTTCGGTCAACCTTCACGTGCGGTGATTATCCTTCACCCTTGGATCCCCCCTCAGCAGGGCTCTGATCCATCTCTGTCATTGGCCTCCCTCAGTCGGGTTCAGACCAACCACTCACTGTGGACATCCCTCATTCAAGTTCATACTTGCCATCACAATGTTTTTTATTTTATTTTTCATCCGTCTATTTACATTTTCACAAAAAACAGCATATGCAACCATTGCACAGGTTTTGAATTATAGTTTCAAGATAATCAGAACGTATTTCATCTAACTTATCACATATTACAAAAAGAGCGATGCAATTTAGATCTATAAATTCTACTAGTAGCACAAAACACAATCATTTTAAAGCAACAAGTATAATACACAAACCACATAGACAAAAAAGGATAAATCACAAAACAGACACACACCCCCATACACATACCCCTCAGCTAGACTAACATCATCAATCATTAAACGCTTTAATCTACACTCAACCATATATATCATTGAAGGGCCCCCATAATTCCAAATACATTTCCTCCCGATTCTGTCTTTAAAGCATATGTTTTTCAAAATTTGAAAAAGTTTGCATATCTGATAACCCACCCTCTACACGTAGTTTCTTTCTTGTTTTCCACACTCTCAGAATTTGTTTGGTTGCCACAAGAAGAGCTTTGTCAATCCAGCATGATGACTCGCATGTAATATCACATCTATCCTTGGTTGACAGGATCACTGCCAACAAAGTCAGTGGGAATGACACACCCCAGATTGTATGTAGTCTATCAAGCACATCCTTCCAAAAGTCAACCACTCTAGTGCAATTCCACAGCATGTCCAGTAATGAGCCTCTCTCTTGTCGACAACCGCAACAAAAATCAGTATCTATCATGCCCAACTCATTCATTCGTATTGGAGTCCAATAGAGGTGACCTAAAACCCTTCGGTGAGTATAACGTAAATTTAAATCCATCTTGGCTCTAACAGCCACCTTCTAGAGCCCCTCCCATTCCTTCACTGATATATTCCCACCTAGCTCCCGAACCCAGGCTTGCCTCACTTTCTGAAAAGAGTCACGAAAGGGGCCTTCCATTGGCATTGTTTTAAGAAATGTTGAAACCATGCGTGGCAGTGTATCGAACAATTCACAGATCTTAGGCTTTTCCATCATTGGCGCATTCAGCATCCGTTGTCTTTCAAATAACTATTTCTCCAAAGCCCCTCCCTCTTACTCAGACCATATTTCTCCAAAAGCCCCACAAAGGGTATAATTCTCTCTTCCTGCCAGATGTCCCCAATTTTCAGGATTCCTTGATTAACCCAGCTGCGCCGATTCAACATCCTATTGTCTATCTGTAATCCCCGAGTTATACCAGATAGATGCCTTATTATACGTAAATAGATTCTGTCCACACCCCAACATCCACAATGTCAGTGCAGTCTTTGTAGTGACAACAGTCTGCAGTTTTGCCGACAGCTTGGGCATTTTCCCAAAGGAGTACAAACCACCCAGATCGCAAGTTAGTAGCCCGTCCCTTTCTAATAATACCCACAATGGCTCTAGTCCCCTTTCCTCCACAAAATAGTAGGCCCATTTTTTCAATAGAAATCCTCTGTGATAATTCTCAAGTATTGGGTAGCCAAAACCCCCTTCCCGAACATTACGTGTCATAATGTAACGTGGAATTTTTGTCCTCTTTCCTGTACCCCATAAGAATTGTTAAAATATTTTATCAATACGCTTAGGCGCCTTTTTGGAAAATCTCAAAAGAAGTGACTGTATAACATATAGTACTTTGGGCAAGAGCATCATTTTAATCGCATTCACCTTTGCCCAAACATTCAAGGTAATACGCTGCCTTTTGCGGATGTCTGTTTGAAGCACCTCTATCAACTTACTGACGTTGAAATCCACAATTTTCTTCATGTCACGAATAAGATGGATCCCTAAATACTTCACACTCAGACTTGCCCACTGACGATTCCAATCAGCTAGTTCATTACACAAAGGGGTTTCTTTCATTGAAAAGATCACAGTTTTCCTCCAATTTGATTTTATGCCCTAAAAGTAATCCCACCTCCTCAAACAGATGCTTCAAAAGAGCACCTCCCCCTTCTGGATTTGCCAGAAGTATGGCCACATCATCTACATAGGCAAGCGCCTTAACCTCCCTGTCTCCCACACATAGACACCTGGTTCTTGCGTGATGTAAGCTAATAGGGGTTCTGATGCTAGATTAAAAAGGAAGGATGATAAGGGGCAGTCTTACCTCGTACCTCTGAATAGCTGAAAGGACAATGATAACTCGCCATTAGCCCATATTCTAGCAGTAATATCAGACTGTAATACGCCAACAGCGTTCAAGAATAATGGCCCAAACCCCATTTTGAGTAGCATATAGTTGAAAAAGGTCCAATTCACAAAAGCCTTTTCAGCATCAAAGAGAATTAGTAGCATTTTCCCAATATCGGCTTCTGGCAGACCCATTATATCTATAAATGTTCTAATGTTATCAGACCCATGTCTTGGCCTCATGAATCCCACTTGGGATTGATCAATTGATTCATGCATATGTTTATCCAATCGGTTAGTCAGAACCTTTGTAAATATCTTTGTGTCAACATTGAAAAGTGAGATTTGGCGATAGTTGCTACATTTAGTAGTGTCCCTATTAAAGTGATAATCGATTCCTTCATTGAAGGACGAAGAGTCCCATCTGTCACAGAGTTCTGGTGCCAATTTGGAGCCAAAGGATCTATAGAACTCTACTGGTAACCCATGCATGGCTGGAGACTTTCCAATGTTAAGTTGATTTATTGCCATTAAGATTTCAGGTACAGTAATCTGACCATCCAATGAATTCTTGCCTTCTGCAGCTAAACCAGGGATATCTATTTTATCAAAGAATGTAATCAATGGAAACTTCAAAGGAGACACACCAGCAAAGAGTACCTGGAGAAGCATTGATAAGGGCAACGTCAAAATATTGGACTACGTTTGGACGTCTAGAGAGATGTATGAGAAAACAATTGATATGGAAGTGATACAAACAGAAAATAGTGATCACGAGATGATACGCCTAAATTGGTTGTTGTACTGGAATAAGAGTGATTCAAGTACAACCCCTATGGTAACAGTAAACTCAGCTGGAAATAGACTGAGAATAAATGGTACTCAGATACAGCAAGTCATCGCAAATTCCAGTGGAAATGAGGATCAGAGAACATGTGAATACGCGCCACTGTTAACGAATTTTATAAAAAAAAATACCCTAGTGCTCTCAATAAAGCACACAAGCACAACTACAGCAAGTTGCTTCAAGATGCAAAAAAGGCACTAAGACGCGATGTGAGACTTTTGAAGAAAAATTACAAAAGTGACAACGCACAACAAAGGGTCAAAATATGGTGCCAACAATATAGGAACTGGGGTAAATCCCAGTATGTTATAATCTAGCAAGATCGAGCGGAAATCATCATGAAACTTATGATAAAGAAAAATTCCAGAGATACATGGGTAATATTAAACGCCCGAACTCTGAAATGTCAACCAATAATCACCAACGATTTAGCAAGTAACATCTGGGTCAAACATTTCAAAAATGTATATAAAAGACTCCAACATGTATATAAAAGACCCCAACAAGAACCAGTTATTAAAATCGAAACTGGAACTATGGATTGGGACATAAAAACAGGTGCACACGAGATTGCTCAAGCAATAATCCAACTAAAAAACTCACGAGCCCCGGGGCCAGACTTGATCACAGATGTAATGTTAAAACAAAATGTCGTAGAATGGTCAGTCTTTATAGAGATCCTTTTCACTCGAATAGCCTTAACCAAACAAATGCCGGAATCGTGGCTAAAGGCTGTGGTGGTCCCGATTTACAAGAAGGGCGATCGGGATGATCCAAATAACTATCAACAGATCGCCCTTCTAGATACCATAGGCAAAGTTTGTGGATCCTTTCTCAGGAATAAGCTTGCGAAATGGGCAACCTCAGAAATGATCTTAGATCTAAGACAAACAGGATTTACTGCCGGAGTAGGAGTTGACGTAAACCTCGCTATCATAAGTATTCTAAAAATGGAAACCATCAAAGCAGGTCAACGGTTGTTTCTAGCTTTTATAGTTATGAAACAGGCCTTTGACGGTATAAATCGTGGCAGGCTATGGCATAAACTAATATCTTGGGGTTGCCCTGTAAATCTACTCGAACCCATCATAGCTCTACACACCAACATATCAATACTTGTTCGACTCAGTAACATTGGAGAAATGTCTGAAATAATTAAAACTAAAAAAGAGGTAAAACAAGGATGCCCTTTGGCATCAGAGCTATTCAAACTGTTCATAGCTGATCTGCCAATTCATTTGAATGACGTCAACTCATTTCCACCAAAACTGAATAATATACCAATTTCTTGCATAACATATGCTGATGATTTAGTAATACTAGATCGCACACAAGTCGGGTTGCAACGACTGTTAAGCAAATAGTATGAATATTTGGCCAATAACGAACTTGAAATAAACACAGCAAAAACAAAGATATTGGTAATAGGCTCAAAACGACACAGGAAAGATCGAGCCTTTCAATGGACAATAAATGGTGAAAAGATAGAAAGGATAGCCTCTATAAAATATCTAGGCATTCACTACAACAACTCCATTAGTGGATGAAAAAGTTGGCACTTCAAGGAGCCAAAATAGAGAAAGAATATGGCAAATTTTCATTGGCACCAGTCTTACTTTTTTATGTTCAAAAAGTAGTGCCGACAATAACGTTTGGTGCTGAGGCTGGGTGGAACATCGCGGAATCAAATTGGCACATTCTGGAAGGTATCTTCTGGTGCAGAGTGCTAAATTTACCCAGACATGTCCCAGTGGCCGCAGTGAGACAAGAATTATCATTGAACTCGTTACATTCCAAAGTTGTATGGAAATCACTCTTATTGAGGAGGGAAATGAACTTAAGTCCTCCGATTCCAGCATATGAGATCTTTAAGAAGAAAACAGGAACTCAAACGACTCTTCTAACTGAATGGAACGCAAAACTAATGGAAATCTTGAAAACAGTTGACATTGTGAAAAAAAAGTTTGAAAGATGGGCCTGGATTGTTAATAAAGAAACACGAGACAAATTTAAATCACTATTAAGTCTTGAGTCCAGTGAAAACAAACTAAATAGGCCACCAAGATTCTTGACATGATGTCCCTCAAAGCACCATTGCATGCAGTTTCTGGGATTAAAACTGAATGCACTAACCACCAAGGAAACATTATGGCAACGAAAAGACATAGCTTTAAAGGATAGCCTTTGCAGATTTTGTAAAAATGAGATCGAAACCAGTAAACATTTAATAAGAGTGTACAGGAACCATCTCTCAGCACAAAATTCATCTGGCAAAGTTTATCCTGTTGAACAATGACATTGAAGGCTGGTGGAAACAACTTTTAGCAGGTCAAAACATACAACTAGTCTGTGCAGTGGTAGATTACATGGATATGCTGTTAAACCAGGAACCTTGGAAATGAACTAGAGAGCCGGCTAAGAGTGGACATGTACAAAAGAAACGAGGATATGAAGAGGATTTGATAAAAATTGTAACAAAAGTTTAATACAAATTTTGTATGTAACTGCAGTTTTACAATAAAAAAATAAGAATGTAACTAACTCCGATGCCTGTTGGAGACGCTCTTTTGTATAAAGGGAGGCATAGAATGAACGGAAACACTCACATATTTCCTTTTTTTAAATTTCCATTCCACCCAATCCATTATCTATCCTTTGAACATATGATCTTTCTGTCAGGGCTTTTAATTTATTCGCTAGGAGTCGAACCCCTTCCTCCCAGTATCTTTGTTTTATGAAAAACAAGCCCTTTTCAGCCTGCCTGTCCATTTCACTCTTTAGTGTTTCCTTAACTCTATCCATTGTTAATGTATCCTCCCAGGTCCTTGACATGGCATATTTCCTTTGCAAATCACCAAGTCCTGACTCAATTTCCTTTTGTTTTTCCTCTCCTGACCTCCTTGCTCAGGAAGTCCAGTTCATTAACTCACCATGAATAGAGGCATTAAAAGAGTCCCAAACAATGAGACTTTCAGTCAACCCCCTGTTCTCTCTGAAGTAATTAGTAATGAAGTCATCAAAATCCTCCGACGCTTTCTCATCCTTCAATATAAATGTTTTGAGTCGCCATCTATAAAAAATTAGGCCAACAATATCCAAAATGTAGTTTTAGCGTCACCATTGAATGATCAGAAAGACTATATTCACCCATATTGGCATCTACCTCCTGTTCAACCAACCTATAGGATATTAAAAAATAACCAATTCTAGTATAGGAATCATGTACCGGGGAATAGAATGAGAAGTCTCTCTCCCCGGGTCGGAAAGTCCTCCAGATGTCAATCAAGTTAAAGGTGTCCCCAATCCCTGAAACTCTCTACTCGATCCCTGACCTGTAAAACTGCATGCAGAAGATGTATCCATCCTATGATCTAACACACAGTTGATGTCTCCCCCCTAGAATAACACAATCACCACCCATGTCTCGCAAAAATGTGGTTACGGTCTTGGAAAAAATAGCTCCCTCCAGGGCAGGGTCCGTACACAGAGCCCAGCATTATTAGTGTGCCCTCATATCTCAAATCAAGCAAAATAATTCGACCCTTGTCATCCATGGTCACCCTTTCTATTATAATACCTAGTCCTTTACGAAGTATGATCCCCACCCCTCTTGACTTGGAAGAGTGACAGTTCAGTAGGACACTGGTGTATCTAGAATTGTTACGTAAACTCTGAGGAGCTCTATCAGATGTGTTTCCTGCAGAAATACCACATCTGCCCTCTCCAGAATCTTTGTTTGGGGCAGTGTAAGCCTTTAACATTCTAAGTGGCTAGTGTCAACAACCCCATATTCTGAAAATTCGCTGGACTTGTATTTTCACTGGAATGTAAATCGTCATACACATATACATATATTTTACTCCAAATGGTTGACTATAAAGATCTTTAATGTTAGTGTTTTGAATTCAACCTTGAGCTCCTCAGGAATCTTATAATTATTTCCGTTCAAAGGAAAATTAGAGCATATTTCATTCTTCCTTTTTCGACACAAACTAGGTACATAAACACAACAACTTATAGACAAAAATATATCTCGAGTGGAAATTGTCTAATAAACAATGGACTGTTTATCTACATAACGTTTGCTTATCCGAACAATACCCCCAGAATCCCCTGCCCATTATTTCATTTTTATTTCTATTCCTACTTCCCCCCCTATAAGAAAGTGTATTGTATAAGTTAGACACTTCCCAATATCCCTATCATTTATGTCTATTAGCCCGCACAACCTCGTCCCGTGAAGTTCCACCCCTATCAATATTGTAAGTGTTTGGCTGAAAAGCAAACAGTTTTAACTCTTCAAATAATCTTATCCAAGGGTGTCTCTGACGTTAGTATCAGCCAATGTATGCAGCCATCAAGGTTAATGTATCTAAATAATCAACAGACATGCAGCTGTCATATTACTCCATGCCGTTATCCTCCTCCTCACCAATATGTCTGCCTACGTAATATTATAGTAGGCCCACAAAACAACAGTTATAGTGATTTGACCAAGAAGGAGTGAAGGAATAAGGGGCACGGAGAGTCAAACATCACATTTTGAGGTGGAAAACCAGTCTTTCCTCTGAGTCCCTTGTAGTATTTTCCCACCATTGTTGCCACTTTCCTTTCGTGCATCCTTTTGCTTTGCATCATCAACAATATCCTCATCATGTGCCGATGTCAAGAGGACCCACAGATGTCATTCCGCTCCTTAATGGGAATGTAGTTCACCCTGCCACTACTGCTCTAGATAGTCATGCAGCTTATGAACTTCTTCATCAGCTTCAATGCCACTCCACCAGCGATTGTAGCTCCCAACCCCATCCTGGTAGAGAGCTATATTTCCAACAGGTGCACCAACTTCCACACCCATTTATACTTTCTCTGATGAACTGCAGAGCTGGACTGTGTTCCGTTTCCCTTACATGTAATTACTACTCACAAGCATTGTTTTAGGTATCAGTAAGGGAAACATGCATGCACCAGCCTCTTGCCGTTTTCCCCCATATCTGGGTTTTATATCTCACAATAATGGGATCCATTTAGAACGCTCTCTCCCAAGTATTTGTCAAAGGATATGATATTTTATTTATATCGCGTTCATACACATGTGTTTCAGAGCGCGACCAAGCAAAGGAAGGGGGACAAGGGATAATAAAAACAAGCAATCTTACTAGGCCCAGTGACATTAAGAACGCGCAAGTGCATGAAAAAGGGAAAAGGGGGAAAGTGTGAGGAAGGGGGAGAAGTGGAAAGTGCAGCACAACAGCGTTCATGTAACCCTGAATCAAGCCTTCTTACGCTCCTCTTACAGCGCCTCGATACCTTCGGGCTGTACTGCGCTATATAAATCCAAATAAATAAATAAAGGAGAGAACAGAATAAATAATACGTGCAATAAAAATCAATAAATGCAATAAATAAATAATAAATGCAGGCAAAGGCAAGTGCATGATTTGTCAGATAGGGTATATCTGATAAGTGCAAGAGAAGAATGGGGGACTGTATGGGTACAGATACAGATCCCAGTGCAAGGGGTGGCTCACAGGCCGTGCAAGAGGGTGAGAAAGTACCTGGGCCTGAAGGACAAAGAGTGGCCAGGAGCATGGTGCTGTGAGAAGGAACAGATCAGCAGGAGAGAAGAGGGGCAAAGGCAGAAGCAAAGAGGAAGGTCTTGAGGTGCTTCCTGAACCAGAGATAGTTCTCCTCAAGTTTCAAGAAGGCCGGGAGGCTGTTCCAAAGGGAAGCCCCCGCCGAAGACGAAGATCTGCCCCAAGCTCGTTTCTTTGAAAAACAACTGACCCGGAGGGAGTTAGAAGTAGAGGAGTGAAGGGCTCGAGAGGGGAGGTATTTACACAGGGATAGTTGAAGGTATTTTGGACCCAGGCCCCGGAAAGCCTTGTGGACAATGCAGAGGGTTTTAAATGTAATCCTTGCGTCCACTGGGAGCCAATGAACGGATTTCAGAGCTGGAGAGATACGATCCCAGGGCTTAAGGCCAAGGACAAGTCTTGCAGTCCTGTTCTGGATTAGTTGTAAGGGGCGGAGAGTGGAGGCAGAAAGATTTAGAAAGAGGCTGTTACAGTAGTCTAACCTAGAGAGAACCAGAGCTTGAGAGACAGCGAGCCTCTGGGGGAAGGAGAGGAAAGGAAGAGTGCCTCTAAGGAGGTGCAATAGGAAGTTTGACTTTTTTGAGATGTCAGAGATGTGTGCAGAGAAAGAAAGAGTGGAGTCAAAGATGACCCTGAGATTCTTAGCCACGCACGTAGGGGTAGGAGGAGGGCCAAGGGTGGGCGGCCAGAGCGTGAGGGGAAAGTATGGTGAAGGTGTAACGATGAGGAGGATCTCAGTCTTGTTGGCATGTAGACAAAGATCGTTGGCCGCACACCAATTTCGAATGGCGGACATTCGGAGATGAGGGAAGTAGAGGAGGTGTCTGAGGGAAGCCTGAAAATGAGGTGGGTGTCATCAGCATAGCACTGGAAGTTTGAGCAGAAAATGGAAATGCAGAAAGCGAGAGTAGCTAGGTATTGGTTGAAAAGCCAGGGCGAGAGGTTAGACCCCTGGGGAACACCGCAGGTAGAGAGGGAGATGGAGGAAAGGAAGGATCACAGGTTTGGTAGAACAGTAAGTTCCCATTCCCCATTGGGCCCATTCGGGAATTCCCCATTCCCCATTTGGCCCAATGGGGAATTCTCTGCACTATTACCGCCGGCAGGATTAGCGCTGAAAATCAGCAAAATCGCTGCAGATTTGCCCCCAGCTTAGGACTCGTGGCAAATCTGTCAAGCCCGTGATCTGGTGGACCCTTAAATGCTGCGGTAACAGCATTACCGCCACATTTAAGGGTTACTGCCAAACTTGTGATGAGGCTTAATCTTAACTATGCCTGGCGTAAAGACATACTATATGTAGTAAAGAAAGGTTTGTATGCTGTCTTCTCAGCCCTGTTCTCCCATCTGGCTAGTGAATGGGAGAAAAATCTTGAGCAGAGCTCAATGAATATGATTGTGGGAGCAATCCTGAGAAAACGCCTTTGGGGTATTGCGACCCAACAAATAATTAAGATTTAGTATACATTACCATCCGCCACATACAAGAAGAAAAATGTAAGAGTCAGACTATCTGACATTGGAAATTAACATATGCATTCGGAGAGCAATTGTATTTGTAGCATTCGCCAATAACCTTGTGAGGAGAACCAAACTGGGACCCACATATCTGATACTGTTGGATAAGATAGACATTGTCTTTATGTGAGAACTTTTTTGGATCAGGATTAGAATCCACATACCGTACAAGGATAATTGAGATACATTCTGAAGGATTCGCCTTGAGAACGACCGTGCAGCTGTTCGAGATTCTCAGAATTAAAAGCACATTGAGGGAACTTTCCTTGAAAATTGCTCTGGACATTGTATTATTGATAAAGAAACTCATCCTTTGTTGTAATCATAGCGCTGATTGACAGCATCCAAACCCTTCTTTATAGAATATTTTGGAGTACTAGGGGTGCTTCCCTTGCTGTCACTGCTGCAAGTAATCAACCATTGACCTTGGAGAACAGCACACCTACAATTTGGTTGCACCCCAACAGCCACCTACTCATACTATATGTATATATGTGTGTGTGTTTGTAAGTATTTATATCAAGGCATACATTCGTTTTCAAACATTGATTAGCATAGTTTGCTAATTCAAATTTTCTTGATTAGCAAATAAACCCATTTGATAGGCAATGTTTTAGTTATATTTTTAATGCGGCCAGAAGTTATTTGTATCCAAGACATTAAATGAGCATCAATACAGCATTTTTGTGTACCACTGAAGTAAGACATTAGTGAGATGGGTCAGGCCTTTTAAATTCTTTACAATTCTGCAAGACCTGCAGGTCGAGTAACTTAGTTTACCTACTCGACCTAAGAGAAATGCACTCTACCCATGGCAATAGATGAGAAACTATTTAAAAATGCTTTCTGTAAAATGGTGCATGTCACCACAAACGCACTTTGTTTGCCACGCGGCTGCCACCCAGAAGCCAGCAATGCACAGTGAAACTTTTATTTGACATTTACTGCAAACAAAGTAAATGTAACATAAAAGTTTCAAACATCCCCTGTAAATGGTACTCGCTCTTCATAAAATCTACTTGACTATGCGAGTGAGCAAGTAGATTAGCAGACTTTTACGAGACCTGGAAGTGTGTTTGTAAAATGTTAAATGTTTGCTGCATGAATGGATACAAATAAATAGATATGATAAAAAGGCTCTGGAAATACGTTGGCCAGCTCTCTATAATGCAATCCTAATCATAGAGCAAAGCGAGCTACGGGGGCTAATTACAGTGGGCCTCATTAAGAGTTTGGTGGTATCCAGTGGTAAATCCGCTGGAATACCACCCAAACTAATTGTTACAGCTACGTGGTCTGGCGGAATTTGCGCCAGATTACAAGTGGTGGTGGCGGTGTAATTCCCCGTTTAATGTGATTCCATTGGGCTCAAAGGGGCATTTTTTGTGGCATTACCGTGGTGAATTTCCGCTGCGATAATTCCACCAATTCTGCCGATTTATCGGCGGTGAGTTGGAGGATTTACCGCTAGGACTTTCCTGGAGGCAAATCCTCCCCTCCATGCCCAAACTCGTACTTTGGTCTAGTGGTAATGTTACTGCTTACTTTACCACTTACCGACAAACTTGTAATGAGGCCCACTGTATGGTATTTGTGTAGATGTTACAGACCGAATGGAACTATTGATCACTACTTTGCATACACATCTAGTTAGCTTTGTGTATTCATGTAAGAGCAAAGAAAGTAAGAGCCTAAGCAGAGTAGTTGGGGTAGCAGGCAGAGAACTGGGCAGGCTCTGTGGACTATTTTAGTTTTCTGCCATTTCACGTTCAGGGTTGCTGGTATAATGCAACAGGGTGATAAGATGGAATGTCAAGCAGTATGGGATTAGCTCATGGATTGAGCAACAGTTGCACAGATGTATTCAACCAGCAGGTCACAGAACTAGGTTTGCCATCAAAAGCATTTGGCTGTATCATCATGTACATTTGTGTAAGTGTTCACGCGTCAATGTGGTGCTTCTTCCCCAACAAAATGAAATATAGTTGACAGTATGAGATTTAGACACACTAACATGGAGTCAATGCAGTGTTTTACGGCAGCAATACTGTAATCATGCATTATGTAACAACCTACATTTTTTAGGAATGGAATTGCATGACTGTCTTTTAAGAAAATAAAGTTAACGCAAACTGGTCTTTGCCAGACAGAATATAGTTGGCTTAATAAAAGTATCATCCCAATTACTTCTGGTTCTCAATTATTTGAAAACAAAAAAACTCTTGCCTAGCACTCTCATGCAGGTCTTTAGCACTAAGAGTGCAGGAGAGGATTACTACTGTACTCTCTCCATTAGCCCCTTTTGAACCTGTAGTGAACAGAGAAAGGAGATTGGAGAGGGCACTGAGGGCAAGAGGAATGCAGGGTGGGCTGTACTTTCGTTGAACAGGGTAACAAACAGCTAGCTTTGCTACACAAGTGTCAATTTAATAAGCAAACCTACACAATTGCATAGCAAATTGCTATGTGGCACTGCTTATTTTATGCATGTGTGTGTATATTGTATATATTCAACTGAAAAAACTTTGTTAAAGGGACGTTATGGTTACAAGTAAAACCGAAAAAACCACATAAATTCGCCAGTTATGGTAAGCTAAGCAGCCATAACTGGCACCACCACTGTGCACTGCTAAGGCATTGACATCACTGAATACGTCACATATCTGGGCCACTTGTTTTGAGTTAACTGACATGATGAGGCTAGTTTTTTGTTTTTACTGACAATGAGAATTTTCAAAATTTAAAAGGTGCTATGTACCTACACATTAACCTTTTTATATGTTCTTAAAGTACTTTCCTTAGAGTTTAATCTGAGCTCATAGTCCTCATACATGGGCAATAAGCACACCTCAAACACACAATTTGTGTACATGATGATTAACTCTAATGTTGTCATTTGTTGGTGCTGTTGTTTCTTTCTTCCTTACTTTAGTTTCCCTGTATGTGCCTCTAATGTGTATGCATTGTGTGTTTTCTTTCTACTAACACAAGTGTGTGGTAAGTTTTCAATTGTTACATATTTATTCCATGTTTCACATTACTCAAAACTCTCATAAGGTAGCATTCATTATATCACTATCGAAAATTACCAGATTAAAAATGTTACTTCTATGGTGCATACTGCAACCATTGCCTATATGTATGTATGATTAGGTTCCTCTACTAAAAATAACACCAGAATATACTGATTGTTTACAAGAGAACATTATTTAATGCATTAAGTAGTTCATGATAGTACTCTCAATCTACCCTAACATCTTGTTTCCGACATTATAAAGTCAACCCCTTGTGGGGACTGTTAATTAAAATGTATTTAATATATTATGAAAGATGCTAGACATGCTAAACATTTGTATTCCTTCTATCATAGCAACACTGTGTACTTCAATTATAGCATTTCAACACAATGCATAGATTTCCTGTTTCAAGACATCAAAATACAATCTTCTTTATCCAAGTGATACCTTCCATTTATCTATCAGAATACTTTTGGTACATTAAATGTGGTGCAGGGAATTCTTACATGTGCATACAATATTTTATAAGTATGTGTGTCCAACTTCAATCTGAATATGCGTATACAGCTTTCAATCTACATGCATGTGGTTTTCAGTGTATGTGAGGATTTGTAGGTGTCCCAAGAGGTCTTGAATTTAATGGGTGCAGCAAAGGGAATGAGATTTGAACCCGATGAGATCTCCCTATTCTTCGAGTGTGTGAGCATAGAATTTTGACTCTTCTTACCTTTGGGTTTGAAATTGTTATCCACTGAAACTCAAGACAAAGAAGAAAACATGAGGTTGAGAACATTTAAAAATTCAAATAGTGCGAGAAACTTGCATGAGCATTGGATCTGTAGTCTGCAACCTATTGGTAGCCTCAACAAAAATAATTTGCTGTAATAATGATAGCCAACCGTAAAACAAACTGCAATCAGTTGTGATGTCAAATGTATTGGATTTAAGTAGGGGTGTTACAACAAGAGTTATTTTATTATAAATGCGTGCACCTCCCTAAAAAGACTACTCATGAGTCCATTGTTTTTAAGAACATCTCATTTATTTGCAATGAGTTTTGAGTAAGTCAAACCCTTCTTTGATTGAAATTATATGGTTTCTTTGTTTGTGAACAGGAATGCATTTGTTGATGAATCACAGAGGCCAAAATTGAAGACAATAGCAGAAAGTTACTTGGAATACCTATTTGGGTCAGAAGATGGACAGCTGGTAACTTACGGCTTTTTTTAAATGTGTTTTTCTTTTTTTCCGTTATCTCTCAATACACTTCAGATGGGAAGACATCCTGCAAGATAAGAATATCCTTTCTTGAGGCCAATCTTGGTGTATTAAGAATGTGTTCTTCCGGCATCAACATGATTGTCTTCCTGTAAACACATACTCATGAACTTGGCAACATTATAATCTATTTAGCTAGTCTTATTTGTGTAAATAAGAAAAGGGTCCTCCCTTTCCCCATCTTCCAAGAGGGGTTTCCCTGCCTCAAAATCAGTACTAAAAAGGTCTGCCAGAATGTCCATCACATTAATCTCCACTGCCCTGTTTCACAACATATGTCTATCCCTCACACTACAACTAAAGGATAAACTACAGAAATTCCTTCCTCAGGAGAATGGCTCCCTTCTCCTGCTTCTCAGATAGTGCCCAAAAAGAATGTTCTCTTACAACAAAAGTGACAAGGGGAATGTCTACCTTCCCCTGGCTTGCGGCTTTCACCCAGTTTTTATACAATTGCACGTCTAGGAAAATAACTTCCTTCTCCTGGTGTAGATCTATACAATTTCCAATAAAACCAAGTGGAATGTCTCCCTTACCCTGGTGTCTCCAGCATGACTCTCAGCTCAGGACTGAAATAATGCCTCCCTTCTCCTGGTATTACGTGGCACAGTTCACAACAAGGCCAGGGGGAATGACTCCCTTTCCCTAGCATCTTTAACACAACACTGAGTCTGTACCAAGAGAATGACTCCCTTCTCCTGGTATTACTTGGTACAGTTCACTTATTAGTTAGATTGGCTAAAGCATGGCGCAGTTCACATCATGGCCAGGGGGAATGACTCCCTTCCTCTGGCGTCTTTATCACAACTCCTAGTTTGTTATCAGGAGAATGACTGTGTCCTCCTGGTGTAACCTGACCCAGTTCCTTCTCACTGCTTTCAGCTTGCGGTACCCTTTTCCACTCTGGTTTGTTGTTAGCAAAGTCCCAAATCTTGTTGGGGTCCCAGACCCTTCTCTGGTGGTCAGTGTGCCAAGGAAGACCTCCTCTTAGGCTCTGTGTCTGCTTTCAGGTCCCAGATCCTTCACTGGTGGTCAGTGGTTTTCTTTTTCCCTCTGACAAGGACGGTTTCTTCTTATGCTCTCTGTATTTGTTTTCGGGTCCCAGAACCTTCTCCGGTGGTCAGTTGGTTTTTGTCTGCCGAAGCCATGAGAAAGATGATGCTGGAGGAACGACCGACACTGGCTAGGCACAATAGTTGGTCCACTCGCTCTGGGCAGAGGGAAAGCTGTTTGAGGGTCTCTCTTGTCTGTTCCCTCGTCCCCTTCGGATCTCCCGTACCTCTGCTTACCTTCTCTGGGGCTTTGGTACGTCACTGGGGCTTTTCTGGCACCCGGATTGGCTCTGTCGGCTCTTCGGATATCTCTCCTTGTCAGGATCTGCAGGGCGGCATATCCCTGCATGGCTCAGCTTACTTCCCTCTCTCGGTCGTGTGCTCGGGTCTGCACCGGCAGACCCAACGGAGAACTCCCACAGCTGCTTGCCGGCATTCTCTACATCTTCCTCCCGCTAGTCCGCTAGCTGGATTTGAATATCCCGTGTTGGAAATCTGCTACACCTGCTTCCTCTCACGGCTGTGCTCAACTCTGCAGCCAGTCTTGACACATTTGATAGTCCTTTGTTCCTTTGCATACATTGTATCCAGTTTCTCCCATGCAGATTGTAAAAGTTCTTCGCCCCTGTTAATAACTTAATACTCATGCCTTCTCGGGGCCACTTAGTACCAGTGTTAGCACAGACAATGACATTCATGTCTCCTATGCTCTAGTTCTTTTGGCTTTATCTCCTATGTTACAACAATATATAGGTTTGCTTTTAATGTAAAGATTCTGATCATTAGGGAGGGCTTGTGAATGTCGGGAAGTGGCAACATTCAATGGGCTGTACCCCAGATGATCGTCCTTGTCCCCAGAGGGGGAGTATCTCCCCATGAGGTCCTCCCACACCAAACCACCCCTAGGGGGAATATTGGGTCACACCTCTCTAGCCTTATGGAAAAGGCTCCCCTTGGGGAGAAGTGACGACACCTTGTGAATCATCACATACCCTTCCCGCAATGCTGCTAGCTTCCCCATCTAGGATTGAAGATTGGGTTTTTCTAGTTCTACAGGATTCTCTTTCGATCGGTCTTGGATTACCACCCTCTATCATTTTTATCTTTAGTTCTATTTGTGCCACATGGGAGACCCACTGATTGAACTGTGCAACAGTAGTACCTATGACTAATTAATTCGGCCGGTAGGTTAGGATTTACTGTCACTGTGAGCCCCATTTCAGTTCCCATGATGTTTATAGGTATTTTTGTTTATGGGTAGGTTTTTGTGTGTCCAGGTATGCAGCAGACTTATTTTTCTGGGGCTTTTATCCACTGTATAGGTAGACATTTTGGGTGTATAGCACAAGCTTCACTCCCGCTATCTATGTTGGCCTTAATTATCTTTCCTTGAATGGTAGCAGGTATTCTATAGGTGTTTCGGTTTTACGTGTAGAAATAATGACACTTATTCTTTTTCTTCATTTTTCTTCCCTTAGGGAATCAGAGTTCTGTTCAAACTGAGTTGATGTTATGGGGAGGCCTGGGCATAAAGAATATTTAAGTAAGCCAACCCAGAACTTTTTTTTCTTTGTCCTCCTTGTCCTTTTTAGGGCCTTGTAAAGATGGTAAGCGGGAAGAAATATTCAAATTTAAGGGGCAATGCCTGGTGAGATGACTGAACTTTCTACATGAATGACATGCAGAACCCTATGTGGAAGGTGAAGATATGGACCCATCTTACTCCCAGTTGTGAGAGTATTAACCAAGGCTGCATCAGTTCCCTCTAGCTGGTTGAACATCTCGATTTCTCCTGGGTAACAGAAGGGGTTTACCAGACTAGTCTGTTCTCCCTTTCCTTCTTGTTTCACCATGAAACTATTCCGGGGAAGGCCAGCAAACGGGGGGGTTAGGGGGGCTCAACTCAAGAGTGTCTGGGTTGTCTATTGGAAGAGACTGGTCAGGAGTTTTTTCTTTCAAAACTGTGGTCATAGGTTGGATCCCCTGAATGGTCACAAAGGACTGCTGGGAAATGTCCACTGGGACTGCCTGAACTTTTCTTGTACTTCCTCTGGACGAAAGGGTGGGAGGAGGACTCAAATCAAGGGGGCAGCACTTTGCAATGGGACCCAATACCTTTGCACAGCATACAGGTGTTTTAGTGGTTGATAACGCTGGAGATGTAATACTGGGATTGCCTTTACTTTCGTCACTGGGACTAATACAAAAAGGTTCCCTTTCCTGAGTCAGTTGTCATTCTACTTTCTCCAGATTTTTGGGTGTTTCAGAGCGCTCCTAGCAGTGGATGATATTATCAGTTCTAACTGGTCCTCCCCCTCTTTACATTTTACAGAAACCCCACTCTGATTTAAGGCCAAAGAGGTTGGTTATTTGAGTCTCCAGGTTTTCTTCCTCTCTCTGGGAGGTTTGGGGGGCGGGAAGGGATGTTTTCCTGACCACTGGGGACTTGAGACTTTCTTTTCCCCCAAGGGAATACCATCTCCCTGAGTACCTATATGATAGTTAGGGACCAGCTCTGCCTTCAATTCAGTACTAATTCGAAAAATGTTCTGGGGCTTTTTCTAGACAGAGGGTATCTCTGGGGTGGTGATGGTCTTCTCTCTGTACTGTCGTGGTGGACTTTCCCTAAGAATCTAATAAATTAAATACCCGACTATTCTGCCCTCTGAATCTTAATAGGGTTGCAGGAGAAATTTAAAAGAATTACTTTTAGGTTTTTGTCCCAGGGCAAGAGGGACTCTAAGCCATTCTTCCCCCAAGGTTTGCCTGGCAGATTTACCTATGTGGCTAAACCGCTACTGACTGTAACGAGCCAGCAATGAGAGGCGGACCCAAGGTGTTCATATTTTTAAACAAAGACATTTATCAAATGAAAAAGAGCTTGGGGGAATTTCCTTTCTAGCTCTAGTGTAAAGAGGAATTTCCCTAGCTAAAAAGCAAAACTAAGGCTCTGTCTGTGTCAGGAAGTCTGTAAATAATAATCTGTTCTTGTGTACAAAATGTCCTATCCTGGCCCTCGCACTATAAACAAAATAACAAAGGGTGCAAGGAAATGTCTTTAACTTGATGATGGCAAAAGTGTTCAAAACTGAAAGTAATAACTCCAACGGAAATGTTCTCCATGGTTAAAGGCCCTTGGACCCACAGGAGGTTTCCCTTCCCCTAGATTCTTCAAATAGGCTTGTAAAAAAAATCCTTTCAGTAACAGTTCCTTTTAGACCTGCTTTGGACTCACAAAGTTCTTGTTTAAGCAGCAAAGCTCTGTATAAGTATTTCTGTGAAATTATTGTAGCTTTGTAGATTGCCTGGTATACTCCCCTGCCAGTCTTCTTTTGTACGTTTGCAGATGATCTGGTCTGCTCTCCTACCAGAAATCTTGGTTCAATCTCAACTGTCTGATATAATCGCCTGCCAATGCTTCTTTTGTAGGTTTCTCAGTTCTTTAGTTACATCAGACTACCATATACCATGAGGTGCTTGGTATATCTATCTTAGGCAATGCTTGTTGTGAGAAACCCAAGGGTATTCTCCCAGTAAGACCTCGAGAATCCCTTATTCAGGGGGCCAGGACACGGCCATCGCTGTTGGATCCAGTTCCTGCGGGTGGACCAGTGGGGGAGGATCACCTGGATAGGGTAACCCGGGGTTATGCTCGGGGGGGAAATACCCCAGGTGAGATGTGGTATAGTGCCAGAGAAGCATAGAAGGGCAAGATATCTGAGGCTTTCATGGGCTGTATTGCATCTGCCTCTCTTCCTCCTGTTAGATCTCTCCGGCCCACATCCAGCAACCCCTATGTACGTAATCAATCCTCTAAGGTTCCAAACCCGGTTACATCCACAAAACATAACTCCCTGAATCCTTGGTTCACCATTCTCCATTCAAATACTCCCCATCCTTCTTCTTCCCATCCCTCTGATTATCATTTTCCATATTCCCAACCTGATCAGACAAAACACTACGATTCCCACAATCCCCTTTGTTCATGTCACAACCCCAGCTATTCCCACTTACCCCGCAAACCCTACCAATCCCGTCCCTTTGATTGTCATCTTCCAAAATCCCAACTTATTAGGATAGAACACTACCATTCCCACCATCCCCTATGTTCTGTTCTTCATTCCGGCCATTTTCGTCCATTACACAAACCTTCCCTATACCGTCCCATAGGAGACTCTGCTGGCACTCCAAATCACCCCCCACCCCTCTTTTCCGATACAAATACTTTTGTATACCCAAGACAATGGACTGATGTAAAACCTGTTTACCTGACGTCCCAACACAAGGGTCAGGCACAGTCAGGCAATTGACTTAAATCACACACATCTGACGCCCGTCCTTTTCCCTACAGGGATACAAGGTGGAGCCTTAGAGTACAGTACGACCAAGGCGAGCATGGCAGACAGCACGACGAGCCGGCTAAGCAGGCGTGGCATTTCAAGTGAAGAAGAACGGCGGGAGGAATCAGGAGGGTGGCGAGGCAAGAAGTAACCTTGCCCTTTTCGCCCCAGACCCGCAGAACCTTTGTGGAGGAGAGCCTAAGGCCACGAACAATAGCACAAGTGTCTTGCAGCAGATGTCAACGGGACACAGGGCAAGCCTATGCTGATAATGAGGAGCGAGGGATGCTCCTGCGGCCGTGGTACTGGCCTTGACTCCAGAAAAGCCAAAAGGACAAGCGGTTCATCACAGCCGGTGAGTCGACGGGAGAATCATTAAGAAACAAGCTGTGTTGAGTGAGAGAATCGCAAAGTGACAAGTTTGAACCAAGTTCAATGAACTGTGAATGAACTGTAAAAGTGTTAAGGGGAGACTAGCTGCAGAGGGAAATCGGCATCACCTGGGTGCTAACTGAAGAGACTCTGGTCGAGCCCCATATGAGAGAAACTACAGATACCAGAAGGCTATAGGTAGCCAGCAAAATAAGTCAAAGTGGTCATGCAGAGGCTCAAGCAAAATCCCTGTACAATCGGAAGACTTTGATCTACAAGCACTGTGAAAGAAAGGGAAGTGAATCCCGCAAACATTGAACTGTTTAAAAGAGAATGTTGAAAGTAAAGAGGGGTGAGCCACTATCACCCTGATCAAAAGCCACAGTAAACCCGATGAAGGGAGGTTAAGAATCGAAAGGGGTCGGAGCCCAGCAGAGAGGAATACAAGGGTGAAAAGTTGTGACCCCAAGAGAACAGTGAAAGCAAAATTAAGACACGGCAAGAGTGAACCCGAAGGAGGGATGCCAGAGAAGAGGGGTCCGAGCCCAGCAGAGGGAGATCCGGAGGTGAAGCTATCACCCAAGTACTAGCAGTCAAGAGGGGTTCGAGCCTGCCAGAGAGAGATCCAGGGGTGAAGCCATCATCGGAGTACCGCCAGTTAAGAAGGGTCAGAGCCCAACGGAGGGAGATCTGGGGGTGAAGCTATCATCCAAACTACTATAAGTGAGAAGAATTGACATATAATACGATATGTAAAGGGTCAGCGTCCAGAAGAGGGGAACCCAGGGGTGTACTCATCACCCAGCGAACATTGGAAACAAACTTTAATTTGTAAAAGGATCTTTGGGTTTTGTTATCGGAACACGTCAGGCCCCGAAGGAAAGAGACTTTCTAAGGAAACAAGACTTGGCCATCGACATTCCTGAGAACTGCCAGTGGAACTAGCGTCTTGTGCTGAAAAAGCCTGAGACTGCACTGTGCTCCAAGCTCCCATTTTACCCTGTATTCAAAATGTGGGGAAGGGAGACCCAGGCTACTGCATCCTGACATATTATTTGAGAACACTTCTTTCTTTTCTTGAGAACTATCCTACACCGCTTTTTGGATTAGTTGTGAGGTTTGGCAATAGGTTTCTTAGTATAGGCCTTTTTATTTTAACACAACGCCACTAGGACTGCCTTATTTTTCATTTGATGGTCGACGCTTGCTGCCACTTTAGATATAGGTTTAGACTAGGTGTTTTTCCAACCTGCATACAGCATTCGTTGTTCAATAAACACCCTTGAACTGTGATCATTTGTGTCCGTCTTACTTGTCACCATGAGTTTCTCACATAGTTCAAACCTCTCCCCCACATTAGCATCTCACACATCTTCATTGTGTTGAGGTTCGCCTTTGGACTTTGTCTTGGTTACATTGAAACATTCTTCTTACTTTGTCTTGCTTGCATTTAAACATTCTTCTTATTGGGTTTTGATTTTGTAAACTTTGGAATTTGCACACATCAGCAATTTTGTACCATTCGTACAATTTGTGTTCTTACGCCCGTCCGAATGCTCAGGGTCCTCAGCTGCTTTGGGCACACTCACTGGGCTTTTCCTACCGTTTTCTGATATTCTTTGCCACTTTTTGAGATGGCTGCCTCATTCCTATTCCATTGGGAAGTGTGCAGACGTTCTCACAGCTGCTTACGCTGCTCTGCAGTGACTCGCCAGCTTCCCTTTTCATTCGGGAATGAAGATTGCTGCTTCAGCGAGCGGTCTGACCTCCAGGAGCTCCAGCGACCCCCTTGGCTCACACAGGCCTTCTCTTCCTCCGTTCCAGCAGCCTTCTCTGTATTAATGAGTCCCGACCTGGGGCTTAACATCCTCTCCTTCACAGCTCACTTCCATAGTGATTTGTCCATCTTTAAATGTCCCGCACACTGAAGGTACGGCAAAACAACTAGTCTGCGTGTGAGAAATTGCATTCCTGTTCCTTTACACAAACTCCTTACTACTTCTTCCTCGTCGCAGTACCTAAGTGATTATGGGAGTTGGAGTCCATAGATGATATTGGTATCTCAACTCTCATCTGGTTTTCCATCAGGATTACACATAAGGGCAGATCAGAAAAGGTGTTGTGTATGTGCTGTAGGTGTTTCAGGCTGAGGGCCTGAGCAGACTGACAATAGACCACCAGAAACTCAGGGATTAGGGGGTCTTCCTCATGGGAAGGGGGGGGAATACTGCATCTTCTCCAATGGAGTCAAAACATCTCCCCGGTAGTTATCTCCTCCAACATGATCCTCCCTCATATAACCGCCCCCAGAGTCAAGGATCAGGTAGCGGCTGCCCTCCCCTGACCACATGGGAGGAGGCCACCGCTGGGGAATTTGTGATGACTCCACTGGATTCATCACATACCCTTCCCCTAATGTCGCTTGTTCTCTCAGCACCTATTGGAAAACGGGAAAGGAAGTCCACATTACCTTGTACCTTGTTCCTTTCCTTTCCTTTGCTCCACAGTAAAACAATAGGGCTGTAAATCTAACAACAAGGGCAGGACTCTTGCATTAGTGCCTTTGCTGAGCATGGTCTGTATCGAGTCTGAATTTCATGCCTGTCAGATAGTATTTGAGGTAGGTTATGGCCCACTTAATTGCCAACATTTCTTGTTCGAGAGTTGCACAGTTTTTCTCCTTTGGAAATAATTTACTATTGATATTGAGGATGGGATGCTCTATACTGTCATGGTCTTGTGAAAGAACTGCACTTATGCCAATATGAGAGGCGTCTGTTTGCAGAATGTTGTAATCTGCCACCTTCAATACAAGTTCGCTACACAAAATGTGTTTGAGTTTGTCAAAAGCGTAGTTGATCTTCGTTATGCCATTTCATTCTCTGGGGCTCAGCATTTTTGAGTTTATCATTAACACAAGATGTTATAGATGAAGGGTTAGGGAGAAACCACAGGCAATATCCTACTAAACCCAGAAATGCTCTTTGATCACTCCTCATTTTGGGATTTGGGGGTTCTTTCACTGCTTTGACTTTTTATGTCTGGGGCTGAACACGTCTGTTCCCTGCTGACCTAGCTAGATGCCATTTCTTTGGGTTTGCTGTGAGTCCAGCTTTTCGTAGTGCGCTAGTAACTAAATATAGATGGTGAGCATGCTGTTTCCCAGACTTACTGTGGATGAGGATATAATCGATGTATTCTCCACAGAAAGATGCATATTGGCAGAGAGTTTTTGATTGATTGATATTTTATTTCTATTGCGCTTGTACACAAGTGTTTCAGGGCGCGACAAGGCAAGGGAGGGGAACAGGGGAGAACAAAACGGCGATCTTACTAGGCCCAGTGACATCGAGAACGCGCAAGTGCATGGGAGAGGGGGGAGGGGAAAAGTGCATGGAAGGGTGTAAAGACTGGTAGGGGGTGGTCTGTACTTCTGCTCTCTATATGGTAGAGGGGAGGCACAGAGGACCCCAGCCTAGATTCTCTATTCGGTAGCTATGGTCGAGCAATCAAGGCCTAGCTTCTCAGGAGGTGATGCAGGCTGGTTCTTAAGTACAGTGTAGTCCCCAAGCCCCCACAAAGGAATGTCCACACACTGTATTGGTTAGAACACAGTCTTTATATAATCAATATTCAAGGTTATGTACACTTATCATAATAACTCACTTTGTACTTAGGAAAATCAACAATGGCAAATATATACAATTCTAAAGTGGTACCACCCTTTGTATTAGATCTCATTAAAGTGCATCAACAATACTGTAACAATGTCACACAGATCAATAGAGTGAAACCAGCAATAGAGAGAGGAGAGAAAATAAGATGGTTGAGCAATAGGCAGAATACTGGCCCCTACCACTATACACATATATTGTTCTGCAAGTCTTATTCCCTCCTATAATGTTTTTACCCCCCCAATGTACCTGGTGGAGTCGAGTTCTTCGAAGAGGCGTCGACAGATCCTTCTTGAGCGACCCCCTTTCAAGCGGGAGTCACGGATCGTCGAGAGGCGTCGAGAAGCGTCGAGGAACTCTGCGTTCGGCGGCGGGGAATCGACGGCCCTTCTTAAATGCCTTCCCTTTCAAGCGGGAGACACGGGGCGTCGAAAGTCCGTCGAGGAACTCGGCGTTCGGCGTCGGGGAATCGACGGCCCTTCTTGAATGCCTTCCCTTTCAAGCGGGAGACACGGGGCGTCGAACGTCCGACAACAAACAGGGTAGAACGGCGTCGATGAGGCGGCAGCTTCGATCCAAGCGGTGCTCGTCGACGACGGAGCGTCGGGGTCCTGCAAGGCAGAGGCGTGCGGGGCACCTCGATGACAATTGTTCTGGACCGCAAAGATTGTGGAGACGGGGGCCCAGCAAGAGCGTCGAGTCGTTCGAGTCTTTGTGGTCTTCGGGTGGCGGGAAACCCACCGGTAGGTTTCTCCTCGGCGTGTTGGTCGTCCTCGACTTTCTCCGGCAGGATAAATCGGTCGACGGTGCGGACGAGGGAGTCCTTCGATTCAAATGTTCTTAGGCAAGGAGCGGACGGCTCCGGTCGTCGGCGGCACAGCGTCAAGTGGTTCCCACGGCTGGACAACACAACTTCGACGGGCCTCCAGCGGTTACACAAACCTGCGAACCCTGGTCGACGGCAATGGACTTCGACGACGGCGATGTCCGGGTGCTTCACTTTGATCTCCTCGGCGGTCCCGTCTCGGGTCGGCAGCCTTTCGAGGGTCTGACTTCCAGGGGGCTTCGGCGAAGATGTAGCGGTGCTCGATGATCCCTCGGAGCACGGGAAGAGGGCGCCTTACCAGGTACTCTCTCGGGTCAGTCCTCGACGAATTCGGCAGCTTTCAGATCGGTCAAAGCAAGTGCAACAGCAAGTCTTCTTCTTCTTCCAGCTGGACGTCGAGGATCAGCAGTTCCAGTTACTCTTAGAGTGGAGACTCAGCTTCTGAACGCTTCTGAACAATTACCAGTGGTGAGAAGTCCCCAGATATACTATTCTGTCTCTCATCCATACTGCTGGCACACACTCAGCAGCCAATCATACAGAAGGGCATTCATGCAGTCAGTCAGCCAATCAGGCACACAGTGCATTCAGGCCACACTCCTCCCTTTCAGGCACTCACAACAAGGAATGTGGATTGGGACAAGTACCCAGCCATTCAACGCTACACACTACACACTGCATTCAGGCCAGTTTCGGGCAGGGCTGTCTCAGTCTTTGTCTCTCATGCCAGAAACCAGACAACCACGACAAGGAGTGTATATTGGTCACACACTCCATTCACCCAGGTCCCACCCACAGGAGGTACCCACAACATACACTCACTGGGAAGGCTCCAGTCAGTCCAGCTGGGCCTTCACAACAACACCATATATGGAACTTCCACCCAACAGCCAGTCAGGGGGAAGGGACAGAGTCAGGGCTTCCCAGGACTTTGGGAAAACAAGGTAACAGGCAATAGAAAGCAAGAGGCCACAGGGGCCATCTTGTTTCCTATCAGGAATCAACTGATCCCAATGGCAGGGCCTGGGTATCCCAAAATGGAGGACACCCAGAGCACCTGTCAAATTCAGCATGGAGCTGCCACCAGCCCATACCCTGCTCTGTGAGCCACCCACAGGTGCCCAAAAACATACACTAGGGGCACAGGGTTGTACCCCTACCCATGGGTGCCATAAAGGTATCCCATGGGTCTGTTCACCAAACCAAAAGAGAGAGCTGCACTGCCAGGAGTCCCACATGGACTCCTGGGCAGAAACCACGACAGAACACACGATAAAAAGCAGTAAAGGACAAGGATTCAGAGGCCCTGTCCCTCTGATGCATTTCCAGCATCACAAAGGGGGAGAGGTGGAAAGTGTGAAGCAGAGGAGAAACAGATAAATAACAATAAATAAATAATAAAGGCAACAAACAGTGGTAATGAAGCCAGCAATTTGCAAGTGCTGGGTTTAAGGCAGCAGACAGGGTAGGTCTGATAAGTGCAGGAAGAAAAGGGGGGGGCTGTATGGGTACAGATACAGACCCAAATGCAAGGGGTGGCCCGGAGGCAGTGCAGGAGGGTGGCAGGATGAGCAGGTACCTGGGCCCAAAAGACAGAGGGTGGCCAGGTGCACGGTGCTGAGAGAGAACAGATCAGCAGGGGAGAGGGGGAGCGAAGGCAAAAGAAAAGAGGAAGGTCTTGAGGTGCTTCCGGAACCAGAGATGGTTCTCCTCAAGTTTTAGAGTGGCAGGGAGGCTGTTACAGAGGGAGGCCCCAGCCAAAGAGAGAGATCTACCCTCAGCTCGTTTCTTAGAAAAACGACTGACCCTGAGTGAGTTGGAGGTAGAGGAGCGAAGAGCTCGAGAGGGGAGGTATTTGCAGAGGGATAGCTGAAGGTATTTTGGACCCAGGCCCCAGAAAGCCTTGTGGACAATGCAGAGGGTTTTGAATTTAATCCTTGCATCCACTGGGAGCCAGTGGAGAGATTTCAGAGCTGGAGAGATACGATCCCAGGGCTTGAGGCCAAGGACAAGTCTCGCAGTCCTGTTCTGGATTAGTTGCAGAGGGCGGAGAGTAGAGGCAGGTAGATTTAGAAAGAGGCTGTTATAATAGTCCAAGCTAGAGGGAACCAGAGCTTGAGCTACCATGAGCTTCTGGGGCAAGGAGAGGAAAGGCAGAGTACCTCTGAGGAGGTGCAGTTAGAAATGTGACTTTTTAGAGACCTCAGCGAGGTGGGCGGAGAAGGAAAGGGTGGAGTCAAAGATGACCCCGAGGTTCTTAGCCTTGCAGGTGGGGGTAGGAGGAGGGCCAAGGGAGGCTGGCCAGAGAGTGAGGGGAAAGGATGGTGAAGGTGTGCCGATGAGGAGGATCTCCGTCTTGCTGGCATTCAGACAAAGATCATTGGCGGCACACCAATCTTGAATGGCAGTTAGGCAATCAGAGATGAGAGAGGGAAAGGAGGTGGCAGAGGGCAGCTTGAAAATTAGTTAAGTTTCGTCAGCGTAGCACTGGAAATTTGAGCAGAAAATTGCAATGCAATGGGCTAGAGTTGCCAGGTATTGGTTGAAAAGCCAGGGCGGGAGGTTAGACCCCTGGGGAACACCACAGGTAGAGAGGAAGATAGATGAAAGGAAGGACCCAAGTTGGACCTGGGAGGGTTGATCTGAGAGGAAAGAGGTCAGCCAGGCCAGAGCCTGATCAGTGATACCCAGGTTTTCACAGAGACGGTTGAGCAGGATGGTATGGTTGACCGTGTCGAAGGTAGAAGAGAGATCGAGGAGGATGAGGACAGATGGAATGTTAGAGTCAAGGTTGGTGAGCAGATCTTCACGGATGTTTAGGAGAGCAGTTTCCGTGCTTCTGGCAGCTCTAAAGCCAGACTGGTGGTCATGGAGACAGCCAACAGAATTGGAATGAAGGTTAAGCTGAGAGATGGCCAACCTTTCCAGGAGTTTGCCAAGAAAGGGAGTAATGGAAATTGGGCGAGAGTTAGCTGGTCAAGAGGGATCAGCTGTGGGTTTCTTGAGAAGAGGATGCACAAAGGAGTGCTTCAGAGGGGAGGGGAAGGATCCTGAGGCAAAGGAGTGGTTGCAAAAATCAGCAAGGGTCGGAGCGAGGGTGTCAATGTGGTCCTTGATGGTTTTAGAGGAACAGGGATGAACCTGTTTTGAAGAGGCTTTCATAGATCGGACTTGTCTAGCAACCTCGTCAGGGGTGAAAAGAGGAAAGGACAAGAAGGATGGTGGGAGGGTGGCTAAAGGAGGGTCAGCAAGCACAGATGGAGAGGGAAGAGGAGTGTGGGTGGAGAGGGTGGACAGGATGTGCTGGGTTTTTTAAATGAAGTGAGAGGCAAGGGCATTGCAAAGAGCCTGGGAGGCAACAGGAGGGGTAGAGACTGCAGCAGGGTTGGCCAGCTCCTTGCAGATTTTAAAGAGTTCGGCCGAGTTGTTAGATGCTGCAGAGACACAAGCTTGAATGTGGACTCTCTTCTTGTGAGGACAGAGAGTCGGTATTGCCTTTGTAGCAGGCGACAGGCCAGTTTGTCAGAGGATGAACAGGAAGTCCTCCATTTCCTCTCAGCTGCCCTACACTTACGTTGAAGTGTAGCTAGGTCAGAGTCTTACCAGGAATTGCACTTGGCTTTGGACTTCAAACAGATCCTCATGACAGGGGCAAGAGCATCAAGCGTATCAGAAATTGAAGAGTAGAGCAGAGACAGGGCTGTATCAGGATGAGAGACAGCCAAAGGTGGAGGGGGGGAGAGAAAGTGGCGGCAAAAGCCTGAACTGACACACGCTTCATGGGCCGAATGTCCTAGAAGGTAGGTGGCAGTGTTGGGGTAGGCTTGGCTTGGGGGGAAGAGAGGGAGAGATGAGATGAGAGGACGGAGTGATCGCTGCAGGAGAGAGGAGTGGTTAGAGGGATTGAGAGGGCGGGAGGTCAGAGGAGATCAAGACATCGAGTGTGTGCCCTGCAGAGTGAGTCGGGCCAGAGGGGAGGATGGAGGGAGAGGGAGTCGCAGAGGTCACGGAAGAGTACAGAGGAGGAGCAAGGAGAGTCTAAATGTATATTTAGGTCACCGAGGAGGAGGAGTTGATTGGTAGAGGCCAGTAGGGAGGAGGAGAGGTCTGCCCACTCAGAGAGAAATGAGGTGATTTGACCAGGAGGCCGGTAGATGGTAACCACAGTAAGAGAATGGGTAGGCGAGAGAGAAAGCCTACAGACAAGGCATTCAAAAGAGAAGTAGGTCTGAGTGGGAATGAAAGAGGCAGGAATCCACTCAGGAAAGATCAGGGCTACCCCCCACCCACCAGACCGGGAGGATCTGGGTGCTGAGAGGATCTTGTAGCCATCAGGGAGTAGAGTGTCAAAGCTCGTGACTGAGCTGGCCATGAACCATGTCTCAGTAAGACCAAGGACATCAAGGTCTAGTCCTTCAAGGAGGTGGCAGTTGTCAGAGGAGTGTTTGACGGCAGAGCGAGCGTTGAGAGTGGAAATATGAAGAAGGTTGCCAGCCTTAAAGACCTTCCGGGGAGGGGTACAGATCAGAGGTACGCCCTGTGGAAGAGAAAGAGCCCTCGTTTGAACCATTAACCTTTGAAAGGTAGCTGGTGCCCTATGTAAGCCAAAAGGCAATTCTTTAAATTGGAATAGCCCAATAGTAGTAGAAAAGGCAGTTTTAGGTTTGTCAGCTGGATTAACAGGGATTTGCCAGTACCCCTTATTTAGATCAAAAAGATCATCAGTGGGGCAGCTATCAAATTGGGAGACCGCGTTTACTGCCTGAAATCAATGCAGAACCTCCACGATTGATCTGGCTGGGAGACTAACAATCAGTGAGGACTATGGGCTTTGAGAGGGCTCGATAATATCCGCCTTTAACATATTTTCCAATTCCTCTTCAATAATGTTTTATCTAGTCTCAGGTATCCGGTATGGCTTCAAATGGACTACTGTTCCTAGAGGGCTACGGATATAGTGATATATCCGTTTTACTCTTCCATATTCTTCTCTAAACACACCAGGGAACTGTTCTAAGAGATCCATTAGATCTGTCTTTTTATTCTGAGCTATATCAGAGGGAGTTAGAGTATTCCGACTGGTTTAATCAGATGACAGGCTGGTTAAGACTACTGTAGGGTCTTCAATGGGCTTTCCCTTCCATTCCTTCAGAAGATCCATGTGATAAATGTGAGTCTTGATTTTCGTTTCATCAGGTTGTGAGACCATGTAATCATAAGGTTGTGTCTGATCTGTTATCTAGTTAGGGACAATGCCATCTAGAGAACATTTCTGTTTTGGATGAAGGGAGGAGAAATATGACTTTTTGACCAGTAGAAAAGGATTTTAATACAGCTTTTCTGTCCTGATAGTTCAGATGTTCCTGAGACTTAAAGCTCTGTAAAGCGCTTTGGATTAAGGTGCTATATAAATAACACATCATTATCATTAATCATGTTATTCTGCACTATCTAACTGCCGTCATGTGTTCTTTTAGTCAGTGGGCAGTTTGGGACTGTGGTCCCAAAAGTAGCTTTTTCGCATTCCTCCCAAGTTTCACGCAACATGTCTAAGACATCTTGCGGTTTTCTCTCATATAAATGTTTGAATGGGGAAAATCCTATGGATGCCTGTGGCGTTTTTCTAATGGCAAAAAGGGCCCACAGTGTCATAACATCCCAATTCTTTCATCTACTTCAACCAGTTTCTTTAAGACATGGATTAAGGTCTTATTGAATCTCTCAACTAAACCATTCGTTTCAGGATGCTATATAGAAGTAAGCAAGGTTTTCATCTGAAGAATTTCCTTCACCTCTGACATGAGTTTACTCATAAAGGTAGACCCCTGATCTGTTAAGATCTCCTTTGGAAAACCAACTCTTGAAAAAAATGCAAAAACGTTAGCAAGCGCCCCTCTCTAGAAAGAACATGGCATGATATCCTGTTCTGTGGTTTTTTCCCCACTGTGAGAGTCAGCAGCCATTGCTTTTTGCTCACTGTACTTTTCACAAAGGAGGAATATCCATTTGCATATCAGTCTTTGTCCCGCCCACTAGGGTAGTCCTTCACCGAAATGCCAGACAAACCTCCTTTGAACAAGAGTACCAGCTGCAACCCCAGACACGTGTTTCAGCCTTGTTGGGCCTTATCAGTGAGGTGGAGCTGTGCCTCCCTGAGCAGTGAGCAAGGGGTCCACTTCTGGGTTCCCCCAGGTAACTTAGGGTGACCAACCCCAAGTTCCTTGCAAACATACAAAAGAGGTAGCAGGCGGCCCTCTCTAGAAAGAACATGGTATCATAACCTGTTCTGCAGGGTTTTCCCCACTTTGAGGATCAGCAGCCACCTCGTTTTGCTCACTGTACTTTTCACAAAGGAAGAATATCAATTTACATATCAGTCTTTGTCCCGCCCACAAGGGCAGTCCAGCACTGAAATGCCAGGCAAACCTCTTATGAACAAGAGTACCAACAGCAACTTGAAAAAAATTGAATTAAATGCTTGAGAATTTGTTGAGTTGTGTTATTCTGTAAAGGAAAGGCATCAGGGTAACGGGTTGCATAGTCCAATATCACTAGTATGTATCGGTTTCCCAACTTTGATGGTAGGGGTCCAACTATATCCATACCTATGCATTAGAATGGTATGTCTATGATTGGCAAGGACAGTAATGGAGCTGGAGGGGGGCATTTGGATGCTGGTCTTCCAACATCGGATTACAAATGCCGAGAGAAACCTGGGGGTATTCTCACTCCTATTCTCCTGGGATCCTCTGCACAGGTGGCCACGGAAAGGCCATCCCTATTGGATCCTGACCCTGGGGGTGGAGAAGCGAGGGAGGATCACCTGGGTGGAGGATCATTGAGGATTGGGAGTGGGGAGCCCTTGGGCGAGGCATGGCATCTCCCTGTCCCTTTTGATGACCAACCTAACTCTCCCCCAACCTTCATGGGCTATTATAACTCTGCTCTCCTCATGTTCCCAGATATGCCACTTGACAGTACTGAGATGAGGAAGAGGAGACTGAGAGTAATGACCACTACACACTTTCACCACTCTAGTACTGGGACAAAAAAGAGGCAACTAAGAGCAATGAAGACTACACTCTTTTACCACTTTGGTACTGGGAAGAGAAACATATCGTCTAAGAGCTGTGAGGGTCAGGCATGTCCCTTTGATTGTAGTCCGGCAGGGCTAATTGGACATTCGCACCTGCAGCCTGTCAAGGGGCTGCAGGTGTATAAAAGGAGGCCAGAGCAACAATGAGAGAGACCGTGACAGGAGGAGCAGGAGACCCTTATGAGGAGGCAGTTGTGGTGGGACCAGGAACAGAACCAGGATGCCAGCAACTTTCCCGGAGGACTTGTGGGACCCGAAACGAGTGGGGTGTGTAATTTCCCCAAGACTGGGACCCTCCATCTCCTGAGTGCGAGCAGCAGGAGCTGCAGAAGAGAAGCCTCGTGCAGAGAGGATGCTGCACGCGTCCAGAAAGTAGCCGTGGAGCCAGCGTGCAGAGAGAAGCATAAAGTCGCGCCTGTTGGTTTCTCAACTCCAGAAGTGAAGAGGAAGTCGCAGGAACCACTGGGGAGGCATACAAAAGGCTGGTGAGTGTCAGGAGAGTGTGCAAGCACCAGGGCTCTCCTATGACACCCCGGGTGAATAACAGTCCGTGCTTTCAAGCTAATACATGCATATCGAATCGCAAACTGAATGAAAATGTAACTTTGAAGCCAAACTACGCATATTGAATACCAAACTAAATGGACACTTAACTTTGCAGCAAATAAGTGCATATTAAATATCGAACTACATGAGATCTTACAATTGAGCAACATAAGTGCACATGGGAACTGAATTAAAAGTGAATGAAAAAGATTAAATGCACGTTGCACCACGATTTAACTTGAACTTTGAAATTAATCTACAATATGTGGCAAGATGGTTATCGGAAGACTCCACATCGGAGTCCAGATTGTTGAGGGATGAATGTGTCCCGTTTTTCCTGAAAGAATGGATATGGTTGCCAAAATCACAGCAAGACGTGGAGACAAGAATGTTAGACTTGGGATGGAAGACATGGCGACGGGTTTACCGGGCCATAGAGAACCGGTTCCCGTGTTCCACACAGATGCCGCTAGCGGCCCTGAATGGAGTGGATGAACAATTAAGAAAGATAGTCCGGAAGCATTGGTAAACAATTGGTATAGCAACGCTGGGGGATGTGTGGCAGGATGTGAAAGCAGTGGAGTTTGACACACTGGTGGAAGACACTGATTACATCGGGGACAATACATCATTTATATTAGGTTGGTGCGGAAGATGAGACACCTGGTCAGAGATAGTGCTGGACAGCCAACCCGACACGGCCATAGAAACATTTTATGATGTGTCAGATGGAGGCCATGAGGTCTCCTGAATCTACAAACTACTGGTGTCCAGGGTGGGAAAGGAGGTGATTTAGCTGAGATGGGACTGGGAAGAGGAAGCTGGGGAAGCTATGAGTGACAGGTTGTGGGCGAGGGTACAGGGATACCACAAAAAGGTTTCCAGGAATGCGAGGTTGCAACAAATCAGTTATATGTTACCCATACAGCATATATGACCCCTTTGAAGATTGAAACGTTCAAGAATGCAGGAATACAAACATGTTCTAAATGTGGGGAAGAGAATGCGGGACTGGTACACATGTTATGGTCATGCCCAGAAATAAGGAGATTCTGGAAGGAGGTGGGCCACCTTCTGTCCGAGAAGTAGTTTAGTTTGTAGGTGGAATCTTTGTGGGCATGCATGGTTGGGAGGTTCCCCAAACCGTGCAAGTTGAAGCATGTGAGCAAACTCTTCCCTTCTCTGGGAATTAATCCTCTTCCTTTTACTTGTACTGTTCAATTGCTTTCTCGCTTTAAAAAAAGTACCTTTCACGGAGACACTAGAGTGGGTTACTTCTTTTCTCCAGCATGGGGTCTGGCATGGATTCACATGCTCATGAATATTCCCCGTCGTCAGGCTGGGAATCCTCGGTAAAGAAAAAACCAGTATCAGTTTCGTTTCTGATCTGTCTTTCGTAGTAATAACCAATCACTGGTCTCTGCGTCATACTGACCACAGCCAATGACTGCCCTCTACCTAAGCACCGCCTCTGGCAGCCATCTTCAGATTTTTACCGCACGTTCATGTGTTGGGATCCTCGTGCTATTGCTCTCGAGCGTTAGTGCTATTTTTCACGCTTTTTCACAAAAAACTTCGATTCTTTCGGTCAAAAGAGCCTCAAGCTCCACCGATCCTACATCCGATCAACGGGGACCCGTGTCGGATTCGTCTGTGCCCCTCAAGGGTGAAGATTTCGTCGAGCTACACTTCGGAGGACTCCAGAAGCTTCTCAGGCCCGGTCTCGGAGATGGCCCAGGAGAAGGGAAGCTCGACGCCCGGAAAGCTGTTCAGGGTCTGCCCTGGATGTCAGCTGCAGAACGTCTTTAAGGAGGACGAACACTCTTTCTGCCTTTACTGCCTTCATGAGGACAAGACGCACGTGGAGAAGGACTGTGCGTTTTGCGGCAACATGTCGGAACGGACCATGAAGGACCGCCATCAACGTCTCGCCAACTGGCTGGAGGGTAAGAGCCCGTCTGGCGAGAAGAAGAAGAAATCCGAGCGGTCTTCTAAGACCTTTGAGGGCGCCCCGGCGACGGGGGCCCAACATAAGGCCAAGCACCGCGAGTCCGCTGGCACCGGGAGCGCCGAACGGTCGGGCTCTACGGGCGCCAGGCAGGGCGCACCCTCCCCGGCACCATCAACCACGAGCCAACGCTCTGGGTCGGGTAAGAGGAAGGCCGAGCACCCGGCGAAGCTCCTGGAGAGGCCCCGGTCGAGCTCTAAGGCAGAGGAGGAGCGTGGCAGTGCCCCCTCCCTCAAGGATAAGGCGGTGAGCGCACCTAAGGTGGTGAAGGCCTTGATCCATCCGACCAAGCCCTCTATCGAAACGGTCGCGGCGGCCCTGGCTCAGCCTGTGGAGGCTGCACCAGTGGTGGCGACCTCAGGGCCCAGAATCTCCCTGCCTCCTCGGAGGGAGTCTTCTTTTGTGCCCATCGATAGGACCCCCGTGAAACCCTCCGTGGGGAAGAAGAAGGGGGGGCATGGCGTCGTCGTAGATTCGGCCTCAACCTCAGAAGAGGAGCTGATCGAGGTCTTAAGCCACGGCCTAGGCGTGGAAGGAGGCCAGCCCGTCGGAATGGACCCCGACGCAGGTGACGACGACGACATCGTCGAGGATACCGACGGGGCCCCTGCTCGCCCGTCGGATTCCCCTCTGCCAGCGCCGCAAGACAACTCGGCGGCCATTTTGTTGGCCATACAGTCCTTATGCTCCGAGATAAGGACGAGGCTACCGTTACCGATGGAGGAACCTCTCCCGTCGGGGGATCCAGAACCGGGACCTTCTGGTGTTCCCCCTACCAAGAAAAGAAGGATCCATCCACCACCTCCTTTTCAACCGTCGCGCCCCGTCCAGCCCTCCTCCCCGTCCACCCGAGGGGATGATACGGGGACTGACACGGCAGCGACGGGTACGGACGACGAGGCATACGACGAGGATATTCCGTCGTCGCCTCCCGCCAGGGCTTCTCCGCCCGACGAGATCGGATCTTTCCACTCCATGATCTCCAGGGCTTCCGAGCTTTTCCAACTCTGCCCTGAGGAGAAGAAAAAGGAAGGCTTCCTTTATCAGCGGCGCGAGGCCAAGAGGAAGACGGTCCTCGCAGTGCCTCTGTTGGACGACATTTGGGATGAGGGCCTTTCCCTCCTCAAGAACCCTTCCACGACGCCAGCTAGAAGAGACCGGTACGAGAAAAAGTACCGGGTCCCGGACACGGCCCCCCTATGCCTCCGGGCGCAGCCTACCCCGGATTCCGTCGTCTCCGCGGCAGCCAGGAAGAAAGCGGGGGGGGGGTGCGGCCTCCACATCGACTTCCCCGCCGGACGGCGAGGGAAAGAAATTGGATGCTATGGGACGTAGAGTCATCTCGTCGGCAGCGACGACGATTAAAGCGGCCAACGCCTTGGCTATCGTGGCCCGCTACGACAGGGAGCTCTGGTACAAGATAGCTCCCCTGCTGGATTTTCTGCCGGACGACAAGAGGGCGGAGGCCCTGGAGATCCTGCAGGAAGGTGAGGTGGCCTCGGACCACGCCATCACCGTGGCGACGGACATCGCCGACACTGGGTTCCGCCAGCTGGGCAACGGCGTTTGCCTTCGACGTCGTGGATGGCTCAAAGCTACGGACTTCCGGCTGGACGTCCAGACCAGAGTCCTGGACATGCCCTTCGACGGGAACAACCTGTTTGGGAAGACAGTGGACGATTCCCTTCAGGCCATCAAGGCGGATACTGAGACGGCCCGGGCCCTTGGAGTCCTGCAGCAACGGCGGACGCCCTTTCGGAGCGGCGGAGGCAAGGGCGCCTCCAAAGGTTCCGGCGGCGGTTTCGCTTCCTACCGTCAAGCGGCCCGCTCGTCGTCGCAAGAGGCCTACAGAGGACGAGGCAAGTCTAGCGGACCCCGCCGTCGTCGCCAAGGAGGTCAAGGCGGCAAGGCCGCGTCCAAGCAGGATTGAACCGGCCGTGGGGTCGGGCCCCCACCGAAGCACCCCGGTGGGAGGCCGGCTGGCGGGCTTCGTCAGCGTGTGGGAGTCCATCTCCACCGACCGTTGGGTGCTGGACGCCCTGGCCCGGGGCCACGCGCTCGAGTTTCAAAGAAGGTGCCCGCGCGTCCCCCCCGTGGCCAGGAAAGAACTTCACGTCCCTCAACTTCTCCTGGAGGTAAAGGCGATGCTCAGAAAGGGCGCCATCGAACTCGTCCCAAAGAGGCTTCGGGGCTCCGGAGTCTACTCGAGATACTTCCTCGTGAAGAAGAAGACGGGAGGATGGCGCCCCATCCTAGACCTTCGACGTCTGAACAAGTTCATCAAGGCGCAGAAGTTCCGGATGGTCACCCTCCAGCACGTCCTGGGTCAGCTGGAGGAAGGAGACTTCCTATCGTCGTTGGATTTGGAGGATGCCTACTTCCACATTCCCATCCTAAAGGGGCACCGAAAATTCCTCAGATTCGTGGTCCAAGGGCGTCATTACCAGTTCAAAGCCCTTCCCTTCGGACTACGGTCGGCACCCAGGGTATTCACCAAGTGCCTCGCACCGGTGGCGGCGCAGCTGCGCCGCGAGGGGATTCACGTCTACCCCTACCTGGACGACTGGCTCATCCGCGCCAAGACGAGGGAGCTCGCCGTGGTCCACACGGCAAGGACCGTCCAACTCCTCACGGACCTGGGATTCTCCGTGAACTACGCCAAATCCCACCTGGAGCCCGCGCAAGTCGCACTGTTTCTGGGAGCGAGGCTCGACACAGTGTCCCTTCTGGCCTTCCCGTCGGAGGAGAGGACCAGGACCATCTTGGGCAAGGTGCAACGGATGTTGGTGGCCGACGCGGCCAAAGTGAGGTCCATCAAGTCCCTCCTCGGGATGATGTCTTCCTGCATCTACCTCATTCCCATGTGCAGGCTCCGGATGCGCCCGTTGCAAGAATTCCTGGATGCGCGCTGGATCCAGACGACGGGCAGCTTCGAGGAAAGGATCAAGCTCGACGAGAGTTTCCGACGAGCGATACGGTGGTGGGGCACCCGCGCGCATCTGACGGCGGGCATGGACTTCCAGACCCCAGCCCACCAGGAGGCTGTGACCACGGATGCCTCCCTGGAAGGGTGGGGAGCGCACACCGAAAATCTGCACGCAAGGGGACTCTGGCTCCCGACGGAGAAGTCCCTGCATATCAACGTCCTGGAGCTCCGTGCAGTGTTTTGGGCCCTCAGGTCCTTCCTTCCGTCCCTCAAGGGCAAGGTGGTGAGGATCTTCACCGACAACACCACCACCATGTTTTACATCAGGAAACAGGGCGGAACCAGGTCCCCAGCGCTGTCCAAGGAGGCGCAGGACCTGTGGCATTGGGCCGTCGCCCAAGGGATTTTTCTGGTGCCGTTTCATCTGGCAGGGATAAAAAACACCATCGCTGACTCACTCAGCAGGGAGCTGCGCTCGTGCCACGAGTGGGAACTACGGCAGGATCTGGTGGATCGCCTCTTCCGACGGTGGGGCACACCCCAGATCGACCTGTTCGCGACGGCGACGAACACCAAGTGCCGGAGGTTCGCCAGCAGGTTTCCCCAGACGAGGAGCATGGGCGATGCTTTCTCGTTCCCCTGGGAGGGCCTGTTCCTCTACGCGTTCCCTCCCTTGCCTCTGCTAATCCGGCTCGTCAACCAGCTCAAGAGGTCACGGTGCAGGATGATCCTCGTCGCACCTGCGTGGCCGAGGCAGATATGGTTCCCGGACCTTCTGGACTTGTCAGCGTCCCCGCCGATCAAGCTGCCGGCGGACGCGGATCTACTCTCCAGGGAAGGAGGCGCCATCCTCCACCACGACCCGAAGTCGCTGAACTTGCAGGCCTGGCTCCTGCAGCGCTAGAGTTTGGAGGATACGACATACCGGCCGATTGCAGAGAGGTTCTTGCAAAGGCCAGGGCGTCCTCGACTCTTAAATGCTACGGACACAAATGGAAGAGGTTCTCTGTCTGGTGCCACGCACAGAAGATTAACCCTCTACGGATTACGGCTCCCCAAGTACTGCCGTACCTGCTGACGCTGGCCAAAGCTGGTCTGGCACACGCGTCCATCAAGATTCATCTTGCTGCGATCTCCCGATACACCAGAACCGCGGGGCGGGCGTCCTTGTGGTCTCATCGTCTGGTGAAAGAGTTCATGAAGGGACTGTTCAGATTGTTCCTGCCGGTGAAGGCTCCGGCCCCGGCGTGGGAGCTCAACGTGGTGCTGACCAAGCTCATGGGGCCTCCGTTCGAGCCTCTGCACTCGGCCCCGTTGAAGTTTCTATCGTGGAAAACAGCTTTTCTTGTGGCCATCACCTCCGCACGACAAGTGGGAGAGATCCAGGCCCTTTCCTGCAAGGCCCCGTACTTGACTTTCCACGACACGAGGGTAGTGCTCAGGACGCACCCCTCCTTCATGCCCAAGGTACCGTCGGACTTCCATCTCAACGAACCCTTGGTGTTACCTGTGTTCTTCCCGTCGCCTTCGTCGCCGGCTGAGAGAACTTTGCACTCGCTGGATGTAGCTAGAGCGCTGAAGTTCTACGTGGACCGCACGAAGGGTTTTCGGAAGACGTCACAACTCTTTGTGAACTTTGGACCTGTCAATCAGGGGAAGGCTCTCTCGAAGGCTTCCATCTCCAGATGGCTCTCCGGCTGTATCATGTGCTGTCACCGGTTGGCAAACCGACCGCTGCCTGGCCGTCCGAGAGCCCATTCCACCAGAGCGATCGCAGCTACCACGGCGTTCCTATCTGGTGTGCCCCTGCTGGACATATGCAGGGCTGCTACGTGGAGGTCGACGCACACCTTCACGAAATTCTACTGCGTCGACCGGGATTCCAGGGAGGAGTCCAGGGTCGGCCAAGCAGTGCTGCGCAACCTGTTCGCCTGAGGTGAGCCTGGTGAGGAGGTAAGATGCTTAATGTTGAGTTGATGTGATGCTTAATGTTGAGCCTTTGCCACCTCCCGTGGTTGTGCATGTGTGTACTGCTATGTATTCTTTATTCATGAGCATGTGAATCCATGCCAGACCCCATGCTGGAGAAGGAACAAGTTACTTACCTGTAACTGTTGTTCTCCAGCATGGGTCTGGCATGGATTCACATGCGAACCCTCCCGCCTACCCCTCTGCGGCTCTTCACTTGGTCATACTGCCACTTCACGTGCTTCCAAATCTGAAGATGGCTGCCAGAGGCGGTGCTTAGGTAGAGGACAGATCAGAAACGAAACTGATACTGGTTTTTTCTTTACCGAGGATTCCCAGCCTGACGACGGGGAATATTCATGAGCATGTGAATCCATGCCAGACCCATGCTGGAGAACAACAGTTACAGGTAAGTAACTTGTTCCTTCACCAGACCTCCCAGTTACTTTGTATCGCTGATTTCCCAGCTGTTCTTTACATCAAAGTTAATTCACAGCTCTGCCTTTCTTCGTGTCTCATCCACACCCATGCAGCCTTCACTTGTGATATGATGTTACTACTTCATTCACTTTAACACACACCGGTCTCTCAGGTTGCCTGTCAACTCACCGACTGTGCATTTTTTTCTTGTTTGGCGTTTTCTGATTTTAGTTAAGGTTAGTACCACAGGCTTGACCTAGCCTCCCCAACTACGCTGTTCACCCGGCTTCCTTGAAACACAATGCAATCTTCACTTGTGGCCTCTTGCCTTCTCTACGCGTCTTTTGCGGCCTGTCAGAGGCAATGACCTTCAATAGGTAAGCCTTGGGGTATTCGGCCCGCTGTTCTCGTCCCTTGGTCTCTTGCTCTGCTCCAGTAGGTGTGCCTTTGTCCCAGAAGTTCTGCTCGTTCTTGTGTTCCTCCTTGCTCAGAGTGTGTCTTTAGGTGTTGCCTTTTATCCATGTGAGGATAGCCTATTGGTATCAGGTGTGCGCACTTGAAGTCATTATTAAGTGCCTGACTTCACCTGACCCGATTAACGGGACATATTCAGTATGATATATGATAGTTATGTTTGCTCTTAGTCACCCTCTTCGTCAGCCCAGTGTTTGTGTCAAAAGGGGGGTGGGGTTTGGGATCTCAGAAAATCCTAAAAAATAGGATGGGGTAAATGAACCAAAAAGGGGGGGATACAGCATCTCACCATCAGCAGCCTCACCCCCACTCCCCGAAGACCCCTCACCCAGATGATCTTCCCGCACTGATCAACCCCCAGGGTCTGGATCCAAAGGTGACGGACGTGCCCTGGCCACTGAGAGGGAGATCCCGGGGACTAGCGAGCGAGACACCCTCTGGTTTCTCCCAGGACTAACAATTGCGCTTAGACCAGAGAGTCCAGCATGGTGACGTATAAGGACACCGAGCCAAAACCTAATGAAACCACTGCAGATGAGCTGGTCAAGTTGTCCTGGAGTTTTGTTAATCCTTTCTTTGGAAAAGATTACAAGTATAAATGGCGAAGTTGAAGTCTTGGGCAAGGGAACCCGTAGATTGAAAAGGACCACACCTGTTGTCTCGAGATCAAAGTCTCAAGACCCCTTTTGTTTTGAACTGTGTTACTTTAAACTTTGGGAAATGAACCCAAAGGAGTGATTTTGAACTATAACATCTTGAATTTACGAAAGGTGATCATAAGACTTTTTCAGGGAACTTTCATGTGCTTGGGGAAGGGGGAGCTGAAAGAAAGCCATTAGCTGGAGAGAGCTCAGAACGTTGAGTTGAACACGGTTTCTGTTGACTTTGACATCCCCACACATTGGCTAATTGTAGTTGTAGGGCAAGGATAGGTTTTGGACACAGACACACTTTTAAATTGAAATCTTTGACTCCGACTTTCCTTAGTTTCATGCAGGTAGGGAAATCCCACCTTAGCATAGGGCAAGTTAGGCCTTTAACCATCCTGACATTTAAGTTAATAAATATCTTTTGTTGGAAATTTGCCTGTCGTTGTCTTACTTCATGATGCCTTCACAGTGCCTATGCCTACAAAGTTTTTTATGTCAGCGTATATCCCTGGCCAATAGAATCATTCAGGATCTGTGCCTGGGACTTGGCTGTCCCTAAATGTCTGCATGTAGGGTTGAGAATGGGCGATCTACAGCACAATTTACGTATGACTTTTAGGTACTATAATTTGTAATCAAGGGGTACCATCAGGCCCATTATCTTGCCTATACAACAGCCCGATCTTCAAGAAATAAAATGGTCCACCCTTTATTCTTTCCTCCTCTTTGGGTAATTCCTGAAGAAAAGGTTCAGCAAGCAACGGATCATTGCTTTGGGCAAAGGCTAAATTGGGAATTACTTCAGACTCTTCCTCTGCCAAAGAGGTTGGAACTGCCTCTGTAGTGATATGAGGTTCTAGGTCTGCCTCTCCAAACCCCCTGCTTCCTCTTTCGGTTTCTCTTGAGACCTTAACCTCTTGGGGTTTGGGAAACTGAGCCTTCTCCAAAATCCCTTGTGCTCTTCTTTCCCTCACCTTGATTTATAGGCCTTTTTGCTGTTATTTTGCATTAACTTCTCTATATCTCCTCTGTAGTCAGGGTATGTGACGCCTGCTAATATGTCTAGGCCATACCTCCAGGCTAGCCCAGAGGCAAGTCGATTGTAGGTTCCAGGAGGGGGAATGAGGACTGTGTCGGTTGGTATTAAAACTCGGTCCGCAAGTTGCATCAGTTCTCTCCTGCTACTGCACAAGTAAAATCCTATAGATTGTTCAGTGGCAATCGTTGGATCATAGGCTTGCTCACTGAATTTGTCATACTTAAGAGTCCCCCAATTTGTGTCAATTGAGCCACATTCCACTTCTCACACCATATGTAAGGAGTCAGCAATGAGAGGCGAACACAAGGTGTTCATGCTTTCAAACAAAGACATTTATTAAATGAAAAAGAGGTTGGGGGAAATTCCTTTCAAGCCCTATTCTAAAGAGGAATGTCTGACTGTGTCAAGAAGTCTGTAAATAATAATCTGTCCTTGTGTCCAAAACGTCCTATCCTGGCCCTCACACTATAAACAAAATAACAAAGGGTGCAAGGAAATGTCTTTGTCTTGATGATGTCAAAAGTGTTCAAAACCGGAAGTAATACCTCCAACGAAAATGTTCTCCAAGGTAAAAGGCCCTTGGACCCAGACAAAGTTTCCCTTCCCCTAGATTCTTCAGATAAGTTTGCAAAAAAAATTCCTTTCGGTAACAGTTCCTTTAAACCTGCTTTGGACAAAGTTCTTGCTTAAGCAGCAAAGCTCTGTGTAAGTCTTTCTGTAAAACATCTTGTAGCTTTGTAGATTGCCTGGTATACTCCCCTGCCAGGAATCTTGGTTCAATCTCAATTGTCTGGTATACTCACCTGCCAAGGCTTCTTTTGTAGGTTTGCAGATTATCTGGTATATTCTCCTGCCAGAAATCTTGGTTTGTATGTTTCTCAGTTCTTTAGTTACATCAAAATAGCATATATCATGAGGTGCTTGGTATATCTATCTTTGGCAGTGCTTGTTCAAACCTCTCCCTCACATTGGCATATCGCGCATCTGTATTGCGTTGGCCTTTGTACTTTGTTTTGACTGTATTTAAACATTCTTCTTACTTTGTCTTGTCTGTATTCAAACATTCTTCTTATTGGGTATTGATTTTGTAACCTTTTGGCTTTGACGAAATGAGCAATTTCGTACCATTCAAACAATCTGTGTTCTTGCACTTGTCGGAATGCCCCGGGGTACCCAGGTGCTTTGGGCAGACTCACCAGGCTTTTCCAACATTTCTGATACTCTTCGCTCCTTTTCGGGATGGCTCCTTCAAAGGTTTTTCATTGGGAAGTGTACATATGTTCTCCCAGCTGCTGACGTGGCTCTGCAGTGACTCACCGGTTTCCCTTTTCATTTGGGAATGAAGAGTGCTACTTCAGCAAGCGGTCTGACCTGCAGGAGCATCAGAGCAGCTCCTCTCATCTCTACGATCCTCTTGGCTCGCACGCACCTTCTCTTCCTCCTTTCTGGCAGACTTCTCTGTGTTCACGAGTCCGACCTGGGGCTTAACGTCCTCTCCTGCACAGCTTGCTTCCATAGTGCGTTTTCCATTTTTAAATGTCCCACGCACGAAGGTACGGCAAAATAACTTGTCTGCATGTGAGAATTTGAATTCCTGTTCCTTTGCACAAACTCCTTACTCCTCTTCCTCGTCTCAGTACCTGAGTGATTATGGGAGATGGAGTCCATAGATGATATTGGATTCTCAACTCTCATCTCGTTTTCCATCAGGATTTCACATAAGGGAATATCAGAAAAATGTGTTGTGTAAGTGCTGTAGGTGTTTGAGTTAAAGGTGGGGGCCTGAGCAGACTGACAATAGGCCATCAAAAACCCAGGTGTTAGGGGGTCTTCCTTATAGAAAATGGGGGTATACTACGTCTTCTCCAATGGAGTCAAAACGTCTCCCCGGTAGTTATCTCTTCCCTCATATAACCGCCCCCAGGGTCAGGATCAAGTAGGGGATGCCGTCCCCTGGCCACAAGTGAGGCCACCGCCAGGGAATTTGTAATATCTCCACTGGATTCATCACAGGACCTTGACCTGGAGGTCTAAGGAGAGTATCACCTTCTCTCTCCCAGGGATCCAACAATCACAGGAAATCAGAAGGTCATAACTATTTCCCACAACATCCTATCTAACCAGGATGATTGACTTTGAGGTTAGGGAAGCGAAGGTGAGACCCGATCTAGTACCGCTTCCATATGGGCAGTCATTGGTTTCAAACCCAAAGTATTCTGGGTTTTCGATAGTGGGGCTGGAGGTTCTACAATTCAGCTCAGTGATTCTGGGGGTTCCCCAGTCTGTGTCGGTTGAGTCAGATCCCATTCTGACACCATATCTAAGGGTGTCGAAGAAGGAAGCTGACACAGAGGCTGCACAGTTTTGGTTATTGTGTAAATAAAAAAAACTCACTTTGCCTATCTTTTAAGAGGGGTTTCCCTGCCTCAAAATGAATACTAAAAGGTCAGTCAAAATGTCTGTCAAATTAATCTCTACTGTTCTGTGTCAGAACCTACTTCTATCTCTCACATTACAACTAAAGAATAACCTACAGAAAGTTCTTTCATCAGAATGGCTTTCTTCCCCGGCTTCTCAGATAGTATCCAAAAAGAATGTTCTCTTAAACAAAGGTGCCAGGAGAATGACTCCCTTCCCCTGGCTTGCAGGTTTCGCCCAGTCTTTATACAATTTCACATCCTGGAGAATGGCTCCCTTCTCCTTGTGTTGATCTATATAATTGCCAATAAAACCAGGGGAATGTCTCCCATCCCCTTTTGTCTCAAGCACAACTCTCAGCTCAGGACCAAAAGAATGCCTTCCTTTGTATGGATTGTGTCCTCCAACGTATTACTCATCTTTGATAATCACGTTCAGCTTCGGCTGCTTCGGAAAGAAAAATCTCAGCAGATGGCGCTGTGCATTGATGGTGTCGACTCGATGTCCCTCAAAGGCCTCTGTCGAGGGTGACTTCATAGGGGGTATAAGTAGCACGTGTGGCGCCCATTGACCTCAGTTCCATTTTTCCGCAAACGTGTTTGCTTCGGAGACTCGGCACGCCTCGTTAGTAATTATTTACTACGCAATTCCTAAAAAATCGAGTAATCAACGACAATGTCTTTGTCTACTACCCCGACAACTCCTCGCGCGGGCTTCAAGAACTGTAAGGAGTGTGATTCGAAAAAGTCGATCACAGATCCCTATCGTTCTAGCCTGTGGTGCTTGGGGGAAGGCCATGACACTGGTTCCTGTGCAAAGTGTCAGGCTATGACCGGAATAGCCCTGCGAGAACGAAAAGGGAAATTACAGGCAGGGAAGTTGCCCTGTAAAATTAAGACTGATCGTTCCTCAACTGTCGATTCCAGAGATCGTTCTCCTCGACGTAAAAGTGACAAACAGCGATCGAGGTCCGTAGTGGTTCGCGCCACTCATCGTCCTCAACAAAGCGATCGAGGAGACGGTACCATCGGTCGCCATCCTCCTCATTCTTGTCGGACGAAGCTCCAAAAAAATTAAAGTGCCCCACCAAGCATTCGTCATCTGAAGATTGGGAGGCATTCCGTTTGAAAATGCTGGAACTATTTGAAAAGGCTAAGCCTCCGTCCATGCCTTCTTCGGAACCCAGCAGAGAGCGGTCCCGTACCAACACGTGCGCTCCCTCGAGCTCGGGTGGTCAAAGGAAGGTTCACAGAGAACCCTTGAGGTCTCCTGTGAGTAAAAGTCACCCAAGATGTGACAAGCATTTCAAGTCCTCAACGCTGTCCAAACCTCCATGACCCTCAAAGCCAGAATCTTCGAAGGGAACCGTCGAATCCTCGACGCCATCAGTGCCATTATTATCGACGCCATCAGCACCATTACTATCGACGCCACTGTCGACGTTGACACCAAAACCAGCAGTGCTACAAATTCGATTGGTTTCAGCAAAGATCATGTAAAACCTCAAAAAGGTGCCAAACCAAAGCCTATGAGTGTTCCAGAAAAAACCCTTACCCCTTTGCCAACAAAGGAGTTTTTTAAATTCCTTTCTTCAATTTTTGAAGAAGAAGAAAAATCTGATGAAGAGGATGCCCCATTTGGCCTTGAATTTGGAACTCCAATTGCACCAGAATGTCTTATTTCGGAAGAGAGCAGGATGAGCAACCTGGTTGACACTCTACATAATGCCATTGGCGTTGATACATCGTCTGAACTGGAGTTTGGTAGGCCAGAGCCAGGGGAGCATGCTGACTCTTCATATCGTCACCTGGTGTCCAAGGTGATGGAATATCTAGGCTGGGCTAGAACTCCGGTTCAGTTTGTCCAAGATGACCGTACAGACATTCTGGACCAAGGTCCACCTACAGACCGAATCTTACCTTTTCATTTAGCTTTACAAAATAGGGTGGCCAGAAATTGGGAGTCCCCGGACACCATCCCTGCAGTGGCTAAATCCCTCACAAGAAAATACTGCCCTTCCTGTAGCGACCCCGGCTATCTGTCCAAGCAAGCATCTCCCGAGAGTCTGCTGGTCCAGTCAGCCACGGCTACATCGAATAAGGCAGCGTACCCTACCATCCCTCCAGATAGGGGCGACAATCGTGTGGATGGATGGGCGCAGAAGGTATTTTCAGCTGAGAGTATGGCCCTTAAGTCGGCCAACTCCACATGTGCCTTAGCCAAGTTTTCGTACACTCTGTGGGAGTGCATATTCATGGTGGGGGAGGAAAGGGAAGGTTTCCTAGCTATCGTTAAGGATGGCAAAGAAGCCATGCGCGAATCCCGTCAATCTGGATTGGACACTGCGGACAGCATCAGCAGGTCCATGGCTACGAGCACGGTAATGCACAGATTTGCGTGGTTGCACAAGTCGGGTTTTGCACCAGATGTGCAGGCTCGTTTGCTAAAATGCCATTTGACGGGTCTCACTTATTTGGCAACAAGGCTGTCGAGAGCCTTGAAAGGCTGCAGACCTCAAAGGTGGTTGCCAAATCTTTAGGGGCCGCTGTTAGGCAACATCAGCCTTTTCGTTCTTCAGGACAACCATGGAGGGGGCGATCCTATTGTTACTACTCCTCATTTGGAAAGGCGAGAGGAATGGCCAATCTAAGAGGCCAGAGAAGAAAAGAGGACAGAGAAGGAAAAACCTTGCCATTGGTAGCTGCAGCAACCGCTCCAAAACCATTTTGAGAGCTTGCGTCACAAATCACCGGTGGGGGGCAGACTATCTCAGCATCTCGAAGAATGGCAAGCCATTACTTCAGATGCTTGGGCTCTGGAGACAATAGCCCAAGGTTACTGCCTTCCATTTACAACGCTTAATATCACCGGAGAATATGACCTAGACCAATGCGCAATAAACATAGTCTATAAATCGATAAAACAATGGATGTCTAACAATTGGTTATGCCTGAATGCTATGAAGACAGAGCTTATGATTTTTGGCTCACGACAGGCACAAATGAAGCTGGGACAAGAGTATATGGGTTTCACTATTGATGGTAGTTTTATCAATACGGTTCAAAAAGTGAAAACTCTGGGTACATATATGAACAGCAATGTCGACTGCCAAGCCCATGTTGCAGCTATTACTATCAGTACCAACTATTACCTTAAAGTGCTTAGACAAATCGCTCCTCTAGTCTCGGTCGAAAATTGCACGAAACTTGTGAGAGCCGTTATTTTGCCTCGCATTGATTATTGCAACGCACTCTTGGGTGGAGCAAGCAATGCAGATATCCAAGAGTTACAAAAAATCCAAAATAAGGCCATCCGCATCATTTTTAAAATGAAGTATTCCGAATCCATATCGATAGCCAGAAAAAAATTACACTGGCTCCCGGTAAAAAATAGAATTCAATTTAAGGTGATGACCACATGCCACAAATGTATCTTTGGCAACGCTCCGGCATACCTCAAAGATATCATTGGCATCTACCGGCCAAAGAGAAATCTCAGGTCGGCAGACGCCAATCTTCTTACACAACATCGAGCGAAACGCGCCCGAGGTACGGGAAGAGCTTTCCATTTCCAAGGAGCTAAAGCATGGAATGCTCTGCCAACATCCCTGCGCAAAACCTCAGACCTCCTTACCTTTCGCAAACAACTAAAAACCTATCTCTTTTCTTCAGAGTAATCCCGTGGCAATCTCCTGCTACAGTATTCTTGCTCTCGGCGTCTGGATGCCCATGGGCTTTGACGCGGTATAAATCTATTAACATAACATAACATAACATAACGTTGCCTCGCAATAATCCACCGGGGAAACACTCTTTGAGTATTCCATATCCGCTTCTTGTACAGGAAATAACCCTGCTAGAGAAAGGTGCTATAGAACCAGTATCTGTAGCGGAGAGGAACAAGGGTTGGTATTCCCCATATTTTTTTATCCCCAAAAAGGATGGCGGACTCAGACCCATCTTGGACGTGAGATACTTGAACAAGTTCCTCAGGAAGGACAAATTGAAGATGATCACACTTTCTCAGATCCTTCAGGCCCTCCAGTTACAGGATTGGTTGGTGTCATTGGACCTTCAGGATGCTTATTTTTATGTGCCAATCCATTACAAGCACAGAAAATACCTGAGGTTTGCTGTTGGAGGCTCGCACTATCAGTTTCGAGTCCTACCATTCGGGTTGACCTCTGCCCCGAGGGTCTTTACCAAACTGATGGTAGTGGTGGCAGCGCATCTCAAGAGAGGGGGGGGGATTCATGTCTACCCCTACCTGGATGATTGGCTGATCAGGGCACATTCTCCCAAACAAGCTCTGGATCATCTCAAAGTCACCTGCCACTCCCTTCACAGACTGGGCTTCTCCCTCAATTTCTAGAAGTCACAGATGACACCTTCCCAGCAGCTCCAGTACATCGGAGCTGTACTAGACACATCTGTCATGCGTCGCATTCCTACCTGCCGTCTGTGGCCCCGATTCCGATTACGCACTTCCTAATTCCTGTCACGTCTTTCACGTCACGTTCACTTAACGGTCATTATTCCTCTCTCGACCTTTCAACCTACCCTTCCGGCGGTTGCTGAAACACTGTCCAGGTTAAAAGATACTCAAGAAAAAGCAAAGGTAAACCTGAATGACAGTTTACAAGTCTATAAGAAACAGGCAGATCGACACCGGCAGGTGGTTCCTGATTGGAAAGTGGGCTCTAAAGTGTGGTTATCCACTAAATACCTCCCAAGATGGTCTTGTCCGTCTAAACTCTCCCCTCGGTTCATTGGTCCTTACCCTATCACTGAGAAAATCAATCCAGTAGCATTCCGTCTAAAATTACCACATGCATTGAGACGGATCCACCCGGTGTTTCATGCTTCACTTCTTAAGAGTGCCGATCAGTCTCACAAGACTCGATCTTTACCTATTTTTTCTCACTCCCCTGATTCATCTGAATACGAGGTTTCCCAGTTGTTGGATTCTAGGTATTGCAAAGGGCGCCTGGAATACCTGGTCCATTGGAAGGGTTTTTTTCATACGGAGGACTCTTGGGAGCCTCGTTCACATATCCATGCCCCAATACTTCTAAGAAAGTTTAATCAATTACATCCTGGTAAACCGGGAGGTCTGTGTCTTGGAAGGGGCATACTGTCATGCGACACATTCCTACCTGGCGTCTGTGGCCCCGATTCCGATTACGCACTTCTTAATTCCTGTCACGTCTTTCACGTCACGTTCACTTAACGGTCTAGTCTTTCTCGGTTTAAGCGAACGTGGCGTTATTTAAGCCACATCCTATCTTCCTTCTGTGCGTTGCAACCCTTCCGGTCAGCTTTGCTTTCTTTTGCTGCCGCGGTTTGCTGTATGCTGTATTCTGGTTCCGCTGAGCTTTCCTCTCTCTACTCCTCCTCGTCCTTTCGGGTTCCGTCTCCCGGGACCTTTCTCTCTCTGTTTTCCTTCTTATTCTTTGGTTTATTTACCATCCTGCTTTGCTTGCAGTATTTCCATTTTATTTGTTGTGGGAGTTACTGCATTTCCTACACTTCCTGTTTCCTGTTAATCCTTCCTCGCTTTCTATTACTGGGTATTGCTGATTTCCGTTGAGTTCTACTGCTACAACCTCCATCAGGATTCCCACCTGCCGTTGTGATTTCCTGGGGTTTTTGCCTACACTTGGCTTTTTTCCCCTTTCCGGTCTCTCCCGGGAGGGGGTCACGGTCAGGGTGTTTCTATCGTTCTCACTGTGGCTTCTTCTCGTGGGAGATATCAGAAACAAAGAAAAAAAGAAAAGGACTACAGAGCGCATCGAATTCTCAGATATATTGAAGAGGACTCTGATTCAACAGGTGAGGAGGTTGAAGAGGGAAGCGGGGATATTGACATCGAGATTGTTGACAACATCCTTGGGGGAAAAAACTCGTCACCCAATGCGAGGGCTCAACACATTCTTCAGATGCTTACCAAATTTCAAACTGCCCATAATCTTCCGGCCTTCGATTTCTTCAGGTTGCTCGGCCTCCTGGCATCCTGCATTTTTCTGATGGCAGAAGCCTGCCTGAGAATGAGATCCCTTCAATGGGCTCTTAAGAACACAATGGTCCCAATTCTCAGGAAAGATGTCGGACCGACTTCAGGTTCCAACCAAGGTCTCACAGGATCTTCTGTGGTGGGCATGCAAGAACAATATTCTGAAGGGAGAACATTTTTGGCAGCCATGGCCAGAGATTACAGTAGTGACGGACGCCTCACTCACGGGGTGAGGAGCCCATGCCAACGGTCTGACAATCAGTGGTCGTTCGTCTCCATCGGAGTCCAAACTACACATCAACCTTTTGGAGCTGAGGGCAATCAGACTAGCGCTGAAGGCCTTTCTGCCCTCTGTCAGGGGAAAGAATGTCCTGATAATGACGGACAAAACAGTAGCCATGCATTACCTCAACAAGAGAGGAGGTGTAGGGTCTCTACCGCTGTGCAGAGAGGCAATGCAGCTCTGGTGCTGGGCAATTCGAGAAGGAATCTGTAACGCTCACCTGGTATTTGGTTTTAGCTTATAGCTTTTTAGCTTATAGTCTTTTTTCCCAGAGCCCACCTCCCTTGTGGACCCAACAACCCCTTAGTGCTTTCCTCACCTAGGTTTTTGATATGGTGCGCTCTCTGTCCTGCTGTTCTGTGCAGGGGTGCGCCGTGGATGGGCGCGTCGCAACCGAGTTGCTTCATTGGTGCGGGCCCTGTTAGTCCAGACCTGCTGCGACTCAGTTCTTCAGTTAAGTCTGTTGTTTTGACAGCTTGTACTTAATTGTAATTGCCCCTGTTAATGTCTTTCCTTCTCTCTTGGGTGCGGAAGGAGTTCTGAAGATGCCGTGCTGGCTGGGGCTGTTCTCGAGATGGTAAGTGAAAGCGCGGAGCGCGGCACTATGTGCTTTTCTTGCGGTGTGCTAACCTGTGTTGTCCCTCTTTTGCAGGCCGCTGCAATGTTCCGGGTGATAAGCTGCCGAGAGGATGCGGAGCGGTGAGTAGATTTTGTTCGAATCGCCGTCGAGTAATTATGCCTGTTAATCAGCCTTGCCTTTTCTCTTGCAGGTTGTCGGAAGGCTGGAATGGGCTTGAACCCACAGCAAGTTCTACTCAGGTAAGCGTGAGCCTTCCGAATGTTGTTGAAATGTGAAGAAATAACGCTTACTAATACTGCTTTTCTATTTTCCCCAGCTTGCGGCTTCCAGGAGAGAGAGCAAGCGTTCGCCAAGATGCTGGATATTCCGGGCACTGGAGCGGATGACAGGAGCTGGGCTCGCTAACGGGTAAGAGTAACTAATGGTGTTCTTCTTTGTCTTGCAGGTGTCGGCCCGTAATGCTGAGGAAGATCCGACAAACCTTGGTGAACGTCACGCTGCGAGAGCAGAACAACGCGAAACGTGTTCTCCAGCTTGGGCGTGGCTTATATAGCATGCAGGTATCCCAGGTGCCTTCAGGCCTGACCACACCCTAAATGCTACACTGCATTGTGCAGTTCTGGAACTGAACCATGTGGGGGCACCCATGTTGTGACACTGCCATTGTGAGCTCCAGCTCTCCCTTTTGCCATATGAGCGTGGCGCCAAAGGCGCCAGGACTGACTCCAAGAGAGTCTTGGGGGACATGAAGGGATGCCGTGGTGCGGCGCAGGGGCCCCGACTGCTAGGACCAGGGGCAGTGGTCATGACAGAATCTCCTTATCGGCAGTTCACCTAGCCGGGTAAGAGAACACTACGGCGGACGCTCTGAGCAGGCAGAGCACAGTGTCCCACGAGTGGGAGATCGCTCAGGAAGTCCTTCAAGAGATCTTCACCCTCTGAGGAACCCCTCAGGTGGTCCTGTTCGCAACCGAAAGTGTGAAAGGTATTGCTCAAGGGAATTTCCTCAGAGAGGAGCTCTAGGCGTTCCCTCAGATACCCGTCATTCCTCAAGTAATCAGGAGGCTGAGTAGGTTTGGGAAGCCGCATGATCCTAATTACCCCGGATTGGGCCAGGAGAAGGTGGTACCCAGACCTTCTGGATATGTCCATCTGTCCTCCGATACGTCTTCCACAAAGAGAGGATCTTCTCTCGCAAGGGGAGGGACAGGTTCTCCATCCAGAGGTCAACACTCTCAACCTTCATGCATGGTTTCTGAAAGGTTGAGATACAAGGATTGGGACCTCCCGGTGACGTAATGGAGGTGTTGCTTTCATCATGAAGGCCAGCAACAAATTCTCTGTACCGTAGGCGCTGGAATAAGTGTTGCGACTGGTGCAGGGAAAAGAATGTTGTTCCTTTTCTATGTTCCATTCCGGATGTGCTTTCTTTTCTCCAATCATAAGCACGCAAAGGTCTTCATATTGGAACTGTTAAAGGTTACCTGGCAGCACTTTCAATATTCAAGCGCTCTTCGGAAGAGTGCACTTACTTCGAAATTCCCTTGGTGATTCAATTTCTGAAAGGGCTCACAAACATGTTCCCACCTTCTACTTTTCAGGTTCCAGTTTGGGATCTTAATTTGGTTCTAAAATCTTTGATGTGTGCCCCATTTGAACCCTTGCACACATGCCCATTGAGGTTATTGACATTCAAAACCATACTATTGGTTGCATTAACATCTGCACGTAGAGTGAGCCATTTGCAGGCACTCTCCTCCAGGCCACCCTACACCGTATTCCACAAGGACAAGGTTGTATTGAGGGTAAAACTCTCCTTCCTTCCTAAGGTGGTATCTGATTTTCACCTAAATCAACATATTGTTCTGCCAGCGTTTTACTCCCCGCCACATCCCGGTGAAGAGGAAGAGAGGCTCCATAGATTGGACCCTAGAAGAGTTTTAAGCTTCTATATTTCTAGATTCTCCAAACTAAGGGTGGATGACAACTCTTTATTGGCTAGACGGGAAGAAAACTAGGACAAGCTGTTTCGAAACAGACTTTGTCAAGGTGGATTATACTTGGTATCTCAGAATGTTACAAAATGGCAGACAAGGACCCGCCAGAGGGTTTGAGAGCTCATTCTACCAGAGGTATAGCCTCTTCCGCAGCCCTTCAAAGGGGAGTACCTATTAGATCTATTTGTAATGCTGCAACATGGTCATCGTTGCATACGTTGATAAAGCATTATTGTCTGGATGCTTCCCATTCTCAGGATGTCGCCTTTGGTGAAGCGGTACTGTATTCGGCATTATAAAAAGCCAACAATTCTAAATTCTCCTCCCTCCTCCTATTCTACATACTGCTTTGGGAGTCTATCAAAGATGAGGAATATGTTGGAGGACGCAATCCATTCGGAGAGCAAGTTACTTACCAACTGGTAACGTTCTTTTGATTGGATGTTTCTCCAACGTATTCCTCATCGCCCTCCCATCCTACCCCTTTGTAGAATTTCCCATGCTGTTATAGCTTTCGTTCTCGCAAGGCTGACTATTGCTTACCTAGGCTAACAGCCAACATGAACAGGATGGAAAAACAGAACTGAGGCCAACGGGCGCCACGCGTGCCACTTATACACCCAATGTCATCACCCTCGACAGAGGCCTTCGAGGGACATCAACTCAATGCCATCGACACACAATGCCCTCTGCTGAGAATTGTTTTCTCAAAGCTGGACGTGATTATCAAAGATGAGGAAGAACATCCAATCGAAAGAACGTTACCAGTTGGTAAGTAACTTGTTCTTCTCCTGGTATTGCTTGGCACAGTTCACAACAAGGCCAGGGTGAATGACCCCCTTCCGCTGGCATCTTTATCACAACTCGTAGTTTGGTATCAGGAGAATTACTGCCTTCTCCTGATATTGCTTGACACAGTTCTTTCTCACTGCTTTCAGCTTGCTTTAACCTTTTCCACTTTGTTTTGTTGTTAGCAAACTCCCAAATCTTGTTTGGGTGCCAGCACTTTTTCTGGTGGTAGGGTTTCTTTCTTTCCCACTGTGGCGAGGAAGATTTCCTCTAGTGCTCTCAGTATCTGCTTTCGAACCCAGACTTCTCTCTGGTGGACAGTGGTCTTCTCTTTCGGACTATGATAAGGAAGATTTCCTCTGGCAATCTGTTTTTGCTTTCGGGTACCAGATCCTTCTCTGGTGGTTAGTGGGTTTCTCTTTCCCACTGTGACCAGGAAGATTTCCTCTTATGCTCTCGGTATCTGTTTTCAGGTCCCAGACTCTTGTCTGGTGGTCACTGCTTTTCTGTCTGCCACTGACACAAGGAAGATGATGCTGGGGGCACGACTGACACTGGCTAGGCCCAATAGTTGGTCCACTCCCACTGGGCCGAGGTTAAGCTGTTGGAGAGTCTCTTTCGCCTGTTCACTCGTCCAGGGACTCCCGTACCTCCCCTTACCTTCTTGGGAGCTTCGGTAGGTCACTGGGGCTTCCTGGAACTGGGATCAGCTTGGTCGGCTCTTCAGACTTCTCTCCTTGTCAGGATCGCCAGCCCGTCTCCTCGCACAGCTCAGCTTACTTTCATCTCTGTCATGAACCCGGGTCTGCCGGGGGCTGACCCAACGGAGAATTTCCACTGCTGCTCGCTGGCATTCTCTGCATCTTTCTCCCGCTGGTCCGCCAGCAGGATTTGAATTTCCCATGTTGGAGATATGCTTCACCGGCTTCCTCTCACAGCTGCACTCGACCCTGCATCCGGGCTTGACACATTTGATAGTCCTGTGTTTCTTTTTTATACATTGTAGCCAGTTCCTCCCATGCGGATTATAAAAATCCTTCATCTCTATTAACAACTTAATCCTCATACCTCCTTGGGGCCACCTCGTACAAGCGTTAGCACAGTTAATTACCTTCTTGTCTCCTATGCTCTTCCTTGTCCAAGTACTTTTGGCCTTCTCGACTACGTTTCAATAATACATAGGTTTATGTAGTTATGTGCTTATGAACATTAGGGGGGGTTACGTGTGATTTTAACTAATTAAATTACAGAGAATGCTGTAATAATGAAAATGTTATAATGAAAAATATCCATTTCTTTATTTTAAATTTTTTTATTTTGCAGGGATACCACCAAACCCCTTGTTTCCCTATGCTTTTAACCCCACACCAACCCCATCCCCACCTGTTTTAAGCCCTTACCCCACCCCCATATACATTTTAAACAGAAATGTGATTTTTTTTGTAACAGGATTTTCGTTATTACAGCGTTCTCTATAATTTAATTCGTTAAAATCACTGCCTACCATTAGGGAGGGCTAGGGAATGTCGGGGAGTGACAACTTTCAATGGACTGTGCCCCAGGTGTCCCCAGAAGTGGAGTCCCTCCCCATGAGGTCCTCCCGCAATATACCACCCTTAAGGGTGACTGTTTGGTAGCGACCGCACCTCTCTGGCCTCGTGGAAATGGGCTCCCCCTTGGGGAAAGTGGCGACACCTTGTGAATCGTCACGCCATGCAAACCAAATGTCCTTAAAAATAAAAGAAAGTTCTTTTGGTGGTTATCTTGGGCTCATATGGAAAGGCCCAACCTAATATAGTTGAGATGAAGTTGACATTCTTGTTATTTCCCTGTTCCTTTGTCCAAGGGCAGGTGACTGGTGGGATAAGGTATATTTCAAGAATCAACTGTTCATAATTTTCATATTTTATTGACATTTTATTGTCTGCCTATGATTCCGAAATTAATGGCGAAACATTGAAATGCATCTTCGGTCAATAGTGGCTCAAAAGCAAACTAGTTTCCATTGCCAATGTGGCTTGTCTGTGTGTACAACACTTTTGTTAGAAGCCATATTTTTAGGATTTAAATTCTTTTGAGAAAAGAAGATCATTCAAAAATATTTAAAGGACCTGGGGACTGCAGTTGCCTTCCTCCCTGAGACTCATCCATGTCCCTTGTATGAAATGCTGGCCTAGAAATAGAGATTTCCCTAACCAGTGTAGCAGAGAAGAGGGGGCGCGGGTGGTCATCCTGATTGGTGGATGGATCCCTTCCAAGACGATAGGAATATAGAGACAGCCTCCTGTTCAAGGGTGGATTGGCTACCCAGCTTCTTTAGCCTCAGTATAAGCCCATAATGAGAAATATGATGCATTCTTTGAAGATATATGCCTGAAGTGGCATCCTTTTTAGTAGGGAAATTGTTATATATATGGAGTCTTGGATCCCAGTACAAACAGAACACTTGCCCATAGAGTGGTAGACCTGAGAAACTAAGTGGCACTAGCAAGAATTTTCTAGGACTTATCATTAATTGAGGCATGGTGATGTTTCAATCCTGAGGAAAGGGAATGTACCCATTTCTCCCATCTGTATAAAGGGCTTTTCAACACAGATATCCTAGTTGTATTTTCCCTAATCCCATTTTTATTTACATTAAAGACTGTTTTTAAGGCTCTCCACAACTATTCTCCAGTAACACCTGTGGTCTAGGTCAGTCAATTAATTTACCTTTCCCCAGAGAGCCCCATGGTTGCACAATTAAATTAACGAAAATGATCCCTTAACAATGGGAGTTGGGGTAACTTGGGATGCTGTGATTGCGGTGCTCATGGTGTTAGGTCATCAGTAGCTCATCAGCATTTACAGAAGCTAGGGAAATGTTGAGGGTTTTGCTAGAGGGCACGGTAAGGCTAAGAAATCCATTCATAAGCGGAAATAATGCCAGACAACCTTAGGGATTTGAGAACAGTTATGGAGAATATTAAAGCCCATCTAGCGGATTGCACAGTGCAATCTATCCTGAGAATTCAGAAAGCATACTATATAAAAGGAAACCAGGGGTATCTCCTATTAGCCATTACGTTAAAACCTGGGCACAACAGAATTCATATAAAATCTCTGTCAGATTTGAAGGGTCGTATCCAACATGATTAAGAAAGCACTGTTGATTGTATCACAAATTACTATCAATCAATGTCATATACCCACCTTGACCAACAGAATTACTTCCCCTTGACCAACAGAATTACTTCGACTCAATTCCTCACCTATGGTTCGCTGAAGAGGACTGTCCTAATCAAGAACAGTTCATAACAGCAGAGAAGGTTGAACAGGTAATCAAATCCCTCCCAAATAATAAGGATTCGGAACAAACCGATTTACTCCTGTGGTTTAGAAAAGTTACAAGCCACAATTCCATACCCAATTGGCAAACCTATACAATTCCTTTTAATCCTTGACTGTTGTGACTTAATCAATGGCAGAATCCTTGACCTAAAACTGGGTAAGAGGCATTGGAATACAGCTCATCCTGTCAAATCTCTCTAGTGAAAAACCTGAAGTTGTTTTCACGACTCAGTCCCAGGGGGATCCCTTATTTATGTGGCCAGGGAAGGGCCATCTCTATTGGATCCCGACCCTGAGGGTGGACAAGCGAGGAAGGATCACCTGGATAGGGGTCCTCAGGGAGTGGGGAGGAGATACCGGAAGGTGAGAGATGGTGAACAGGAGTTTCCAGCCCTTTAAGATGAGGTAGCAATACCTTTGAGATTAATGGGGTTGCAGAAATTATTCAAACATCAATAATCGGAACTACGCAGGTAGTTGGCAAAAGGATAACTGTTTTAATATCAATTATCTAAAACAGGGAGTACAACGGACATCTCTCATCACGATCTCAATGTACCCTGAAAAAAAGCTTGCTTATATAACAAAACAATTGTCATAGGTGACGTTAACCCACGTACTACTAACGTCATCCTACGTGACAAACTTCAAAACCCTAATGGTGAGTGTTATAGGGTCTAAGAGGATCTTCTAAGTATTCGATCCATACTTATCTGGGGCAGTGGAATAATGTGATAGGCTTCTTAACATCAGGTGGTACAACTAAGCCCTTCCCCGAAATATGTCACTATGAACGTCACTAAATACACAACGTTTTATTGGCTAAACAACTTTAGGACCCTTGATCATGCGGTCCCCTATCATTGGTTGGCTTCTAACATCCGTCACTACCTTCCCACCTACGCACAGCAGCACGCAGGCTGAGTGTCCAGGAGCCGGTGAGCTCGTCTTAACCTTAGATTCCCACCAATTAGCATATCCATCCATCACCTCAGTGGTCTGCCGTCAATTAGGACTTTGAACTCAGCCTTGGAAATGTTCCTTGCTCTTGAGAATTCAGGGGAGTGAAGGCATGCTCTGTCCTCGTGCGTAGGTGTGACCATCCTGCTCGTCCAACTTCTTCTCCCCACGTATCTAAAGACCACGAAATCGAGCTTCTAGTGGATTAAAATACTATTTTCTAATATACCTCTGAGGTCTTCCTGTTGAAGCTTCATTCTTTCACACAATTTTGTATCCAATAGCAGCTTACTTCAGCCTGATATGGCCTTGGCTTCTTGGCTTGTCCAACCTTGCCTTCCTGAGTTTCGCCTGTAATTCACTTGTTTTCTAACTGTGACATACTGGAAAAGCAGTCTTCCTTATTTTGCTCAGCTCTGCTATTGTACGTAGTGGAAACATCCATTCTTGATTGACTCCAATATATTTATATATGTGTTGATGCATACTGCAATCTATTCACTATAAAGCTAGCCTCAAGAATACTTCCATCTGCTTGCATTTCTTAGCATATTTACATGTGTGAAACAGCTTGATATCTTCAATGTTTCTGTAACATAAGCCTCTCCATCTCGAGCCCGAGATGACACTCATCTTCGATACTTTCTTGATGTCTCATAGAATTGCCTGCATTCTCTAGCCTCTGCATCTTTTATGCACGTCAGTCTTGCTTTATTGTGACGTCAGCATTCATTTTCGACATTCATTTGTCCTGTTTCTTTCAGAGTTTTATTCGAATGGCCATCGTATTGTCTTGTATGCAGGTATGGTTTTGTCAATGGGAACCTTGCTTCTAGGATTCTCGTTGGTATCTGTAATTTTAACAGCTCTGTACATGTCTTATGCTTTGGCTCTCAACATATAGGCAATATGGGGGAGGTGATTGAGGTGGGGGTACTTAGCTCCTTCTCTACACTCCCCCCTCTGGTCGATTCATCAACCACTCTCCCATCATCCTTCACATCTAAACATCCTTGTCTGAAAAAAGAAAATTCAGCATCCATATCATTGACTCCTTTCAGGCATCTAGCTGATTTCACATGCTCATCCTTGTTCCAAGTCATGAGCATGCACTGTCCACTTGGACTGCAATAGATCCATCTCCCCACATACTGCTTATGGTGCTTTGGGTATAGGAACTTTGTTCCCTCAGGTGCATAATTACTGGCCTTCACAAAGTCTCTGATCTCTTCATCTGTCAGATCTCTGGCCTTCCATCCTGGTTCAACATTGATCATAATGTTCATCCCTATGGCTTTCTTTGCTGTCTTCTTGCAGTGTGTGATTATTATCTTGATCACACAGAATCCCAGCAACACTAACACGATCAGGGCTCCAAGGAACTTGAACATGTCTGCCATCCATTGTGGAACCCAAGCAAAAAGAGATCCTAACCAGCTGTCATCAGCAATGTCTTCTACTTCGTCTATCATCTGGACGTGTAGCTTCGTCAGCATTTTTATGGCCTTTGTCAACATGCCATTCTCGTCATCGTGAGAAGGTATGAATGTGCAACATGGTTCTCCAATTTTTGCACGCACACCTCCATCCATAGCTGTGATCATGTCTAAGACATATCTATACTGAAGAGTCATCAGGCGTATGGCCCTCATCTCTTCTCTGATAGCACTGAATCCCTTTATGGTTGTGTTGATCGTCTGCAGCAATTCCCATCCGGCAATCTGCAGCCATTTGGTGTTCGCTCCAACCTGGATTCTCGGCATGAAGATCAATGTGAAGACTGAAGTCTGGCTGAACAGTCTGTCTTCATACGGAATAGAGTCAAAAGCTTCTATTGACTTGGCAGGGAGATCGTTCTCCCTCTTTATTCAATGAATCAGCTCCACAGATCTCTTTTTCCTCGGGTGAGCATCTGCTTTCGGGAAACTGTCAATGTTCAAGTCTCTTTTAGGAATCACCAACGCTGGAACATGAAAATTCACCAGTGTGCATATTCCTCCCCAGTCTGTGGGCAGTCTCATATAAGCATTGCATCCACATGCCCAATAGTGATCCATGGTCACTGCTGTTCCAAGATTCATCTTTGGTGCATCAAAGATCCGACTACAGTTCTGATTCTCTCGGACCTTTCTTGTGCCACTGTTTCTGAAGCATAGTTTTGAACTTTTCAAAGGCACTATCTGCAAGGGTCCTCCTCTGTCTTTGACCCAGGTCAATAGTTTAGCAAGTTTCGGCTACAATGGTTTGCATCCTACTTGTGCATTCCAAACAGTTGATTCAGGACGATCATATATCATCCAGGCAAGTTTTCATCTTGTGATTTGGTGTTTGGAGTTTCATTCACCAGCTCCAAAGTTACAACGGTTGCGGGCTGCTTCCACTTCGCAACTTTCTTTCTTCTGCTACTACTGCTACAGGCACTCTTGGGACACACATCCCTCTGCAATATGGGTTTCTCAGATCGAGCCTTGACAATGGAGTCTTCTTTTCTCCAGCTTCCCTCAGCTTGCTTCTGCACATGGGCCTCGGGTGGATGCACAACTTCAGCTCTGCATTGACAGCAGTTAGACACACATGGAAAGACTGTTAGCTTCTCCTGGTCTCTTCCAATGCAGCTACATCAAAGGGTTTGTGAGCACCGGTCCACCTCAGAACCTGCAGGTGAAATCTGCTCTTCTCTCATCCTGGCGTCCCTTCTGTGGTCACACTTCGTAGTGAACTGACAGCCTTGTGCTCTGCTGCTTCTAATGCTACTGCTGCCGACCTTCCAGCTCTGCTCCAGCTTCCGTCTACTGCTCCTTCCTGCTGCAGCCTTTTGTACCTCTCAGGTGGGGCAACTGGCTTTAGGTGCAGGCCCTTGTTAATTGCCTGACCCTGCCAAAGGCTATTAGGCGTATTTGCCTGTCCTTTACCTTTGCATGCTACCTCTGCATGCCTCTTCAGCCCTCTTCTTTGTCACAGTCCCTGAGGGACATGTAGTCCATATTAAGGTATTTAGATTGTCCTATTTCTTTACTACTTTTAACAGTGTTTTTACTTCCCTTGATGTTTTTAGAAAAGGGATTGTAGGGTTTAACCTTTTAAGATACTGAGTAGAAAAGACTGCATTTCCATCATTCGGTTTGGTATACTTTCAATATTGTGGAGGATATTTGATTTTAAGGGGTACAAAAGAACTGTTCTTTGGATATAATACTTGGTTGGATTATACCCTTGGCGTTTATCCTTCCATCCTTAATAGTAGGTTGAGACATATCAAACCGATAATAAGTCAATTCTTCCTTCAACCCAGAGGTAAGAGTATCCCTCTCTAAGGAGAAATACTGTGTCTCACCCTGCGAAGTGTCCCCACTAACCTGAACCTGGTCTCCACCCAGGTGATCCTCCTGCAGTACACCACCCCCAGGATTGGGATCAGGAAGTGTCTGCCCTCTCCTGACGACGTGGTAGGAGAATTTAAGCAGGGTTTTAGTTGGGGAGTCGGCAGGATTCTCCACAGTAGACCTAAAAGTGAATGCAGACATGGGTGTTGAGTTCACTATATCCCATGTAATTAGATTGATTTTTAGATCACTTTTATTTCTTGAGTAATTATAAATGAAGTATGGTTTTATTGATTTATTAGGTGTGAATTTGTACTTGCTAAGTAGACCTAAAAGTAACTTGGAGTAAATGAGCTTTTATCCAGTTCTTGATAATTATGTTTTGTTGTGTGTAATGTCACTGGAGGTCAAGACTGAGTACCAGGTACCTCATGGCTGTGTTGTAAAGTGTCACAGACAGTCATTTAAGAAGAAATACGTTTAGAAATAAGTGCTCCATTGTCAAGCCACTGCCTAGCACAGTGTATGTAGCACAGGAAGATAGCAAACCTGGAAATTATCCCCTGAAGTGCCTGAGTCCATAGGTCAGAGTAGACCGCCCTGACGTGAGTTGGCAATGGAGGCACATAATAACAGCAATAGTTTCTATGGAGCTATCCTGAACGGGTCAAGAAGAAAAACTAAAGGGAATAATGAGGGCAAGAAAATCCACCAAACAAATCTAGGAGGTAGCAGCAACAGTACACAAAGAAGTACACCACAGGAGAGGAGTTCAAAGACCCAAAGTTACTTGATAACACCATGCACCAAAAAACGACAAGTTTTAACTTTATCAAAAAGAAAGACATTCCATAAACAGGTCAGGATGCAAACCAGAAATCCAAGATCCAGTGACGCACAGAACAAAGGCAGGAGGGCAGTCCAGCATGTAAGTCAAGAGAGAGAGCCTAAGGTCTGAGATGTGGGAAGACCACAGATTACCAAAAGGCTCATCCAAAAACAGGTCTGGAGGCCTACTCTCACTGATTTTTGCCATAAAGAAAAGGGTTCTACCATTGAACATGTGCACTCTGAAAACTGCTGGACAGATGTATGCCGAATAAAAAAGAAGTTGGGCGCAAATCATCACAGATATTCCTTATTTTGTTTGGGTTGATGTAAATCTGACAAGTAGTTTTTAAAAACATTCATATAGATGGGTACCCCGGTCACACATTATTTTTTGTATATCTCCAATTGTGCAGTGCAGAGTTTTTTCAGAAAAGAAAATCTGCCTTTTTCTGTTGGATACAAGCTTTTCTCAAGGTAATCCTGCGAAAAAGAAAAGTGCTCCAAATGATAAATAAAGTTGGAAAAGGATGGTTTCACATCCGGGAAGGGTAGAGGAAGGGGAAAAGGACCAAATGGCTAAGGGGCCCCTTTTCAGAGGGCTGCAGAGCCTGTTTTTCTATTTACTCCAGGAATCCCATGGGAACAACGAAAGACATGGTTGGAAAAAAAAGTATGTCATGGGAAAGAGCAAGGGAAGCTGGAAATAGGAGTTGGTCAGAAGAGATCCACACAGTGGTGGGGTATGGAGGGACCTAAAAAGGAGGAGTGGTGCACATGGAGAGAGGCAGTAGGGATGGGGAAGACCTTTTCATTTTCAATTGTTTGCGCATTACCACAGTAATCATAAAATGCGGCCTTACAGCACTAATGATTATAGTATCGAGAGAACACAAGTCACCCTCATGGTGATCACAGCTATGTTACCTTGGGAAATTGCTGGGGAAAAATATTGTAGAAATAAAGGGGCAGTGCATGGATTACTGGATCTTTTAGGCCAATTGTAGCAACAGGGACAATGGCCAGAGCGAAGGCCTTGGTGGGTGGGCTCAGGTAATTTATTAGTGAGTGGCATATGGACCATGCCCATAGCCTGCTCTTTTAGCCTTATTGGTGCAACATGGGCTGTGGCCAAGGCCGAATGCCATAAGTGGAGGGATTAGGTTATTGACTTGTCAGTGGGAAAGGTCCATGGCTGGACGGCCAGGGTCAGTTGGGTGTGGTCTCATACTAATTGTTGCAGAGGGGACAGTAGTGGCCACAACAAAGATATTGCATGGCAAACCTATTGCTACTCAGTGAAAAAACATTAGTTAAAATAGTAAAGATGGCCCAATTCATCACAACAAAACCAATAATATTTGGTGGGTGTGGGAGGTGATACCATTGTTAACTCCCCCGTCAGTGCCACCTCTGATGTCTTTTTTTTTTTTGTGAAAATTTAGTTTTAGTGAAACATTTTGGTTATGAGATTGAAAAAAAAAACTATCTTACATCTGCTGGAATAAATTCAAAATGCATACACAGCCTTTATTCCCTACAGGCCCTCCCTCCCCCTCCCTCTCCCACGCCATAGGTCATAGGGCAACTAACACAGCAAGGGTCCGACACAGTAAGACAAAATGTAGTACAGGTAGTAGGCAATTCTTATGTGAACGCTCAGAACGCAGGGCCCAAGCTCCCGGACCAAGCTGACCTCCTCATGGGGCTGACCCAGTCCTCCAGGGTGACACTCAACGGGGCCGGTCCTCAACCCTAGGCAGTAGCTCCAAAATGTTCCCTCAGGCTCAATTTACTGACCCATATTTGTCAAAGAAAGGGAGCCACAGACCCTCGATGTTGGTCTTGGATTCATCAATCAAGTGAGTAAGGAACTCCATGTCATATATGGCACGCAATTTGGCCACTCAATCCTTCTCCCCTGGTGGTTGGGCGGCCTTCCACCTCTGCGCCCAGCAACACCTGGCCGCCATCAGCATGACCTGTAACATGTGGTCGTGTGTCACTTTCGGGCCTCCCTCCACCTCAATACCGAACAGGACCAACCATGGAGACAGAGTTCTAGCAATGCCATCTACTTCCTTTATCCACGATAGGACCTCATTCCAATAGGTTTGTGCAACCCGACATTTCCACCACATGTGTGCATAGTCGCCCCGTTCGGTGTGGCACTTCCAACAATGTGGGTCGTACTCCTTACGCATTCTGGCTATTCTCTGGGGTGGGTAGTGCCATCCATGGATTACTTTCAGGGCTTGATAACGATACTGGGGTGCCACCGTGGAGCGATTGGCCTGCCTACACATCTTGGCCCACCTTCTATCAGTGATGGGTGTGCCTAGGTCTTTTCCCCACTGCACCTGGGTTTTCCCTCGGGGTGGACAACAGGAGGCCGTAGAGCCTGGATATCACCCCTTTAGTGCCCTTGTACGTGATCATAAGTTTTTCAAAATCTGTTAGGTTCCTCCTAAGGGTGTCTCCCCACTTACTCTTGGTGATGGCCCCTTTACGTTGCAAGAATCGGAATGGAGAGTTTTTCCCCCAGGCCCAAGAGGTCGCTGAGGGAGATGAATGCACTGTCCACCCAAAGCTGTCCCGCTCTGCTCAAGCCCGCCTCATACCATTTCTGAAAGGCCAGTGGTTCATTAATCCTGTCCATCAGTGGAGGAGCCCAGATGCAGCTCAGGGGTGAGGGCCAGGTCATGAGCCATCTAAGGTAACCCCCCTCCTTCCATATGGACCACAACACACCCAGGACGGTTCAAGATACTCCTCGGAATGCGCCTCTTAGGGACCCACAGCCATTCATCCAGAGTAACAGGGGAGAAGAGTTTGTTATCCAAAGCTACCCACTGTTTCTTAGTACACTGTGCGAGGTGGTCAACCAGGATTCTCAGTTGAGCCGCCTTATAGTATGTGTCTAGGTCTGGGAAGTTGACCCCCCCTTCATGTCTGGGCCTCGTGAGTACATCATAGGCGATTCTGTGGGACTTTCCCACCCAAAGGTATCGCAAAAGGGCGCGTCTAATCTCCAGGAGGAATGGCCTCGATATCTGGGTCGGGAGCATTTGGAACAATTTAATAGAGTTAAGTCGGACCATCCAGGATAAGCCAGATTTTGACCATCTCTCCATATCGCGTTTGATTGTGGACCACAAAGGTGGGTAGTTGGCTGTAAAAAGGTCTGTTAAGTCAGGTGGTATATGGATCCCCAGGTGGCAAAAGCCCTCTTCCCGGCTACAAAACGGAAGGTCCATCACGTACTGTCTATCCACTTCGTTGAGGTGCCCTGCCGCGAATGCAACTGACATCCCCAGGTTAACCTTATAGCCTGCTAGGGTCCCGTATCGTTCTAAACTGTTCAAGAGTTCAGGAAATGAGCGGGAAGGGTCAGAGAGGTAGAGTAGGACATCGTCTGGGATTAGGCTCACTTTACAATGCATATCCCCCATAACGATGCCTTTAATCCTCTCATTTCCCCTAATCGCTATGGCCCAGGGTTCCATCACCAGTGCATAGATGAGAGGAGACAGTGGACAGCCCTGCCTGGTGCCCCTCTCTAGTGGGAATACCTCTGATTCCCCCCGTTGACCACCACCCTTGCTGAGGGGATGGAGTAAAGGGCGGAGAGCCACCCCCACCATCTTGTTCCCATCCCTAGAGACGACATGACCCCTCCCATAAAAGACCAGCTCACCCTGTCGAATGCCTTCTCCGCATCCAGGGATAGGAGAAGAGCGCCCTCCCTCCTGACCTCCCTCAAGCCCAGGATGTGTAGGGTCTTGCGCATACTATCTGCGCCCTGCCTATTAAGTACGAAACCCACCTGGTCTGGGTGAACTAGTCGGGGAAGGTACCGCTCCAGACGTGTGGCCAGGATTCTGGTAAATAATTGTGCGTCCACGTTTAAAAGTGAAATGGGTCTATATGATCCACAGTCTGTAGGGTCCTTGCCCGGCTTTGGTATGACCGTAATCAGGGCCTGTAGGAACGTTGGTGGGATGGTCTCCGGGTTTCTAATCTGATTGAAGAGCTTAGTCAACGGCTGCATCAGAGCTGCTTGAAATTGTTTGAAGAAGTCAGCGGTATATCCATCACCCCCCGGGGCCTTACCCACTTTCAGTCGCTTGATGGCCTGCTCCACCTCCTCCTTCGTTATGTCCCCCTCCAAGACCTCCCTCTCTAGTCCAGTGAGCGGGGGGAGAGGATGATCTTCTAAATATTTCCGGAGCTCATCTGGGGACCCCTCCTCCTGTTTGGTATATAAAGTTTTGTAGAACTTGGCAAAGGACTGTATTAATTGCTCAGTTTTGGTTTGGATATTTCCTCCCCGCTCCCTGATACCCTTCACCTGTCTGTCCGCCCTGCTCCCCCACAACCTCTGCGCCAGAAGAGTCCCAACTCTGTCTCCCTTTTCGTAGTATCTCTGCTTAGTATATCTCAGCTTTTTAACCACTTTACCAATTTACACACTTTGTGTAGGGCTTGCCTCTTTTCTCTCATTTCCCCCAAGAGGGTCGCCCGGTCTATGTCACCCTTATTAAGCTGTGACCTCAGGGCTTGCAATTCTCTCCGTAGCTTGATTCAATCAAAGCTCTTTTCCTCTTTCTTCTGGAGCCCTCAGCTATAAGAAGGCCCCTAAATGTGGCCTTGGCTGCCTCCCAGACCGTGGCCATCGATGTTGCCCCCATGTCGTTTGTTACAAAATAGGCTTCAATTTCCTTACAAAGGAATTCTTTGAATACCTGGTCTCTCAGGAGGGTGTCATTGCATCGCCATCTATAAGCCTGCGTTGTCTCTTGTAGCCGCCAGTCGATGACCAAAAGATTGTGGTCGGACCAAGTGACGGACTCCACTGATGGGCCGCTTATCATCCCTCCTCCCTCCTCGGAGACCAGTAATAGGTCAATTCTGGTATACGTCTGGTGTGGGGGGGAGAAGAATGTATATCCCCCAGGTGCCTGGTGGCACTTCCGCCAGAAGTCAACCCAGTAGTATTCCTGCAGGAGGTCCCTCAATGCGAGGTTTTGCTTTGTGGGTTCCTTTGTCCCCATCCCCTTAGCCGACCACCAGTCTAGGCGAGGGTCTGTGATGAGATTAAAGTCCCCGCTCAGGATCATTGCCCCCTCTGCTCATTCGCCCATAACCTGAAGTATCTTGTGGATGAACCTGACCTGGCCAGTGTTGGGCGCATATATAGTGGCCAAGGTGATTCGCCGCCCCTGAGAAAACCCCTTTATACCAAGACATCTGCCCCCAAAGCCCCTTTTTTGTCTCCACCTCTGTGAGATGCATGGATTTGCCCAGGAGAATGCCCACCCCCTCCTTTATGGAAGACTTATGTGTGGCCCAAAAATTCCTGCCAATTTCCTTCCCCCTGATGGTCTACTCTGCTCCCCTCCTATAGTGTGTTTCCTGCAAAAAGTGGATGAGCAGCTTCTGCTTGCGGAACATATTGCTTGTGAGGGAGTGTTTATTTTGTGAGTTCAGGCCCTTTACGTTGAGCCTACCTACTCGACCCTCAACCATGATCATTGTTGCTCATGCTTGTTAAAATGTCTTTGTGGTCCTTCGAGTCCATGTCATCCTGTTGCTCCCTAGCCCGTGACTTGTTATACCCCTCAACTTTTACACTCTTCCCCTCCCCCCTGCCCCCCTATCACCCCCCCCCCCCTTTCCCATCTAACAAGGCGTTCGTCTCCTTCACCCAACTCGTGCCGGAGTTAGTCGACGAACCACCAGGGTTGCTACCCTGGCCCCAGGAATGTGCCTAGAAACCAAACTTGTCTACCCGTCCTTGTCCCCAGATAGTCCCCTAATCTCAGTTGAATTTGGGGTCTCCAGGGAGCACCCCCCACCCCATAACCCACCAAGGCACACCACAGCAGTTCAACCCCCTCGTTTTGGGCCCCTCGGCCGAGGCCGCATTCTCCTATTAACGCCATAGTATTCTTTGAACTTGGGGGTGAGGCTTGTGAGCTACCAACCGCAGTGCCCCCATCTTTCCTCGTCCCGTGACTGTATGCTTTACCCTCCTCTCCCATCTCCAAACAGAGGACCCAGGCCAACCGTGTCGACCTGTAAAACCCCCACAATATCACAATACTCATCCTGTGACTTTACACTTTCCCCTCCACCCACCCCCATCAAACGAAACCATTGGCCAACCGTGGCAACATGTAAAACACCTTCAATTTCGATTTCAATGTCGGTTTCTCCCCCCCCCCGTGATCTCCCGAACACCTCCGGGCAACCACCGGGACGGCTTTAGTTGCAGTTGTGCTTTTCAAGGCAATCTGATTGAACTCATATGCCCCCCCCCCGCGGCCTCCGGGGGGGTGTTGAGTTTTCCGAAATTTCCGTGCACCCTTAACCATGAGCTTCCCCTGAGATAGATCAGGTCCCTGTGGGGCACGGCTGCGATCTCCCCCGTCTCCACCTCGGTCCTGTGATGCGCCCGGGGCTCCTACCAAGTCCTCAGTGGCTCTCAGTATGTCCTCCTCCGTTACTAGTTGGTATCTCTCTCCCTGCCACTCAAAAGCTAGATAATATGGGTGTCCCCAGCGGTAGCGGACTCCTTTCACCTGCAGCCATCTGGTGATGGGCCCGCATTTTTTCCTCAGCTGGAGTGTGAGTGCTGAGAGGTCCTGAAAGATTGTCACTCTTGAGTTCCCGTATTGGATGTCTTTTAAAGTCTTTGCTCTTTCCAGGATCTTGGCCTTGTCCCTGTAATAGTGGCACCTTGCAAGTACGGAGCGCGGGCCTCTACCTCCCCTGCCCGCACGGTGGGTCCCGTCAAGCAGAACCGTCTCCCCCGAATCAATCCCGAGGACGATCCGGATGATGTCCTGCACCTTTCCTTCGAGTCCTTCCTGAGTCTCCCCCTCCAGCAGGCCGAAGATCCGTAGATTATTCCTCCTCTCACGATTTTCCATATCATCAACCCTCAGGCGGAGGTCCTGCTCGCGTCGCCGCATCTCCTTAAATCTAGCCTCTGTTTGTGCCTCGAGGAGGTTGGTGGAGACCTGGGTGTTTTCGACCCCCTCGATTCGGTCCTCTAATGTAGAAACCTTCGCAGTGAGGTCGGCCAGTTTGGCCCCCATGTCGGACCGCATCCCTCTTATTTCATCCAGAATTGTTTGGATACTGCCCTGGATGGCGTGCAGATCCGGGGCGGTTGGGGTAGGGGAGGAATTAGTCTCCATGTCCGGATGAGTTGGTGTAAATTGGTATTTGGCTAAAGTTTCCCTCCAACTCATGTGGTGCTGTGCACCCCAAGCGTATCTGGCATCTCCGGGTGCGTTGTGGATTCTCCCCACCACCAAATTCTATATTTCCCCCTTTCCGCTGCGGACCACGCCCCCCATAATATGGCTGGGTAACCACTACATATACCCCCGGGGGAACAGGATCAGAACCCCCTTCCGATCTCTGTTGTGATCCTGGTGGTGCTCAGTCTTTTCAGTGCTCTATGGGTCTTCACTGATAATGCCCTGGGCTCCGATTGGTTCACCAGTGTAGATTAAGTGCTTTTACTGGACCTCCACCGTGGATTACTGAGGGGTCCTGCAGGCAAAAATGGCAGGGGATCACCACCCTGGTAGGGACCTTGTTGCCCTTTATTTCCCCTGAGCCTGCCTCCTGTAGTGAGAGGGGGGCGGTAATATCTGGTGGCCGCCTGCCGTCTGTTTTTCAAGCCTGAAGCTGCTCCTGTAGCTTGCCTCAGTCCATGGGGGAGGAGATGGATGCCCCCCCCGGGGTCCTCGCAATCACTGTGGCGAGCTTGAGAGGCCCAGAGCGGGACCTAGAAAATTAAGTGTGCCCATGGGCCAATCTGGCGTCTTGTGAGGAGCCAGAGAGGGTAGCACGGTGTCCGTGGCACAAAAGAACGGTGCAGCGAGCAGATGAAGGGGGGAGGGGGGCCCGGGGCGCGCTCCCGCGTCGGCCCGGGCCTATGTCTCAGGGTCCCCAGGAGGGGCGGGCGAGCGCGAGGGGTCGATGCCTCACCCGTCAGCCGGGGGGCCACGCTGCACCTCACGGTGATGTCCCACTGAGCGGAGCGTAGCCAGTAGAGCTCTTGGTTCGCCTATGCCGCGGGCTGCTCCTGCGAGAGTCGGACTCCTCCCCACTCGAGCCGTCCCAAGGCTCGCTGTCGTGTGCGCCACCGATGCCGGTGAGCCGCCCAGGAGGAGCAGGAGAGGGCTCTCCAAACGGGACGGCTTATCTCGGGCCCAAGACGACCTCCGAGCTCAAGGAAAGGACCGCTGGGCTCCTTACGGGTTTGGACACCCGAATGTCATGGTCAGCTGGGGTCTGGGTGGCATTTTCGGGGCAGTTTCCGCTGTTTTCCCGGGGCTACGCAGGGAGCTGTGGAGTCAGGCTGCCATCTTGCCTGCGCCCCCTGGTGGCCTCCTGATGTCATTTTTGATCTCATTGTTGATCCGCATGTAATCCCATGTATATGTATTTATGGGGTGAGTAATGGGGGCGTTTGATCTCATTGTTGATTCTGATGAAATCCCGTGTATATGTACTTATGGGGTGAGTAGTGGGGGAGTACTCCAAGTTAAAATTATTATCACCTCTCACATTTGCTGAATTTCATGGGCTTTGCTGCGATGAATTGGATCATCTTAACTAAAGTTTTTTCAATGGACATACATATATATATTGAAGTTAAAGGGTACAGAAAGCACCACGGACTGCACTCCAGGAGTTCTCCAAAATAAATGTTTAATCCACACAGAAATTACTGATACGGACAGATCCAGCTAGTTAAATAAAAAAAAAAGGTTATTCCATTGTCAGGCAGAAAATTAAAGAAGCAGAGTTATGATGCGTTTCACAGCCCTCTCGCTGCTTGATTTCATACAAAGTATTTTACAAACATCTCTATGATTTGGACAATGCTGTAAGTCCTTTTTCTTTCTTTTCTTTCTCTTTGTTCTTGTACTCATGCTACCATCAACCTATCATACCACGAAGTTGGCCATCTTATAGTGGACATAAACACTTTAGATTTTAATGCAAAAAGTGGCATATATATAAAAACGCAGCAGCGACAGAAGGGAACCGTGAGGGACTCCACAATTCGCTGCTGCCACTAAAGACAAAAAAGGGCCCAGTCTTACCCTGTGGGATCTTCCTTTTGAGAGGGAATAAAACAAACAAATGGTGTTTTCAGAAACATTGGCTACAGTGGAGAGGCCAGATAGTAGTATCTCTTATCTCACTTGCTCCTGATTTTTCGAGAGCCAGCTGTGACTTGTCAAAGGACAATAATAACACAGAATCACATGATCCAGTGTGTGCTTTATAAACATCAGGGGTACTACTGATTCTTTAAGAGAATCTGAATGGTACTGTAAAAATGTTATTTATTAATGGAATCCACTAATGGAGTAACAATTGACTCTGCGTAGTCCATTGCTGGTAATGCGTCCTCAGGTCGATATGTAGGACGTACATTTTTTTACTAGCAGGCGTCTGTCCAAAGGGTATGCTGAATGCTATTTAAAATGCGCTTTACTATGAGCAATAACGGGAATTCCCAGCTCTCGAACCACTAGTGAGGCATTCCAGACCTGGGAAAGAGGGTTGGAGCAAGTATTATCGGCCGACACTGTAGTTATGGGCCGGAGGCGGAGGCACGCAATCTGAGCTTTCTGCAGCCAAACATCCAATCTAATGATCTGTTACAAGAGTTGAATGTAGAAGAGGGCGTCTGTGCATTGAATAGATTGGGGGGAGGCAGGGTGGGGGGTAGAGGGCCTCTATGCATTGAATAGATTGGGGGCGGGGAGTCAGGGAGGGTTAGAGGGCCTCTATGCTTTGAATAGATAGGGTGAGGGTGCAGGGTGCCTCTGTGCACTGAATAGATTGGGGGGTAGAGGGCCTCTATGCATTGAATAGATTGGGAGGGACAGAGATCATTATAGGACGTTGTGACAATGGATCTTCAAAGGTTTGCAGTGGGTACTTCTTGCCGCCTAGGCCTGGTGTCACCATGTGCAGTGCCTAGAATTGCCTTAATGATAGAAACTGCGCTGATCAACCTGAGGTCCTGTGACTACTTAGAAGTGTCCTATATTACAAATGGCCCTGAACAGGCATGCCTGGAAGCTTCCATCTTTGAGTAGTAACTCTCAGAAAATTACAGTAGAAGTCCATAGACCCTACAATAGTGTGAGTACCAGACGTTTTGTTGGAATAGCTGGTTTAACAACGAAATACCGGTTATATGATATGAATAACATAGTAAATGATTTTAGTCCCTGGGCAATAGCCGAGAAGTGGTTGTCTCTCTAATGCTTACCTCACTTGTACAAAAATACTGGCTTTGTCAATGTTTGTTTTTACTTGCTCCCTATCCCAGCTAATGGCAATGTTTTTTTCCCTATTTCCCCATATCTGTTCGATATTTGAATGCTCTTTGCAATCGGTGCCCTTAGGCTTCCACATTTGTGAATGAGTGAAATGTAAACAGAGAATTTGATGTGTACCAGCCACATCAAATCTTTACTCTTCGTGGCACGCTTCCATTTCTTAAACTCCTTTTCTTTAACACGTCTTATTCTGTACTGTAACTGTATGCATTTACGTTAACTCCCCTTGTCTTAATCTGCAATATACATGAATGCCCGTGGTTGCTGCCACCCGTGGTTGCTGCCACTGTTCAGTTTAGTACTGTACTACTATCCTCTTACAGAAGAGGCCCGCCTCGAAGTATGGTTCCAACTGCCCACAAGATGGAATGTAAATTTGAGAGCTTTTGTTATGACAGTTTATAATGAATCACATTACGCCAGCATGTGTTCGCCTTCTTCTTTCGCTTCACTGACACCGTGTTATGTTTTTTGTTCAGCTATCACCGGAGTTGTTTGACAAGGCGTACACGTTTTACATCAACAACATACAAAAAATGTGCTTTGAGTAAGTATCTGAAGATCGTGCGTTACCCGACTGTGTGTGTGTGCCTTTTTAACAGGATGTGTAGCTGCAGAAAATCGCAGCTGGAAGTGAAAAAAGCACGTTCGTCCTAGTATAATGCAACACTATTGTTTTTGGAGGGGACTCTGTTAACCTGTCAATTCATTTAATCGCCATTGGGTTGTGAAGGCAGAATTGGCGACTCGCCCTTGCAATGCATCTGTTTGCTATGCGTCTTTGTGGGGTAAAGTTAACTTAGTTCTGAAGAGCGCAACCTCTGTCATTTTGGCCGCCTCCTGGCGCTCTGGAGGGCCTCACTAAAACGAGCAGATTCCTATGTTACACCCACGCAGGAGCACTTTTATTTAAGGTGAGAAAGCTTCCTATCAGAAACTTCCTTTTATGGGGTTAAACCCCTAGCACACGGAGTTCAAAATGCCTGCCTTTTAGTTGTACCATAACACCTACTCTGCCGCAATAACAGCAATCATCTAACTAATAGCAGCTCATGCGTCCCTACATTGCAATGTATGCTCCAGATATTGCTATGTACCACTTCTATGGCTCTTTGCACAAAATGGTTCCTCTCCATTCTTAATGTCTTGCTCCCTGCCACACCTGCTGTACCTACCACTCCACGTGGACTACTGATGAGTCTTATCTTCTGCCAGGGATCTTCCACTGTAATTAGCTGCTTTTCACATTCAGTCTACTAGGATAATAAGCAACTCCGCGAATGGGCAAAGAGAGTAATCAGCTGCTTTTCACATTGAGTCCACTAGCATAATAAGCAACTCCGCGAATGGGCAAAGAGAGTAATCGGCTGCTTTTCACATTGAGTCCACTAGGATAATAAGCAACTCCGCAAGGGGGCAAAGAGAGTAGGGGCCTGGGCCAGATCATTGGAAAGATGTTCACAACACGCAGAAATGGGACCCAAGCGTACCTGTTTGCTTCCCTCTGGAAGGTACCAGCGTTTCCCAAGCAGTTGCAGCGTCTGTCATGTTCTTCTGCTCCCTCCAGTTGGCTCCCATCCTTTTTGCTGCTGCACGGCTTGCCGGTTTCCCCCTTGGAGGACTGTTCTCCTTTCTCATCTCAGCTGTCTGATGTTTTAACGCCTGCGTTGGGAAAGGGAGTTTCTCTGGGCCAATAACATTTGTTAAGAAGCTAGAGCGCTCACTCTGCTTCTCCACAGTGATTTTTGGGCTCCTGATCATCTTTTTCTCAGTTGTTGAGAAGCTAGAGTGCTCATTCTGTTTCCCCACAGTGATCCCTGGACTCCTGATCATCTTCTTGTCTTCAGTACATGTCAAAGAGTCAGATGTAAGATACTTTGCATTTTCTAAGGTTTGAATCCTGTCCAGTATATTAGGTTGACTACCTTGACAATGACAGATATTGGCCTTATCAAAAGAAGGAAGGGGAGGATTGAACATTGGAGAGGGGTTTAGTTGTCCTAACGCAGGGGCAAACCGCGTTCTCCGAACATGGTTGTCCCTAATTCCAATGGGGGTTCCTACCCCCATGTGATCCTCACTCTGTGCACCACCCCTAGGGGGACTATTGTACTATGGATACACTGCCTTGGCCCCATGGGAAAGGTCTCCTCCTAGGGGAGAAGGGACGACATCCTCAGATTCATGTCACTACATTGATTTTTGGTTCCAGTGTTAGGTTGTTTTCCATTAATATTCCAAGATTTTTAACTTCTTTTGAACGTTCCAGTCAGTTTACCCTTTTGCTAGTATATGGAATGTGATTTTGGTCCAAAGGATTGTTGGGCATGATCATGATTTCTGTTTTGGCCGGTTTGAGTTTAAGGCTGTTTGTGCCCTTCCATTAGTTTATTTGTGTGAAGCAGTTAATGAGGGTTAGGTCTTGTTCTCCAGTGTTTTTATAGGTGGTCTGCGTAGTTGTAGCAAGTGAGTCCATGTCTATTGATGAAGTTGATGAGTGGGCTCATGTAGATGTTGAAGAGTAGCGTTGAGCGGGGTGTGCCTTGTGGGACCCTCCACAGGTTGGTGAGGGTAGTGCTAACTTGAAGGGGCTTAGCCAAGTGTTTTCTGTTCTTTCTGTTGGGAAGGAGTTTACCCACTCCAAGGCAGTGTCATTAATCCCTATTTCTTGGACTATGTTGATGTGAGTATTGTGACGGACTGTGTCGAAGGCTTCTGAACGGTCTAGTAGTATTAGCGCTGAGGTGATATTGGAGTTGGCGTTTAGTTTTTAGATCATCCCAGATGGATAGCAGACAGTGCTGTTTCCATTCTTCTCATGAGTCTGAAACCTACCTGTGCCTGGTCAAGTAACTTATTGCTTTTTATATTTTCCAGGATTTGTTCATATATGTAGGTTTCTATGAGTTTTGCTGTGTAAGGGATGTTTGAGATAGGTCCGTAGTTGGTTAGGTCTTCTGTGCGTCCCAATTGATCTTTGAGGAGTGCATGAGAAAGAAATCTAATCCTGTTTTTTTTTCTTCTTGGAATTCTTGGACTTGTAGTTTGGTCTTTTCCTTTTCATATTTAGGACTACAAATACCAGAACGCTAGTAAATTAAATAGAACTGCATGACTGTCTCATGTATGGAATTGGGAAACTGGAGTTTTCTGCCTTATGTTGAGCGTTTATGTTCAAAGCAGTACATTTTCCCACAAGGCAAATATAATCGTTTCTCACACTGGCTCCCTCGCACTCGCCTGCTCTTTCTTTCCTGTCTGCCTGTCACTTTTCTTTCATCTAGTTGTTTACCAACCTCCCTCTCCATGTAATAAAGCCCAATCATTGCAAGGATAGCGAATTAGATTATTCGTGGACTAAGGAGCCCGGTAAACGCAGAATAATTATCCTTTGAACAAAATCAATGTACACCATTTGATGCTGTGGTCCAAAAAAGACCGCGATCTGACCTTCTGGTGACTCCTGAGATGTTCATCATTGACATTGTCACCGCCTATTCCCCCTGGAAGAGTTTAATCTGCCATATGCTGCCTATGAAGTTCCAGACTCTCATTGCCTTTGTTACTCGCATGTCCAGCGTCGCTTGAATTCCGATGAATAATTCACTTCACCTTTCCCCTACAGTGCCTGGGTTAACTATCGCTTTCTGAGGAAACGCTGCAGGGTCGACTTCCTGCGGAAGATGAAGCGCGCAGAACGTCATTTTACGTCTCGGAAATTGAGAACAATCTTACACAGGTGGAACGACTGGGTGCACTTCCGCAAGCGGCAACACACTCGTAAGTCACACGCGGGCACTGAACGGTTCTGTATCAAACGTAATATAGTCTAAAGGTTGTTTTTACTTTCTTATATATTTGTCGGGGGTTACTATTGGGCGTTGATGACGTTTCTTGCAACCTTTTGGGAACAAGTAGAAGTCTGAGGACAGAATATATGAAAAGGTCCTAGGTGTCAATGTGAAGTGGACGCTGAGGTGAATGAATATATGTAGAGGTCCCAGGGGTCAATGCAGAGTGGACACTGAGGTGAAAATATGTACAGATCCCAGGGGTCAATGTAGAGTGGACGCTGAGGTGAAAATATGTACAGGTCCCAGGGGTCAATGCAGAGTGGACGCTGAGGTGAATGAATATATGTACAGGTCCCAGGGGTCAATGCAGAGTGGACGCTGAGGTGAAAATATGTACAGGTCCCAGGGGTCAATGTAGAGTGGACGCTGAGGTGAAAATATGTACAGGTCCCAGGGGTCAATGCAGAGTGGACGCTGAGGTGAAAATATGTACAGGTCCCAGGGGTCAATGTAGAGTGGACGCTGAGGTGAATATATGTAAAGTTCCTAGGGGTCAATGTGAAGTGGACGCTGAGGTGAATATATGTAGAGGTCCCAGGGGTCAATATAGAGTGGACGCTGAGGTGAATATATGTACAGGTCCCAGGGGTCAATGTAGAGTGGACGCTGAGGTGAATATATCCAGGGGTCAATGTAGAGTGGACGCTGAGGTGAATATATGTACAGGTCCCAGGGGTCAATGTAGAGTGGACGCTGAGGTGAATATATGTACAGGTCCTAGGGGTCAATGTGAAGTGGACGCTGAGGTGAATATATGTACAGGTCCCAAGGGTCAATATAGAGTGGACGCTGAGGTGAATATATGTACAGGTCCCAGGGGTCAATGTAGAGTGGACGCTGAGGTGAATATATGTACAGGTCCCAGGGGTCAATATAGAGTGGACGCTGAGGTGAATATATGTAAAGTTCCTAGGTGTCAATGTGAAGTGGACGCTGAGGTCAATGAATATATGTACAGGTCCCAGGGGTCAATGCAGAGTGGACGCTGAGGTGAATATATGTACAGGTCCTAGGGGTCAATGTGAAGTGGACGCTGAGGTGAATATATGTACAGGTCCCAGGAGTCAATGTGAAGTGGACGCTAAGGTGAATATATGTAAAGTTCCTAGGTGTCAATGTGAAGTGGACGCTGAGGTCAATGAATATATGTACAGGTCCCAGGGGTCAATGCAGAGTGGACGCTGAGGTGAAAATATGTACAGGTCCCAGGGGTCAATGTAGAGTGGACGCTGAGGTGAATATATGTAAAGTTCCTAGGGGTCAATGTGAAGTGGACGCTGAGGTGAATATATGTACAGGTCCCAGGGGTCAATATAGAGTGGACGCTGAGGTGAATATATGTACAGGTCCCAGGGGTCAATGTAGAGTGGACGCTGAGGTGAATATATGTACAGGTCCCAGGGGTCAATGTGAAGTGGACGCTGAGGTGAATATATGTACAGGTCCCAAGGGTCAATATAGAGTGGACGCTGAGGTGAATATATGTACAGGTCCCAGGGGTCAATGTAGAGTGGACGCTGAGGTGAATATATGTACAGGTCCTAGGGGTCAATGTGAAGTGGACGCTGAGGTGAATATATGTACAGGTCCCAGGGGTCAATATAGAGTGGACGCTGAGGTGAATATATGTACAGGTCCCAGGGGTCAATGTAGAGTGGACGCTGAGGTGAATATATGTACAGGTCCTAGGGGTCAATGTGAAGTGGACGCTGAGGTGAATATATGTAAAGTTCCTAGGGGTCAATGTGAAGTGGACGCTGAGGTGAATGAATATATGTACAGGTCCCAGGGGTCAATGCAGAGTGGACGCTGAGGTGAAAATATGTACAGGTCCCAGGGGTCAATGTAGAGTGGACGCTGAGGTGAATATATGTAAAGTTCCTAGGGGTCAATGTGAAGTGGATGCTGAGGTGAATATATGTACAGGTCCCAGGGGTCAATCTAGAGTGGACGCTGAGGTGAATATATGTACAGGTCCTAGGGGTCAATGTGAAGTGGACGCTGAGATGAATATATGTACAGTTCCCAGGGGTCAATATAGAGTGGACGCTGAGGTGAATATATGTACAGGTCCCAGGGGTCAATGTAGAGTGGACGCTGAGGTGAATATATGTACAGGTCCTAGGGGTCAATGTGAAGTGACGCTGAGGTGAATATATGTACAGGTCCCAGGGGTCAATGTAGAGTGGACGCTGAGGTGAATATATGTACAGGTCCTAGGGGTCAATGTGAAGTGGACGCTGAGGTGAATATATGTAAAGTTCCTAGGGGTCAATGTGAAGTGGACGCTGAGGTGAATATATGTAAAGGTCCCAGGGGTCAATGTGAAGTGGACGCTGAGGTGAATATATGTACAGGTCCCAGAGGTCAATGTAGAGTGGACGTTGAGGTGAATATATGTACAGGTCCTAGGAGTCAATGTGAAGTGGATGCTGAGGTGAATATATGTAAAGGACCCAGGGGTCAATGTGAAGTGGACGCTGAGGTGAATATATGTAAAGGTCCCAGGGGTCAATATAGAGTGGACGCTGAGGTGAATATATGTAAAGGTCCCAGGGGTCAATGTGAAGTGGACGCTGCGGTGAATATATGTACAGGTCCCAGGGGTCAATATAGAGTGGACACTGAGGTGAATATATGTAAAGTTCCTAGGGGTCAATGTGAAGTGGACGCTGAGGTGAATATATGTAAAGGTCCCAGGGGTCAATGTGAAGTGGACGCTGAGGTGAATATATGTACAGGTCCCAGAGGTCAATGTAGAGTGGACGTTGAGGTGAATATATGTACAGGTCCTAGGGGTCAATGTGAAGTGGACGCTGAGGTGAATATATGTAAAGTTCCTAGGGGTCAATGTGAAGTGGACGCTGAGGTGAATATATGTAAAGTTCCTAGGGGTCAATGTGAAGTGGACGCTGAGGTGAATATATGTACAGGTCCCAAGGGTCAATATAGAGTGGACGCTGAGGTGAATATATGTACAGGTCCCAGGGGTCAATATAGAGTGGACGCTGAGGTGAATATATGTACAGGTCCCAGGGGTCAATGTAGAGTGGACGCTGAGGTGAATATATGTACAGGTCCTAGGGGTCAATGTGAAGTGGACGCTGAGGTGAATATATGTAAAGTTCCTAGGGGTCAATGTGAAGTGGACGCTGAGGTGAATGAATATATGTACAGGTCCCAGGGGTCAATGCAGAGTGGACGCTGAGGTGAAAATATGTACAGGTCCCAGGGGTCAATGTAGAGTGGACGCTGAGGTGAATATATGTAAAGTTCCTAGGGGTCAATGTGAAGTGGATGCTGAGGTGAATATATGTACAGGTCCCAGGGGTCAATCTAGAGTGGACGCTGAGGTGAATATATGTACAGGTCCTAGGGGTCAATGTGAAGTGGACGCTGAGATGAATATATGTACAGTTCCCAGGGGTCAATATAGAGTGGACGCTGAGGTGAATATATGTACAGGTCCCAGGGGTCAATGTAGAGTGGACGCTGAGGTGAATATATGTACAGGTCCTAGGGGTCAATGTGAAGTGACGCTGAGGTGAATATATGTACAGGTCCCAGGGGTCAATGTAGAGTGGACGCTGAGGTGAATATATGTACAGGTCCTAGGGGTCAATGTGAAGTGGACGCTGAGGTGAATATATGTAAAGTTCCTAGGGGTCAATGTGAAGTGGACGCTGAGGTGAATATATGTAAAGGTCCCAGGGGTCAATGTGAAGTGGACGCTGAGGTGAATATATGTACAGGTCCCAGAGGTCAATGTAGAGTGGACGTTGAGGTGAATATATGTACAGGTCCTAGGAGTCAATGTGAAGTGGATGCTGAGGTGAATATATGTAAAGGACCCAGGGGTCAATGTGAAGTGGACGCTGAGGTGAATATATGTAAAGGTCCCAGGGGTCAATATAGAGTGGACGCTGAGGTGAATATATGTAAAGGTCCCAGGGGTCAATGTGAAGTGGACGCTGCGGTGAATATATGTACAGGTCCCAGGGGTCAATATAAAGTGGACACTGAGGTGAATATATGTAAAGGTCCCAGGGGTCAATGTGAAGTGGACGCTGAGGTGAATATATGTAAAGGTCCCAGGGGTCAATGTGAAGTGGACGCTAAGGTGAATATATGTACAGGTCCCAGGGGTCAATGTAGAGTGGACGCTGAGGTGAATATATGTACAGGTCCTAGGGGTCAATGTGAAGTGGACGCTGAGGTGAATATATGTAAAGTTCCTAGGGGTCAATGTGAAGTGGACGCTGATGTGAATATATGTACAGGTCCTAGGGGTCAATGTGAAGTGGACGATGAGGTGAATATATGTAAAGTTCCTAGGGGTCAATGTGAAGTGGACGCTGAGGTGAATATATGTACAGGTCCCAAGGGTCAATATAGAGTGGACGCTGAGGTGAATATATGTACAGGTCCCAGGGGTCAATATAGAGTGGACGCTGAGGTGAATATATGTACAGGTCCCAGGGGTCAATGTAGAGTGGACGCTGAGGTGAATATATGTAAAGGTCCTAGGGGTCAATGTGAAGTGGACGCTGAGGTGAATATATGTAAAGTTCATAGGGGTCAATGTGAAGTGGACGCTGAGGTGAATATATGTAAAGGTCCCAGGGGTCGATGTGAAGTGGACGCTGAGGTGAATATATGTAAAGGTCCCAGGGGTCAATATAGAGTGGACGCTGAGGTGAATATATGTAAAGGTCCCAGGGGTCAATGTGAAGTGGACGCTGAGGTGAATATATGTACAGGTCCCAGGGGTCAATGTGAAATGGACGCTGAGGTGAATATATGTACAGGTCCCAGGGATAAATATGAAGTGGACGCTGAGGTGAATATATGTAAAGGTCCCAGGGGTCAATGTGAAGTGGACGCTGAGGTGAATATATGTAAAGGTCCTAGGGGTCAATGTAGAGTCGACGCTGAGGTGAATATATGTACAGGTCCAGGGGTCAATGTAGAGTGGACGCTGAGGTGAATATATGTACAGGTCCTAGGGGTCAATGTGAAGTGGACGCTGAGATGAATATATGTAAAGGTCCCAGGGGTCAATGTGAAGTGGACGCTGAGGTGAAAATATGTACAGGTCCCAGGAGTCAATGTAGAGTGGACGCTGAGGTGAATATATGTAAAGTTCCTAGGGGTCAATGTGAAGTGGACGCTGCGGTGAATATATGTACAGGTCCCAGGGGTCAATATAGAGTGGACACTGAGGTGAATATATGTAAAGGTCCCAGGGGTCAATGTGAAGTGGACGCTGAGGTGAATATATGTAAAGGTCCCAGGGGTCAATGTGAAGTGGACGCTGAGGTGAATATATGTAAAGGTCCCAGGGGTCAATGTGAAGTGGACGCTAAGGTCAATATATGTACAGGTCCCAGGGGTCAATGTAGAGTGAATGCTGAGGTGAATATATGTACAGGTCCTAGGGGTCAATGTGAAGTGGACGCTGAGGTGAATATATGTAAAGTTCCTAGGGGTCAATGTGAAGTGGACGCTGATGTGAATATATGTACAGGTCCTAGGGGTCAATGTGAAGTGGACGCTGAGGTGAATATATGTACAGGTCCCAGGGGTCAATGTAGAGTGGACGCTGAGGTGAATATATGTACAGGTCCTAGGGGTCAATGTGAAGTGGACGCTGAGGTGAATATATGTACAGGTCCTAGGGGTCAATGTGAAGTGGACGCTGAGGTGAATATATGTACAGGTCCCAGGGGTCAATGTAGAGTGGAAGCTGAGGTGAATATATGTAAAGGTCCTAGGGGTCAATGTAGAGTGGACGCTGAGGTGAATATATGTACAGGTCCCAGGGGTCAATGTAGAGTGGACGCTGAGATGAATATATGTACAGGTCCTAGGTGTCAATGTGAAGTGGACGCTGAGGTGAATATATGTACAGGTCCCAGGAGTCAATGTAGAGTGGACGCTGAGGTGAATATATGTACAGGTCCTAGGGGTCAATGTGAAGTGGACGCTGAGGTGAATATATGTACAGGTCCCAGGAGTCAATGTAGAGTGGGCGCTGAGGTGAATATATGTAAAAGTCCCAGGGGTCAATGTGAAGTGGACGCTGAGGTGAATATATGTAAAGGTCCTAGGGGTCAATATAGAGTGGACGCTGAGGTGAATATATGTACAGGTCCCAGGGGTCAATGTAGAGTGGACGCTGAGGTGAATATATGTACAGGTCCTAGGGGTCAATGTGAAGTGGACGCTGAGGTGAATATATGTACAGGCCCTAGGGGTCAATGTGAAGTGGATGCTGAGGTGAATATATGTAAAGTTCCTAGGGGTCAATGTGAAGTGGACGCTGAGGTGAATATATCTACAGGTCCTAGGGGTCAATGTGAAGTGGACGCTGAGGTGAATATATGTACAGGTCCCAGGGGTCAATGTAGAGTGGACGCTGAGGTGAATATATGTAAAGGTCCCAGGGGTCAATATAGAGTGGACGCTGAGGTGAATATATGTACAGGTCCTAGGGGTCAATGTAGAGTGGACGCTGAGGTGAATATATGTACAGGTCCCAGGGGTCAATGTGAAGTGGTGCTGAGGTGAATATATGTAAAGGTCCCAGGGGTCAATGTAAAGTGGACGCTGAGGTGAATATATTTACAGGTCCTAGGGGTCAATGTGAAGTGGACGCTGAGGTGAATATATGTACAGGTCCCAGGGGTCAATGTGAAGTGGACACTGAGGTCAATATATGTAAAGGTCCTAGGGGTCAATGTGAAGTGGACGCTGAGGTGAATATATGTACAGGTCCTAGGGGTCAATGTGAAGTGGACGCTGAGGTGAATATATGTAAAGTTCCTAGGAGTCAATGTGAAGTGGACGCTGAGGTGAATATATATACAGGTCCTAGGGGTCAATGTGAAGTGGACGCTGATGTGAATATATGTACAGGTCCTAGGGGTCAATGTGAAGTGGACGCTGAGGTGAATATATGTACAGGTCCCAGGGGTCAATGTAGAGTGGACGCTGAGGTGAATATATGTACAGGTCCCAGGGGTCAATGTGAAGTGGACGCTGAGGTGAATATATGTACAGGTCCCAGGGGTCAATGTGAAGTGGACGCTGAGGTGAATATATGTAAAGGTCCTGGGGGTGAATGTAATAAAGTGGACGCTGAGGTGAATATATTTCCAGGTCCTAGGGGTCAATGTGAAGTGGACGCTGAGGTAAATATATGTACAGGTCCCAGGGGTCAATGTGAAGTGGACGCTGAGGTCAATATATGTAAAGGTCCTAGGGGTCAATGTGAAGTGGACGCTGAGGTGAATATATGTACAGGTCCTAGGGGTCAATGTGAAGTGGACGCTGAGGTGAATTCCGTCGTGAAAGCTAGCAGATATGTGAAAGTGTTGGTACTTAATTTATTCACGTCGTTGCAGAGATGCAGAATTGAAATATTGATATTACCCTTTTCTCCCTACGTGAGTCCATTGTTGCATGGCCAGATTCTGTCAGTATTCACGACATGTTGCTCTGAGAAGAAAGACTGCTGAGCGAGTTATTACTGAGCAGGTGCCATGAATGCAATGTAGGGGCTGCTACTGGTTAAAATCGCCCCCAAGGTCACTGCGTAGTCTGCCATTAAAAGAATACTGTATTGACTGTAAAGAGAGTGAATGAGTGTTCAGGGGGAGATGGGTGGGGGGCAGGAGGCTGAAGGCTGCGGCTCTTAGACCTGTAATTAATAGGGCTTTGTTGGAGTGGCGTGTGATTATATGTCCAGAGGCCTCTCGTTGCCCCTCTCTGCCCCCACCCCCCAGAATTTTAGGGCCTCTTAAGCTTCTTGGCAATACGCTGACTCTACTGAATTGTGGTGCGCAGTCCTCTCACCATTTCTGTGGTCTGACAGAGCATGAACGGTAGCAGACACTATGGGCCACATTACGAGTTGGCCGGTATCCCAGCGGTAAATCTGCTGGAATACCGCCCAAACAAATTATCGTTACCGCCACTTGGTCCAGCGAAATTCCGCCGAATTACAAGTGATGGTAGCGGTGCAATTCCCCATTTAATTTCAGTCCATTGGACTTAATGGAGCTTTTCTGGCAGAATTACCGCTACAATAATTCCACCTATTTTGTCGATTTTTTGGCTGTGAGTTGGAGGATTTACCGCCAGGATTTTCCCAGAGTCAAATCCTCCACTCCATTCCCAAACTCGTAATTTGGTGTAGTGGTAAAGTTGGCGGTAACTCTTACTGCCAAACTCATAATGAGGCCCTATGTATCTTCCCCCAAGCAGCCCAAGACAAACCCTAGCATCATGTAATTGTGCATTAATCCGCTCCGTGATTCGGAAGAGCATTTGCGAGAAACATGCTATATTTTGATGCTTTACTCTCCATTGAGTAACACGTGACTCCCACATTTCAAGAAGGCCGCCTGATTAGATCGTTCAGCTGTGACCAGACCAACTGCACCCACAATCACCCTAGTACCCTGTGATTGGCCACCCAAGTGCATCTAATCCAATAGGGAGGACCGGCAGGTGTGAGCCCCCCCGCCCCTGACGAAGGCACCTCGAAAAAGGCGCCCGTTTTAGCCTATCTGCCAGTCGTGCCGTCGGCCTACCACTCTGCCCAACACTCCTCAGAACTGTAAGTACATTGTCATTGTTAATCTTATCCCCACCCGACCCACCTTCCATAAGAGCTTGACTATCACCCAAACCAACGGCAGGTTCGGCTAACTGCTTCCTGCCTTCTGTATCCATCCTGTCTACAGTGCTAATAGCACTGCTACACCACCCCTTTGAGTGCCGCACTGTCACCGCCACAACCCACCGTGTTACAAGCCCTGCGGTCACTCGTCTACAAACCTTTCACACCCGTAACGTCCCTGCACTGATGTAACTGTATTTAACCAGCCCTTGCATTGCAACTTGCTTCCCACACATTATTGCAGCATTTAAGGCTCTTGTACATTGACCCCGTAATCAAAAATCTTATAGTAAACTAAGCACTTCATTCGGAAGTACCTCAACGTCTATGTCTAGCGCTTCCCGCCAGGCTACTCTATCTATAACATTAACATGTGCATGACCTAAACACTGTTATTGCTTAATTGCCGTATGTGCCCAAACGCTGCTACTGTTTAATCGCTGTACTTGCTTGAAAGGATATTGTCATAGTCTTGCATTTATGATTGTACTATTATTTTACTAATCCACTTAATTTCCCATACCGGCATGCTTTGTATTGTTTGGCCAACTGTTTCTATATACAGCTACCGGAAATGCATGCACAGCTTGTTTTAGCCCACAGTGTGTATGGGGCTATTAGAGGCAATGCATCAGTGTACTGTTTACTGTGTACTGTTAAGCCAAACCGTAATGCCTTGATGCACCATTAATGTGACTTACTTAATAATTGTCACATATATAATGCACTGTTTAGCCAAACCGTAATGCCTTGATGCACCATTAATGTGACTTACTTAATAATTGTCACATATATAATGCACTGTTTAGCCAAACCGTAATGCCTTGATGCACCATTAATGTGACTTACTTAATAATTGTCACATATATAAGATCCTGTATTCACTGTCAAACTTACAATCCCCTTACTAAATCAAGTTGCCTATGATTTTTGTGTATCCTGACCCAGATTATCCCATGACCGCTGGTATTTGATTCAGGCCTTCTTACCTAATACATCTTGAAGCATCATATGCTTTCTGCACCTAGTGCACAGTGTACTACCTCATCTGCTGCCTTAAAAGTATACCACATATCTCGGTATTCGCTTCGCTGCCTGGCTTTGTGTGAGATTGCGTTATTTTATTCTGTTAGTTGTACACAGCGCCTTATTTATTGGCATGCACTGTAATTAACCTGCCTATACATCTGTTACACCGCAGCCTATCATGTTCCTACACATCTTAAGGTTTCAGACTTTATCTTAGTACATCCAACCCAACTAGACTACTCTTCCGCCATAAGATGTGTTCCCCAGGAGATTTTCTACCCCTCCTCACACTTTGTCCTAGGTTGCACTAACAGAAAACTGTTCACTCCCCTCCAACTTTCAGACCATAACTCTACCATGACACAGATACAAACCCTTTTATTGCTCAACCCTAATGATCATACGGGTCTACAACAGCGTCTCACATACGACACCCAACCACGTAACACTACCTCTAGAAATGCTAGACTACGCTCGATACTCACCAAACTATACGAACCACTAGCCAGAACTCTCACCACCTCTAACCGTAGGAAAATCATTCCTATTGTAATCTTGAACAAGAGTGCTAAAAGCCCTCACAACCTCCATCAGAGGGTACATAAAGGACATACTCACTACATGACCACGACCCAACCTACAGGCACTCTTATAACTACCATCCCTCACCTTAAATGTGCTTTAATTAATGCCAGATCCATGGTAGCTCATGCCATTGAGATCTCAGGCTTCATCCAAACTGAAAACCTAGACTTCTTGGCCGTCACCGAATCCTGGTTACACGCTGCTGTAGGTCCAGCCCTTATGTTAGCAATTCCCAGTGGATATACCATTTTAAGATCGGATAGAAGCGAAGCACATGGAGGAGGCAAAGCCCTGATTGTCAAATCTAGTCTGCCCATCAGACTAGCTCCATCTAATGATATCAACTCCCGCGAAAGTCTTACACCCAAATTATCGATCAACAACTCCCAGACCTCAATGATTCATGAGATATATAGGCCGCCAGGCCCTATTGGAACCTTTGAGGAGGATATTTCAACCATCCTTTCCAATAACCTAAAACATTCCACACAAGTTGTTTTCCTTGGTGACCTCAACTTGGGTTTCAACGACCCCAAAGACCCTTATGCAACTAGTGTGGCTAACATTCTCACCGAACTAGGCATTTCCCAAAGAGTACTCCACCCCACCCATAACAAAGGGAGAATACTTGATTGGGTAGCGGATTATAATTGTAATGTCTCCATTTCATCTATCTCCCCCCAGATTTGGACTGACCATCACCTCATAATATTCACTCTTGCAACTAATAGTTACCTCCCCCATTCCCAGCAGGCTCCACCCATTCCAACAAGGAACAAAAAAAACATTACCCTGGATAATCTTCTTCCCTTGATTTTACCCAAACTTAACTCGTTACCAGAAAACCTGGGCCCTGAAGTCCTGGTGAATGAGTTAAATAAATCAATGTCCACAGCTCTTGACTTAATCGCACTGCTTAAAATGAGAAAGTAAACCTAAAACCCTCCTCAATTCCTGGTGTACACCCTACCCGAAAACACTCAGCACCAACAAAAGACAATGCGAGGTCGCATGGAGATTACACCCCTCTGATGAAAATAAAAACAACCTCAAGGATATAGCCAGAATCTACAAAAAAGAAATACTGGTGGCTAAGCAGGAAACCTACAACAACAGAATATCCCAAGCCAATTCGAGTATAAATGAACTTTTTGTCATCCTGAAAGAAATAGAATCTCCTATCCCAATGCCAGAGAACTGTGTAAAAGACAAAGCCTGGTGCTCTAATATACAGCAAGCACTGGCCAACAAAGTCACAACTCTTCAGGCCAAAATTGTCAAGAAAAAAGACTCTCTGACCCAAACTCCCACACCAAAAATTTTCAACTCGTCTCCTCAAATCATCAATCACCCCCCTTTCAAATTCACCAAAGTGTCCATTATCGAGACAGAAAAAACTATCTTATCGCTCAAACCATCAAACTGTCAAGGAGACCAATGTCCAGCCCAACTAATAAAGGATGCAGCTAGATACCTAGCCCCCTTCATTTCAAAACTCATTAATGCCTCCTTTGCCACGGGATCCATACCTAGTAACCTCAAAGAATCCTGGGTGCTCCCTTTACTCAAAAAACAGACGCTAGACCCCTCCATACCCACTAACTACCGCTCAATTACAACAGTGCCCTTTCTATTGAAAATCATAGACAAAATGGCGTACCTACAAATATAAAAACATCTGGAAACTAACCACCTGTTAGGTGCACGCCAGTCTGGTTTCCGACCCCAGCATGGGACTGAAACAGCCTTAATAGACCTCAAGGCGCAGATTGATGAGCTTAGGGATAAAGGGAAATCCGCGCTACTCCTCCTTTTGGACTTATCTGCTGCATTTGACCTGGTTGACCACAAGATCTTATGCAGGTACCTAGATTTGGCTGCCCACTTTTCTGAAGGAGCCATAGTATGGATACAATCCTTTCTTAACAACAGAGCCATGAGAGTCTTCTCCCCCTCGGCGGCTGCAGACCCCATCCCTATTACATGCGCAGTGGCCCAGGGCTCCTGAGTCTCACCCACCCTATATAATATTTTTACCAAGCCCATTTTCGATGATCTGGATTCTCTCTGTATCACCTACACTAACTATGCAGATGATACTCAGATTCTCCTACTTCTTACTGGTGATTATGACAAGGATTTGGCCTTGGTGAACGGGGTGTATCTCATGATTCAGGCATGGATGGCCACCCATGGACTATGCCTTAATGACAATAAGACTGAGATCATCATCCTGGGCACATCCACTACCCTTAAAAAACTTGGACCTAACTATTCCACCTCCAACATTGACAGCAACCTGATTACCACCGTTCATGAGGTAAAAACTTTAGGTTTTTATCTTGATTCCACCTTATCCTTTAATAAACAAGTTAATGCGATGGCATCCGCCACTGCATACACTTGCACATTGATTAGAGCAGGTAAACCCTTACTGTCCAACAACAGCTACATTACCCTTGCCAGAACACTCATTCTCTCAAAGTTGGATTATTGTAACTCTCTCTACATTGGTGCCAATAAAACTACCATTAAGAGAATCCAACTCCTTCAGAACAACGCGCTCAGAGCAGCACTAGGTATCTCCAAGAGAGACCACATCTCTGAAACTAGAAGAGCTAACAACTGGCTGTCGACATATGAGAAGATCCAGCTAAAGGTTGCCTCACTTGTACACAAATGCCTAAACAACGCCACACCTTGTTATCCCTCTGAGAGAGTCACTAGAAATGTTTTACCAGACCCACTAGGTCTGCAAACTCCAACTGCATCACATTACCCAGATTCAATCTCCCCAGAGTTGGAGGATGCAGTTTCCAGGTCAAAGCATCTCAACTATGGAACTCCTTACCACACTCTCTGCGATCAGATCAACCTTACCTTACATTCCGACAGAACCTTACAAGGTGGATTAAAGACCTTGACAAATAAGGGCAGGCCCTATACCAACTATGATTGATTCATCCTTTGACTACCCTTGTCTGGCCATCTTGTATACGTATACATGTTCATTGACCCACAGGATCCACTGTGCTTGCAGGGTTTCTTCTTGGTGCCTACCTTTGGCACCACATGTATATATGACATTGATTTGTTTTGCTATGTATAGTTATTGCTCCATTTGTGTATTTAAACTGTTTATGTAACCAAGCTGTAAGATGTCTTATCCAATGCGCCCTAATACCCTTGGGTCTGATGTGCAATATAAGTAATAAAACAAACAAATAAACAAACCAATGAAGAGACAACTGTAAAAGAAAAGCATTGGCTGGCATTACGAACAATTTGAGCTTTTGTGTTGACATAGGAAAGGCACTGAATGACACGCATAGGGCTTATAAATGGAGTGGTTGAAGGCACACCTGGTCTATGACATTATTACACCAGAAGCGCATTTACAGCCCCAATTAGGTCATTAACTCTCAGAAGACTGCTTTGGAAAAACACTGACAGGCACCACTTCAAGTGCAAAGTTTGATGGTAAGGCTTGATTAAAGCAAGCACAAAGACTTTCCATGAGGCAGTGTTTTGGCAGGGTGGAGTAGGAACAGCATGGGAATGGCCATTGGAATTAGCATAGCCAATGGGTGAGGCACATAACCAAACACCTACAAGCTTTGTGTCCCTCCTCATATGCATTTCTCCCTAGCTGTACTGTAATACAATAGTTTCAGCTTATAGGTGGCACGCCACCTATTAGCCTAAACTAATAAGATCAGTACAAATCTTATGGATGCAAAGAAACTGCTTGGGTTATGGTTTTTGTAGGGGCATGTTTGAAGTTTAGTAAGAGTCACATCCGTCGCACTTAAATCAACACTGACAACACTGATTTAAGACTGACATAATTCTGAGCCTTTGTATGGAATTATTGATGCTAACAATTAGACCTTTCTCCTTGCATGTGCATACACACAACGTTTGGTAATGCTTTGACTTTGGAAATTACATTTCTTATTAATATAACACCTATTATTTCACTTTTTATGACAGTGCTTGGAAGCAGGACGCATGTGTCATGGCACACTTCTTATAAATGCGATAACATTAATGCTACATTTTGTATTGAAAAAGGACTGGAGGGAACAGGGGCCAGGAGAGGGTACAGGCCAAATATGATTAATGTTTATTTTTATCTGCACTAAGCGCATAGTTCAGTGAGTTAAATGCTCAACTGTGAGATGTGTCTGCCTGCACCTTCCAAGTTCAAATCTTTGCAGCGGCTAATCAACCCTTCATTCTTCTGAAGTTGATACATGTACCATTACATTTGGTAGTAATTCCACTGTAACAGCACTTAGAAGTGGGAGAGTTCAAGCATGAATATACATAAACATGTGATATAATAACATTCTTTCAGCATTAGGGAAACTCTAAACCACAGTAGCATCAAAATTGGGTATTTTGGCATGCCCCAAAATGATAGGCCATAGAAAGATAAAACAGTAATGTTGATTCTATATAAGAAGCTCTTGAAGTGGTGCATCCAGTCTGCCTGCCCTAAATGGACAAACTACTCTCTATCTGTTCCCTTTAGAAAAAAGCACATTAGCCACTGAAAGAAAGACAAAACGTACTTGAAATTAGGAAGGTTCCTGGCAGGGGGATTTGTGGTGCGAATGTCAAACTGCAGCCTTCATTAAATGCAATCTACACACATTTCACCTCACTAGAATCTGAAAACAAAAACAGTTTGTTTGCTGCAGTTCCCCGGCGCCAGGCCTCTTGTTGCTCAGTGCAGGGAAGGGTAAAGGGGGTGAGGGCAGGCTTTATGGAAGTGGTCCACCCTCCCCTTCCTAGAGACTCCACTGCACCAGCCACTACTATACTCCAAAAACTAGAAATACTTCCGGAAACCAGTAATGCTCAGTCACCAAGCAAACAGCCTAGGGAGGTCACTCACATGGTGATATTGGGTCATGACCCAGAGGAAGCCTAGGAATTCTGGGTCTGTGCATCAAGAATTGCCAGACTCTGGAAATCAGTCTGAAGATTATACAGTGGGATAATAAGGTGATTCAGAATCAGGCCAGGCGTTGGAGGCTTTCAAGCTGTTCAGTTAGAATTGGACTCTACTCTTTATGCCCCCCCACCAAATTGGACAAGAAATCTTAATAGCTTTTATTAAGCTGCCTTTTCAGGGTTAAGGCTTCCCTGCTGAATGCCATTCTTTGTTTTGCTACGCAGAGGCCAGTACACATGTCTTGTGATAATCTGTAGTTTTAACAGCCTTTCTATTGGTATAGCTAGGGTTTGACACAGGATGAGTTCACAGGGTGAAGTGGAAGGTATGCACATATGCCCTATATAAACTTTATTCCTCACAAATTGAAGGCTGGTGCACTTTAATAATTCACGGTTGGCCAAAGACAGACCTTTCCAAAACAATTTCAATAATCAGACATGTTTCATTCACCCTTCCTTTAGCTCTTTGGATTGTGGTATCTAATATTCTGGGAAATTAAAGTTCAACAGTGGAACTCGTCAAACTATCCAACCTGAAAGCTAAAACCAGGGAAATCACTCATTCAATTTGTATTAAGAAATATATTCTCCTATTATAGTCTATGCACCCCACAACTGCCTCCTCTAACAGAATACCTTTACCTAGGTTGCACTGAATTCACTCTTCCCATTCCTTATGATATATGTATTTTATGACGAGATATGTGCTCCTGGGATTTAAAAACAACTCACCATCTGAAACTACTTGTGCCCCAAAAAAGGTTTTTGCCATTTTCAACTACTGCCCCTTTTGCATTTTAAATCTTAAGACTACACCAGATCAATGCCTTTTTATTATGAACGTATATAGGAAGGTGTTCACAGCTGTAGGTAAGAAGGATCCTAGCCATCATTTTTGGTTGTCCCCCTTCCCCCCCTGCACAATGTGTAAGAATGGCGTGAAGAATGGTGGTGGGGATGATGGAGGCTGAACTTCCCTGTGGAACTTCCATTCCATAAAGCCGAAGCTTGTCCATCCCTGGTTAGTTTGGGCTTTTTAACAGGACGTCAGTGAAGGACATGCAGAGTGCTTATGAATTGGGTGGCTGCAGGCAAGCCTGGTAAGACATTTGTATTACACCAGCAGGGTGTTTACAATTCTGATTAAGTCATTAGCTCTCAGAGCTATGCTTTGAAAGAATCCTGGCAGGCACTTGGCGTGCAAAGTCTGATGGTAAGGCTTAATTAAAGTAAGCACATAGAGTTCCCATGAGAAGGTGTTTTGGGCCGGGAGAGGTGGGAATGAACATAGAGATTAGCATGGCCTTGGGCAGTCAATCGGTGGGCTCATAACCAAACAACGCCTATAGACTGTGTGGCACCCCTCATATGCCAGTCCTCCCTATCTGTACACTATTGCAACAGTGTAGGTTTATAGCTGTGCTGAAGAATCTCTAGTGTTTGTAGTGTCTATTGATCTGTCTCATCTCTTCAAAATATCACAGCCATGCAGTCTTTTGGCACCGTGAACCAGTTTCTATAGTCCAATGTACAGTATTTATTTAAAGAAAAGCATCGATCACATCAACAAGTTTCGCACCATTCTCACGGTCAGGATTCTGAACGGACTGCACCAAGTAACTTGGTTCTGAATCCCGACGATGGCGCTTGCGCTTTTTTATGCATGTATACCTTCATAATGGAAGCAATTAGAGAAATCAGTCAGGTTTGGTGCTGACATGGCTGCTTCTTCTGTGTGTGCAGTTTCAAATCCTGACACAGCCTGAAGCGTGACAAATGTTCTGACTTCCATTGCATTGTTTTTTCAGCGGCATAGTGGAATAACTTTTTCTTTCGTGGTGTCAGACGCTTGAGCAGAGTTGAGGCTGCAAGGAGCGAATCTGAGAAGTAGCCTTTTTGGCGACTTTGTATCTTCTTAAGCCCTCATTTGTCATATCTGTGCGATTTCACCTAAATTATCACTGGAACACCACTGGATCTTTAGGTCTTGTTATACTATGGCTTTCTAGATACTATTCTGTTTTCTCACATTCCTTATCTCAGGCTCTTGTTGATTATAATGTAATTGCATTACTGTTTTGTTTATCTCTTAAAGGTAAAATGCTGAATTCGTTGGTTTAATGTTTCAGCTTGGGCAGCCTAGGTTTGAAGACCTCTCTATCAGTAATGCTCAATTTTGAGAGAGTTTTTGGGTTCTATGCTTTACCTTTCATTCCTACACCAGTCAATGTTTTAATTAAACATGTGTCAGTGGTATGGGAGATTGCTTCATGTCAGTGTTAGAGCCTGTGAACATTGTTGAAGTGTATGAGTGTTGTGAAGGCTTCATGAAGCAAGACAAAGACAACAGATTCAAAGTTCAAAATAAACTGTTTTATTGAAAGAAATGTCATGATGGTAAAAAGCTTAACTTGCCCTATACTAAGGTGGGATTTCCCTCCCTGATTGAAACTAATGCAAGTCTGAGTCCCAAAAGTTCAACTTAAGTATCTGTCTCTGTCCAAAACCTATCCTTGCCCTCACAACTAAACCAAACAATGTGTAGGGATGTCAGCAACCAAAGAAACAGTGTTCAGAAATAACACTCTGAGCCTCTTCCAGCTCATAGCTTTCTTTCAGCTACCTTCCCCAAGGATAAACGAGTCCAGAAAAAGTCACAAGGTTAACTTTCTTAAGTTCAAGGTTAAATTGTTCTAAACAATACTCCGTGTTCCCTTCCCCAAGTTTTAAGCAACACAATTCAAACACAAAAGGGTCTTGCAGCTCTGTGCTCAAGACAACAAAATGTAGCACCTTAAGTCTGAGGGTTCCCTTCCCCAAGTCTTTCGTCTTGTATTCCAAACAGGTGGACCTCTTGGTTACCTCCCCCTTTTCTTTGGCCCTTAAACCTTTAATTGTGTTCTTCAAGTAATAAGATTGACTTCAATATGTTTTCAGGCTTTTTGAAGCTTTCAGTTAGTTGGTTATTTCACTATGCCACTCTTGTTCCTTTAAAAAGTTCTGTTAATTCAATCTTCCTTAGATTTGAAGTTCTGTTAAAATCAGAATTCAACATGTAATGATTTTAGCATGTGTTAATTTTGCTTAATTTGAAAGTTTGATTCACTTTGACACTCAGCATTTGGTAATTTTTCTTAATTCAAAAGTTCCATTCACTTTGACATTCAGCATGCAGTGATGTTGCTTAATTTTTAGAGTTCTGACCACCATGAGTCTATAGTTGGGACCACCCTGGAGTTCCATGCCATTGCTATCCGTCGTTTGGCCAGTATGCACACCAGGTCCTTCATTTTGGCCAGATGCGTCCTTTGTCTGCCTCCTCTTGGAAAAAGGCCCAGTAAGTATGACTCAGGGTTCCATACTTGCATCTGGATGCCACCTCCCGCCACTCTCTTTGATTCCCTCCCAAAAGGTCTGTATCACTGGACAGGACCAAAACATATGCAACATGTCTGCCTCTTCTTCAGAACAGCGGGGGCAATTACGAGGTTGTCCCAGTTTCATCATGGTCATCCTTCTGGGTTTAAGATATGCCCTATGCATGAGGTACAACTGTGCTTGCCTAAACCTTGCTTTTCTGGACACTTTCTTTGGATATCTCAGCACTCTGGCGCACTCCTGCTCGCTAAAGGGCCTCTGGAGCTCCCCCTCCCAGCGTTATCTCATCTGTAGCACTTGCACACTGCTGGATTCTAACAACTGTTCATAACCACCTGGAGGCTGTGTGTCTTCCTTCTGAGATGTCATACCATACGTCCAACCCTCCCTCCGTATCCTCTTCCTCTGGCCATTCCGCCCACCTCTTCTTGATTGTCGTTATCATGTTGTTATGTAGGAGAAACTGACCTCCATGGATATCCTGGTCCTCTGCGATGTTACAGAATTCCGCCCATTGTCCCTCGTTCCTCAGATCACCTATCTGTGCTACGCCCTTAGCCTCCCATTGGGATTGATAAGTAGCGAGGTTTCGTGTATCCAGGCCTGCAAAGTCCGCTAGGGGGATCTGTGCTGAACAGGGATCTCTCGTCCCCTGGAGTTTCCACGGTCTGCCCCACAGGGTTATTGCGAGTCTGACCATATTTGGTAGGGTTTTGATCAATGATTTTTCAATCCATATTTTTCAATTCATGGCAGTTCCCTCAGATAGTACGGCTTCAGCGCCGGCTGGAAAAGTATTGTCTATTGTCTTTTCTTCCCCCAGCCATTTGACCACAAATTGCAGTTGCCCCACCAGTTGGTATTTTTCAAAGTCCAGCAATCGAATGCCTCCTCATAGTCCCTTTGCAGAGTCGTCATAGCTGTCCTGCACCTCCCCCCTCCCCACAGGACCGTTTGTGCTATTGTGTTCAGTTTTGTGAAAAAGGCCCTAGGTATATCATATAGGATGTTCGTGAAATAGTATAACATACGTGGCAGTACCACCATCTTCAAGAGGGACGCCCTCCCCATCATACCCAGCGGAAGTGTCCCCCAGAAGTCCATGGCCTTCTGTGTTCTGTCCAGGGCCGCATGCGTGTTGATTTTATGTATGTCCGCTGTGCCATGGTGTATTTCGACCCCCAAATATGGGAAGGAGCGCAGTGCCCACGTAAGACCCAATTCTGGGAGTTGGACCCGTCTTGGGTTCACCAGGGGGAACATTGAGGACATTTCTTTATTAATGGCTATTCCCGAAAGCCTAGTGTACGCATCAATTGCTCCTAGCAAGCAGGGCAGGTTCTCTCGCGGGTTCCCAACAAAAAGGAGCATGTCGTCCGCATACAGCGATATTTGATATGATATGATATGATATGGCATTTGTAACGCGCCTATACACAGGTGTTTCAAGGCGCGACGAGGCAGGGAGGGGAGGAACAAGGGGAGACAGACAACGATCCTACTAGGCCAGGTGTCATTCAGATCGCGCAAGTGCAGGGGTGGGGGAGGGGGAAAAGTGCAAGGGGAAGGGGAGGGGGGGGAAGTGCAGTACAAGGTAGGTGGCGTAAAGTAATAAATAAATAGGGCCAGCTGGTGGCAAGTGCAAGGTAAGTGCAGAACAAGTGCTGGAAAGGGGGGGGGGCTGTAGGGATACAGAGACAGTCCCGCAGTGCAGAGGGGTTCCAGGGCATCTGTGCAAGTGGAGAGTGACTGGGCCCAGGACCGAGGCTGTTCAGAGTGGTCCAGTTGCAGAATCAGTGCAGTTTCAGTGAAGAATATTAGATGTTCTGCAGGGGAGAGGGAGAGAGAAAGCAGAAGCAAAGAGGAAGGTTTTGAGGTGCTTCCGGAACCGGAGATGGTTCTCCTCAAGTTTCAGGGAGGCAGGAAGGCTGTTCCAGAGGGAGGCCCCTGCCGCGGAGAGAGATCTACCCCCAGCTCGTTGCTTCGAGAAGCGGCTGACCCTGAGGGAGTTGGAGGCGGATGAGCGAAGGGCTCGGGAAGGAAGATATTTGGGAAGAGAGAGTTGAAGGTATTTAGGACCCAGGCCCCAGAAGGCCTTGTGGACAATGCAGAGGGTTTTGAACTTTATCCTCGCAGCCACTGGGAGCCAGTGTAGAGATTTCAGTCCTGGAGAGATACGGTCCCTGGGCTTGAGGCCAAGGACAAGTCTCGCAGTTCTGTTCTGGATGAGTTGCAGGGGGCGGAGAGTGGAGGCAGGCAGATTAAGATAGAGGCTGTTACAGTAATCCAGCTTCGAGAGAACCAGGGCTCGGGAGACAGTGAGCTTCTGGGGGAAGGAGAGGAAGGGAAGAATACCTCTGAGGAGGTGCAGCTGGTAGTGTGACTTCTTAGCGACGTCAGAAATATGAGGAGAGAAGGAGAGTGTGGAGTCGAAGATGACCCCAAGGTTTTTTGCATTGCAGGTAGGAGCAGGGAGGGGGCCAAGGGAGGCAGGCCAGAGAGCTGCAGGGAAGGAGGGAGTGGGTGTACCGATGAGTAGAATCTCAGTCTTACTGGCATTAAGGCAGAGGTCATTGGCGGCACACCATTCCTGGATAGCAGACAGACAGTCAGAGATGAGGGAAGGAGAGGGGGAGGCTGAGGGTAGCCTGAAAATGAGCTGGGTATCGTCCGCATAGCACTGGAAATTAGGGCAGAGAGCGGCGATGCGGTGGGCAAGGAGTGCCAGATACTGGTTGAACAGCCAGGGAGAAAGATTAGATCCCTGGGGGACACCACAGGTGGAGAAAAAGATGTCGGAGAGGAAGGACCCCAGTTGGACCTGGGAGGGTCGATTTGAAAGGAAAGAGGTCAGCCACGCCAGAGCTTGACCAGTGATACCAAGGTTTTCACGGAGACGGTTGAGCAGGATGGCATGGTTGACAGTGTCAAAGGCAGAGGAGAGATCGAGCAGAATGAGAACACACGGAGTGATGCACCACTCCGTCTATATCTATCCCTGTATCCCCATACTCCGCTCTAAGAAAAGCCACTAGCGGTTCTAAAGCCCAATATATACAATATGGGTCAGAGTGGGCAACCCGGCTTGGTACCTCTATGTATCCTCCAGGCCCCTGAGACAGGCCGTCCAGTTTTAACTCTGGCTCTGTGATTCTTATACAGCAGCCTAATCCATTGAAGGAACCCTTCCCCTTATTCCAAAGTGGGCGAGGACACTCAACAGCCACCCCCAGTTCACAAAGTCAATAGCTTTTAACGGCGTCTAACGACGGTATAGTGCATTCGCCCCGTCTGAGATTTGTCCAGTCCACCACATGGTGGGCCTTCGGAGATTCCACAACCTGTTCCTCCCCGGGATGTACCCCGTCCGATCCGAATGCATCAGCGTGGGTATCACCCGTTTTAGGTGGTTAGCAAAGACTGCTGTAAGGATTTTGACGTCTTGATTAATGAGGGAAATCGGCCTATGGGAGGCACATTCCAGCAGTGATTTCCCAGGTTTAAGGATCGGTATAATCACTGATTCCGACATGCTGCCTGATGGCTGTTCCCTCTCATACGCCTCGATACTTTCCAAGCAATATCGATGCTATAGTGCCCTTGTATGTCTTGTAGAATTCACCCGGGAGCCCATCAGGTCCTGGGGATTTGCCTGACGGCGGTTCAGTGATTATTGAGTCTATTTCTTCCACTGTAAGGGGATCATCTAGTGATTGGGCCTGTTCTTCAGTTAGTTTTGGCAATCTTATCTCTGCCAGGGCATCTGCTATATCCCCCGGCTCTACTTCTGGATTAGGGGCGTACAAACGCTCATAAAAGCAGGAAAATATTATGTTAATGCCCTGCTGGCTTATAACTTCTATCCCAGCTTCATCGTGTATTGCATTAATCGGGTCTTTTTTACATTTCTGCTTAGTGAGCCAGGCTAGAAGCCTGCCTGGTTTGCCCCCCTCCACATGCAACCGCGGTACATATTTCCCATAGTCTAGGCTTCCCAGACTTCTACACATCTCAGTCTCCGTGCTATTCTCTGGGTTCCTTCCCCATAATCCCTGCCTGGAGTTCCCCATGTTCTATCTCCTTTTCCAGTTTGCCAAGCTTCGCCAGGGTCTCTCCTCTTAATCCCCCCGTCTTCCCTACTGCTGCCCCCCTTACTACTAATTTGAACGCATCCCATAGCGTGTCATTACTCTCTATGCTTCCCTCAATGTGCTCAAAATACTCTATCACATCATGCAAGTATTCCTCAATCTCGCCCTCTTTCAATACCTCCGCCCTCAGCCGCCATGTTGGTATCAGAGCCCTTCTATGAGTGTGTGCCCATGTTGCTAGTATTGGTGTATGGTCGGATAATGTGTGTGCTTTAATATTTATCCCCGTAAAATCTTTCAAAGATTCAGTGCCCATAAATAAATAATCTATAGTTGTGAATATTCCGTGGGGTGCACTATAATGCGTGTACCCTCTCTCCTCGCCATGTACCTTTCTCCAGACGTCTGCCAGCTGCAATCGTGTCAGGATTGTTTGCAATACCTTGGCTGTGGGTGCCGGCTTCCTGTGTTTGCCATCTAACCTATCCAGGAGTGGATCCAGCGTGCAATTGAAGTCTCCCGCCCAGATGAACGTTGCTTCTCTATACTGGGCCAGTTTAGGCGCACATTTCTTGAAAAATTCCGTTGCATCGTGATTCGGTGCATATGATCAGGCATACTTTCTTATTTTCCAGCATTCCATGCATCAGCACTAGTCTTCCTTCTGCGTCGCATTCCTGCTTTATTAGCTGAACTGGTACCCCTGGGGCCACCCATATCAGTACTCCCCTCGCATAGTTCGAATATATGGAACTGTAGATCTGGCCTCCCCATTTCTTGTCCACGTTGGTCTGTTTCTCCATTGTTAAGTGGGTCTCTTGCAACATTGCTATTTTGACCTTGATTCTGTTCAGCCAGGCGTATACCCTGTCTTTTAACATAGGCGTTGAGCCACCGAACATTCCAAGTTGCAATTGTTCTCATCTGTGCTCATATTCACTGTGCGTCTTCCGGCTCTGTCGTCCCACAGCCTTCTGAATGCCCACTGCTCCACGTCTTCATTTCACTACCCCTGCATGGGGTGATCTACCTACATGTAGACCAGTTCTCATTATCCTCTCTCTAGTGTCCACCTGTATCTTTGACTCCATGGGTCTCCGTCCAGGGGTATTCCTCTGAACCTTGGCCACTTGCTCATCATCATTTCTGCTGCCTTTCGCTCCACTTTCATTCGACTAACTATAACTATTAAACCAATGCCCAGCCACCCTCCCCCTGCTCGGGCTCTGTTGCTTCTCTTGCTCCTTTCACCAAAGTGCGACCAGCCCGCAGCAGCATGATGCCTCCAAACTGACATCTCAAACTCGTAAAAACATTCTGGGGTTGTGTGTCCTGTCGACCTCTGCGGCAGCAGGCTCCGTCGCTCCTCCTGAAATTCCTTCTGGCTTGCTTAATTTCCTTTGTCTTAAGTGTCCCTGCTTATGTTTGGGTCCCGCTCATCATTGCCGGGGTTGATTCCCATCGTCGTTAGCATTCCTGGGTCTCTGCTGGGGGATGCCTTGCTGGTCCATCCATGTGTGTGCCTCCTCTGTTGTCTCAAAGAAGCACGTCCTTGCCTGGTGTATCACTTTGAGTTTAGCAGGATATTGCAGCATGTAGCGCACGCCTGCCACCCTAAGGCGTTCTTTGGTAGGGCCAAACCGCGCTCTCTGCTTCTGGACCATGACCGTGTAGTCTCGGTATATTGTAATTCTGGAAGAGTTCCTGGTGATTACCCCCCCTTCTCTTGAGAATGTCGATAATTTTTCCCTATCTTTGAAGTTCATGATCTTGGCGATCATTGATTTCGGGGGTCTCCTGGTGGAGGGTTTCTGGTCTGGGCCCTGTGTACTCTCTCTACCACAAAACCAGGGGACAGCACCCCCATTCCAAACTCCTGGAGCAACAGATTTTCCATGTACCCCGTGGGGTCCCTTCTTCATCTTCCAGCAGTCCCAACTATACGGATGTTATTCCTTCTTGCCCTCCCTTCCGCATCCTCCGCCCAGCGTTCCAGGATCTTGAGTCTCTGCATCACTTACGACATTTGCGTCTGTGTGACTGCAACATCCGTGTTGTTTTGCTGCACCTGCTGTTCTGCTGTCGTCACTCGTTCCGTCAGGTTTCATGCATCCTGGCGGAGGAGGCCCACATCCACCATGACTGTGTCTAACTTATTTTCCAAGGACGCCTTCAGGGCACTTATCGCTGTATCCATTTTATTTTCCAGGGACGTCTTCAGAGCGGCAATTGCATCCAATATAGGACCCTCACTTGCACTTCCCACTTGTTGTGCAGTGCTCGTTGTAGCCATCGCTGAATTTGACTGGGGCAGTTGCCTGTTGTTGGATTTCCTGCTGAAAGAGTCTATACTGGTCTGTTTACCCTTTGTTCCTTTTGTCCTATTTGGCATTATCCTCTGCAAGGGCTCTTCGCTCTCCTTCAATCTGTTATGCTATTTTCCAGTCTTCCCCACACTTGTAGGGGGTGCCTTGGTACCCTGGTGCTGCAGGACTGGCCTTCTACTATACGCCTTTATTCGGGATGTGTACGCTCCCACCTCTGTCTATGGTCGGGTCCTGGTCTGACCTCTTGCGGCCCTTGGAGGAGTGTTCATGGGCCAGTGGACTGTGGTCTCCTACGTGGTACAGCTTGCCTTGCCGTTGGTAACCAATGTCTGCCTGCAGCCGGTGGACGGGCCCCCTGCTCAGGTGTGTGGGTTGCTGGACTCTTCACTCTTTTCTCGTCTGCTGTGCATCTCACCAATCCCCTTTACACTTTTAGAGAGTGTCGTAGTGCTCTATTTGTGTAGGCTGGGCTTTCCTCTCGGGGCCCTCCTCGTTGTGTTCGTCATAATGCTGTGACCAGAGTTCTGTGGTAGGGTGGTCACATGGCCTGCAGCATCTCTGTGCTGCAGGCCAAGTGACCACCCTACCACCTCCATAGTTTCTCGCTTGGAGAAGCTATTAATGGTGCCTGGGCCTCTAAAATGTCATCTCTCCTAGGTCCTCCACCTGCTGGTGCTGATATCGGTAGTAGTTCTGCGAGCCCTCTGGCTGTGCCCATCACAAGTTGGTCTTTTCCGTCCTCTTCCTTGCCATCATACAGTTTCTAGGACCTCCCTGAGGCAGTCGGTTGTTTCCTATGGATGAATAGACTGTGTCCTCTCACGTACAAGGTGTATGCGCCTAGGTGAGGAGCATTTATATGTCGGTTGTTCCTGGTGCCCTGCACCGTGCATCGCAGTGATTATTGGTACCAAAAGGGGTCATCAGCCTGCCACAGTGTGTATGTCTTTATCACAGCCGCTATTGTGCGGGTCGGGGGATATGTAATGGTTGCCTCGGTATATCTTGGTCTTAATGGTGTTCTTGAACTATTGTTCCTTATTAAGCTGTTTGTTTGTTATTGAGCAATGTCTCTAGCCACCCCTCTCACCCGGTGTAGTCTATGGTCTTTGTCTCTCCCTACAGGCACGCTGTTAAGCTTTTAGTCCTTGCAGTGTTGGTTAAGTGGAGGGTCTCCACAGGCGCCCGCAGGGGACACCTTGCGCTGTGTTCTGCCACACTGGGCTCCATGGCCCTTTCAGTGTCAGTAGGTGGTGTATTGATTGTGACTCATCTCCAGTGCGGGGGAATCATGGTGCCTGCGGAGGGGGCTGCCCTGGTGAACCTCCAGTTTGGGTTACGGTCTCCTGCTTTTGTGTAGCCTAGTTGGTATTGTACCTGTAAAGTGCACACCGGGGCACCAGCACCGCCCTCTGGAGATCTCTGCGTTCTTTTGGGACCGCACCTCTTGTCCTTATAGCCTCTGTGATGTTAGGTCCTGTGGGGCCCGGTTGCTGGGTCCCCCTGGATCCTTTTGTTGCGTCCGTCTAGTGAATGCTGGCCGACCACTGCAGTTCCCTCTAGGTCTCCCGGGCCTGGTGTCTTCCTTCGCTTGCTCCTGGTTGTCCGCCCTCGTCTTGCCGCCCAGGTTGTATGCGACCTGGGTCCTTGCGTGTTGTGGGGAAGGTCGTCTGTTATATGGCCGAGGAGCTGTGGCCGTGTCCCTGCTGGCAGTCGCAGGCAGTCGGGCCGCCTGTGCCGGTGCAGGTGCAGGCTCAGCGCTGCTATTGTCCTCCGGGCGGCTCGCTGGGTGTTACGTTGGCCTTTGAATCTCAGCAGTAATACGCCCGGGGCTATTATGCTGGTCCTCCTCTCCCTTTGCACCTATGCTTCAGGGAGTCCTCTCACCCGGGGTCCTGAGGCCGCCCTCAGTGTTCTGGGGCTGCAATCGCCCATCGCCTCTGCACCTTCTTGCCGGTCTGCTCCCACTCGGGTCCCAGCACCACTTTATATTTCCAAATGTCTTCTCTTTCTAGGTGGGCTGGCACCGCGCTCCCTGGTGCAGGCCCCTCTCAGCAGGCCGGGCCGGATGCGCCCACCATCTTAGGATGTGCCACTCAGTTTCTTTTCCAGGAAAGCTGCGAACATGTTTGTCTTAATGAAAGTCCTGTGCTTGCAACAGCATAGGATGCCTATGTATGGATTCAGTTGCTCACTTGTGCTTACAAAGCAAGCTTAGATTGTTGTATAGCCAAAGAACAGCAGCCGCGGGAGAGTAAATTGAAGCGCGGGCTGGAGTTCATAATTAGCCCAGGGTCAAAGACCTTTGTAAGACTACACTAACTGTAAAATGTATAAATGCCCTCCTTGTGAATGGGCAGGGCAGACACATAGAGATAATGAGAGGTGAAGGCACGACCCTGAACGCTTACACCAGTCGATCTTGTAAGGATAACAAGTTTTAATCTCACACAAAAATTAGAGCAACAGCAAAGAACTCTGCTGCCAAGAACGTTTTGCTCGAAAAGGGTAAAAGCAGAGGTTTAAGAGGAGACACATCGTCATAATGACACAATACTATACAGTAAAAACCAGCGCGGCTGGTTGGTGTGCGCCTATACAGGATCTGCCTGCTCCATAAGGGTTGCCAGGTCATTCGTTCCAGCCCAGTCCGTCCGTCTTCCATCACGTGGGTGCGGCGGGTATCATCTTCTCATCAACGAAGGTCAAAGAACAAATTAACTACACTCAGTGCTACTTCATCATTATATTGTGCACCTGACAGGCTTTAAGACTGGCTTAAAGGAGATTCTGGGGCACTCTGACCTCCACAAATAGATTTCACTCATTCCCCTTCGTGCCATCTGGCTCCAAGGTCTCCACCCTCGTTTAGAACTATAATTTATCCCTCCCAACACATCGCAATACTAATCAAATGATTGTAGCTCACAGATGTGCAATGTCCTTTCTCTTTGAACATTCAAGACTTGTTACTTTAGGGGTAATGGTCAACGGTCACCTGGTGCCATGGAATTCAGGGATCTTGAGGCTTAGTCAGTTATATGGGCTATAACTTGTGGTCGCCTGGGGGTGGGCCAGGTCAGACTTTGGCCAGTGCGAGATAACATACACACAAGGCGCCGGTCCATGCCACGGCCTTGTAGGGCACATTCTTTTTGGGTAGAAAAACATCTTTGCAACACTGTCAGAACAATGAATGAGCTTTATAGCGGTTGGGGGTGTGGGTTGTTCTCATGGGAGCTCGGGTATGGCTGGAAGTTTCCCTCGTCTCGCAATTAGGCCCTAATGCATGAAATGCCGCGTCTCCTAACTATGATTACTAACATCTACTGCACATGCACTAACATCTACACAAAATGGCAGTCTTGTTCATGTCCTGGGCTATACTATGTGGGTTGATTATATTGGGGTGGGGTCCAACCACCACTCCCCCTCCACCCCTGGTCCATCATACTGCTTCGAATGCAGCTCGTCTTACTCTAAAGCGCTTAGGTGGGTGGGACTGGGTCACCCCCTTCCCAACATTCCCCCTTTCGTTACTTCTACAATAACAAACTCCTTAAAACCGCTTTGCTCCCGCTGTATCCTCTCTGCTTAAATGTATGGGCGTGTTCTCTTTATTGGCATCCAAGCCCTGCATACTGACAGCATTCTTCAGGTGAGCAAGTCATGTAGATGCATCCCCCACCAGGTCCACGCAAACCTCTGAGTAGTTCTCTAAATCCGGGGGTGGAGTAATGATAGTGTGGTATAGGTGGTCAACTTCATTTCCATATGGGACGGGTAGCATTTCATATTTAGGGCCACCTTGTGGGATATTGGTTCGTACTTCACTATCTTTTGTCTCGCGAGGGGCTTTTGAAACCCTAATTGATAGCATTATTCTTGTGCAATTGGGTGCCGCATTGGCACAACATCGGAGGTCCAGTTGGCAGGTGCAGAAGATAACTAGGGTCAACACGATAATGGGCATCAACATCTTCATGATCGGTCCGAGCCAAGACAGGGGCCCAGTTAAATGCCATGGTGAACCAGTCACTCTCCTGTACTCCTCCATCCTTCATGCGAGCACCCAGGTCATGGACGGCTACAATGATGTGGGATAATGACACATTCTCTGAATCTTCTGAAGGCACGAATGTACAGCAGGAATCGCCAAACCTTTTGCAAACCCCACCTTCCATTGCTGCTAACATGTCCAGCACATAGCGGTTTGCATCATCATAAGTCTTAATGTACGCAACTCACCCATGATCACGTTGAACCCATTCTCGGAGTCATTTGCGAGCCGTACCAGCTCTCAGTGCACAATTTGTAACCACTTGGCGTTTGCTGTGGCCTGCACTCCCGGCAACAGTAGAGATGCGAAAAAGGTTTCTGCTGAGCTGAAGAGGCGGTACTCCTGGTATTTCAGCAAGCAGTGTGGAGGAGTCTTTGGATATGTAATTCAATCTTTTCTTCCTCTTTAGTTGTTGAAACCCTCCTTTCCCTGGCAGGATGCAGAGTTCTTGTGGAAACAACAGGTTCTCCTCTTCTTTTTCGAATACGGGGGGGGGGCAGTTGGTTCTCCGGCAGGCAGTGCTCCCCTTAAGGTGGTGTTCTGGGATTACTAGTAGCGCTGAGTGCAGCGTGGCTAGCGAACAGCCCCTCCATGATAGTGGAAGGTAAAGTAATCTTGTTGGCCACAGACCCAGTAGTAATCCATCGCAGCTGCCATTCCCTTCTTCATGTCTGTAATCAGGAGTGTCTTATTGCAACGTTAGTTTGAGCCGACAAAGACTGTACCCTTGCTACAGAAACAAAGTCCATATACTTCTTCCCTGTGCACTCGCACCGGCTTTTCCATTGTTGCAATCCATGTCAGCTTTGTGATATGATCTGTCCATATTTGTGCACAGAACTTGTCCACTTGCACTATAGCTTCCTTGCCATATGTTACCAGTCCTTCTACCAGGCAAGACAGTGTAGTTTCCTGGCATTTGTTGTTGACATGTTTACCTCCTTTCACCATCAAATAGGGTAGCTCCACACACTTAATGTTCTTTGGATTGTCGTTGCACTTCACAAGATCTGGTCCCACCATTTGCAGTTGCACACTGTGTGCCTGGTACATTCCTTTTATTCTGCATAGCGCAAGATGAACTAAGCATTTTGCCTCTATAATTGGGGCTGCTTGCCATACTAACACTTTGGGAGCCCCTGACAAGTGTGGAATGAGTGAACACACATAACAGCTTCCAATCACAACGTTTCTTCCCACGCCACCCATGTCCGTATACCAACTGTTGGTAAACTTGGGATAGCGTATCATCTTCAATTGCATCCAAAGTCAGCCCTTGATATGCATCATACTTATTTCGTGCTTTCCTTTTCATTATTCTATACACGCTCTCAAGGGTGCCAGCTTTAACAGTGCTATCAAAAATATAGTTTTGAATTATTAAACAGTCCTCGAATTGTTGGAAACAATCTCTTTACTATTACCCTCATTGCCAATTGTGCACGCATGCTCGTCGTTGTGTTATTCCTGCTATAATCATCACTAATACTTGTATGATCGCTATTGCTACTCCTATATGTATTTCCATTTTTATTGTTAACATAGAAGTTGCTACCAATATGTGTAAATGCACTAATATTATTAACATTTATATGTACTGTCCCTTTAAAGTATACAGTCCCATAACCCCCTTTATAGGACCTCCCCTATAACATATTCTCCCCAGAGAGAGAGAGAGAGAGAGAGAGAGAGAGAGAGAGAGAGAGAGAAAGAGAGAGAGAGAGAGAGAGACACACCAAGGGTTGTTCCACCTACGCACAAAATTGCGAATGTACACAGTCACCAGGCAACAGCGGTTGTGTGGTCATGCACTGGGTAGCAGTTGCTGTTGTGGTTGCTACGTCCGGTGTGTCTGCTGTCTCAATTCTGGGAGGCGCAATCTGTCGGGAGACACATTTAATTGCCCATGTTAGTGTGGTCAAATAATCTTTGAAACTGTCACCTAATACCACAACTGCCCTATGTGCATCTGAAGCTCTTCTTAAAGGGGATATGTGGGTGTGCATACGCTGACCTTGACCACTTGTGAGGTGATAAATGGTGGTCTTTGCTGGGCTGTGTCTAGCAGCACATTTGGCATCCGGATGTGCACAAGGCCCTGCTTCCATCCATTTTGAGAAAGGGCAAACCACGACTGATACCTGGTGCCATTGCAATGCTCACCCATGTCGGCATAATCTATGTGTATTTCACGGAACGGCCCAGTAGGGTGGGGCAATGGGCCCCGTAACGTCTTTAGTGTCATCCCTTTACTGAAACGTTGACATGTGATGCAATGTACACCCATTTCTGTGATGCTCTCCTGGATGTTTGGTATAAAGCAGTCCTCCTGTATATCTGCTGTGATGTGCCGCTTCGAACTGTGGGATGGATAGCAGCACCTGGGGCATTATTGTCTTCCCGGAGCTCTCTTGTCTCCACAATAGATTTGTTGGGGATTGCTTGCATTCCCTTCATAGCCACAATTCCCTCTCCCTTTCTGGTGCCCTTCCCTGTAACTCTATCAACTGGGAGATCGGCAATGCTGTGTAAGGTGTTGGATGTTCGCTTGCTGGTGGAGTGGTCACGATGTACTTGGCAGGCATTTTATTTGGTAGACATGCTGCCATTTTGGCTGCTGCATCAGCGACTGCGTTCCCCATTGATATTTAGTCTGTCTCATGAGTGTGGGTGGCGCACTTGACAACCGCCACAGCAGATGGCTGGGATAATGCCTCTATTAGTGTTTCTAGCAGTGCCGCATGCTGCACTGAAGACCCATCCGCCCTCCAAAACCCCCTCCTTTTCCAGTGGGATAGACCGGCGTGCACAATTGTTGTGACATACATGCAGTCTGAATATATTGTGAGATGGCACCCTTGGGACGCTCTCAATGCTTGAATGAGCGCTATGAGTTCCCCCGCCTGTGCAGAATAATGCATGGGCAATCTTTTCATGACCACCACTTTGTACTCCCCTTCCTCAAGTCGTACTACCGCTGCCCCTGCATGTCTCTGTCCATCCTCCTAGCTAATTGTGGATGACCCATCAATGAACAGTACCTCACTCTCCGTCAATGCGCAATCTTTCGCTTTGGGGATATCATGCTTCTTCCCCTTATATGTGGCGCAGTCGTGTACCGTTACATCTTCGGAAGTGGGCATATCTGTTAGGAAGGTGGCAGGATTCACTGTTTTGCATCTAACCGCATGAATGTGGAGCTTTGAAATAATAATCTCGTACGCCGAAGATCTCTGTGTAGTCAGGGTGGATTTTGACCTTTCCAGGATGGCAAATGCAGTGTTCCACATACAGCATAACCGAGAACCCCATTACAATAGTAGAACTTTTTTATTGCAAGTGTGGCAGCTGCTAAAGCTTGTTCGCTCGCAAACTGCCCTTGCTTCACTGAATCCAGTGTGCCGTTGTAATAGGCCAATGGCTTATGGCCCATATTGCTCTTCTGTGTCAATACTGCAGTCATGAACTGGTCATCTGAATGTGAGAACAAGAATTTAGTCTGGGGTGGCCAGTACGGGTGCTGAACTTAAGACTTCTTTTAGATCGTCTAACTGTTTGATCATATCTGCAGTCCACTGTAATTTATGATCCTTTGTTTTTGTGGTTCCTTAAGGGCCTGCAGAAGTGGTCTTGTGTATGCCACGCAATCTAAGATCTATGCCGTACAGTAATTGCACAGCCCCAAAAAGCTCTGCATTTCTTTAACTGAGGCGGGCCTGGGCGTGGCTGTGTACTGCCCTATTTGATAGTATTCTTTTACCATTCGCTGAAATGAGCTGCCCCAGATAGAGCACCTCCTGTTGGCAGTATTGCAACTTAGCCTTGTTGACCTTGTACCTCTGGAATCCCTGGTAAACTCAGGATAGCGAATCATCTTCAATTGCATCCAAAGTCAGCCCTTGATATGCATCATACTTATTTCGTGCTTTCCTTTTCATTATTCTATACACGCTCTCAGGGGTGCCAGCTTTAACAGTGCTATCAAAAATATATTGTTTTGAATTATTAAACAGTCCTCGAATTGTTGGAAACAAACTCTTTACTATTACCCTCATTGCTAATTGTGCACGCATGCTCGTCGTTGTGTTATTCCTGACGGTGAACTTACTGCCACCAGAAGTGGACCCATCGGAGCACGACCGGGAACAAGAGAGCTGCAACACGGGGAGGAGGACAGCTCTGAGCCACTGCAGCCGGTGAGAGCCAAGGAGCCGATCCCAACACGAGGGCAATGCGCGCTACAACTGGGGCTCCATTGAACGCTGCAGTGCCTGCTCGAAGCACACTCCCCCGCAGGAGGGCTTGAGCTGGCTCCGTGCCTAACACCTCTGGCTGCGAGGGGCCTGAACCGAGAGGAAAAAACAGGCACCATACAATAAAGGAGACGAGGGAAGCTGAGTAGACTAGAGATCACGGGACGGCTCGCCTGCTCCTGATAAAGGGGCTGAAACAGTGTACGCCACGGTCAGAAGAAGGACTGGAGCGGCCCTGATAGAAGGGAGCGAACGCGCTAGCAAGGTGAGCAGTAAGGGGATACGGCAACACTAGCTGCCTGGAGTGCATGTTTCCTCTGCCACAGTTTGAGGCCCCACATGCGCCCCGGACTCTGAACTGAAAATCTGACACTGCACATAATCCCCCCACAGGCGACGCCGTACATATGCGTTGCTACCACCCGCTGGGGCCTTGAACACGAACGATAAAGCGCACTAAACCCGGGAGCCATCCTACACTGAGGCGCACAATAAACACGCTAACACGGGCCTGTGCGCAAGGTCACATGGTGTGTGGCAAAGTGACCAGAGCAGAGTGCCTTAGAGCTCCAATGTCCCGGGACTGAAGAAAGCAGGAGGGCTCGAGGTGCAAGCACCCAAACCTGCCATGCAAGCATATGGTTGGCTAAATACTGCCACAGTGCCAGTAAATAGCCCCAATTGCCACTGAGATCTGCAAATATAAGGACATAGCGGGCAGGCTGGGCAAGACGACATACAGCCAGGAAAGTCGGGCTGGCGGACATCCGGAATTACAAGCACCGGTCATGAAACACCAGGAGTACCCCACAATTGAACACCTCACAACAGTGGACAGCCGAGGAAATCTACACCGCAACCAGGCTGCTGGATTCCAGTAACACACAAGAAGTGAAGAATCGACCTAATGTAATCCTATTCGGTGTGTGGGGTTTGAGGGCATATGATACGGACTGACCTGCACACGCACTAAACCGGGGCCCAACTGGGTCCACAGAAACACATTCTGGCTAATTACTAATCTACAACCCTACGACTCCCTACAATAAGTGGGGCTCAACAGCATATGCCTTGGGGCGCCCGTACCAGCTTTACATCAACATACACGGTGTCCAGCTAACCATGTCCACCACCAAAAGCATAGCGAAGGCATCGATAATGGACTCTTTTGCTGCGACTAAATCGCGAACCACACCGCAAGACATGGCGAATATACCTGCGGCCCAGAAGACAACAGAGGCGGATAAGACAGATGGCCAGGTACTTGAGGCCATAGCTGGATTGTGGGTGTTTATAGACACAAAAATAGACAAAGTTAAGTCAGACATGCAACTAATGCGACAGGACGCACAAAATTTGACAGAGAGAGTAACCACTGAAACTGAACGCAAGGAAATGTCAGTCCATGGCAGACCTGAGGCCAAGAGTGACTGAACTGGAAAGGAGAGTTGTGCAACTGGAAGCTAGATCAGAGGACGCGGAGGGAAGCGCCAGACTCAATAACGTCAGATCACTGAGGATTTCTGAGGGAATGGTGGGACAGAACCCAACTGGATATGTGGAGTCCCTATTGCAACAGTAGATAGCAGCGGGTCGGCTCTCGCAAGGTTTTGCAGTGGAAAGAGCCCATAGATCCCTTCAAAAAAGACCACCGCCGGGATAGTTTCCCCGCCCGATGATTGCAAAGATTCTTTTTTTTTACCGATTTATTTACATTTTTCATTTTCAACCATTACAACTAAACTGTTTATCATCATTGATGCATTAATCAACAGTTTCACATGTAAATCCCCTTCCCCCCTCCCTCTCCCAAGACCACAATCTGTCCTTCGAGTCTACTGTTACAAGGCTCCGATTGCAAGCTGCCTGCTTCATCCGTGATGGTATCGTCTTTCCTTGAGTTGAATAATGGCACCGTGAGCGCCATCCATTGTTGCAGATCTTCACTGTTGTCTAACTTCTGTTCCCATAGTGCATTCTCCCACACCCCAGATTCCGGCCTCACCCAATTTTGGAGTCTCTCCACCAGAGCACCACACTAGGGCTATTGGTGCTTTTCCACCCCATGGCGATGCATCTCTTTGCCAATATCTACATCAAATCTTTTAGCTTGTTCAGTGGCTTGTTCTTTCAGATTTTCTTATAATTGCCTAGGATGGATGAGACTGGGGTTAGTATGTCCAGGTCTATGTCTGCCTCAGCTACCTTTGTAGCTATCTGTGTCCAGAATGAGTGTATTTCTTGGCACCCCCAAAACATGTGAGTCATTCCGGCATTCAAATCTTTGCATTTAGGGCATTCCTTAGCTCCTGCCCCTTTGAACTTGGAAAGCACTTCAGGTATAAGGTACGCTCTGTTGGTGATGTAAAACTGTATCAACTGCAATCTGGTGTTCCTAGATACCTTTTTGTGGTAATGGGTTATGGTTCCCGATGACGTATCCTCAAATTCCATGCCCAGTTCGATTTCCCATTTTGACTTGCATCTGAGCACTTCATTGGTTGTACTGTCCAATAAAGTTTCGTAGAGCCTCGAAAATGTCATGGCTCCCCTCAGTGACATTTAGTATATTCTCAATAGTTTCATGTTCTGTTTCTTGGTGCTTGACGTCGGGCCATCTTTCCACAAACCGTTCCACCACTGCTCTGTGAAGCAGGAACTGTCCGACAGGCAGCCCCGTAGTTTCGTGCAGTTCAGCAAAAGTCCAGATCTCATGGTCGTTCATCAGGTCCCCCAGTGTGGCTACTCCGCAGGGCTCCCACCCAGTTCTTATTTCCGTTTGACCCCAAGGTCTGCCCGCCATGGTTGCTGCTATGGGGATCTGGGGAGAGATTGGGTCTGCAATCTTCATGATACTGCAGACCCGTTTCCAAATCTGTATCCCCAGTTTCACCAAGTAGGGACAGTTTTGTGTTGTGCTTGCCGGGGCCCAGAGTAGATCCCTCAGGAGCATCCGTGGGATGGCCTGTTGTAGAAGATGGGTATCCGTTGTGATCTCATCCCCCCCATCCATTTGACCATGTGTCGTATTTGTCCTGCCAAGTAATATAGTTCGAAATTAGGAATTTTCAGTCCCCCCTTTTCATAGCGTCTCTGAAGTACAAGTAGTGCAACTCTGTGCCTTCCCCCCTGCCATGGGAATCTTCTACAGAGCTTATCCAGGTCTCTGAAGAACCGTGGGGGGATGTTGAATGGAACGTTTCTAAAGCAGTGCAGCAGTCGGAGCAGTGCCACCATTTTAAGGAGTCCAGCCCTTCCTGCCACTGACCATGGGAGTTTACTCCAGAAGTCCATTGATTTTTCTAGTACCTCTTTAGCTCTCACTGTATTTAAAGTGTGCTCGGTCTTGGGGTCACGGTGGATGGTGATTCCCAGGTATTTGAATGAGGAGGTTTTCCACTGGATGGCCATGGCGTGGAGTTTCTCAAGTTTATCCTCTCCCAAGGCAGGCAGGGGGAAGAGGCTTGACTTTTCCTTATTAATATGGATCACTGTGTATCTGTAGAACCCGTCTAGAGTCTCCAATATATATGGTAGTATGTGTTTGGGGTTATTCAGGTACAGTAAAGTTTCATCTGCGTACATGGACACCAAATGAGCTACTCCAACTATTACTATGCCCCCGTCCCCATATTCCTGTCGTAAGTAAGCTGCTACTGGTTCGGAGGCGAGGATGTATAACATGGGGGAAAGTGGGCATCCCAGTCGTGTGCCCCTGTGCAGCTGCCATTTCTCAGAGTATGTTTTGCCCGTGCGCACTCTGGCCATCGGGCTAGTGTATATGAGTTTGGTCCATTTTAAAAAGGCAGGTCCAATCCCCATTTTTGCCATGGTGGCATATAGCCAGCTCCATCTCACTGAATCGAAGGCCTTAGTGGTGTCCAAAGATGCCACTGCACATTTTCTAGGTCTGCCATTAGTACTTTGTATGTATGACATGGTGCAGTCTGTGCAGGTTCTCAGATGGCCTGCCCTGGCACGTAACCAGTCTGATCCGGATGGATCTGGATGTATCAGTAGAGGGATCACGTTTCGCAGTCTACCCGCTAGAAGTGCTGTCAGAATCTTGTTGTCTTGATTTAACATAGACAAGGGCCTATATGAGCCACACTCCTCCCCATTCCTCCCCGGTTTTAATGATGGAATCAGGGAGGGTACCTTTTTCGTACGCTGCATTAAATACATTGGCAAGGAATGGCGCCAAGACATCTTCATATGCCTTGTAAAACTCTCCTGTGAGCCCGTCGGTCCCTGGGGCTTTTCCAGATGGTAGGGATCTGATAGTGACCAGGACCTCTTCTGGGATAATTGGTTCATCTAGAGTTTCTGCCGTCTGTGCATCTAATTTGGGTAGCTTGATGATGTCTAGGACATCCTCTATATCGGTATCAGTGGCCGACGGGATGCTGGCGTAAAGGTCCTGGTAAAAAGCAGAGAAGACTGAGTTTATTTCGGCCTGTGTGTGTACTAATTTACCTTCCGGGGTGCGGACATGGCATATGGGTGCCCTAGGGGTTTCACGCTTATATAGCCAGGCTAACAGTTTCCCTGGTTTGTCACCTCGGGCATGGTTCCTCTCGATATATTTCATGTAGTGGAGTTTCCCCAATTTTTCCCGGTACATCAAGCAAGCCTGTCTAAGCTCTACTTCTCTTTTCAAGTGTTCAGGGTCAGATTTGGCCTCCACCTCTAGTTCTTTGAGTTCCCCCTCAGTGTGTGCTAGCATGTTTTCAATGGACCTGCGGGCTCCCCCAGTGGAAGCAATCATTTCCCCCCTTATAACAACCTTGTATGCTTCCCAAACTGTTCCAATGTGTCGTACGCTATTCTCATTTATCGAAAGAATTCCTGCGTGCTTTCCCTGATCTGTTCGCAAAAGGCGGCATCTAGCAAGGCCTCGCTTCTGAGCCTCCATGCAGGTATGGGGGGGGCTCTAGTTGCAAACACCTTCCAGGTGACCAGGAGTGGAGCGTGATCTGATAGAACTTTGGGTAAGTATTGTGCATCCTCGAAATTGTCCTGTTCTTCGTTGACGAATATGTAATCTAACCTGGTGTGGTGGAATAAAAGGAGTATTCCCTGTTCTCGGGATGCTGCTCCCTCCAACGGTCTTTAAGCTTGAATTGCTGTGTCAGCGCGGCTAATATTTTAGCTGGTGGGGATGGAAGGCTATGTTTGTCATCCGACCTATCTTTGCGGGGATCCATGGTGCAATTATGATCACCTTCCCATATCAGGGTACTGTCTCTGGATGGACTCAGCCGTTTATATAATGAGCGGGAGAAGACTGTGGCATCGTGGTTGGGGCATAAGTGTTGATTAAGCAGACCTCCTTACCCTCAATCGATCCATGTAGTAAGGCCATCCTTCCTTCATCATCAGTTTTGATAGTGACGGTTTTGAGAGGAATGCTTGGGTCAACCCAGGTAAAGACCCCCCTGGCGTAAGTGGAGTTTTTGGAGCATATCACTGTGCCTCCCCACTTTCTGGGTATTGCTGCTTGCTTGCGTGCGTCCAGGTGGGTCTCATGTAGCAGGACGACTCCAATCTTGTTCCGATTGATGTGTGCATTGCTTGACATAATTGTTCATTCCTCTGACGTTCCACGTCATAATTCTGATCTTGTCAGCCATAATGTTTGGGAGCCTGGTGTTCTTGTGGGTGGGACATTTGGTGACATCACTTCTGCGTCTGACATACTTTGAAGTCCTGGGTGGTCTTGTTTTCTTCCCCTTGCTTCCCAAAACCTTTCTACTAACTCCCATTTGCCCTCCCTCACCCAACTGTAAGCTCCCCTGCAACAAAACTTGTCCAGCGGGGCTTCCCCCGTTAGGACTATCCTGTTTCTGCTCCATTCGACCCTTTACTAGTCTCTACTCCTATGGGTGGGTTAACTATACCCAAATTTTTCTGGGGGCGGCAGAGGTCCGCTGTAGTCTGCTCTCTCTTCAGGAGCAGGCCATCTCCTGCGTGGCTCCTGTAAATAATCAATCTTGCTGTGCATAGGGTGTGGGTTCCGTCTTCTTATTGCCTGAGACTTTGACAGGCAGTTCTTAGCGTGTGCTGCGTCCCTTTGCCTCAAGGTCCTGGATCTCTTCGCTGTCCATCCATTCTCGGGCTTCAGTAGGTGATTCGAAGAAAAGCGCCCGATTATTATGCAGCACTTTTAATCTAGCTGGGTACAGGAGCATGTATCGTAGTCCTGTCTTTTTCAATCTAGCTTTCGTGTAGATATACTGCGCTCTCTTCATTTGGACTTGGAAGGTGTAATCGGGATATATGGCAATTTTCGCTGAATCTCTTTGGATCTGGCCTCCCGTTCTTGAAAAGGCCAAGATTGTTTCTCTGTCTTTATAATTGAGCACTTTGGCTATCACTGGTCTGGGCTGAGCTCCCGGCGGTGGGCGTTTAATAAGGGATGGATGGGCTCTTTCAATTGTGAACGCTTGTGAGAGTTTCTGTGCCCCGATCTCTTGAATCAGGAGGTCCTCGATATAGTTAGTGGCAGGCCTAAAATCCTTATGTTGTTTCGGCGTGCTCGCCCTTCAGCTTCTTCGGCCCTGCCTTCTAGCTGGTTCACTTTATGTGCAAGCTCCTCAACATCTTCATGAGCTGCGTTTTAGCCTCTGTGTTTTCCTGGACCTGGGCTTCCAGTATGTCTGTCCTTCCAGCGATGGTACAGACGTCTTGTCGTAGTAGGCCTAAGTCTATGGCTACTGTGTCTATTTTATTCTCCAATGTTGTGTGTAGCGTCTTGATGGCTTCCAGGATCTGCAAGTTTCCTGGCTCTGCCACCGCTCCTGGAGGTCAGGCAGGTCACCTGCAGCGCTTGTAGTACTGGCTTCCAGTTTTGCTGTCCCACTGGCCGCAAAGGTTTCCATTGTGGTCTGCTTATGTTTTGCTTTCCCTCCTTTTGAGGACATTACACCGGGGATTAGGGGCTCTTGGATTCCTGGTGGGGGAGGGAGCAATCCGTCTCCTGTGAGTGCCGACCCGCTGGAGGGCAGTGTCGTTCCCCTTCCCGCTCTATGGGTGCTGTTGAAGTAGAGGCACTGAGCAGTGTCGCTCCACTAGCTCGGGGGCGCCAGGTGTCGTCCCTTGTATATCTACCGGCTTGTGCTGTGTCGCTTCTGTGGATAACTGTTGCAAATTCAGAAGCTCACTTTAATGCTGGCAGGAGTACCGCCCTACCAGCAAGGCGGCGCCACACCAGAGCCGTGTGCACCAAAAGAGCAGAGTTTAATGAGCTGAGCCGCCCCAGGGCCGGTGGGCTGCATTTGTGATGCAGTTGGCAGCAGGTCTACTAAATGGTGGTCAAGCCGCTCTTTTGCGTGTTACAGCGCATAGCACGTGGCTGAGGCGGCTTGCAGTTCTTAATGTGCTTTATTATTATGTCATTTTTAGAGGGCTGCCCCCTCGGGTGTTCAGGCACCCCTCTCAGCCAGAGCCTCTCAGGCAGCGTGCGCCCAGTGGTCCGCCGCGTTTGCCGTGGATGTCGAACACAAACACACTGTTCTGAAGAAGGTGAAGGTTCAGCTTCAGCGGGCCGCGACTCCTGCACCGTATCGTGGGGTGGGTTGTGCTGGCAGTGGTTCCAGTGTATACGCCGTTCTCCTGCACTCCACTACCCAGAGCCGGCAACACCAATATGTCACAGCTACCCTGTGCACCCTTTTGGTCTGCTACGAAGTGCCGCTTGTCGAAGGTTGTAAGGACCTTTCCAGCATGGGCGCCAAAGTCTGCACTCACTGCGTATTATGCAGGGCCTGGTCGGGGGGGGGAGATCGCTTTGCACTTAGGGTGTAATGGCGGATCAAACCTGCTGTGCCACTCCTCCCCGCCGGTCCCTCACCTTGTCTTCGCCGCTCCACCGGGCCCTCTCCCTCTGCGCCTTTGTGGTTTTCTCTTCTCTCGCCTCCGCTGACTTTGGTCGTCCTGGTGCACGGGCCGCGGCTTTGCTGCAGCTCCTCTTAGGTGTCCAGCAGCCGCTCTATGTACCACGGGTGCGGCTGCTTCCCAGCCTTCTTGCACCGTCCTTGGTGTCACACGCGGCAGTAGGACCGCAGTCCGTCTCTCGCTGGTCCCGCAACCATGGTCTCGTCCAACCACGGTCCTCTTACGGGACTCCGGGGCCAGTGGTGCAGGGCAGCACGGTCCGGCGCTCCCAATCTCGCTCCTCCACCTTGGCAGGTACCCACCGCCTTAGATTGCTGCAGCGTTTTGCAGGACCACACTCTGTCTCTTGACTCTCGCGGGCCTGTCACTGCGGCACTGTCCTGGTCCTCTGTGCTGCAGCCGCCATTTTCCACCTGGCTCCCCGAGACAGTATTTCACGGTGCTACGCACCGAGTCGAGTGCTCTGGACCTCGAGACTTGGGTTGGAGCCGCTTGAAGCCCTCAATAATGGTGTCTCAGTTCGTTGGACGTTTTAATCGTCACTACAGCATATTTTATCAGCTTATCTTGGACACATCATGCAGAGCTCGCAGAGAGTGCGTCTTTCCTACATGGCAGTTAGCCATGCCCCGATTGCGAAGATTCTTAACTTTCAAGATAGAGAGATCATACTTAAACACTCGAGAGAAGCTGGAGCAATAGGGCGTGACAGCGCCAAAATAACCACCCAGACTACACACCAGCTGTACAAAGGGCAAGGAACTCTTTTGTCGCAATTAATGCCAGGCTCAGACAACTAAACCTAAAGTACAAGCTACTGTACCCGTCTAGGCTAAAGGTGATCCATAAAGGACGAGCTGTATTTCTGGAAACACCAGCTGCGGCCAACATGTGGCTGGAACACAACAACTTGACAAAGGGGGAGGAGGCGGTAACCTGAAGGAGGTCAATGCGAAATGAGGGAGCGACCACGCCCGAGAGTGGTTACTCCAGTCGCCGCTGGCAAACCGGTCAGTTATTGGTCCATATTTTCTTGCAATGTTACAATGATGTTAGAACGGCTGAGGGCGTGCTCGGCCTCCTGACCTATGCGCTCAGCCCTAACACCATGGATCGATGTGTGCTGGCCTGTTGCCTGCACAAGAACACTTGTGCTTGAAGCCCTTGAGGGGGCAAGACAGTGTGGGGGCACCCGAGCACTGTGAGGAAAAAGCAGTTGCTGGGCACGGTTGTTTGGTTTCTGTTATTCGTTTTAATGGTTATAATGTCTTCAAACTGAATGTGGGAGGTGGGGAAAGAGCCATGTGTAAGGAAAGCGGTTGGGGTAAGTGGAAGGAACATGTGCTATGGAGGGCCCCGGGCAGGGGTTGTCAGGGGTATGCAAGGGGGCTTGGTCGCTGTCCAGGGAACCAAACGAGGGTGATCATGACTGCACAACTTAGAGTACTGACGTGGAATGTGCGAGGGTTAGGCACCTACCTGCGTAGAAACCGGGTTAAGACCTTCCTGCAGAGGAAAAAGGTGGCCATAGCCCTACTCCATGAAACCCATCTCACGGCTGAGGCCATGTCCAAGCTGAAGGAGTGTTGGTGGGGGTAGGGACAGGGAGCCACCTACTCCAGATATGCAAGGGGAGTTTTCACCTGGATAAGCCCTGAAGTGCCCTTCCGATTACTGGGGCTTGAGGCAGACAAAGAAGGCAGGTACTTGATAATCCGGGGCTCTATCGTGCAAACAGAAATTTGCATAGTGAATTCCTACTTTCCTAACCACGGCATACCCACCCATCTCAATACACTCCATGCAAAGATAACCCAACACTGGGCGGGCTTCTTGATTTGCGTGAAAGACCTGGACTTTGACCGATCCGAACCTCCACAAAACCGGATGGCTGCGGCCCCGCTAGCATTGGCTGCAACGCTTGCCCAGCTGGACCTGGTCGATGTCTGGAGGAGATTGCACCCCACAGACAGGGGGTATTCCTATTTTTCCTCCCCTCATGGTCTATATACAAGGATAGACTACATCTTTGTAGATAAAGCACTCGTGAGACAAGTTGAATCCGCCCAATATCTGGGCAGATCAATCTCAGACCACTCGCCACTGCTAATGCTCTGGTCATTGTTGGGTCCCAGACCTCCAATCCCAATGTGGCGCATGCCCACTGAAACATTAAAGGATAAGGTTTTCAGAGAAGACCTCAGGGATAAGCTGACAGAGATCATAGACGTCAATAAAGGCAGTGTAGACCGATGGAGCACAATATGGGAAACTCTTAAGGTGGTAATGCGAAGCAAAATTATAGCTGGTGCAGGGGGAGTCAGGAAAATGTTAAAAGGTGAACTAGAAAAAAGAGAGGAGGAAATAAAATGGATGGAAACTAACACACTAGGGACTAGGAAGGATGAGGCGAAATTGGCGGAAGCAAGAAATGACTGTCACGAGGCGTGGGGGTGACTGTCCAAGTTTGATTATATCACAGGTACTTCTAGGGCACACAAAGAGGGGGATAAACCGGGCAGATTACTATCATGGCTATGCAAGAGGGAGCACCCAAGACACACAACTACAGAGATCAAGGATGAGATGGGGGTAGTACAAAGGTCACAGTAATCGATTAATGACACTTTCGCCACTTTTTACTCTAAACTGTATGCCCACGACACTTTGGTACAACTAAATGACATAAAAAGCACACTAGAGGAGATGGGACTCCCCAAATTGGGTGGAGAACAGCGGGAGGCGCTGGATGAGGAGATCACTGCAGAGGATATAACTGATGCCATCAGGTCCCTAGCCACTTGCAAAACCCCGGGAAGCGATGGACTCCCCTCAGAATTCTACAAAGCTTATGAGTTGTCCCTGACCCCACTGCTGCTGGAGATGTTTAAGGAAGCGTACAAGGTGGGGGTCCTGCGAAGGAGACACTCATAGTCCCTACATTTAAGCCGAATAAACCTGAAGAGGATTGCGATTCATATCGTCCTCTGGCAATGCTCAATTATGATGTTAAAATACTAACCACTATTCTAGCTAAATGGCTATCCAAAGTAGTAGAGGGATTGGTCAACAGCGACCGAAACGGCTTTGTACCCGGCCGTAATACAACGGCCAACCTGCGCATATTACAGCACGTCATGGCACAAACAATGGAAGTGAGCGAACCCTTAGCGATACTCTCGCTCGATGCCATCAAGGCGTTTGATTCTATATATTGGGAATGGCTAGTTGAGGTATTGAGAGAATTTGGGTTCAGAGAGGGTTTTGTGAGATGGATAAAGGTATTATGCGCTGACCCGACAGCCAGAGTGAAAATGGGGAGAATGGTATTGGGGGCATGGGCTATAAAGAGGGGCACCAGACAGGGCTGTCCGTTATCGCCCTTGCGAAAACAGTTTTTCAGTGCAGGGATAAGAGTAGGGGGGAGATACCATGTAATTCCACTCTATGCTGATGACGTCCTGCTATGCGTGAGAGACCCACATGCAAACACCCCCACGATGCTAGAAGCACTAGACAAATATGCAAGTGTCTCTGGGATTCGTTTCTGCAAGGAGAAATCCTGCATATTTCCACTGGTGGGGCTACAGAGATTAGACATAGAAGTCTTACCGGAGATCGGTGTCCGATGGCAGCTAGACACGTTTAGATATCTAAGAGTCAGGATTAAACATACGCCTGAGCTACGCCACGAATACAACACAGCAGCTGTAATAAAAGGCCTGCGGAGCTCAATGAGGTTCTGGTCCAGACTGCCACTGTCAGGGATGGGTAGGGTATCAATCACCAAAATGATCATTCTCCCGAGGCTCCTATACTACTTCCACACCATATGCTACTACATTAAACCACCTTTCTTTAAGACACTAGAGACACTGATTAGGGAGTTCCTATGGGGAACGACCCGACATAAGCTATCACTGGCCATACTGACGCTGCCCTATAAAGTAGGGGGTATACAACTCCCGAATCTGGAAAGGTATTACATGGCGGCAACTCAGCCACGTAGCTAGATGGCTCTCAGATGAGCCCACTACTGAAACCAGACTTGTACAGCATCTGGTTGCTCCGATGCACTTAGAAACACTGTGGTCCCCACTCACTGGCCTTGGAAACGCCCCCATGGTCATAACACTGGGAAGACAAATATGGAGCAGGGCTAAATCAGTACTCTGCACGAGACACCCCTACTCCCCCAATGCTACGATTATGGAAGATGTATGTAAAACAAACGCTGAACTCCACACTGCAAGACACTGGGAAAGGATGGGGCTATATACCTGGAGTGATAAGTATGAGGAAGGGAAATTACGGGAATTCAAGTCGCCATGTGAACACGAAGGGCTGGCAAAGGGACAATTCCTGTGGTATCAGAAGATCAAACATGTGGCCAAAGGAAAATGGGAAAGTTGGCCGGAGGAGCCGACGGCTAACCCTCCGCTGGCAGAGATGTATGGGTTGGGAGATGGCTGGAGGCCTGTGTCTAGGATCTATGTTCAGTTGTCTGATAGGCCTAACCCCAGGAGTGCAGTCTTGAAAGAGAGGTGGGAAAAAGACCTGGTAGAAACTATTGCTGAGGGGTGGGAGAGGGCATTAATGCATCCTAAAGAAGTGTCCAGGAATGCCAGGTTCCGATTAATCCAGTTGAACGTCATATATAGAAACTACATGACCCGACTCAGAGTGGCAAGATTTAATAAACAGCCCAAACCAACGTGTCCTTGGTGCGGCAGGCAAGAAGCCAACTTGATGCACATGTTTTGGGGATGCGGGAAGGTGCGGAGTTTCTGGGCCAAGATAGAGCTAGCTTACAGGAAGGCAGGACTTAACAGGTATGACTGGTCCCCGAAGGAGTGCCTTTTGGGCACGTACCCCAGGCTAAGCAAATTTAAACATGCTGTAAAGTTCATGCATATGGTCTGCATACTAGCAAAACGGGCAATTGCAATGGCATGGAAATCGGCTGGGGGCCCGCAATTTGATATGTGGAGCAGAGAACTAGAAAGATGGGCTGCGGCAGAAACAGAGGCTTGGGACACAGGCGCCACTGGTGAGGGGGGAGAGACCAGTGTCATGTTTGAAGCATGGAAAGCATTAACAAGAGACATGTTCCGTCCATCCGATGACAAACCACCTTGACATTATAAATCTGCTAGGTAACATCCTTGTCAGTTTAGATGATGATTGATGGAAAACCCTTCCCGAGTAATCAGTATCCCTGAATGGAACACTGAGATTCCCGAAACACAATCCCACACATGAAAAAAGTCTGCTACGACATTGTTTTACCAAAGGAAGACAGTTACAGTTTTTGTTGTTGTTTGTTGTTCTTAAGTTATATGACTGTGAAACAAATATTGCTACACATATGCTATGGATCATGATAGTATGCTTTTATGACAGATGTTAATAAAAAGATTTCAAAATAAATCAGGGGACACTGCACCGTTCGGTACTGTACCATTATGTCGCAGGGGATACAAATCTCTAATATTATCTAGCCATGTTTGTCATTGTTTTCAAACAGCTCGTCATTCGTCACTTCCTTTAAATGTATTGTTGGTTCTATACAGAACACTGTGTGCCTCTCACACCTGTTCCTGTCTATTCCTAGCACGACAACCCTCTTGTCAGAGACTAACAATCCCTGCAAATCCAGCGACAATATTGTTCCCGCCACCACCTCAGACGACACAACTGGACAAAAGATTAAATCTGTGGGCATTTGCCAACACTGCTTAGCGATCTGAGGCACCGCCTTCACAAGTACAGTAATACCATTATTTAACATGTCCATGTCCACAGGAGTCCCATGAACCACCACCTCCCATGTCATTGTGTGTATTATTAGCATTGCCCTTATTGCGCACACCGCAGATGTGGAGCAAACTATACAGCGATCTGTAAATTATATTGTAATGTTTAATTTGCTGAGCAGGTCCCTGCCCAGCAAATTCACAGGAGAAATGTCAGAATATAGTAAGGGAGCCCACACCACCTTCCCTCCCACCTTTACGTCCAGCTCCTCAGTATATGGAACTGTGGAAATAGCCCCAGAGAATCCCTGCATGTCAAGATATTTACATGATAATGGGAAATTCCCCGCTGATGCATGATTTCGTTGCACCTGAGTCGACCATAAATATGAACTGTTTGTTTCCTATCTCACCCCCACCAAGGATTCCTGTCCAGGGTGGATGGTCGTTGGCAAGACCGGACACACGATTGGTCTCTGTGGGCTGTCCTTATCAGGATATGTATTCCTTCGGCGAACGAGAAGGGGTTACCCCCATCACTGTTGCTCCTCCAAAAGGGGGTGGTGATCTAGGTTGATACTCTATTGACCGGGGCCACACCACCCTGATGTTGCTGTGGCAGGTGCCACACCTGTATATCGGATGCTTGAGTCTGCTGATTATATGTTTGGGGTTGCCCTTGATTCCGATACCCTTGGGTATACGCAACAGGTCCTAGTCCTTGGGGTCCTTGTGGCCCTTGGCCCTGCTGCTGTGACATGTAATTATACCCCATTGAAGACCTGCTCCTGCATTCTCTTGTAAAATGCCCCCACCTCAACCAATTCCAACATTGTGATGATCCAAACCCACCCCCTCTGGGTACAAATCCCCCCTCTTGCCCCTCTGAAGCCCCCTCTTCCTCGCTGCGGTCCTCCTTGCTGCCACTGTGGGCCAGGATACTGTTCTCCCTGCCCCACAGTCCTTGTCCTCCTTCAGCCCAGAGCGCAGCAATGGTGGCTCTCGCGACCTGTTGGGTGCTCTCTGTCCCCTCCACCTGTACTGGTGTCGACATTCGTGCCTGAACAACACATTTTGGCAATTTCTTTTCTACCAATTTCGCTTCCTCCATTTGATGCCTTTGGGCTATTTCCCTGTCCCGCTCCTTGATTCTTTTACAATGGTGCACTATTATACTCTGTATTTCCGGCCACCCCTTTGCTTCAATACCCACAGTCTTATCTAATGCCTTCTGCACCTCCTTGGGTAAGCCCCTCTTTACAATAAAATAGAAAAATGGTATTGAACAATCCCACAGTCCTCCTGTTTCAGCTCTTCACATCTCTTGTAATGTAAGAATACATTTAGCTGGGTCCTCATCATCGCCCATTGTACACTGCATTAGGGACTGTAAATTGGGGGTATATGGAAAGTCCTTTGTAACCTGTGCTCTAATTCCATTGAACGATGATACATCGTGTTAATCGTCCCATCAGGGTTGTTCATGGATACCCAGCTTTCACACACATATTCCCGGCCTGGTCCCCAATTATAGCGAATATGAAGCTCTTGATATCACCCACTGCCATGGGCACCCCTGCTACATCCCTCACTTCTCTTGAGGATGCCTATGTTCTGTTAAGCTCTGCTAGCAACTCTGCAACCTTTATTCAAACTCTCTCAACCTGACACTCACAGATGCCGATATTTCTGGCGGGTGTGTATTTGGGCGATGGGGGAATGGTAGCCTGCTGTGTCGCTAATGCTGAAGAGGCCCCTATAACAGTGGGCACATAGGTTGGATTTGTGTACCCGTCTGTGGGACATGCTGTCAAGGGATATAATCACTGCACTCCGCTAGCACCCTTCCCTCTCCTTCCCTCCTGCATTTTCCATCTTTTCTCTATCTGCCCCCAATCCTTACCCTTGGTCTTCTGTTTCCTCAAACATTCACCAGAATGTCTTACTAACCCTGCAAAGACCTGCTAAAGCTCCGCGCATGCTGCTGCTGCTTGTAACACAAGAAGGAAAATAAACCCCCACCCTTTTCTGTCCCCTTCCCCCATGCACACACACACTCCTTCACACAACCATCCAATGCCACACCACGCAGCGACACACACAAACAATGCCCCGCCCAAGACCTGTTCTTCATCCAATAAAACATGAACACAATAAACTAAAATAACTAGCTCAAATAACAACTACTACTTGTTCCAGGACCACTCATTTTATTTCTGTATTCCTCCTTTAAATAATATATTTTATCATGGTACCACCTTCCCTCCCTTTCCGAGGAGGGCTCCCTGCTTCACCTTTGCCTTACCAAAATAATCTCTTTACAATACAAACACCAATAAGAAATAACACAAACCACACCCACGTCGCATCAACAACCACGTGTTTACACCTCTCACCCTTTGCCATGAATCTGTCCCCTACTTGTTATCTCTTACAAGAGTCTACTCACATGTGCATGCTCACCCGAACTCCTCAGTCACTGGGTTCCAAAACCGGCCTGCACTCTCCTTGGATCCGTGCACTGCTTCAAAGAGCAGAGAGGACTCTTATAATGGCTCCTGCTAAACCACTCGGAACACATGTTTTTTTGGTATCGGTCAATGTAGGTGGGCGCGGTTCCTTCTGGAGAAGCGATCTGGAAGCCTCTGCAAATAAGGGGGGGCACTGGGATCACGTCGGGGTCACCAATTGAAGGCTCGCCCCTGAACGCTCACACCAGAGAGAATAAAGCCCGCTAGGCAAGAAAGGCCCAAGTCGATCTTATGAGTATAGCAAGTTTTAATCTCACACAAAAATTAGAGCAACAGCAAAGAACTCTGCTGCCAATAATGTTCTGCTGGACAAGGGTACAAACAGAGGCTTAAGAGGAGACACATTGTCATCGTGGCACAATACTATACAGTAGAAACCTGCGTGACTGTTTTTTGGTGTGTGTCTATGCAGGATCCGTCGGCTCCATAAGGGATGCCAGGTCATTAGTTCCAGCCCAGTTCGTCCTTCCTCCATCACGTGAGTGCTGCAGAGATCATCTTCTTCTCATTGACGAAGGTCAAAGAACAAATTAACTACACTCCTAACACAATGCTACTTCATCATTATACTGTGGAACGGGCAGGCTTTAAGACTGGCACAAAGGAGGTTCTGGGGCACTCTGAAGTCCATGCACACATTTCACTCACTCCCCTTCGCACCATCCAGCTCCAAGGTCTCCACCCTTGTTTTGAACTATAATTTATCCTTCCCAGCACCTCGCAATATAAATCACATGATTGTAGCTCACAGACTTGCAATGTCTGTTCTCTTTGAACATTCAAGACTTGTTACTTTAAGGGTAATAGTCGAAGGTCACCTGGTGCCATGGAATTCAGGGATCTTGAGGCTTAGTTTTATGGGCTACAACTCTTGGTCGCCCGGTGTGAGGCTGGGGGTAGGTGAGACTTTGTCCAGTGCAAGATAACATGCACACCAGGAGCCAGACTATGATCGTGGCCTTGTAGGGCACATTCCTTTTGGGTAGAAAAACGTCTTTGAAACACTGTTGGAACAATCAATGAGCTTTATAGCGTTATAGCGTTTGGGGGGTGTGAGTTGTACTCGTGGGAGCTCGGGCATAGCTGGAAGTTTCCCTCGTCTCGCAATTAGGGCCTAGTGCATGAAATGCTGCATTTGCTGAGCAGGCCTTGTCTCCTAACTATGATTACTAACATCTACACATAATGGCAGTCTTGCTCATGTCCTGTGCTATACTATGTGGGTTGATTATATTGGAGTGGGATCCTACCACTGTCTCCCCTCCCCCTGGTCCATCATAGTGCTTTGAATGCAGCTCGCCTTACTCTAAAGCGCTTGGGGGTGGGACGGGTCGCCCCCTTCCCAACAGAGGCCAGGTGGTTCACATGGTAGATTGTACGGCCATGTGGACTTAGCAGCAGGTATAATAAAAACCTGTGTCTCTGAGCATAAAACAAAATTCTGTTCCAGTGTTTCATTTTGCCTTAGTTATTTTCTGAACACAGGTGGGAATACAAATAAGTATTTTCCCACAATTGGCACCACCAGATGGGACCTCATTGCAGTTAAGATCCAGTTGAACTAAATGTGCCACGGTCGGAGAACAGGCAAAGGTGGGGTGGAAGTCGAGAGCAGGGCACGCTACTGTTTATCCTTGCAGTCACACCTTCACTCAACAGCTGACCCCTTCAACACATTGATCCCTGCAACTGAGGATCCCTGTCGGTGGGAGGACAAGGGATTTACATTCCTGGTGAAGCACTGGCACAGAATACTGCAGAAAATTACATGAGATCGTTTGAGAATGATATTTACTGGTTTGATATTATGAAAATGAAATGTTGTATTTCCTATGGGACCATATTGTTAATGAACCATAGAGAAATACACTTGAATATGTAATGCTGTGTTCTCTGTGGAAAGCATACTGTTAATGAGCCATAGGTAAATGCGCTTGAAAATGTAATGTGTTTCTATGGAAGCTTACTACTAAAATGAACCATAGGGAAATACTCTGCGTACACAGTTGAAGCCAAGGGATGGAGGACTCGTGAAATGAGTATGTAGACTGCATTGATTGTGGCCACACTCCATTTAAAGTGGGACATTATCAAAGCCCCTTTTGTGATTACAAAAAAGTGGAAACAAAGTAATTGATGAGAGATGGGATTAAAAGGTTATAAGAGTCCAGCGTCTATGCTGTGTTTGAGGACCTCCGCACAGCTTTTGATATGGTCCCACGTGCACGTTTGTGGAAGGTCCTGGAGGAGCTTAGGATTCCTGTGGCTCTGCTTTCAGCAATTCAGAGTCTTTACACAGAGAACTTGGTGGTGGTCTGCCATGAGGGAAGCAATTCCCGTAGTATTGTTATATAGAAGGCAGTCCGCCAGGGATGTGTGTTGGCGCAGAGGCTGTTCTGCGTTTTCATTAATGAAGTTTTGAAGAGGTTTTTGCCTGCCCAGACTGATGCCCCTTTGCTAGCAGGTGACAAGTTTCCTGCATTGTTGTTTGATGATGATGCTGCGCTCCTCTCTTTCACGCCGGCTGATGTGTACAAACAGCTGGAGATTTTTGTGTCTTTCGCAAATAAGAATGGGCTTGCCTTGAATACCACAAAAACCAAGGCTATGATCTTCAATGCGAATTCCAAGAAGAAGCACAAGCCCTTATATCTCTTTGTAGAGGGGGGTGTAATTGAGCAGGTGCAGTCCTATGATTATCTAGGTCTGAGAGTTCTGGCATCATGCAGTTGGAAAATGCAGGTTAAGAAGGCCAACCTCACCTTAGCTAGATATAGCGGGGCCCTCACTGGATACACCAACGAACATGGGAATGGGGCAGTGCAGGGCTCGCCGGAGGCCTACAGAGCACAGGCACGCCAAGCAGCATTGTTTGGGGCTGAACTCCAGGGGCACGTGGAGACCAAGTCCCTTGCAGTGGCTAAGACAACATTTCTGAAGAATATCCTTGGGTTGCTCACTGCTGCCCGAACATCCCAGTGCTTTTGGAAACTGGATTGGGGGGGTTTGAGATGATCTGTAAGTTACGCCCGGTCCTTTCCTGGGCCCGCCTCTGGTCTAATTCTCACCTTCGTAAATACAAAGAGGCAGTTACAGATGTTCTGTCCCAGCAGGGGGCAGCTCCTTAAAGTGGGCTGCCAACGTGAAAGGATATCTGGGTTTGCTGGGTCTGGAGGATTATTGGTCAAATCCCTCAATTAACACACCGCTTGTAAAGGAAGCAATCCAGAGCGCAGCTTTGGCAAAGGCGCGGGAGGACATCCGGGGAAGATCCAGTGCTTCTGAGCAGCTGGCTGGATATCTTTCAATAAAGATGTGGGCGGACTGCGAAGAATACCTGGACTATGTCTCGCCCAGGTGGGAAAGAATATTATATTTAAAGTTCCGTATTGGAACCTTGTCGGCTGCTGTATTTCGGCATAGATGAAATATTGCTGTTTCTGCATCATGTATCCTTTGTGGTGAGTCTGAAGAGACGGTACAACACCATTTGTTACTCTGTCTGGCCACCATGCCTCTGAGGAAGCGCTCCCTGAAGCCTCTGTACTCTTACGTCCCGTCCCCTTTCCTCCATACTGTATGGGCGTCCCTTCCAAGGGAGGGGAGAGGGAACCTTTTTAACCAGAAAAAACCTTCTTCCCCTTTAAATTTAGAGGTGCGTGGGGGCGCGGCCCAGGGAGCATGCACTGCCCTGACTCCGCCCTCCGGCACCACACCTCAGTCCCCTTTTCCGCGTCAAAGGGAACAGGCCGAATTCACCAGCGCTCCTGGGTTTGGCTTCGGCCATGTAATTCCACGTGCGGATACTTCTTCTCTTTGTCTTTTTTGTCTTTTCTATCATTCAGGTACTCGGTCCTCAAGTGTCGCGCTCCTCCCTGGCGCATGTCGACTTCTACAGGGTTCAGCAGGTGTCCATCCTGCAAAGGGCTCTTCCCAACTTCAGACCGCCATGCCCTCTGCGTACGTTGCCTTGGCCCAGACCACGGTTGCCAATCATGTTCAGCGTGTGACTCGCTGTCCTCGAAGGCGCTGAAGACCAGACTAGCCAGGTGGAGGGAGCTCTTCCAGAGGTTGCCTCCAGAGGATCTCAAGAACTTTGTGAAGCATCGTCCCAGGCCCAAGGTAGGGCCGATATTTTCCAGCACACCCTGCAAGGGAGACTCCTTCCCAGGGATTCTCCCGCGCGGGAGGGACCGGCCAGGTCCTTCCACCGTCACGTGCACCAAGGCTGCTACAGCTAAGAAACAACAGGGTGGGAGCTAATGATTAATAAGGCATAGGGGTAGTGTTATTATTGAGAAAATGGCATGAATACCCTGCCAACAACCCTGATTTGCAATTCCCAGTGCATGGCTCTTTTGACCTAGAACAAATAGGATATTTAAGGGAAGCGTTAACTGCTATTAGACCCCTGCAATGAAAAGTATATAAGCAATGGGAAGATTTTTCAAGACAAATATCTATGAGAGAAGCACAGATTAAAAACGTAAACCATCATCTGAAAGAGATGATGCGCGCGCATTTGATATTGGGAACAAAATTAAGGATTATAAAGAGGAAGACCGTGAAGATTTAATAAGAATGAAGGGTGTGTATGTAGCTAGGGCTTACCCCTCAGCCCCGACACCCGAATCAAAAAAGATCTTAGAGGATGAGACAGATCCATTGTTAGAATGTTTTTTAAACTTTGATGTTTATTGGCATTTTCAAAGCTATACATAAACATTTCAGGTCAATAGTAAAACAAAAAAGGAAACATACCAACTTTCCCCCTTGACCCCACCCCCCAACCCACTGTCTTGTTTCCCCCCTCACCTAACAAGAGACAGAGAGCCACAAGCGGACCATTCCAGGAGATATCGTGGGGAAACAAGACAGAAATCAAGTACACAGGTTGGCACAGTCAGCACAGTCAGTATACACGGCGCAGGCGTGGATTCTAATCCTCGAATTCTAGGATAGACCCCAAGTGCCTCGGTCTGAATGTTTAGACTCATACACATAGTCCAAACCTACGGTGCTCCTCACATGCCCCCCCCCAACTTCAGTATAAAGGTTCCCCAATCAAGGTAGGAAGATTCCAACGTTTTGTTGTCAATCGCCGCCAGTTTTTCATATGTGAAAATGTCCCATAGTTTAGTCATCCACTGGGTGGGTGATTGGGGAGCTTTGTCTTTCCAATTTTCGGCCAGGGCTACTCTCCCAGCTCTCAAAATTGCTTCTACTAGCCTCGGGAGCCTAAATTCACCATTATCCATGTCTGGGGTTCCCAGTAGGACCTGAAAGGGTCCAGTCCTGGGGCCGTTCCCACCGTATCTTTGATCCAACTAAGTACCTCGGCCCGGTAAACTCTCACCTTTGGACACTCCCACCACATGTAATACCATGACCGCACCAGACCACATTCCCTGGGGCAGAGGGGGGAGGCCCCCACAAACATCTTGGACAATCTCAGGGGGGTAAGGTGCTAACAATGCAGGAGCTTGAAGTTGTGTTCCATTGCTAAGGTGTATAGGTTGCCCGAGAACATCATTTTGTAAATCAGCTCCCAGGTAGAGTCTGGGATTTCCCACCCCAGCTTTTCTACCTGCAAGTGTTTCAAACTTTGCCGACCCTCTAGATCAGGAGTTACAAGCAATTTATAAAGCCTTAACAGTATACCCTTCTTCTCCGGGGGGTCACTGAGGGCTTTCTCAAAAGGTGTGAGGGCTCGCAAGACCTCAGTAAGCCATCTGGGGTCGGTCTCAAGGCCCTTTAGGTGCACATACTCAAACACTGACAGAGCATCTTTCCCCAGGAGCTCACACAGTGGTTCATATTCAATAAAGGTTCCACCCAGGAAGATCTAACCAAATTTTTCCAGACCCCAGTCCGACCAGGACTGCGAGAAGCGAAAGCCCCATCTCCCAAGAACGAAGGGTTTGCCCCATAGAGAACTCAACAGGTTCGGCCACGAGGATAGATGGAGGTTTGCCTTATTTTTTTTCCATAGTGCCCAGAGTACCGCAAGACTTGGGTGGGTTCCAACATGGTCCGGGACAATCTTTTTCTGTGACCACAATAGGTCCCTGACTTTTTTGGGGTGGGTGTGCATGTCCTCCAGGTAGGTTCAGTAAGTACCATGATCATCCTTCAGATGTTCCAGGAGGACACAAAGTTGTACCGCTTTATAGTAACACCAGAAATCTGTGAAACCAAACCAGAGTTAAGGTTGTAAGCCTGACTCTGGGCCTCATTACACGGTAGGCGGTAAACCATGGCGCTATTAGCGCCATGGTTCATGCCGGTGATTTACCGGTACCACCTTCGAGGAAAGGGGAATTACCGCCCTATTCCAAGGTTGGGAAGGCAGAAATTCCTCCTTCCTCCATTGCCCTTCCCCATTCCCATTTTTGCCCCATAGGGCATAATGGGAATGGGAAAGGTGCTAATTACGGTACCGCAAATTGCGGTACCGTAATTAGCACCCCGGTCCCTTTGCGGGTTCGTTTTTTAACGCCTGCTAAAAGCAGGCGTTAATGTACCAACCCGCAAAGGGACCTCGTAGTAAGGCGGTAAGGGTTTACCGGTACCGGTCCGTAAAAACCCTTACCGCCTACCGTGTAATGAGGCCCCCTCTGTCTTTTACCCTGGCAGACAAGAGTTGATCGTGGTCTTTAGGCTATCAAAGAAGGTTTGAGGGAGAGATACAGGGAGTACCGAGAACATTTAGAGTAGGCGTGGGAGGACATTCATCTTCACCGTCACCATACGCCCAAACCATGACAGCGTCAGGAGTGCCCATCGTGATAGATCTGATTTTATTTTTCCCATTTGGGGGGGGGGGCATTCACCTGCCTGTGATTAGCCAGGTCTCTGGGCAATTTAATACCTAGCTAAGGCGTAGCTACGTTTTGCTGGATTTAGCTATGTTTATTTTAAGCACTGAAAAGGCACCACATCGATTTATCTGGTTAAGTAGTTCGGGCAGTGCTTTTTCAACCTTAGTTCAGTAACAGAGGATGTCATCTGCGAACAAGGAAAACTTAAAATCAGTTACCCACATCGTATTCCAGTGATGCCCACTTTTTCCCTGTTTGAAATGGCTAGGGTCTCCATCGTCAGGGCATCGAGCAGGGGAAAAATTGGGCACCCCTGCTTCGTTCCTCTGGAGAGGGGGTGGAGAGAGGAGCGCGTACCATTCACTGCTACTCTTGCAATAGGAGAGTCATACAGTGCTGCAATCCAGCGCATAAAGTTACCACCAAACCCCATTCTTTGCAGGACTTTCGCCATATACCTCCACTATACGCGGTCAAAGGCTTTTTCAGAGTCTATAGAGACTCGTTTGACACAGACTTTTGTGGACCACTGAGGTATCTAATGACTGCCACCGTCCTCCAATACAGCTCAAAGTACTTTCCTATTTGAAGACTTATTTTTCCTTCTGTTTGCTTGCCTTTTAGCAAAATTTGGCTAAGTGTTGGGAAACGCCCCTGGAAGGGCTGGACTTGTGTTTCCTTCTGCTTAACATGCTCGCTCGCACACCCGTGGCGTAGCTGAGCATTGCTGTGCTCTCTGTCCTGCACGCCACTTGGAAAGTTTGGTAAATATTAATTTACCTAGACAAGCCACTCTCAAAGTGCTTGAGTGTCTGTCTATGTTGAATCCTCTATACTCTTTAACATCTTGTGTGCCAGAGCGTGCTCTTGTCTCTTCCAAGATGGCGACCACAGGTAACTTGCATTCAATATGTAGAACGCATACATCAATCATGTTCACTCCTAGTCATGATACCAGAAACACACCCAACGTGTGTGCTAATGCTTCCAGTGTGAGCTCCCTTAAGAGCCTGCCTTTACCATTTAGAAAACCACACATGGCAGGCACCTCGGAAACTGCGCTCTTGAGCGCCCTAATCGAACTGCCTATGCGAATGTTTTCCATCATAATGTTGTTTCTATGCCACATTTGTTGTCGGACACCACTTTGCTATCAGCGGATAGACCTATGAATGTAAAATCCATAGATCTCCCCACACCTACTGAATGTTAGCATGCCCACACCTGGACGGGTCTCTAGACACTAGCCTGCGCCGCATGTGGGTGGGAGTGTGAATGTTGGCATGACCACACCTGGATGGAGTCCTGGGTGTTGGCCTGCCACGCGTCTAGATGGGAATGTGAGGGCCAACAAATGCCGCACTCGGACATAACTGTAAATGTTAGCATGGTAAAGGTCAGGTAACCCACTAACCAATATAAGCTCAAACTCTGCATACTTATCTCACTCAAAAAACTCACACAACCATCTCTCGCACAACAAGCCGCACGCACTTCACAGCACTGCAACAACACATAAGCCGGAACAGCAGCACACGCGGACTGACTCCGATCCGATACCCGCACCAAAGCTCAGCACCCGGTGTATACTGAGTTGAAGCTGCCAAAAGAACACCACTCCTCTCGCTATCCTACTCCCTTCTTCACCTTACTAACCCATCCCACCTTTATCGTTCACAGATCCGCCTGAGCGCCTGGGGACCAATTCAGTTGGTGACGGTGCGCGGTACAAATACCTTCAACATTTAACCTACACCATGTGTGGATTTTTCAATCCATGAGTCTCCGCATAGGGATAATATCTCGATCTACGCGAGCCAATGTGAATCCCCTATTTCTATTCGCAGTGAAAATGTAGATCATCAACACAACATTTCCTCGATTAGTAGTGTGTCTGATGAAACATCGCATTGTGTACATCCCACCCCTCGCCACCACTCCAAAATGGTTATAGATCATCCTCCCTCTGCTCAACCCATGATGTTAGAAATCACTCTCGCAGCCATTAATACTACCATTTTGAGTGTATTTAAACTGTTAGAACGATTAGACGAAAAAGCGCCTAGGCAAACTACTCGAATAAACTCCATATGTGAATGGATTGCATCTCTAAAATCTTTGCCATCTATTCCATCACCTTTGCTATGTCCGTCTCCCATTACCATCGCAGATGACCCTACAATGTTTCCCACAGTGCCTGCCTTTTCAGAAATTATTCGACCCATAGAAGTGCTAGGCTGCGGTGATAACCCACAGACAGGAGATGCCTCATGGGTGAGTCTATCTCAGGACCCTGAGACTTCGCCCCCAGCGGTACGGATTGACAGGTGTGCAGTCGATTTGGATAGTGCGGCTCCCTGCCCTGATATTTCACCTTGCCCTGATCTCCCTGCTGTCCCCTGAAAAACTAAAAGCAAATGGAAAAGAAAACAATTCCACAGCAATCTCTGATTAAGAAGTCCAAAAACAAGGCCGCTAAGAAGATATCGAAGAACACTTTAGCAACCTTTTTCAAAGCTATCTCGGTTGGTTCAAATCTGGATTCAGATATTGTTAAAAATACCTCCTTAAGACAATGCGATGTTGAAAAGGTGAACTCAATAGTCATACCATCCCAAACCTTACATTATTCACCATTAAACAAACTTGTAAGTGCATTAGAATATCATACCTCGAATGCTTTGCCAAACACCTTGCCCACTGTATCTAATGATTCAACTTCCAGGGCTGCATCAGTACATAATGATAATCAAAAAGTCAAGAAAATCTCTGACTCGAATTCACATCTAGACCACATAAAGACTTCAATTGATATGTATTTCAAAACCAAACTCCCATTGGCGGATCGAATCACTGAGAAAATCTCTCACGTTCCGTCTATGGATAATATGAGAGAAATGGTTGATATCTATTGAAAAACTAAACTTCCTTCTATTGTACCATCAGATCGGAATTCTCATCTCTCTTCTATCTGGACTGGCCGGCCCTCATTTCCTTTAGATCCATGTTTTACTCTCTGTCAAGATATGACTAGAAATTCTACCAATGACCTGTCTAACTCTAACTTGGTTGTAATGCAAATAAAGAACATTGTTGACGCCTTTTTTGATAAACAGGCGAATATGGATCCGGGCACCACTCATTTGCATGCAGTGTCTGGTATCTCAACCCTTGGTCCCTTGGCTTCGCATGCAACAAGTGGCGCCAATAATAATAACAGCCCAATTCAATCAAATCAAGATCTACGGACTCATATGACATCTGGCTTGATAGCACATGCCGGAGTGTCATCCAACGCGACTGTTACCCCAAGCCACACATACTAAGACAACCAGCAGACTTTCTGAAAAAATGTTTTTATTCTCTTAACAAACCTGTTCCAAAATGTCATTCCCTGATCATGAAATGTAGAGGAGGCCAATTCTATATGTACGATCTCAACAGGCAATGCATTTTGAATATTTTCAATGATGTTGGGGACTTAGAAAATGTAACCACTGGTGATTTAGACCTAGTAGAGTTTATAGCGGGTCAGGATTTCACTGTGGTGCGATTATGGATTCCTTCAGCGATAGCTGCTAAGACCATTTGGAATGCGAAATTGTTGTTCTTTGATACGTGCTTCCTAATCTCTCAGGATCCTGATAGGTCTCAAAACCTATTTGAACCCATGATTCCTTCTTTATCTAGGTCCAAAGTAACAATACCTCAGACGCAAATCTATCAATCCAACAAAAATTCTTCTACCACCTTATAACCACAAAAAGTACGAAATACCATTTCTCTAACTTTGTTGTTGGAACACAAGGGGGCATGCACATCTTCAGACCTCTATTAATAACTTTAACCACTCCTTTGATGTATTGGTCTTTCAAGAGACATGTTTATACACCTCCGATATGGGACAATTATATGATCTCTCTTGTACTTGTAGAGGAGATGAGGGGCGACCCGCTTCGGGCATCCTGGAGGCTGTTAATCTGTCTTCTGACTATTCCATTGAACCTTGGCTCACGTTTGCAACCTTCATACAATTGGTTAAGCTATTAAGTCTGCATGACAATATAGCCCTAATAAATATCTATCACAACCAAATGGGAGTTTCAAATGACCTTTTCCTTCAAGAATTCTCTGATATGCTAGAAACGATTGCCCTATCAAAGGACATTACAGCTACTATCCTGGCTTGTGACTTAAACATTGATTGCATTAATCCTAAAAAATATTTTGCCACTCATGAGGCCCTAAATTGGTCAACCTTTATGTTGGATAGAAATCTTAAAATGGTGAATGGGGCGGTGATGGGGGATCTACAGTAAGTTCTACCTGGCACTGGGACAAACTTGTTAGTACGATTGATGTTGACTCAAGTTTATTTTCTCTGATCATCTCTTTAGTCATTTCACCCCAGCCTCATAGCGATCATAATTCACTTCTCTTAACAATTCAGAGGTCTATAGCTCCATTAAGCGTAAATAGACAATGGTATCGATTTCCGCTTACAGTCAATCAGGCTAGAACCCGTTTCTCTTGGTTGACTACTAAGCTTAATGATCTTAATCATATCATGGCTCGACTTACACCTGATGACATAATGTTAGAATATAACCATATCCTTCAAAACTTCAAAAACAACATCTTAGTTATTAAATCCAAGCCATCAACCCATTTGCATTCAGTTGATGAAGAACTGAACAACAAGAGAGCTCTCTATAGAAAGAAACATAAGCTCTTTCTCTCTTCCATACATCCACATGAAGCTCTTAGGACTGCTAAATGCAGGTACATGAATTGGATCCGTGCTCGACGATCCATTCTTTTTCAACACGATGGTGAAAGAATGTTAAACACTCTTGTCTCAAAAAAATCTGCTGATATATGGAGAATTCTCAATCATACAAACTGCTCTATTCAAATTGGAGCTCAGGCAAATGGAGTACAAGAAGATCAATGGATTTCCCACTTTACCGAGTTGTATGCTGATCCCCTTTTTGACAATTATACATACATCATGTAGACTAATACAAAATGGCTTTTAGATTGTGACATCGACTCTATTGTCCATTACATAAAAACAGCTAACAAATCTAGAGCAGCCGGCCCGGATGGTTTAAATAACAACATGCTAAAGGCCAATCCGGAGCTATGGGAAAAAATTGATTCCATCTTTTTCAACATATATTACGTGTAAAACTTCTACCTACTTCCTGGCATACTTCAATTATTGTACCCATTTCTAAAAAGGGGGATCGATCTTTACCAAAAACTATAGACCCATCGCGCTCCTTGATAAACCGGGCAAGACTTTTGCTAAATTTGTCCTTCGAGACTTTTGTGCCTGGACTCTACACTGCAATCATCGAGCTCCACATCAATCCGGTTTCATTGCAGGCATGGGGACGACGTAAATCTGTTTGGTCTAAATGTTCTAAAACTATAATGTCATTCGTCAAAACAACACGTCTATTTTGCCTTTGTAGATTTACATTTGCCCTTTGACTCGATTTCCAGAGTCCATCTGATGGCAAAACCTGCTAGAGATAAGTGTCTTGCAACGCTCGCTGTTATAATTTACAACTTTCATTCACTCCCCTCTGTACAAATCAGAATCAATCTGAATGGCCTACTTTCTAGGCCTATTTCTACATCACGTGGCCTTAAGCAAGGCTGTTTACTGGCCTCGGCTATTTTTAATTATTTCATTCATGACATTAAATACAATTTTGATACTGTTCAATCTGACTCTCCTAGAATTAATGGTGTTCCTATAAAAGCCCTCATGTATGCCGATGATATTGTTTTAATATCTAAAACTCGCCTGCATTTGATTCATATATAACCAAGAATGAACTCAAAGTCAATACTTCTAAAACACAAGTAGTATTGTATAATCCAAAGCGTGGTGGCCATACTTTGAAACATTGGTTTGTTAACAATGTGAAATTGTTAACTGTTCCAGCTTACACGTACTTGGGAGTTATCTTTGAGGCAATTTCGAAAACCACAAAACATCTTAGTCAGATTGAGTGTAAACTTATATCAGCCACGTCTCCGGCTCGTATTCGCCTAGCCCGACATAGGAAATTTTCAGTCACTCCAGCAGTGATATTTTGGAAAATGAAGGTCATCCCTACCTTAATTTATGGTTTGTAAAGAGGTGTTCCCCTATCTGCTTTGATTTTCGATAAATGGGAGGCTATAATTTTGGCGCATAGTATTACATCTACCTCAGTGTGTACCCATTTCGTGGCTACGTTATGAACTGGGAATCACCTCTTTAGCTGCAGTTTATCAATGGAGATTATGTTTTGAGAAAGTGCCTCATTTCCACTCACACAGAAACCATGCTAAAAATGCTCTCAGGTTATATGTTTAGTACCCAAAACCCGTTTATACGTAAATGGTTAATTTCCACATATCAGATTTTGGTACATGCTGACATTACAATTGACGTTCTTATATTAAATCCAGATAAAGCTAAACAAAAAATTTCATCAGATGGACTGGATTGATAACCGCACCAAATGTTTGCAATACAAAAGTGCCATTAGTCAACGATTCCCTTCAAAATCAAGAGGCGTAATGGAAAACTATTTGTCCAAAGCTCCGTTTGTCCATTATAGACAATCCTGTGTTTCCGTTACCATATATGGCGAACTAGAGATTTGTTATGTTTGCGCAAAGCTTTGTCTATAAACCAAAATATCTGTCGTTTCTGCAATACTCCTAGTAGTCTTGAAACAATTGAACATTTAATTGCTCAATGCCCTTTGTTATTTATCAGGAGACAACAAAACTTAAATAAGTTCTCCACATTCTTTGCAACAATGGACCAACATCAGTGTTGGTCATTTATCTTTGGATCACCTTACTTGCCTCTCCAGATTGCCACTATACATTTTTGTCATCATTGCAATTGGACACTGTATGAGAATTTCATGAATTATGACCAAGTAATGTAAATATGATTATATTGGTTTCATGTTTTAATTTGCTTTTTATCATCGTTACTTGCTTTTGCTACATTCGATAATGTATTTTGTTAATTTTGAACTTTGGTCTTGTTTTAATCAAGTTTTTTTATTTTTTTATTTTGCTATCCTTGTTACTTTGCAATTTTTACATTGAACATTTTCCTTTGTCCATTTCGGATGTGTCACGGAATTCCACCTTTCTCACCTGAGAGCGATCCTTGCAGGATTTCTTGGGCGGTGTCTTCTTACGCACGGACCTGGTCTTGTATAAGCCCGCGCGAGCCTCTTCTGGCTCCAGCGTGCGTTCAGAGTTCCGGGATTCAGATACTCTGGGGATCCAGGAAACGAAGAAGGTGCACAAGCATGGCACACGGGTCCAGGAAGCAAGGAAGAGGGGTAAGGGAATAGAATTAGAAGGTTCAGGAACCAGGATAACAGTTCAGCGAACTACGGGGCACACGTCTAGTCGCTACTTGCAATAGCATTGAGACGCGTGGGGGCGTGGTCTATTTGTAGATTACGCTATGTCCGACGTGAAACCCGAGGAAGGCGTTTCACGTTAGACGGCCATGTTGGAAGTACCAAGGAGTGCAAGCCCCGTTGTGATAAGGACCATGAAGTCCAAAAGGGGCGTATTCTGTGGGTCATGACAGCATGCCTCCTCCGAAAACCTGTTCCACCAGGTTTGCCTAGGTGTATAAAATGGTATCTTCTGAGCAATCGAGGGGTATTCAGATTAGAAATTGGTTTACAGGTTCTTTCACTAGGAGGATATCCTTTCCATTCAACCAAGTATTGAAGCTGACCCCGTTTATACCTGGAGTCGCATATTCGGGATACTTCATATTGCAGTTGGTCGTCCACCACCATAGGAGTCGGTCTGCAGGATTTCCGGGAGGATCGGATGTAGGGTTTTAGTAAAGAAGTGTGAAAAACTGGGTGAATTTTCTTCCAGGAGTCTGGTAGCTTGAGCCGGTATGAGACTGGATTTATGATTTCCTTGATGGAAAATGGACCATAGTACCGGGGGGCCAATTTGTTTGGCCGTAAATGTCGGGGTAGTAGTTTTGAGGACAACCAGACTTGATCACCAACTGCATAAGAAGGCCCTGGTCTTCTTTTGGTATCCGCATATCGCTTAGTATGTATTCTGGCCTTCTCTAAGTGTTCTTTGGTTTCCTTGTGTATGTTGATGAGTGTTTCAATCCAGGAGTCGATGGTAGGTACTGGTGTGGGATGTGGAAGAACAGAGGGTAAAACTGATGGATGGAATCCTTGACTGCAATAAAAGGGGCTGGTCTTAATTGCTGAGTGATCGGAATTGTTGTAGGCGAATTCAGCCACGGGTATTGGGAGCGACCAGTCATCCTGCACCTTAGTGGCGAAACAACAAAGGTATTGTTCCAGGGTCTGGTTTACCCGTTCCGTAGCTCCATTGGTTTGTGGATGATAACCTGATGATAGAGCGCGTTGGATTCCTAGAATGCGACAGAGATGTTTCCAGAATTGTGAGACGTATTGGGGTCCTCGGTTTGATATTATCTTAGAAGGAAGTACATGAATGCGGAAAATGTGTTCCTGGAAGATTCCAGTGAGTTCTGATGAGGATGGTAGTTTATACAGGGGTGTAAAACGAGCCATTTGAGTGAACAAGTCAATGGTGAGCATGATAGTCGTGTATCCCCTGGAAGGTGGCAATTCCACAATGAAGTCTGTAGCGATCAATCCCCATGTGCTTGTTGGTAGTGTAGGTTGCAGTAGGAGACCCGCCGGACTCTTGTTATTGTGTTTGTTTTGACTACAGATAGAACAGGCTCAGATGTACAGTTGTACGCCAGTCTTCATTCTAGGCCACCAAAATTGTCTTTGTATAAGACGGAGGGTGTTGGTGATGCCATGATGTCCGGGGTGAAGGGTATCGTGGCAGAGGTTTATTATCCTTTGTTGTAATTTCTGTGTGGGGATGACTAGAGCATTATCCTTGAACAAATATCTGTCCTTGGTTCTCAGATTCCATTGATTCTTCCTTCAAATATCCTTCCAGAGCTCAGAGGATTGTGTTTGCATCTGAACTTCTTCCAGAAGACTGACTGCCTGAGCTACAAAAATTGTGTGGGGAAACATCTTGGGATAGGCCCGATCTTCAATAGTTTCGTAGTCAGGACGTCGAGATAAGGCGTCAGCAATTATGTTTTGTGATCCTCGGACATGACTGATGTGGAACTGGTACTGGGCAAAGAAGAAGGCCCAATGGGCCTGACGACTGTTCCTATACTCCAAGGGTTGTAGAACTTGAAGATTTCGATGGTCCCTGCGGACCTGGACTGGATGTCTAGCTCCTAGGAGTAGATGTTGCCATTCTGTGAAGGGTTGGCGGATGGCTAACAGTTCCTTTTCTAAGACGGAATAATGTGTCTCACTGGGAGTCAGAGTTCGTGAAAGGTAAGCAATGGTGTGTTCCAATTTGTCTTCAAATTCTTTCTTCAACACTGCTCTTATTGCGTAGTTAGAGGCATCCGTCTCCACTAGGACTGGCCGATTAATGTCGGGTTGGGCCAGGATGGGGGCTTGAGTAAACTCTGTCTTTAAACGTTGGAATGCCTTGTCTTGAGGTACAGACCAGAGAAAGGGAGTGTCTTTCTTCAATAGAGCAATGATCAGTTGAACAATCTCAGAAAAGGTGGGTATGAACTTCCGGTAGAAATTGGCCAGCCCCAGGAAGGATTGAACTTGTTCCACAGAAGTGGGAGCCGGCCAAGATAGTATGGCCTTTACCTTCGAATGATCCATACCAATTCCTTCTGGGCTAAGGACAAATCCTAGGTAATGAACAGAAGTAACGTGAAACACGCATTTCTCGGGTTTGGCTAGGAGTCTGTGTTCACGTAGTCGTTGTAAGACTGCCTTTACATGCTCTTCATGCTTTAGAAGGTCCTTGGAGTAGATCAAGATATCGTCCAGGTAGACGATGACGAAGAGGAACAGCATGTCAGAGAACACCATATCCATGAAACGTTGAAAGACTGTGTGGGCATTAGCAAGTCCAACGGGCATGACCAGATATTTGAAGTGTCCAAAGGGTGTTCTAAAGGCTGTTTTCCATTCGTCTCCTTCCCTGATACGAATCATATGATGTGCACCCCTGAGATCCAGTTTCGTGGAGATTACAGCTCCTCTCACCGCTTCCAGGATATCCGCGATCAAGGGTAAAGGGTAACGGTCCTTGAGCACGGCACACAGGTCCAGGAAGCAAGGAAGAAGGAAGAGGGGTAAGGGAATAGAATTAGAAGGTCCAGGAACCAGGATAACAGTTCAGCGAACTACAGAGCACACGTCTAGTTGCTACTTACAATAGCATTGAGACGCGCGGCGCCGCAGGACGCGGTCTATTTGTAGATTACGCTACGTCCGACGTGAAGACCGAGGAAGGCGTTTCATGTTAGACGGCCATGTTGGAAGTACCAAGGAGTGCAAGCCCCGTTGTGATAATTTTAATTGTAAATTGAAAAGTTGATTAAATTCAACTAAATCAATAAAAATAAAAAAAAAGATATGTTTTGGATATTTCTCCTCTGTGAAAGATAGTGAGCTAAAGACTCTGGGTACGGCCCTCATAAACGGGACTAATGTCCAGCAGAGGGACTCCCAGGACCCCCTTGTTTTATTCATAAATGCCCCATCAAAGTCTATGGCCAAGCATTTCCAATGAGAGAGGTGCCTGGGTTTGATACTGAGAACCCGACTCACTAGGTTTGTGTCCCTTGGAATCATATGGAATTACTGTCTTTTATCAAAGATTATCCAGATATTAGACAAAATCCAGAACAGGGGTACACCCGGGCAGACCGGATACTTAAAACAGGTCCACTCACATTGGGAGATATAGATCTGTTGTTTTCGTGTATTCTGCCAGCAGATTTATGGTGCGACTGCAAGATAGTTTAGATACCCCATGAAATGGGATGAGTTGACAGCGGCAGCAAAAGAAAGAGGCAAGACCGGAGAATTGTCAAAGATAATAATAGCTCTTCCAGCACTGCTAATAACATGTATCCAGCAAATGGTTCCCGCAAGCAAATGAAAGGGATACATTGACTACTTGTAGACCGGAAGAAGGGGAGTCAGTTGAAAAATATTTTGCACGAAAAGAAGAAGCTTTTGCGTCGTTTAGGGGAATGGACATAGCTGTGTCAGAGGGACAGAAAGCTTTATGGTCACATTTTGTAGAGGGATTATTGCCTCACCTAAAGAATGATATAAAAACGCATGAGTCTACATAGCCGACTCAAGCTGCTGCCCAGATTTTGACTATGGCTAGGTATTATGTCAATTACCATGCCAAAGATAAATGGGAGAAGGAAAAAAAACATGAAGGAATTGAAAAGCGAAGCACTAATGCAACAGCATAATTTTTTTTCACACTAGGCAAGGCCATCAATATTCAGCTAGGAATCATTATGAAGATGACTACAGCACAATAGACTGCACAGCATAGGGAATAGGGCCAGTCCAAAGTCCAATATCTGATCCTGTACAGTTAAGTATAGGTCATATATCATGCATGGCTCAGCTTGTTGTCACTGATAAATGTACTTTAAATCTTTTGGGAATGGATTTGCTAAAACACTTGCATGCAACTCACCCCAGTTCCTTTGCCATGAAATATTGCTCTGCAAGAGAGTCTTGATGTTTTAAAAATCTGCTTTATGTAATTCACCTGCTTTTAGGCGTGCCTGATTTATGCTGTTGGTGCATGAAAAGCAAGGTTGTGTGTTATCTGTGCTAACTCAACAGCAAGGGGGGGGGCAGACTGTGTGCATATTTTACTTCTGCATTGGACCCAGGGGCAAAAGCGATTCCAAATTGTTTAAGGAGTGTAGCGGATGCAGCCCTTTCTATGAAACGGGCCGATGCCATAATATTAAGACACCAAGTTACATTGTTTATGCCACATGCTATTGATAGTTTATTTGAATTAAACTAAAACACAGCACCTGACAATGTCAGGTTATTGTCATGATCTCTGCTTCCAAAAGATCAGGACTTGCCCGACTCCCTTGGAAGCAGACCCATAACCCCGGTTCCGAGTGCCAGCCAGTCCCAATTGGGACCTTTTGGATCCTGTCCTGGCGCCAGTGGCACCAGGCTCATAAAGATGCCCAGTCCCAGCGCTGGAAGCGCCGGGCTCATAATGCTTGGGTGGACTTACCTGCAGCAGACCATGCTGCTTACTTACCTGCCAGTTGAACCCCTGATCCTCTTCTGTTTGAGACTACTTTTCTTGTTGGGTGGGGCAGGAGCCACTCCCTAGGTTCAGAACACTGGAACTCTTCTGGAAAGCAGGAACTCTTTTCTTACCTAGGCGTGGCTGTGGAAGGAGACACCTAAGCACTACAGGAGGCTATTTAAACCACACCCGATGGATGAATCTTGCTTTGCGTTATTCTGCATTCTCTGCAGCAGAACGCTCATCGTGTCTTCTGCTTCTGATCCTGGGCCTAAGGGAACAAAGGCTTACCATCCTGGAATCCAGTCTTCAGCAGCACCTGTAAAGACAAAGAAAGAACAGGTTAGCACTATGGTCTTCAGTGGCAGCGCATCTCTTACCTGGTCCATCGGCTGTCACCAACGCCTCGCGCTGCATTCCGGCATCTGAAAGACAAAGGCTTACCTACTCTTCGCATGCTCCGGAGGTCTTCGCACTGCATTCCGGCATCTGAAAGACAAAAGCTTACCAGCTCTTCGCACGCTCCGGAGGCCTTCGGCGCTGCATCCCGCATCTGAAAGACAAAAGAAGGTGCGTTTAAAGACATTGGGCAACTTTATTACTCACGTGCCATTACTCCTTCCGACGCCGAATCAAGTGGGTATTCCAGCACCCTTCAGCTTCTCTAAAGCTCCGAACTTGTACCTGCAAGATAAAAGGGACAGTTAGTGCGCATCGTGAAGCAGGCTACAAGCGCTTACTTACGTGCTTCCAGGCGCTTCTATTCCTCGCGCGGGTTCGATCCTCAACTCTCATCAGCCCGCCATCCGCCATCGCCGGAACCCTGCAAAACAAGAGATATCATTACAAAAGACTTTTAAGACATTTGAAGTGCCCAGAATTTACCGTTCGTGCAGTTAACGTCGGACAGCAGTCCTCTGAGGTCAAGAGGCCTGCACCCTTATCCAGTGAAGAAACTGGTTACGGCACCCTGCCCCGAGGCAGATGGAGAGCTCGGCGTTCACTTACCTAAGGTGAGGGTGTTAACCTTTGGGGTTCTACAGGAGAAGAGAAAGGGAAGAGGAGAGAGGCACCCAATAACCCCAGTTCATTAATCCCATATTTTCTATCTGCAGACATCTTACTCTTCGAGTCAGACATACAGTGCACAGAGGTCCAGCCCAAAGAGCCAACCGTGTGTTACACATCACCTTTGAAGATACGGCATTCACCCAGTCAAGACCGGCGCCTCTGCGGGAATCAGGTGAGCGTTACAGTTATCAAGATATGAACTGACTTAATTTGCTCCAAACATTACCATGTAGCGTTGTGATACTCCAAATCCTGCTATCTTGCTACCCCTCCCATAAGATGCTTTTCTTGACCAAATTGCAAAGACAACCATGCGGGCACTTGTATTACACATGCATATTACACACATGATGCAGCCAGAGGAAATTATATGTTGATAAATATTCTTGAGATAAAACAAACTATTTTGGCTGAGGCTGCTGAGCAAGAGTTTGAGGAATGGAAACAGATTGAGAAATATGTAGATGGTTATTGGCTAAGTAATGTAAGATGAGAACAAAAATTGAAATGATCACATATACCTTTAATGTTGTTCTATGCTCTGTAGGTGCAGTAGGAATGTGTAGGGTTGCTCACTACAAGTGGCGAGTAACACTAAAACTTAAGATCAGCCATGAGAGTTAGGAAGCCCAAAAGAAAAAAAATAGGCATGTTTAAGCTACCTGAATTTCTTTTGAAGCATTACAGCCAGAGCTTATTAAAGTTGCTTCCCTGTCAAAAAGAAATATGTTAGTAATAGTATGTTAGTGATAGTCTGTATGTTTGCAAATAGCCAGAAGCATTTGCCAGATAGAATAGTACTGCTGTGAGTATTGTTAAAAATACACAGAGGAGTATTTACCCCGATTTGGCCTGCCTTATACTGTATGGAGCTACAGCAATGTATACATTGTTAAATGCCAGCATTCAGGTTTTGGATGTTCTCTTTATGAGGTAGTCATGGGCCGCCCAGCTACCAAAACATGTGTTTTATCCACTGTTAATCAACCACTGTAAGAGTTAGCTAAACACCTGTCTATTCTCTGCAAACAGGTTCTAAAATACCATTGGGCGGGGGCAGGATACGGCATCAGGCTGGTGAATGGGTATTTGTCAGAAGCGGGACAGCTGCCCAGTGAAAAAGGGCATCACAGGCATTGTTCACCACTCAGACGGCAGCAAAAATATTGTGGCTGCTAGTTTTGGATCCACACTTTTATGCTTAAAAGCAAGCTTCATCCTTCTACCCACACCATTGCCTGACCTATCCGGTACTAAAAAGGTAACGCTTCTACTGAGCCATTAGAGATTTGCATCATTGTCATTCATCAAAAGCATTTTTTGGATCAACAGAGGAATCACAATATCCAGGAAGCTGGAAGCGGATCTGCAAATGGAGAAAAGGAATTCCTTCCTGTAAGGAACAGCTACTAATTGGGCAAGGACTACTAGGGGTGAAAAGAGATGCTCCAAGGAGCAATTTGGCACCATAAGATCTGTTCTGATGGAACTTTGCTTTGCTGCTTCACTTTGCTCCGTAATAAGCTATGCCAAAACCACATGTATGGCTATTTCATCCCAGAGAGTATTTGGGCAAAGACGAAAAATCAACAAAAAAGGTGTGCCAAGGGGTTTGTGCCTGCAGTACTGGTAAAACTAAACATTTTTAGATCAGGTGATTAGGTTATTACTGAAATGTTATGTAGCATTAGCCTTGTTTAGCATAGTAATTCATGTCTCCGATGCCTTCCTGTCACAGTTCACAAGCAACTTTAGATTCCACTACAAATGTTTTATTATGCAAGACGATGTGGTTAGGGAAAATGATGGTTATAGGTGTTTTGGAAAAGTATGTAGAAAAAAAAGACTGATTGTAAATCTTGTATTAAAATTGTAGGCTTTCTAAAATTCTGTGGCATAGATTCTCCAAACCAGGAAAGCTGCGAACATGTTTGTCTTAAGGAAAGTCCTGAGCTTGCAACAATATAGAATGCCTATGTATGGATTCAGCTGCTCACTTGTGCTTATAAAGCAAGCTTAGAGTGTTCTCTAGCCAAAGAACAGCTGCGGGAGAGTAAATTGAAGCCCGGGCTGGAGTTCAGAATTAGCACAGGGTCGAAGACCTTTGTAAGGCTACACTAACTGTAAATGTATAAATGCTCTCCTTGTGAATGGGGGAGGGCAGACACAGTGTAACGCTCACCTGATTCTCGCAGAGGCGCCGGTCTTGACTGGGCGACTACCGTATCTTCAAAGGTGATGTGTAGCACCCGGTTGGCTCTTTGGGCTGGACCTCTGTGCACTGTATGCCTGACGTGTAGAGTAAGATGTCTGCAGATAGAAAATATGGGGTTAATGAACTGGGGTTATTGGGGTGTCCCTATCTCTTTCCTCTTCTCCTCTCCTGTAGACCCCCAAAGGTTAACGCTCTCACCTTAGGTAAGTGAATGCCGAGCTCTCCATCTGCCTCGGGGCAGGGTGCTGTAACCAGTTTCTTCACTGGATAGGTAGCGCAGGCCTCTTGACTTCAGAGGACTGCTGTCCGTCGTTTACTGCACGAATGGTAAGTTTCGAGTCATTCAAATGTCTTAAAAGTCTTTAGTAATGATGTCTCTTGTTTTGCAGGGTTCCGGCGATGGCGGATGACGGGCTGAAGTGAGTTGAAGATGGAGCCCGTGTGATGAATAGAAGCGCCTGGAAGCACGTAAGTAAGCGCTTGTTGCCTGCTTCACTATGCGCTCTAACTGTCTTTTTATTTTGCAGGTACGAGTTCGGAGCGGCTGCAGGGTGCCGGAATACCCACTGGATTAGATGTGGAAAGGAGTAATGGCACGTGAGTATTAAAGTTCCCCAATGTCTTTAAACGCACCTTGTTTTGTCTTTCAGATGCGGGATGCAGCGCCGAAGGCCTCCGGAGCGTGCGAAGAGTTGGTAAACTTTTGTCTTTCAGATGCCGGAATGCAGTGTGAAGACCTCCGGAGCGCACGAAGAGTAGGTAAGCCTTTGCCTTTCAGATGCCGGAATGCTAACCTGTTCTTTCTTGTCTTTATAGGTGTTGCTGAAGACTGGATTCAGGATGGTAAGCCTTTTTCCTTAGGCCCAGGACCGGATGCAGAAGACACGATGAGCGTTCTGCTGCAGAGGTTGCAGAATAACGCAAAGCAAGATTCATCCACCGGGTGTGGTTTAAATAGCCTCCTGTAGTGCTTAGGTGTCTCCTTCCACAGCCACGCCTAAGTAAGAAAAGAGTTCCTGGTAAGAAAAGAGTTCCTGCCTTCCAGAAGAGTTCCAGTGTTCTGAATCTAGGGAGTGGCTCCAGCCCCACCCAACAGGAAAAGTAGTTCCAAACAGAAGAGGATCAGAGGCTCAACTGGCAGGCAAGTAAGCAGCATGGTCTGCTGAAGGTAAGTCCACCCAAGCATTATGAGCCCGGCGCTTCCAGCGCTGGGACTGGGCATATTTATGAGCCTGGTGCCACTGGCGCCAGGACTGGGTCCAAAAGGTCCCAATTGGGACTGGTTGGCACTCGGAACCTGGGTTATGGATCTGCTTCCAAGGGAGTTGGGAAAACCCTGACCTTTTGGAAGCAGAGATCATGACACACAGAGAGATGAGAGGCCAAGTGATTCACATGATAGATTGTATGACCATGTGGAGTTAGCTGCAGCTGTAATAAAAACCTGTGTCTCTGAGCATAAAACAAAATTCTGTTCCAGTGTTTGATTTTGTCTTAAAGTTATTGTCTGACACAGTCGGGGATACAAATAAGTATTTTCCCACAGTTACAGGACAGATAAGCCACCAAGTTGGTAAGTCAGTGGGAAAATTCGAGCTGAAATAAGAAGATGCAAGAGAATCCCTGGAGGTAAGGGTACACCAGTTGGGCCTGGCTCTGCATGTTGGGTAAGGTAATTCAAGGACCAAAGCATCCAAAGGACATTGGGCCTCATTATGAGTTTGCCAGTCCGGATACAACGATACCGGTAAGCTTACCGGTACTGTTGTATCTGGACCGGCAAACTCTGAGTTGTGCTCGCGTCTGCCTTTCATTCCACCAGGTCTGATCTGGCAGAACAAAAGGTACCCGCGAGCACAGCATTTCGGATGCACAGGCACTGTTGATAACGTGCCTGTGCATCCGGCTTCCCCATTCTCATTGAGGCTTATAGGGCACAAATGGGAATGGGGAAGAATTTTTTTTCTGGCGCCCAGGAATGGGCAAATACTGAGTCCGGCAAAGCCAGAAAAAATGCAACTCCGGCGCCAGCCATGCCTGTTTTACAGGCACGGCTACCACCAGAGTTGTAATGAGGCCCATTGTGAGATAAAAAGAAACCTCACAGTTCATTCTGAGAAATATAGTGAAGGTCAAAAAAGTATTGTGATGGGGACACAACAAGGTAAATATAGTTCAAACCCTGATTCAATGTATTTCGATCCGTAAATCTTGCACATAAAATTCTCAAAAGAATCACTCGCTAGTATTTCAGGTGCACCAGGGTAATTCTTGAGGCCACCCAACATTTTAAGATAAAGAGACGAGAACAAACACCGGGTATTGCTACCTGATAGGCCTATGGTGCACTCCTCATGGAATATACCATCTCGACAATTTTCAGAATTTCTTACAATTTTTCATTAATTACACACTTGCATAGTAAATAAGACCAACAGTGCAATTTGCTCAAATCTTTGCATTTTATAAACAAAATCTTTTGGTTCAAAAGTCTAAACAGAAAACATATACAAGATGTAATGCTTGTTTTAGAAATACAGGAAAGTAGTACATACAATGAATAACTTTTCTTCAATTCAGATAAAAAACAGTCATGTTGATATTGAGGCCAATATACAGAACATTGACCCAAAGGCACATGTTATACGCAATTCAATAGTGTAAATATGTTGTGAAACCAAGCATATGAATTCGCAATTTCAAATAATCCAAACAACACTTCTTTCAGAAAGTCTTAATGCCGAAGCGTTTCGGATTTAGCAAAATCCATCTTCAGGGCTAGAAGTGTTCAGTTCCGTATCGTGTTCAGAATTAGAATTTCCTATTTTCATCCTTGTCTCCATGTGCTGGGCAGGAAAGGATACTTCTACCCAGTAGAATACCTCCGTTTGACTCCCAGGCAGTGACAAAAGAAGAGGGCAACTCTCACTCTAGGTGCTTTTGTTGGTTGTAAGGGAACACCGTCGGGCCGCCCCTCTGCAGGGTTGTAATGAGGCCCATTGTGAGATAAAAAGAAACCCTGACAGTTCATTCTGAGAAATGTAGTGAAAGTACCAGAAAACCTTTTGAGATAACAAGATCCCAAAAATTGCATTCTGGCAAACAAAGTGAAAGTACCAAAACATCCCAAAAGCCAATGTGAGATAGATGTTTAAAATAATATTCTGGGAAATCGAAATTCGTCAAAGAATCATAGACTTTTTATTTATTTATTTTTTACAAGACACTACATCCTGAATATCATACTAAAATAAATTCCATTCGGACAATTTGGAACGTGAAAGTAGAATATACACACGTTTGGAAACTTACTTTTTGATTTGCTTCATATGGGTTTTCATTTTCTTGAAATGAGTAATTTGACCGGGATGGGCGGTTACGCTTTTGTACTTGTGCATAAGTGGGTCCTTGCCGCCAAATTTCCATCATTTGCACTGCATGGTGCAAATGTAAAGGGCAATGCAACATGCTTGTGCGCTGCCTTTTGCCCTTTACATTTGCTCCCTGCAATGCAAAGTGAGTAAACGCATGCAAGGCAGCGTTTACTTTTCATTGCGAGTGCCTCTTGCCATGCAAGCATGTCAAACGGTGCTCATAATTACAATTAAACCATGGGGAGGGTTACGTTTCAATTGTGAACACTGCTTACCATGCGCACATTATAAGCACATGATAGACAGTGTTCACATATCCAATTAAACCCTGCACAACATGCAACCATGTTGACCATGTTGAGGAGAGTTAAATTGTAATTATATACGTTCTCCGCCATGCTTACATAGCAGGGAACATGTACAATGGGTCTGTATGAGGTCTGCCTGCTTTATGCATAGAACAGGTGGACCCCATAGAGATCTTCAGCATTAGCACTGGCATGTAAATGCATGCCGGTGCAGATGCTGCTGCATTTGTATGGCAGAGAGAAATCAAGGCGACGGAATTGTAAGTTGGTTTCCGCCCCTCCTCCCCGCCATACAAATGATTGAAAATTATTTGTGGCGTGACTGGAAGGCATTAAAGCTTTACTCTAGGCTTATACGCCTTTAGATTCAGTAGACAGGTCTCATGAACATGCCTTCCAGGGTATTTAAAGTGGAATTATCAGGACCTAATGTTTCCTCGTATCCCTAGGAGAGATATAAAATTAAAAGAAGTATGCGGAAACAGTGCCTGCAAAAAAGCCTTCTTGAGGGCCTCTACATTTAAACTTATAACAAAGGAAGATGGCTTGCTATCATGGAGGGTTTGCGAAAGGCCCCAGACGACAGACAATATCAACTACAGCAAATTCAGCGTAAACATAACCAAGCCTTCAAAGAAGTAATAGAATTACAAGGGGAAGGACCGATTGCAGCTGTAGGAAAACCCTCTGATGTCTTTGCTGCAGTTGTGAGAGTTCATTGCACCAGGTAAAGTTCACCAAATGCCCTCCTGTCTCAGTACTGGTGAGGTATCAACCTGAGGGATTACCACAATGTTGTCCTCAAACTGTGAGTGGGTAATCTACACAGCATGCTGGTTGGTTGAACTTTGAGGACAGTATAGAGTTCTGTTTTAGACTGAACATATATAAATAGCACACCAAGTTGAAAATCCTACAGGGGATGCTACTTATACTAATTGCTAGAAAAGCGTGCTGGACTGGTTGGGATTCTTCGGACACAGTTTTCTTCCTTGTTTGGCATTATCAGTTCAGTGTGGCTCTGGTGCTGTCTGTCTAAAAGCATCAAGATCAAGAAGCCCATGTTTGGGTTCCCAATATCCTTTGATTGCTCATCAGGTGAAGAGGTTCATAAACATGCACTGATCCCTATTCTGCGTGTAGCTCTGCATGCGTTTTGATACCGCTTACCTGTACTCAATGCCAATCAGCCTCTCTCCTTGCCAACTTTATTTCTCTAATCTTTTAGGTGGTTCCTAGGAGGCAGCCACGTCCAGAGAAAAACAGAGACTACAAGTACCACAATGCAGCTAGGCCCAACAGACAAGACCTAGCCTGGAGCAAGAGGCACAAAGTGGTTAAACAAATCAAAAAAGCTAGGCTTCCCCATTCAGGAGCAGAATGGGAGAAACAGCTACTACAGACTGCCAGGGCATGCCACAGGGGAGGTGGAGCAGGAACCACCAGAGCACAACACAGCCCTAGGAAACTGGAAAAGGGGCATGGCTAAGTGCTCTTATTAAGATTTTCTGGAGAAGTCGCAACACAGAAAGGGAAACAATGAGAGGAGTTAGTATTAGAGAAGCTAAAGATTTGCATAGGAATGCAGCTGACTCTAGAGGCCAATGGGAGCAGGGAGAACTTTCTAGGATCTGAAATATATAAAAGGCCTGCAGAATCATTTGGCAGCAAGAGGTGTTTGGGTGAGTTGGAGAGAGACCACGAAACCAGCAGGGACTATGCTGCAGGTTGAGGAGGACTTGGAGGAGACTTTTGGTGTTGTCACAGTTGGCCACAAGAGCACACCAACTCCCACCTTACTCAATCTAGGTTATCCCTTTCCTCACTGGCTCCACTTGTCCGCTTACTTCCATTTCCTCATGTTTCTCTCCCTTTGTCTTTATAACTCTCTCCCTATTCTCCTTCTCTCCTCCCTCCTCCAGCCACTGTCTCTCCTTTCTTTACCTTGCACTTCCTACTCTCTCCTTCCGATGTTCCTCTTTTGTCCTCCCTTTAATCTACCTCCACCTTCCATCCTTACTCTCTTCTTCTACACTCCCCTCTCTGACCACTACTCTTGCCACTCTACTACTCGTGTCTCCAATCTACTATCATACTCCTCTTCATAGTACTACTGCCACCCCTATCTCCATGTCTCCATGCCTCTATTGTCCCTCTCTCCACACTACCTTTCTGTAGAAATAGCCTGGATTTTAATGATAGATTCTATGTTGGTGCGTTTTAGAAAGCTCAGTTATTTAATGAAAATTAAAGTCAAATGAAAAACAAAGTTGGTCTCAGCTTTATAAAGGGGAAGCCACCACAGCATTACTCAATCACAGACTGCTTATGAACAAAAAAGAAACTGACCTGCGTGCTTAAATCTCACGTTCGTCAATACACACATACACTTACACTTCTTTTATGATTGCTTCTTCCTAAGCTACTTCAATGACAACATTGCTGCATATCGGACGGGTTATTCAAATGTTTTTGTATAGCAATCACAAAGAATTGCATTTGACTTCTTCAGGTTTGTATTAGGAAAATAAGACTCCAAGGGAGTGTACACAGCCTTGGTCTATTCAATTAATGTAAGAGAATGTTTGTTTCTTGATTTCATTGAATAGATACAGGTACCGCTCCTCTTTAACTAAACATATGAGTCCCCTTGTGCAGCTTCAGGATAAGGAGTAGAGTGATTCCCCCGTAGCGTCATTTTTTAAGGGCTAGGAAATAACACATCTAAGCTTACTTTGCCTTTTCAACTCTTTTTCAATTATCTGTGGCCTCCCACAGGCAGCAAATCATGCCTTAGTTCTCAATCAGACTGCATTGGCTAAAAAGTCTGGGTAAGCACATGAGTAGATTTTAGCTGAGTCTATTTTATAAGCACTATACTTTATCTGTGTAGGAATGCAATCAGTTTTCCTATAATAAAGTCTCACATTGCATTTAATTACAATGAAAAGTACAATTTATATCATCTTACAGTGCTCCTCTGCCTATTGGCATCTAGGATCCCTTTCTTCTCCCTGACCACCCACGCTCCCAGGGACTTCTCATGGAGCGCTCTACATGGCAATCTGCACTTATATTGGGGTTTAGCACTTTGAAATGTGGCTTTCTAGTTTTGGAAATCAGTCTGGACCCTCTCAGTTTGGAGTATTTCAGTCAGTCAGGTATGCAAGATGTTCTTTGGGCATCTTCCAATATGAACTGCTAATCTCATTTAGAATAGAGATTTAGAATAGAGATTCACTCTGCAGCCTCTATGGAAATACAGCCCTTCAGTTGGTATCACTTTTGTTAGCCATCTCCTTTGGTTAGTAATAATAACAATCCTACCAATTTGCAGTCTCTTCTATAATTAGAAAAAACTCCGCATATCTTGTAACCTGTGAGGATGGGTATCCACTCCTAGTCTTATGACTTGAAAAAAGTGAGGGGATCACTCTTACTCTTATAGATGGCAAGTTGTTTTTTCCCTTATCATTTTAGATTAGAACATTAGATTTGGTGTGGTGCCCAGCACACAAACATATTGCACAAGCCTGTGGCATATTTGCTTTAGGAGTGAATGATTTTTTGTAACGCTCACCTGGTATCCACGGGGACGTCACTCAGCCTGTTCTGACCTCTTACGACCTCGAACCCTTCCTTGGAGTCTACTCGACTGGAGACTGGGCCTGAAACACAGGATTGGTAGAGTTTAACTCCCTACTGTCTCTGTGTGCTTGAACCCCTTCTTCCCCGGGGTCCAACCCTTCCCTTTGAGCCACAGCTCACCTTGTTTTCTTGGAAAGTGTGCTCTCCGTCCTGCTTTCAGCGCAGGGGTGCGTTGATTGATGCGGGCTCGTTGCTGCCTAGTTACTTCACTGGCAAGAGTCCGACAGGTAAGTATAATGAGTCTTTTGAAGAGTTCTCTAACTTCGTTCCTTTCCTTCCTTAGATGATGGCCGGCATCCAGGGATGGCGAGGTGCTGCTGAGATGAGTAGCGCTGAAGGTGAGTGACTGCGCGATGCGACCCTTTCGTATTTGTATTGAACTGAGTTATTTTTCTGTGTCTTTTAGGTGCCGCGACACTTTCAGCGTGGATGCCGGTTATGAAGAAGAAATGCGTTGAGTAAGCGCGGTTTCTCCAGCATGGGGTCTGGCATGGATTCACATGCTCATGAATATTCCCGTCGTCAGGCTGGGAATCCTCGGTAAAGAAAAAATCAGTATCAGTTTCGTTTCTGATCTGTCTTTCGTAGTAGTAACCAATCACTGATCTCTGCGTCATACTGACCACAGCCAATGACTGCCCTCTACCTAAGCCCCGCCTCTGGCAGCCATCTTCAGATTTTTACCGCACGTAAAAGTGTTGGGAGTCCTCGTGCTTAGCTCTCGAGCTTATACTGCGTGTTTCGCGCTTTTTCAAGTGATTTTTCACATTTTTTCGGTTATTCGAGCCTCAAGCTCCACCGTTTCTACCCCCGTTAACGGCTACCCGTTGCGGGATTTTCCTACGCCCCTCAAGGGTGAAGATTTAGTCGAATCAACTTCTTGGAGGATTCCAGAAGATTTGCGGCCTACTTCAATATGGCCCAGGATGCAAATTCGTCGCCCGGACCCAAGCTGTTTCGTAGCTGCCCTGGATACGGGCTGCAGAATGTATTTAAGGAAGACGAACATTCGCAATGCCTCTGCTGTCTTCATGGGGACAAGACTCATGTAGAGAAGGACTGCCAGTTCTGCAAGAACTTGTCGGAGCGGACCATGAGGGACCGTCGATCCTGTCTCGCAAGCTGGTTGGAGAAGGGCTCGACGGGTGAGAAGAAGAAGAAAGGGTCCGAGCGGGCTTCTAAGTCCTGTGCGGGCGCCCCGGCGACGGGGCCCAACACCAGGCCAAGAGCCGCGAGTCCACTGGCTCCTGGAGCGCCGAAAGGTCGGGCTCTTCGGTCACCAGGCAGGGCGCACCTTCCCCAGCACCGTCAACCACGAGCCAACGCTCCGGTTCGGGGAAGAGAAAGTCCGAGACCCCGGGTAAGCTTCGGGAGAAGCCCCGTCCGATCTCGGAAGAGGGGGAGCGAGGCGTCGCCCTCCCCCGAAGGAGAAGGCCCGGGACGCACCTAATGTGGTGAAGGCCCCTACCAAGCAGGCAAAGGCCTCTATCAAGGCTATCGCGGCGACTCTGGCCAAGCCGGCAGAGACACCGCCAGCGGAGACTGCCTCTGGGACTAGAGTTTCCCTGCCGCCAAGGAGGGAATCCTCTTTTCAGCCCATCGTCGTGGCCGCCATGATGGAAGAAGCGAGGGGGGGCACGGTGCCTTCCTCGAGCTTGGAGTCCGCCTCGGAGGAGGAACTGACCGAGGCCGTGAGGAACCTCGAAGTCCAATTCGAGAAGGTTCGATCCCGTCAGGAAGATCCTCGGGAGATAACCGAGGAAGACGACGATGGTGAGGAAGAGCGGCCTTCCCTTCCGGCGCGGCCGGACCCTAGGCCTCAGGATGGTTCGGCGGCCATTTTGTCTGCCATCCAGTCCTTATGCTCTGAGATAAGGACGAGATTCCCACGGCCCAGGCCGGAGGACCCGCAACCTGGCCCGTCAGGAAGTCTTCAGAACAAACGACGGAGGACCCAACCCTCTCCTCCGCTCGCCCCCCGTGAGGCCTACAGTTCCCTCCTCATCCTCCCACGAGTCGGGAGATGACGGTGCGTTGGGCTCGACGATGGGTTCTGAGGGCGACGGCGACGACGATGGAACGGGTCTCCCGTCGCACGGGCCTCGCCGCCCGACGAGATTGGCTCATTCCACGCCATGATCGCCAGGGCGTCTGAATTGTTCGAGCTCTGCCCGGAGGAGCAGAAAAAGGAAGGTTTCCTCCATCAGCGCCGGGAGGCCAAGAGGAAGACGGTCATCGCGGTGCCCCTAATCGATGACATCTGGGAGGAGGGCCTGTCGGTTCTCAAAAACCCCTCCACGGCACCAGCCAAACGGGACCGGTACGAGAAGAAGTACCGGGTCCCCGAAACGCTCCCCTGTGCCTCAGGGCCCAGCCAACGCCAGACTCGGCGGCGGCTAAGAAGAAAGCGGCGGGGTCAGGAGCCTCGACGTCGAATTCCCCGCCGGACGACGAGGGAAAGAAGTTGGACGCCATGGTGCGGCGGGTGATTTCGTCGCTGGCGACGACGATCAAAGCGGCCAACGCCCTGGCGATCGTTTGCCGTTACGACAGGGAGCTCTGGTTTAAGCCGGCCCCCATATTGGACTTCCTGCCGGACGACAAGAGGTCCGAGGCCCTGGAAATACTGCAAGAAGGCGAGGTGGCGTCGGACCACGCCATAACGGTGGATATTGCCGATACCGGGTTCCGTCAGTTGGGCAACGGTGTTTGCCTACGACGACGGGGTTGGCTTCTGGGCGACCAACTTCCGTCAGGACGTCCAGACCAGGGTGTTGGACATGCCGTTCGACGGCAGCAACTTGTTCAGGAAGGCAGTGGACGAATCCCTCCAAGCCATAAAAACAGACACGGAGACGGCCCGTGCCCTAGGAGCCCTTCAGCAACGACGGCCCTTTCGAAGTTCCGGAGGCAGACAGGGTGCCTCCAAGGGATCCAGCGGTGGCTCGTCGTCCTACCGCCAGGCGGCACGCTCCTCGTCTCAGGAGGCCTACAGGGGTCGCGGCAAGCAGGGAGCACCTCGCCGCCGTCAGCAAGGTGGCCAGGGCGGCAAGGCCACCACCTCCAAGCAGGACTGAACCGGCCGTGGTCTCGGGCCCCCACCGAAACACCCCGATGGGAGGCCGGCTGGCGAATTTCGTCGGCGTGTGGAAGTCCATCTCCACCGACCGTTGGGTGCTGGATACCCTGGCAAGAGGACACTCTATCGAATTCCTGAAGAAGTGCCCTCACGTTCCACCTGTGGCCAGGAAGGAAAATCACGTCCCGCAACTGCTGTTGGAAGTACGGGCGATGCTCAGGAAAGGCGCCATCGAGCTTGTCCCGAAGAGGCTCCGGGGCTCAGGGGTGTACTCAAGGTACTTCCTCGTCAGGAAGAAGACGGGTGGCTGGTGCCCCATCCTGGACCTTCGTCGCTTGAACAAATACATCAGATCACAAAAGTTCAGGATGGTCACCCTCCAGCACGTATTGGGATAGCTGGAGGAAGCCGACTTTCTATCGTTGTTGGACCTGGAGGATGCATACTTCCACATTCCCATCCTCAAAAGTCACCGAAAGTTCCTCAGGTTCGTCGTCCAGGGACGCCACTACCAATTCAGAGCACTGCCGTTCGGATTGAAGTCGGCCCCCAGGGTCTTTACCAAGTGCCTGCAGGGGATTCACGTCTACCCCTACCTGGACGACTGGCTCATCCGCTCAAGGACGAGGGAACTCGCCGTCGAACACACTGCGAGGACCGTCCAGCTACTCACAGACCTGGGATTCGCCATAAACTACCCAAAGTCCCACCTGGTGCCGTCGCAGGTGGCCCTGTTTCTGGGAGTGAAGCTCGATACAGTGAGGCGCCGGGCGGCGCCGGGCTGCCCCGTCGGAAGAACGGACGAAGACCATTCTAGGCAAAGTGCAGCGCCTGCTAGCCACGGACGTGGCCAGGGTGAGGTCCATCAAGTCCCTCCTGTGGATGATGTCCTCTTGCATCTACCTGGTGTGCCTCTGCAGACTACGGATGCGCCCTCTTCAAGAATTTCTCGACGCCCGTTGGATGCAGGCGACGGGCACCTTCGAAGACAGGGTCCCCCTCAACAAGGTGTTCCGGCGGGCGATCCAGTGGTGGGGCGTCCGAGCGCACCTCACGGCGGGTAAGGACTTTCAGACGCTGGCGTACCAGGAGACGGTGACGACGGACGCCGCCCTGGAAGGTTGGGGCGCCCACACCGGAGATCTCCACGCAAGAGGCCTCTGCCTCCCGGAGGAGAGGCTCCTGCACATCAACGTCCTGGAACTCTGAGCCGTTTTCTGGGCTCTCAAATCGTTCCTCCCGTCGCTCAAGGGCAAGGTGGTGCGGATCTTCACGGACAACACCATGACAATGTTTTACATACTGAAGCAGGGAGGCACCAGATCCCCAGCCCTATCGAAGGAGGCACAGGATCTGTGGCACTGGGCGGTCGCCCAGGGGATGTTCCTGGTTCCCTTCCACCTGGCAGGAGAAAGCAACACCATCGCCGACTCGCTCAGCAGGGAGCTGCGCGCGTGTCACGAGAGGGAACTGCGCCAGGCTCAGGTGGATCAACTCTTCCGACGATGGGGCAAACCCCAAATCGACCTGTTCGCAACAGCGACGAACTCGAAGTGCAAGAGGTTCGCCAGCAGGTTTCCCCAGCCGAAAAGCATGGGCGATGCGTTCTCGTTCCCCTGGGATCGCCTATACCTGTATGCGTTCCCTCCGTTGCCGTTGCTGCTTCGACTCATCAGCCAGCTCAAGAGGTCCCGGTGCAGGATGATCCTCGTCGCACCGGCGTGGCCGAGGCAGATCTGGTTCCCGGATTTTCTGGACTTGTCAACGTCCTCTCCCATCAAGCTGTCGGCGGACGCGGACCTTCTCTCCAGAGGAGGAGGCGCCATCTTCCACCACGACCCGGCGTCGCTGAACCTGCAGGCTTGGCTCCTGCAGCGCTAGAGTTTGGAGGCTACGATATACCGGCCAAATGCAGAGAGGTTCTTGCAAAGGCCAGGGCGTCCTCGACTCTCAAATGCTACGGTCATAAGTGGAAGAGGTTCTCTATCTGGTGCCGAGCACAGAAGATCAACCCCCTTCGAATTACGGCCCCTCAAGTGCTGCCGTACCTGCTTTCGCTGGCAAAGGCTGGGCTAGCCCATGCCTCCATTAAGGTTCATCTGGCGGCGATCTCCAGATATAACAGGACCACAGGACGGACGTCCCTGTGGTCCCATCGACTGGTAAAAGAGTTTATGAAAGGACTGTTCCGGTCGTTCCCGCCGGTGAAGGCCCCGGCCCCGGCGTGGGAACTTAACGTGGTGGTGACCAGGCTCATGGGGCCCCCATTCGAGCCGATGCACTCCGCACCGATGAAGTTTGTGTCGTGGAAGACTGCATTCCTGGTGGCCATAACCTCTGCACGACGAGTGGGAGAGATCCAGGCCCTATCCTGCAAAGCACCGTACTTGACTTTCCATGCCTCGAGGGTGGTGCTTAGGACGCACCCCTCCTTTATGCCCAAGATGCCGTCGGACTTCCATCTTAACGAGCCCTTGGTGTTACCTGTTTTCTTCCCGTCTCCTTCGTCGCCAGCCGAGAGGACTTTGCACTCGCTGGATGTGGCTAGAGCGCTGAAGTTCTACGTGGACCGCACAAAGAGTTTCCGGAGGACATCACAGCTGTTCGTGAACTTTGGACCTGTGAATCAAGGGAAGGCTCTCTCGAAGTCTTCTATTTCCAGATGGCTCTCCGGCTGCATCATGCACTGCCATTGGTTGGCTAACCGACCCCTGCTAGGCCGTCCGAGAGCCCATTCGACCAGAGCGATCGCTGCTACTACGGCGTTCTTATCTGGTGTGCCCCTGCTGGACATCTGCAGGGCTGCTACGTGGAGGTCGGCGCACACCTTCACGAGATTCTACAGCGTCGATCGGGATTCCAGAGAGGAGTCCAGGGTCGGCCAAGCAGTGCTGCGCAACCTGTTCGCCTGAGGTGAGCCTGGTGAGGAGGTAAGAGATGCTTAATGTTGAGTTTTTTGTATTGCTTAATGTTGAGCCTTTTGCCACCTCCCGTGGTTGTGCATGTGTGTACTGCTATTTATTCTTATATTCATGAGCATGTGAATCCATGCCAGACCCCATGCTGGAGAAGGAACAAGTTACTTACCTGTAACTGTTGTTCTCCAGCATGGGTCTGGCATGGATTCACATGCGAACCCTCCCCCCTACCCCACTGCGGCTCTTCACTTGGTCATACTGCCTCTTCACGTGCTACCAAATCTGAAGATGGCTGCCAGAGGCGGGGCTTAGGTAGAGGGCAGTCATTGGCTGTGGTCAGTATGACGCAGAGATCAGTGATTGGTTACTACTACGAAAGACAGATCAGAAACAAAACTGATACTGATTTTTTTCTTTACCGAGGATTCCCAGCCTGACGACGGGGAATATTCATGAGCATGTGAATCCATGCCAGACCCATGCTGGAGAACAACAGTTACAGGTAAGTAACTTGTTCCATGTGGCGCCTCTAGATGTTTCCACGCTAACCTGGAGTGTCTTTTCCCTCTTGCAGATGGATGAGAAGTTCCGGAGACAGATTTCCCCCAGAGCGTCTGGGATTCAGGTAAGCGTTTGAAGCTCGTACAGTCTTTAAAAATATGCGAAGATTTGCTGAATGCTTACTAATGCCTTTTTTCTGTTCTTTTCCCTTTTCCTTAGTATGCCGGGATGGGAATGACACCGCTGAAGATGCCTGCAGAACAGAAGAAGCGATTAATGATGGGCAGAAGCCCCGCAAGGTAAGGCTGTTCCTAACGGTGTTCTTGTTCTTGCAGGAGCTGAGCGCAGAAGAAAGATGCAGGCCTACTGGAGACCGATCCGAACACGGTGAGTGTCACGCTGCAGGTGCAGAAAACACAAAGCATGTTTCTCAGCCTGGGTGTGGCTTAAATAGTCTCTGGGTATCCCATGTGTCTCTGGGCTGAACCACACCCAAAAGACTAGACTGCACATGCAGTTCTGGGAACCGAAATATGTGGGGGCATCCATCTTGTCCCCGTCAAAGCACTACAAGTCCAATCCCCAATGTTATCCTATGGGAGTGAGTGAGCCTGGTGCCACAAGCACCAAGTATGACTCCAAGTGGGTCTTTGGAGGGAAGGAGAGGCCCTTTAGGGCCATGTAGGTGATTGTGGCCTGGCTCCAGTCTGACATCTTGGAGGGCTGGGGACATGAGGGGCAGAAATCATGACATTTTTATAATTGTCATAATTTTTATACTTGTAAATAATGCACATTTTATATTTGCTAAATAAGTATTTATTTCTACAATTCACAATTGGTTTTAGGTTTTTAGAATTCTCGACTGTAAAGGAATGGATTTCTAATCTATTATATCTTTTAGATTAAATGGCAACCATGAAGCTTTTTGTTAATCTTGACTTGAATACACCTGAATAAAATACTGTTTCAGGCTGCTAGAGGTCACCAGTATTGCATTACAAACAAGCTCTTTTCCATGATAATGATTGCTCAGACCGGTAATTTGCACTTGCACAAAAACATCTTGTGATCACAGCCTGGAAAACTTGTTTAAACAAAATCAGGTCTGTGATTCTCGCTGTAGAAACACAACTCATGATGAATCTTGTATTCCCAGGGAGTTTAAGTGCTTTGTGTCTAGACCACAAGGAAAAATCAATGAAGGGGCCAAAAGCAAGCATTGGGCCTATGTGATGATTCTCAGTGCCACAACCCATGCAGTAGAGTTACCCATGATGGCCTGGCGGCGGTGGCAGCCCTGCCTGCTGGTGCAAGACACTTGGGAAGATGGCAGCAGCAATGTCGTACGTTCCATCAAATAAAGGACTAGCGGGCCATCCACCCCGTGGCATGCCTGTATTGGAGTTCCAGGAGTTGGGATGGTGGCATGCTCTGTGCTGCAGGATGGAAATGGAGAGGTGCTGGCAGAGAGGCACGTCAGAGACTCAGAGGAAAGGCCCTATCCTTCTCCTCTGGCAGTACCAACACAAGCCCAGGATGTTTGCACTACAGTAGAACCTATGGGGAAACCTGGGTTTGAACCCCCATAGAAGAACTTGGGGAAATGGACGGGGGCACTTAAATGAATAAAATAAAAACTTGAGCCCCAAGGACAGGAAATAGTTTTAAGGGGGTCCAGGATAAAACCAGAATAAATAAAGGAAAAAAAGTAAAAGAATAATTGAACCAACAGAGAGCCAAGAGAGAGAGTCTAACACAGGAGGACCATAGTGGAAACACCCAATCCTGTAAGCAGGGCTTTCCATCAATCAGCAACCAACTGAAGGAGGATGAGTCTGGCTACAAAGCAGAGGAAGCTCACTCTGAACTTGTCTCAGCCCAGGGACAGGTTCCCTGTACATCTCACAGCAAATTATATATGAGACAGAGCTCAAGAACAGGTTGCACACCTGGATAAGTTCATAAAAACACTGTATATAAACTTTAATTTGATACACTACACATTAAGAGTTAATAAAACACACAATTAATAACAATCATCACAAAACTATTGAGTGCATAACAAAAAGATCATTCAAGATCATCACATAAAAAACATAGGATTTCGTCAATAACAATCAAATAGTCGATAAACATAAAGTGAACAATACATTCAGCATATAGCTGATACTGTATCAGTTTCTGATCACTACTAGATAACACAAGTTGTTGGTTCCCTGTATGAGTCCAGGAAATTGTCTCGACATGTTTCTGTTCTTAAGGGGTTATTCAAAGAACATTCATCAGGAGGGTTGTCATAATCACGAGTATCCCAATAAAAAGATCAATTGCTTCATAAGAAGAAAGGTATAGTGTACACGTGCAACCTGTGGGTTAAAAGAGAAGGGTACAGATAAGGAGCCAATTTTATAGCTAGGTAAATCTGTCATATTCCCTAAGAGGTGAGTAAGCGAACCTGTCATGCGCAGAAGGAAGGTCAGGCACACCACATTACATAACACTCATACCCCCGGGGACTCCCTGACACATAGCACAGCTAGACTCCCCAAGTCACAGTCAGCCCTTCACATGGTCATGCTACCTGTGGTGCGAGGGAAGCGTCACCAGCTCCAAGGCTCTGTCAGATGGCAATATTATTTGTTCCTTCATTTCCAGTGGCAACTGCCATGGAGATTGCGAGCGGGCTGGAGCAGGAGCAGTCGGCAGCATCCCCTTCCTGGTTCCGGGCCGACTTCCCGGTCACGTCCCTTGAGCTCCGCTCACGTGATCAGGAGTCGGCAGAGATAAAAGCGGCGCGCTTTGAACTACTCGCCGCTTCACAGCTGTTTCACGACACTATTTGGCGATTTCGATTCAAGTTTTGGATTCATTTGGAAACAGACCTCAAACCGACGGATTACGGACTGGTTATTCTTGCTCCTTGGATTTGTGGTTTGGGTTTCTGCTCGGATTTACGGACTTTTGGATTTTTGGCTAACGTTTAACGGATTGTTTGGATTACCCTTCTCTGCTTTGTCAAGTGTTCTACGGTCTTCAAGGTTCCTTGAACTGCTACGGTGCCTTAAGCACGAGTACCACAGTGTTACGAATACATCCAAGAATCAACAGGTGTGTAGCCAGCGCTGAGTTTCTGGTGCCTGGCTTTAAGGATTGCTGACGCTTCCCTGCACCACAGCCTCAGAGTTCCTGGCATCTGCCAATCACCCTTGGTTAAGCCCTTTTCAATAACAGTTATATTGTTGGCAGTACTGTGCTTGTTTGTGCTAATACCTGAATTCATTCCACATCTCTGGGGTCCTCGGCGGCGTCTGATCTTGCGAAACAACAACCACCTGTGGCCTCAAGGCTCGCATAGGGAGTAGTTTACTTTCTCTCTGTGTGGAACTTGGGGACAGAGGCCCATATATTCTTCACGACGTGTCAAGTCAAGACAGACTGTGAAGCCACGGGTTGTGTTGAATATGGAGGCCGAGGCCGACGACCCCGTGGCTGCGTTGATACAGGCAATCACAGTGTTGAGGGCTGATATGACAGCTGCCATACCGCTATACATCAGCGGTTAGACCTCATCCAAAGTGCTCACAATCCCTTACCCGCTGACGCAGAGTTTGTGATGTTGTTGCCCAACCCCCGGTAGCGCCACCTGTCATTCCCACGGCAGCACCTTAGATTCCCGTACTCGTGCCCACACCCTTTCCCTTGGCTGCTCCAGAAAGATTTCATGGAGATCCCAGAAAGTTTTGTACATTCCTAAACCAATGCAAATTGCATTTTCTCTGTAGAGCCCAGGCCTTTCCCGATTCCACCACAAAGGCGGCATTTACCCTATCCCATCTAGCTGGTACAGCTGCCGCTTGGGCAAACCCGTTACTGGAAAACAACAGTCCTGTTCTTTATGATTTTGATTTACTAGTCACAGCAATGGCTCAGGTATTTGACACATGCCATAAGGCCCAGTCCCGGGATGTCGAGTTATTGGAATTATCTCAAGGAAAGGGTTCACTCATAGAATACGTTAACCGATTCAATCAATTGGCCGCTGAGACTTCTTGGCCCGAAACAAAAAAGGCAGTGGTGTTTTACGGAGGACTCAGTAATTCCATGAAGGATGCTATGGCCGTCATACCCTCTCTGCCCACACAACACATTGAACTAGTTGACCTCGCCTTACAGATAGACGCACGGCGTTCTGAACGTAAATCTGAAGAGGGGTTTCCTAATACAGTTCAGACCTCCCCTTCTACAAATACAGGTGGTGAACCCATGCAAATAGGCAGAATCCGCAGCCCGATTTCGCAAACCGAGTGAGAACGCCGTAGAACTGACAACGCCTGCTATTATTGTGGCCTAAACGGTCATTTTGTAAAGACCTGTCCTCGGCGTCCCAAGACAAAAAATCTGTTTTGTCGGACTGCTCGACCCTAGATTCGAGGGCCGGATCGAGCAGTTCATCCACTCCCTCGGAAATTATACCTGCTTTTGGGAGGGTTAGGACAGTGGTGGTACAGGCTACTTTGAAACCCACATCAGATGTCGTTCACACAGTGTCCATTGTTATAGATTCAGGTTCCACAGACAATTATGTCGTTATATGTTGGCCAAGTCATTGAATCTATCCTTGGTTACCAAACAACACCCAGAACCCGTACATGCAGTAGACGGCACAGCATTGATTTCCGGTCCGATCAGACAACAAACTGCCCCAATCACCATGAATATACAGAACACCCATCAGGAAGTGATTTCCTTTGATTTAATTTCGATGCCACAGTTTGGGTTGATATTGGGTATCCCGTGGTTGCAACAACATAATCCACTGATTGACTGGAAGTCTGGGCATGTTCATTTTGAGTCGGAAATATGTCAAAATTATTGCCTCACCGCACCCGAAGGCATTGAATCACTCCCACGTGCTTTGGGGGCCATCGCGCAGCTCATGCTGAATGATGACTTCCCTTCTTCATCAGAGCCACACCTGGTGGGGGCTGTTGCAACTGGTATTCCTGCAGAATACCAAGATTTTCAGGAGGTTTTCAATAAGGGCTCTTCTGAAATTCTTTCTCCACATCGCCCTTATGATTGTCCCATTGACATCATTCCTGATTCCATTATTCCTTTGGGACGCATTTACTCACTGTCTCCCTCAGAGGAACAAGCTCTCAAGGAATACATCCAAAAGGCCCTAACAATTGGTCATATACGCCCTTCTACCTCTCTGGCGGCCAGCCCCATTTTTTTTGTTCCCAAAAAGGAGGGCGACTTACGTCCCTGTGTGGACTACCGCCGCTTGAATTCCCTCACCGTAAAAAATCTGTATCCTATGCCTTTGATCACCCCGTTGTTGGATAGATTAAGTCACGCCACTGTCTTTACGAAACTCGATCTCCGTGGAGCATATAACCTGCTTAGGATTCACCCCGGAGACGAGTGGAAAACTGCCTTCTGTACTCGTTATGGGCTGTTTGAATACGTGGTTATGCCCTTTGGGCTTTGTAACACCCCAGCCACATTTCAGCGTTTCATGAACGAGGTATTCCATGACTTGCTGGATGTATGTGTAGCGGTATATCTTGATGATATTCTTGTTTTTTCACAAAACTTAAAAGAACATGTGACACACGTCCGCGAGGTTTTGTCCCGTCTTTGTCAAAATTCACTCTTCGCTAAGCCTGAGAAGTGTCAGTTTCATAATGACAGTGTGGAATTCCTGGGATTCCATATTACGCCCGGGGGTCTATCCATGAATCATTCCAAGGTTCGTGCTGTGTTAGATTGGCCGAAGCCCAGTAACCTTAAGGCATTACAAACATTTCTGGCCTTCTCAAATTACTACAGGCGTTTTATTCAAGATTTTTCCTCCATTGTAACACCCCTTACTGCATTAACCAGCCCAAAGATGCCTTTTGTGTGGCTAGATGAACACCAGACAGCTTTTGATGCATTAAAGACAGCATTTACCACTGCTTCCGTTTTGAAACATCCCGATCCAGAACTCCCTTTCATAGTGGAAGCAGATGCAACCTCATTTGCCCTTGGCGCAGTGTTATCCCAACATTGTCCCTTTTCAGGTCAGCTACATCCGGTGGCATTTCATTCCCTAAAGTTTTCCCCTACCGAAAGCCATTACACTGTTAGGGAAAAAGAATTATTGGCCATCAAGGATGCCTTTCAAGTCTGGCGACATCATCTGTTACGGGCAAAACATCCAATTACGGTATTCACAGATCACCGTAATATCCAAGATTTAGCCTCGCTCAAGTGTATCAATAGCCGGCAGGTGCGGTGGCATTTATTCTTTGCGGCCTTCGACTTCCAGATCAAACATCAATCGGGCTCGTCCCATGGAAAGGCAGACGCATTGTCTCGTTCCCCTGGCGGGGTCTCCCTACCCGTTTTTCCTGAAACCCTATTAGACCAACATGTCATTTGTCTATGTACACCTCCTTTACCACTACTGAAATCGATTCGAACATGGGTTTCACTACATCCTGAACAAGTCTCCGAGTGGGATCCGGTGTTTCATGATGGGTTACCTTTCATCCAGAATAAATTATGGTTACCAACAGCAGAGACCCGCAACCTTGCTCTGGAATGGTCCATGACAGTGCCATTAATGGACATCCTGGACAAAAGAGAACGTTGGACCTGCTCAAACGTTGGTGTTGGTGGCCCTCCATGAAACGCGATGTTGAAGGCTATGTGAACACGTGTGCAATATGTGCACAGTGAAAACATCGCCGGGGACACCCAGTGGGTCTCTTACATCCCTTATCTGTACCTCCTAGACCCTGGCACACAGTTTCGATGGATTTTGTGACGGACTTGCCCCGAACCAAGGGCTTCAACACAGTTTGGGTGGTGGTGGATTCCTTTTCTAAGCTCGCTCGATTTATTCCCTGTTCTGGCATTCCGTCCGCCCCAGTCCTGGCCAACCTTTTCTTTAAATTTGTCTTCTGTATTTTTGGGCTACCCACGGTTATCATCTCGGACAGAGGGCCGCAATTCACAGCTCGGTTTTGGCGGGCACTCACAGGTCTCCTGGGCATTGATTCCCGTTTCTCATCCGCCTATCATCCGGAAACGGATGGCCAGACTGAGAGGGTGAACCAGGCCATGGAACAGTATTTACGTTGTCTCATCTTACAGCACCAACAACCATGGTTAACTGTCCTGCACCTTGCTGAATTTGCTTACAATAACTCTTTGCACGCTTCTACTGGCTCTTCTCTCTTTTATGTTCTGTATGGTCAGCATCCCCGTACCTTGCCTGTTCCTGATTTCACACTTTCTGTTAATCCTGCTGCGGTTGTATGTGCTCGTGACCTGTCAGCTGTCCATGCCCAGACGCTCACTCATCTTCGCGAGGCTCCGGCGTCAGCGAAGTCTGCGGCTGATAGACGGAGGGCTGTGCCACCTTCCTATGTCGTGGGGGACAAGGTTTGGCTTTCTTCACGTCACCACCGACGGCCAGGTTGTCGCAAATTACTTCCCCATTTTGTAGGACCCTATAGGATTTCTGCAGTGATCAACCTGGTGGCCTATCGCCTCTCTGTTCCCGCTTCTTGGCGCATCCATCCTGTGTTTCATACCTCCCTATTGAAACCTTGTCCCGCTCCTACCCGTCTTCGCTCTGCCCCGGGTCCCGTTTCTGTGGGTGGTTCTGAGGAGTATGAGGTGTCAAACATTCTGGGGTCCCGTGTGGTTAGGGGTGGTCTCCAGTATCTTGTGGACTGGGCGCATTTTGGCCCGGAGGAACGGTGTTGGGTTCCTGTGGCAAATGTCCATGCCCCGCGGCTGGTTTCTCGTTTTCACCTGGACCGTCCCGCATGCCCACCTGGTCGTGGGCCATCGGGGGGGGCTATGTCATGAGCAGAAGGAAGGTCAGGCACACCGCTTTACATAAGACTCATACCCCGGGGGACTCCCTGACACATAACACAGCTAGACTCCCCAAGTCACAGTCAGCCCTTCACATGGTCACGCTACCTGTGGTGCGAGAGAAGCCTCACCAGCTCAAAGGCTCTGTCAGAGGGCGATATTATTTGTTCCCTCGTTTCCAGTGGCAACTGCCATGGAGATTGCGAGCGGGCTGGAGCAGGAGCAGTCGGCAGCATCCCCTTCCTGGTTCCGTGATCAGGAGTCGGCAGAGATAAAAGCGGCATGCTTTGAACCACTCGCCGCTTCGCAGCTGTTTCACGACACTGTTTGGTGTTTTCGATTCAAGTTTTGGATTAATTTGGAAACCGACCTCAAGCCTACGGATTACGGACTGGTTATTCTTGCTCCTTGGATTTGTGGTTTTGGTTTCTGCTCGGATTTACGGACTTTTGGATTTTTGGCTAACGTTTAACGGATTGTTTGGATTACCCTTCTCTGCTTTGTCAAGTGTTCTACGGTCTTCAAGGTTCCTTGAACCGCTACGGTGCCTTAAGCACGAGTACCACAGTGTTACGAATACATCCAAGAATCATCAGGTGTGTAGCCAGCACTGAGTTTCTAGCGCCTGGCTTTAAGGATTGCTGACGCTTCCCTGCACCACAGCCTCAGAATTCCTGGCATCTGCCAATCACCCTTGGGTAAGCCCTTTTCACTAACAGTTATATTGTTGGCAGTACTGTGCTTGTTTGTGCTAATACCTGAATTCATTCCACAGCTCTGGGGTCCTCGGCGGCGTCTGATCTTGCGAAACAACAACCACCTGTGGCCTCAAGGCTCGCATAGGGAGTAGTTTACTTTCTCTCTGTGTGGAACTTGGGGACAAAGGCCCATATATTCTTCACGACATGTCAAGTCAATACAGAACCACATATTAGGTTGCCATTACCTTGCGTGGTGCTCGTGGGGGCTCACAACATCTCTAGTGTAGGTTGAGGTGGGCTGCAAAGTAGCTCTTAACCTGTAACTAATACATGAAAAACCTTTGAGTGTTTTTCAAATGAGCAAGAAAACGCTGTTCAAAAAGTTCAATAGATATGTCAAGAAAGACTAGTAGGCAGATAGATGCATCTAGACTTTAGTAATAGTGCACACTCAGCCTCACCTGAGTGTGTCTTCTGCTAAAGATTAGACACGGGAGAGGATAGGTCCCTTGATGTGGCAGTACTTCTAGCAGGGTGCCAGTATTAGTAATAGTACATCTCCAGGTAGACGGTCACTGGGCAAAGAAAGATAGGGAAGGTCCGGTGAGTGCAGTCCGCTAAACTTAAACACACATAATATGTTTGAAATGGGTACCTCTAGGGCTAGGATCGAATCGTATAAACACTCAGAACTTATATCGCACACTGCTATGCAAATACTCGATCTATTTGTATCAAGGAGGCATAGTGTCAGCCCGAAAATAATAGTCCTGTGTTGTGAGACAGAAGGAAGGCCAGCTTAGTCAGATAACTAGGTCCAGGTGTAATTAGAGTGCCCATCTATTTTCAGATCTACGATCTAGGTAAATACCAGTGAATGCTCATTGCCCTGCTACTTAGATATGACGGCCATAGGAAAAGGAAATTGGAGTATAGCCACCGGCATGAGTACCAAATAGAAAGACGCCCAAGTGACTAGGCAAGGCTCAAATAAATGTAGCTTACCGCCTTCATCAATAGATGGTCTTGCAGTTCGTGGTGCTGAATATAGATACAGCTAGCACACGCATCGGCAGAGGGTCACTCCACGAGTTTGAATCTGCAATAGATATATTATATAAACAAACGTAGCCAGCTAAGGGCAGGGGTCCGTGTGGAAGAACACAGAGGAAGTAGATTCAGAAGGCTGTAAATAACAAACCTCGGTAATGGACACGGAGGCGTCCAAGCGGTACGCAAATAAATTCGTCTCGTAAGGTTGGTCCTGTGCCTCAGTATGAGGGGCGAGCGGCTAAGGGACTCTTGTATACCAGTTGCCAAGGGAACCGAACACTAACACGGGGCCGGAAGTAATGCCCATTTTTGGTAAAATAAGTCTGCCATTTTGAGAGGGAGTAATAGATGGTGATCCCGAGCATGAAATGCTCGAAGGGATGCAAATAAAGTAACTAGGATTGTTCAGATGTAACATGATCGTTCAAAAAAATCCCGAAAGAGTGGAAAAACGGAAGGGCAATATGAGAACAGTGAGCCCCAAGTAAACAGGTAGTAGTTAACTGTGCTCTTTTTCTTAATTAATGACGAGCACACTATCAGACTCCTTGGGTGTACCCACGCGAATGTAACAGTATGACGGTACCTCCTGATTAACTAGGCAGCGTGTGTAGAATATGACTGTAACCCCAATAATGCATGGTAGTGCACTGACCCACAGCTGTACAGCATAGTTCTGCAGAGTACAGTTAACTACTACCTGTTTACTTGGGGCTCACTGTTCTCATATCGCCCTTCCGTTTTTCCACACTTTCGGGATAGGTTGACAGTGTTTTTCAAACGATCATGTTACATCTGAACCATCCTAGTTACTTTATTTGCATCCCTTCGAGCATTTTATGCTCGGGATCACTATTTATTACTCCCTCTCAAAATGGCAGACTTATTTTACCAAGAATGGGCGTTACATCTGGCCCCGTGTTCGGTTCCCTTGGAAACTGGTATACAAGAGTCCAATAGCTGCGCACCCCTCATACTGAGGCACAGGACCAACCTTACGAGACAAATTTATTTGTGCACCGCTCGGACGCCTCTGTGTCCATTACCGAGGTATGTGCTATACAGCCTTCTGAATCTACTTCCTCCGTGTTCCTCCACACGGACTCCTGCCCTTAGCTGGCTACGTTTGTTTATGTAATATATCTATCGCAGATTCAAACTATTGGAGTGACACTCTGCCGATGCGTGTGCTAGCTTTACCTATATTCAGCATCACAAACTGCAAGACCCGTCTATTGATGAAGGCGGTAAGCTACATTTATTTGAACCTTGCCTAGTCACTTGGGCGTCTTTCTATTTGGTACTCACGTCGGTGGCTATACTCCAATTTCCTTTTCCTATGGCCGTTATATCTAACTAGCAGGGCAATGATGATTCACTGGTATTTACCTAGATCGTAGATCTGAAAATAAATGGGCACTCTAATTACACCTGGACCTAGTTTTCTGACTAAACTGGCCTTCTTTCTGTCTCACAACACAGGACTATTATTTTCGGGTTGGCAATATGCCTCCTTGATACAGGTAGATCGAGTATTTGCATAGCAGTGTGCGGTATAAGTTCTGAGTGTTTATACGATTAGATCCTAGCCCTAGAGGTACCCATTTCAAACGTATTATGTGTGTTTAAGTTTAGCGGACTGCACTCACCGGCTCTTCCCTATCTTTCTTTGCCCAGTGACCGTCTACCTGGAGATGTACTATTACTAATACTGGCCCCCTTCTAGAAGTACTGCCACATCAAGGGACCTATCCTCTCCTGTGTCTAATCTTTAACAGAAGATACACTCGGGTGAGGCTGAGTGTGCACTACTACTAAAGTCTAGATGTATCTATCTGCCTACTAGTCTTTCCTGACATATCTATTGAACTTTTTGAACAGCGTTTCCTTGCTTATTTGAAAAACACTCATAGAGGTTTTTCATGTATTAGTTACAGGTTAAGAGCTACTTGGCAGCCCACCTCAACCTACACTAGAGACGTTGTGAGCCCCCACGAGCACCACGCAAGGTAATGGCAACCTAATGTGTGGTTTCTCTTATTCACCTCTTAGGGAATATGACAGATTTACCTAGCTATAAAATTGGCTCCTTATCTGTACCCTTCTCTTTTAACCCACAGGTTCCATGTGTGCACTATACCTTTCTTCTTACGAAGCAATTGATCTTTTTATTGGGATTCTCGTGACAACCCCCCTGATGAATGTTCTTTGAATAACCCCTTAAGAACAGAAACATGTCGAGACAATTACCTGGACTTATACAGGGAACCAACAACTTGTGTTATCTAGTAGTGATCAGAAACTGATACAGTATCAGCTATATGCTGAATGTATTGTTCACTATGTTTATCGACTATTTGATTGTTATTGACAAAGTCCTATGTTTTTTATGTGATGATCTTGAATGATCTTTTTGTTATGCACTCAATAGTTTTGTGATGATTATTATTAATTGTGTGTTTTATTAACTCTTAATTTGTATCAAATTAAAGTTTATATACAGTTTTTTAGGAACTTATCCAGGTGTACCACCTGTTTTTGAGCTCTGTCTCATATATAATTTGCTGTACTTCCCCTCCCGGGCATAGACAGAGTAGACACTGGTTCCACTGTGTAGTTGACTAGTGACTACCGGGATTCCTTCCGTATTAATGGGTCCCTGTACATCTCTCCAGACTCTGGTGAATGAAGAGGATTTGTATCCTGAAGGAGGAGGAGTTGCTGCCTGGGTGAAGAAGCACAGGCTTCTCTGGAGCACTGCTTGCCAGGAAGCTGTCTGAAGAGCCTGGAGGAAACCGACAGACCCTGAGGGGAGAAAGAGTACCCCTGCAGCCCCAGCGAAGCCACAAATGTGGGAAGATTTGACTCACCTAAGAAAGAGGCTAAGGCAAACCATGCTAAGACTCTGGAGGAGACCAGGGCAGAAGCAGGACCCATCAGGAGTAGAGCAGCAAACCCCAGAGAGAAGAGGGGCCAAAGCAAATTCCCTCTGAAGAGCAGGGCGGCAATTAAAGAGACGAGAATCCAATGCCCCTAAAGAGACGAGGTTTGGGGGCCAAGAACCCCCTAAGTGGCAAGGGGCAATGCAAAGAGAAGAGAAGAGAAGTGATGTCCCTTGAAAGAGAAAAAGGTGAAGCCAAGACCCCAATAGAGGTGAGATGCCATTTAAAAAAACAGAAGGAGCAGTGCCCTGGAACTAAGAGGAGCAATATCCAGGTGCCCTTAAGATGTGGGGGGGGGGGTAAAGAGAGAGAAAAGGGGTAAAGAAGAGAGACTCCTAAAGGAAATAGGAACAACACAGAGTCCGCTTAAAGAGAAAAGGGACAGCAAGTAAGAAGTAAGAAACCTCAGGAAGAGATTTAGAGCTATAAGCAATAGAGGGTGATAAGAACCCCTGGAGCAAGATGGGGGAAGGTTTGAATCCCTGAAAGAAAGACTGGGTAAAAGAAGGAGAGCGGACTCCAACCAGAGTTTGAGAACAAAGAAAACTGAAAGTGGAAAGGGGCAAAAGCTAAAGGCTTATAAAAGAAAGATAGAGAAACACAGAACCGTACCAGGGGGTCGAGGCAATGTACCAAACAACGAAAGGAAGTATAGTGAGATGAATAAACCAGATGACTGAGATAAGGAACCAGAGCACCTGACTCACCTGATTCCTCACATAGGAGGCCCTGCACCTGAAAAGAAGCTCCAGGTCTCAGTTGAGTTTGATGGACTTTGTTATATTAGGAAAGACTTTAAATTGGGTATGTTACCCTTAACACATTTTAGCTGAGGGAAGGACTTTGTTCTTTTCCTTCATTGCACCGTTTGACTTAGCTATTCTGACAAATCATTTTTGAGGAACTCTTGAGTTAAGAAACTTTTGTTCGAGGGAATTGGGTCCTCCGACGTATTCCATATCTATGACGGTAATCACCACAACTGTGCTGCTTCGGAAAATCTTTCTGCGTCGATGACGTTGATACGCTGTCCTCGAGGGCCTCCGTCAAGCCGACGTCACCGGATGTTATAAGTAGGACGCACGACGCCCGTAGCCTCAGTTCTGTTTTTTACGCGAATGTGTTCGCTTCGGAGATCTCGGCGTGCCTCGGTTCTTCTGAGTTCTGTTCTTACGGTTCTTCGAACCTGTTTGTTGTGAAGATTTCCATGATATCTTCGTCTTCTTCCACCCCGCGGGCAGGTTTTAAGAAGTGTCGGGACTGCGGGTCCATGATGTCGTTGACTGATTCGCACGACGCCTGCCTCTGGTGTCTCGGTGAGGACCACGACACGGATGACTGTGTAGACTGCCAGTCGCTTACATCGAAGGCCTTGCGGCAGCGTAAGAAGAAGCTTTCTGTAGGTAACGTGGCCAAGCCTCGGAAGTCGAGATCCACTGGGCTTTCGACTGACGATTCGAGGGGCGACTCCGCATCGTCAGCGTAAGTCCGGGGGGTCTCGGTCCAGGAGTAGGTCCCGCCATTCCTCTGCCTCTTCGAGGCACTCACGGAAGCGCCAGCATCGGTCGCCTTCCCCGTCCTCATCCGAGGACTCCGCCCATTGGCGGGGTGGCTTGTCCCATCAAGTACTCCACTCCTGCGGAATGGGATTCATTCCGGCAGGAGATGTTGGCGATTTTTCAGTCGCAGGGCTCCGTTCCGTCTGCGCTGTTGAAAGACGCCAGCCGTGACAGTGCTAGAGACACCACTCGCACGCCTTCGGGCTCGAGTGGTCGTCGCAATCACCGGGCACCTTCAAGGTCCCGGTCGGACAAGGATGGTCGCTCTAGACATGCCCTCTCCAGGTCCCGGTCCTCGACGCCCTCGAGACCGTCGGAGCCTGTGAGGTCTTCGAAGAAGACATCGGCGCCAAGGTGGTCGAGGGACTCTCTCGAGGATCCACCTCCGACGAAGCCGTCAACGCCTTTGGCACCCAGGCTGTCGAAGGACACGCTCGGGGCTCCGCCGTCGAGGACTGTGTCGAAGCCGTCGACGCCACGCTCGACGCCGATTCCATCAACGCCCTCGACGCCTTTCGAGGATGCTTTGTCGGAGGTACCCCGTGGCACGGTGGAACCCCCTAGAAAGGCTTTGGCCAAGGCTAAAAATGTCTTTGTCCCTTTTTCTGTGCCCTCATTCCAGCCTCTGGATTATATTTCTGAGGTGGATGAAGGGTCTGAAGAAGGTACGGTTCCTGAGGAGGTACCTGACGAGATTTTGTCTGGGCATATCCAGATTGAAGACCTGCGGCAGTCGTTGCACGACACAAGTGGTCTGGACACCTCTCTGTAAGTGGAGTTCTGTAGGCTTTAGCCTGGCACCCATGCCGAGTCCTCGTACCGGCGCCTTATGTCGAGGGTCATGGAATACTTGCGGTGGTCTGCGCCACCAGTGGATTTTCTCAAGGATGACCTGACGGATATCCTCGACCAAGGTCCACCTACTGACCCGGCACTGCCATTCCATATGCCCTTGCAGAGAAGGGTGGAAGCAGCTTGGACTGCTCCGGAGAGTCTCCCGGCAGTGAGCAAGTCTTTGCTGCGAAAATACCGCCCAGTCAGTAGCGACCCCCGCTACTTGACCACGCATCCCACCCCAGAGAGTTTGGTGGTGCAGGAGGCTACGGCCCCAGCAAAGCAGGCGTCGTACCCTACCATCCCTCCTGATAGGGACGACAAGCGTTTTGATTGCTGGGCGAAGAAAGTGTTTTCTTCAGGGGGTATGGCTTTACAGGCAGCCAACTCCCTGTGTGCCTTGTCACGTTTCACGCACACTCTGTGGAACTGTATTTCGTTAGCGGCTGATCATATTCCCGAAATGGAGGAACGGGATGGCTTTCTTGCTATTGTGCAGGATGGCAAGGATGCCATGTGTGAGTCGTTCAGTCGGGTCTGGACATGGCAGATTGTGTCAGCTGTTCCATGGCGGCGAGCACCGTAATACGCAGGTTTGCGTGGTTGCGGAAGTCGGGGTTTGCTCCGGATGTGCAAGCCCGGCTCCTCCACATGCCCTTTGATGGTGAACATCTTTTTGGCAGCAAGGCTGACGAGAGCCTTGAGAGGTTGCAGACCTCTAAAGCTGCAGCAAAGTCGTTGAGCGCTGCAGTTCGCCAACCTCCGCCTTTTTGTCCTAGGGGACAGCAATGGAGGGGAGGTTCCTTTCGATATTACTCATCTTATGGTAAATCGAGAGGAGCTGCAAGTCAAAGGGGCCACCGTAGGAGTACCAGAGGTGGAAAACAGGGTACTCGAGGTGCCAAAGCCGCTTGGGCAGTTGCCTCTTTGCCCTCAGGCACTGCCGCAGCCACTTCAGCTCAGTCATGAGGCCATGTCCCATGGTTCGCCGGTTGGGGGAAGGCTGGCGCAGCATCTTGTAGAGTGGCGTGCCATTACTTCAGATGTGTGGGTTCTGGAGATCATAGCCCACGGCTACTGTCTTCCTTTCCGGCAGAAGCCTCATGACAATCCACCAGGGAATCTCTCTTTGAAGAGTCCGGATCCGCTCCTTGCGCAGGAAATACAATCCCTGCTGGAGAGAGGCGCCATAGAACTGGTGCCTGTAGCGCAGAGGAACAAGGCATGGTATTTCCTTTTTTTTTATTTCGAAGGAAGACAGGGGATTGAGACCCATCATGCACTTGCGCGGTTTGAACAAGCTCCTCAGGAAGGACAAGTTCAAGATGGTTACTCTTTCTCAAGTCCTCCAGGCCCTTCAACTCCAGGACTGGTTGGTGTCTCTCGACCTCAAGGACGCTTACTTTCATGTGCCGATCCATCCCAAGCACAAGAAGTACCTGAGGTTCGCGGTTGGCGACTCGCACTTTCAGTTTCGGGCCTGCCGTTCGGCTTAACCTCCGCCCGAGAGTTTTCACCAAGCTCATGCTGGTGGTGGCAGCGTATCTCAGGAAAGGGGGGATTCACATCTACCCCTACCTGGACGATTGGTTGATCAGGGCGCGCTCTCTCGAGCAAGTCCTGGATCATCTGTGTGTCACCTGCCACTCCCTTCACATGCTGGGCTTCTCCCTCAACTTAAAGAAGTCCCACTTGACGCCAACTCAGCGGCTCCAGTACATCGGAGCAGTGCTCAACACGTCCCTGTTGCAGTGTTTCCCTCCCCAAGTGAGGGCTCATCACATTCTGCAGATGGTGCACAAGTTTCAACATGCCCAGAGTCTCCCGGCGTTCGAGTTCTTGAGGTTGCATCCTGCATTCTTCTGGTGCCAGAGGCCAGGTTGCGGATGAGATCTCTGCAATGGGCCCTCAAGATGGGGAGCTCATGCCAACTAGTTGACAGCGGTCGTTGCTCTCCATTGGAGTCCAGACTCCATATCAATCTGTTGGAGCTGTGGACCGTCAGGCTTGCCCTGTAGGCTTTTCTGCCGACTGTGCGAGGGAAGAATGTCCTGATTCTGACAGACAACACAGTGGCCATGCACTACCTCAACAAAAAGTGGGGGGGGCAGGGTCACTTCCTCTGTGCAGGGAGGCGATGCAGCTCTGGTTCTGGGCCATCCAGCAGGAAATTTCGATCTCGGCAGTTCATTTTGCCGGAGACGAAAATGAGATGGCAGACGCTCTGAGCAGGCAGAGCGCGATCTCTCACGAGTGGGAGCTGGCTCAGGAGATTCTCCTGGAGATCTTCGCCCTTTGGGGGACCCCACAAGTGGATCTTTTCACCTCCAGTGTCAACCGGAAGTGCGAAAAGTTCTGCTTGTGGGAATTTCCTACAAGAGGAGCCTTAGGGGACGCATTCGTGGTGGAATGGTCCTTCCCGCTGCTGTACGCGTTTCCTCCAGTCCCCATCATCCTGCAAGTGCTGCAGAGGTTACAGAGGTTCGGTTCCCGGATGATCCTCATTGCTCTGGCATTGGGCCCGGAGAACGTGGTACCCTGACCTCCTCGACTTGTCCATCTTCCCTCTACACCGTCTTCTCTATCGAGACGATCTGCTCTCACGGGAGGAGGGTCAGGTTCTCCATCCAGAGGTCAGATCCCTCAACCTTCACGCTTGGCTTCTGAAAGGTTGAGGTATAAGGATTGGGACCTCCCTGAAGACGTGATGGAGGTGTTGGTTTCGCCCGACGGCCTGCAAACAAGTCCCTGTACCGTTGCCGTTGGAGAAAATTCTGCGACTGGTGCAGGGTTAAGAATGTGGATCCTTTTTCATGTGACATTCCTGCGGTTCTGTCTTTTTTGCTTTCCTTAGCCCACAAGGGCCTGCAATTGGGTACCATTAAAGGTTACCTGGTGTCGCTGTCCATATTTAAGCGCTCGTCTGAGGAGTGTTCTTATTTCAAGATTCCTTTAATTTCTCAGTTTCTCAAACGGCTCACTAATGTATTTCCGCCGTCACCTTTCCAGGTGCCCGGTTGGGATATGAACCTTGTTCTAAAATTCCTAATGGGTGCTCCATTTGAGCCTTTACATTCTTGTCCTTTGAGACTGTTAACCCTTAAAACTGTGTTTTTAGTTGCGGTCACTTCCGCTTGCAGGCACTTTCTGTTACGCCACCCATAACGACAGGGTTGTCCTTAGAGTTCATCCTTCCTTTCTTCCGAAGGTTGTCTCGGAATTTCATTTAAGCCAGAAGGTCATTCTTCTGGCATTTCATCCTCCTCCACATCCTGGTAAGGAGGAGGAGAGGCTCGATAGGTTGGATCCTAGGAGAGCTTTAAGTTTCTAGATTTCACGCATGTCCCGGGTCTGAGTGGACGATCAGCTCTTTATAGGTTACTCTGGAAGGCGTTTGGGACAAGCTGTTACTAAGCAGTCTAGATGGATTATCTTGGCAATTTCTGAATGTTACCACTAGGCGGGTAAGGATCCTCTGGTAGGCTTACGGGCCCATTGTACTAGGGGTATGGCTGCCTCTACTGCCCTGCAGAGGGGTGTTCCTATTCGTAACATCTGTGAAGCAGCCACATGGGCTTCGGTCCATACTTTTGTAAGACACTACTCCCTAGATTCTATCCATGGGCAGGATCTGGCCTTCGGCAAGGCGGTCCTTTACTCTGCAATTTAATTGGGCATTCTAAATTTCTATATTCTAAATTCTTTTCCCTCCTCCATATGTTGGTACTGCTTTGGGAGTCTGTCTTAGAAATGGAATACGTCGGAGGACCCAATCCCCTCGAAGAACAAGTTACTTTCTTACCTGGTAACGTTCTTTCGATGGGATGGTCCGACGACGTATTCCATATCGCTCCCTCCCTACCTGCAGCACTACAGAATTTCGTATGCGATTGCAGCTTACGTTTCCGCAAGGCTTTCTGTGGTCATACTGGCATAAGATTGGTGCCACACGTTCTGGGAAAAAAATATAACTGAGGCTACGGGCATTGTGCGTCCTTCTTATAACATCTGGTGACGTCGGCACAACGGAGGCCCACGAGGACAGCGTATCTACGTCATCGACGCAGGACGCAGACGCCGAAAGATTTTCCGAAGCAGCACAGCTGTGGTGATTACTGTCATAGATATGGAATACGTCATCGGACCATCCCATCGAAAGAACGTTACAAGGTAAGAAAGTAACTTGTTCTTTTAAGGGGTGGCATGGCCAGCAGCAATGTGAGCAGGACATGTTCCTAGGGTGCTCCTGCCGGATCCGTTAATTGGCTTCCCGTGCACTAGATTTTGTCAGAAAACACCTCTTCTGTGCATAATTGCGGCGGAATAAAATGGGAGCTACTCTCGGATCACAACTCGGCTCAGCAGAGCTGCCTGGAGACGAGACCGCAGAGTGGATGACAGTGCCTGTGAAACAAAGATGGCAGCTGCCACAAGCTATGCGTGCTGACTCTGAGTAGACAAGCAACCCCTAGAACACACGCAGTGCAGGAGTGGCAGGGCAGCATCTTTCCATTAGATCTGAAGTTTCTTTTAGAGCTTCCAGAGGAGCAGAGCGTTTTGTGCACACAGGGACACTCGGCAGAGGTGTGAGAAGGTCAGCAGCAGCAAAATAAGGCGAGGACACACTAAGATGATAGGTGCGAGCAACCACAGGGCTAACTGCCGGAAAGAACGGCGAACATCCGAACAGCCGACAGATGTGGTAGGACCGCAGGCTTAGATACTTGTAGAGGCCTGGAAAAACTGAGTGACACCCAGAGAAGAGACCGCAGGAGTTCATAGCCACGATAACCACGGGTAGGGCAGATTGGTAGAAGAGTCTTCACTGCCCCTGAAACCGAGCAACAAGTAGCTCATACCAGAGACACCTTAAGTGGCTGGCAGAGGACATAGAGACCCCATTGAGGCCGTAGATTGGGCCCAAGTGAGGAAGCGCCACTTGTAAATGGCAAGTGACACTCCTGGATACCACGTTGAGCCAGATGATGTTCGGCAGGGGTGTTGAAGACGGAGGTCATTACAACCCGAGCCAGAGCGACAGGGCACTGCTGCAATAAGAACGCCTCAGCAGATGGAGTTTCAGAGGGCGAACTGAGTGGGACAATACAGAGGCCTCACGTCAGAGTCCTTGAGTCACACGTTGGACATGAGAAAGAACCCTGCAAAACAAAAACAAATGAAAATTGATGTTTTCTTAAAGAGGAAAGAGACGAAGATAGACCCGCCAGACCCTGGAGCCCAATCCAATGAAGATGTACAGGTACAAGCACAGGGGGGAGCTGATGACAAAATACTTAATGCAATTGCGGCCCTTAGAGCATCAATGGAATTGCGCATAGATGAGATTAAATGCAATGGCTGCCTTTTGAGGCAGGATGTACGGACCTTGGCTGCCAGAGCAGGAGAGACTGAGGGGAAGATGGAATAAGTGTCCACTAACATGAAAGAATTGAAAGTACAGATTTGGGATCTCACAATGAAAGTACAAATGCTGGAGAATCGAGCCGAAGATGCAGAGGGAAGGGCGAGAAGGATACTGTTTGAATTTTGGGATTGCTCGAGGGAGAGGAAGGCAAAGACCCCACCACGTTTGTGGAGAATGTTACTCCAAGAGATTGGCCCAGGAAATATAACACAGGCATTCATGGTGGAAAGGGCTCATATATTATTGGAGAAAAGACCTCGCGCGAGGGCATCACCTAGGCCAATCATAGCAAAGATCCTGAACTTTAAGGATGGGGAAAAGATCCTGGCCTTCTCCAGAGAGGTAGGCATGATCCGGCGGGCATCCACCATGTTTGTGATTTATCCTGATTACACCTTTCAAGTCCAGAGGAAGAGAAGTCAGTTGATCCCTACGAAAGATGGATTAAGTCAACGGGGAAAAACTTAAGATCCTATATAATGGAAAAGTGCTGTTTTTTGATACCCCAGAGGCAGTGAACCTTTGGATGGATAGAATGAACAATAACTGATGATAGGTCACTGAGGAGGATGCCGAGAAGCACGTGTGTACATTTCCAAGATGCACTTGTATCGAGATGGTGCTTTGGACTGGGAGCTGCGTCAGTGGCTTACATCATTGAACTTGTGTATGTATGATTTTTTTTATTCTTGACTAGTAGCCCGGCTAGATCGCGTCTGGTGGAATCCCCCAACGGGTTTCTATTGCTGTAGTCACGGACACTGAGGTGGTATCCAGCTGTGAAGTCCCTCAGGAGGGGGTGGGATGAATGACAGTCAAACATGTACAGACAGGTACTGTTGGGCTGATAGCTGTGTTTTGTTGTGATATGTGTAAGCTACAAAAACAGTTTCTTAATATATGGTGAAAGTGTAGGGTATTACTTGGAGGTAAAGGGGCTGGGAGGATACAGGCAGAAGGGAGGAGATCAACTGTGCTTGAATGGGGTAAGAAAAGGAGTTGCAGAGGTATGGGGAACAGGAAATGGGGAATGAGGACATGGTCTTGGTTACATGGCAGAATTGTTGATTGTCCTCTTGGAATGTTAGGGGACTGAATAACTATGTTAAGCATGTTACGTTGGCTGCATACTTGCGCATAAAAAGTGTGGATTACGATGTTGCAAAAGACACTCCTCACAACAGAGAAATAGATAATTGTGCTTAGAAATTGCAGAGGGATGGGCTTTGGGTCAACCTACTCTGCCTAAGCAAGGGGGGGAGGGGATTCCTTATCTGTGTGGCTCCTACTATGCCCTTACAGATGGTGTAAGTTTGCACAGATAGCAAAGGGCAGATGGGTTTAGTACGTGGCTTTATAGATAATAGGGAAGTGTGTCTTATTGATACTTATGCCCCCAACCATGATGCATCTTCTGTGACGAATCCTTGGATGTTGTCACTTCTCCCCGAGGGGGAGTGCCTTTCCATGAGGCCACTGAGGTGAGGCCGCTACCCGATGGCCCCTCTGGGAGTGGTGCTCAGCACAATGATCTCATGGGTAGAGACTTTTCCTCTGGGGACAAGGATGACCATCTAGGGAGAATGCGGTATGACACCCCTCACCTAGCACCCTATACGTCCTCCTAATCTATGAACCACACATCTATATCACCCACCTCTATGTATGTCTGTAAGACTGAATTTCCAGCATACAGTGAGACGAGGAAGAGTAGGGATGATCTAACAAGGACTTCCTTGAGATGTACCGGGATGAGGAGGAACACAAGGCGGATTGCGAATGAGCATTCTAGTTGGCAGTGGCCCTTCCGAAGAAAGACAAAGGAAGGACTTCCACAGTTGTCAAGCCCTCGCTGGAGGAACCGAGAACAAGACATGTACACTAAAACCCAGGATGTGCAAGAAGAGCGTCAATATATGAAAAGGGATGTGGGTTAAGCACTTAGAAGCTCCTTATGAGTAAAAAGAAAGTCGCCAAGCTCCTCGCCCACAATTGCTGTTACATGCATTGTCGGCATTACACCCACATGACAGGATCAGAGAGCTAACACCCTTGATGATATTGTATAAGTAACTTAAAGCCAATACTCAGGAAGACAAGAAACACCACCTGGAACATCAGCAAAATCCACAAACCCTGCTGATCAAACAGGGAACCAGAAAGGCTAAGGGAGGTTAGCTTAATATATAAGACCCTTACAAGCAGAAAGTAGGAATAGTGCTTACAGAATAGTGAGGAAAACATAGGCATTCTCACAGGAGGTTGATACAACAGCACACTACCCCTACCAATCAATAGGGAACAAGGAGAGAAGTGCAAGGGAAACCCAGCAAGGGACTCCAAGAAACAGTAAAGGAACAGGAGCAGTGAAAACGAAATTACAAGTGCAAAACCTCCCTGTCCCCATCCAGGAAAGGAAGAAAAATGGTACAAAATAGTAAATCTGTAATGAGGATTACTAAAGGATCAAGGTTACATTGCAGAATAGGGTAAAGTCAACAGAATACAGAACACAGACAAACTGGACTGCACGGGAAAAGGAAAACACTGGAAAGTGCTGACTGCAAAACAGAGGAAGACAGAAAGGGAATCCATGAAGCAGAAAATACTGATAAGCACACTGCATTCGAAATCCAGGAATGAGAAATAAGAAACTATGAACTAGACACGATGCATAAGAACCAGGAACAAGGGACCAGTCACAAACAGGAACACTACAACAATGACCAGCACTGGGCTGAAGCAAACTGAAGCTTTTAAAGCTAACGATCACACACCTCAGGTGTTATGCTTGCTTGCACCTGCAACCACAGGTGTTCCTTATCCTCCACCCAACCTTGTCCTGCAAGGATGGAGGTGAAGCAGTGAGCAAGAAATACTGTGAAGCATAGTCTTTTCACAATAAAAGCATACTGGCTGCCAAAAAACTCGAAAATGCATTTCCGAAATGGAAAATAGGGCTTTTGAGATCCCAAATCAGCGTAGTACTGTGTTGAAGGGATCAGAAGGTAAGTCCAATATAAAACAGTTACCGAATCATGCCCCCAAGTGGCAGAATGAGAGCAAAGGGAGCAAATTGGGGCACATCATTTTAGACGTTTGAAGTACTGCACAAGGTGTTCGCCATTGGCCAGCTTGCACAAATTTATTTTAGCACGATCAGTCTTCCGGGACATATTTCGAGAACAGTTTGTACTAATCTATCAGTGAACGTCTTTAAATCCCTAGCCTTGGCTGGTTCTAAGGTTGGCTAATTTGCATGCACCTTAAGTTAAGCAAACGTGTCCGGGGGCAACATTGCTCCCAATAGCTGATTTAAATCAACACAAGTGCAGTGATAGCAGTCTATTATAACTTGGAGCAGCGCCTCCTGGAATTTTACAGGGTCTTCCAGTATCTTGGGGAATCTCTGGACCATGTTAAATAAATCAGTGGCCCTCCATGGGGCATTTACTGTTACTAGGGGGGTGTTGCCCAATCCGGGAGTTGTCTGACTGGATATATAGAGTTTGGGAAACCCTCAAACGAGCCTGAGGTTGGTCAAAACAGTTTCGAAATCTGAGCTTGCATTTCAGGAGTGAATGGGCTATCCATCTGCTGTTTTGTTGTGGATTGGTGGTAGTTTGGTGGTTGAGAGGAATCGGGGCTATCAGATCGCTGGTTAGTTGGGTTATTCAAGATGGCTGGGTTTAAAGTATCCAAAATATCTTGGTAGCTTTCTTTCAATGGGGGTTCCCCTTGGATAATGGGATATAATCGTTTATACCTAGTTTTGTGGGTTGGGACCTGCAGGATTGCTTATTCTTTTTTCATAGATTTGACTTGGTCCTGGAGCTTTTCTTGAGAGTCTCTTAGTGCCGGTCTTAGTTTTGGTCTGTCTCTTAGTGACTTCGGTATACCAATCGACATATCTGTTCCAATAATGTACACATGTGCCCTTCTTCTCGAAAACCTTTCGTAAATTAGTTTTTCTGTCTAGGTCGAATGTGCCTTCATGGGGAAAGTGTCTAGGAGAGTCAGTCTGTGTATATTTGCACCGTTGTTCCAGGTACTTGCATGATTTTGGCGAGTAGTGAGTAAATATGAAGTGTGCTAGACTCCCTTTAGGAGGAAGTGGCTCTTCTCTAGATTGCCCTGAACCCATTCTCACAGCGGTAAGACAAGGCATAGCTTATGTCGGATCAAGGTTCGTTCCTAACACTTTCTGCATCAGGACACTATTGAGTTGTGTTCTGCCCATCCTCTCTGCCATACAAATGCATGTAAATGTGGCATGATGTGATTGAAAGGCGTAAAATCCTTACTAAAGACTTTTCTTACCAAATTGAAAGAGATTGACATTGCAGATTCAGATATCCTATTCATCATAGATGTTAGAGTCTAGCCACCTCAATATCTCACGGGATTTAGGCAATTGAGGGGTTATTACTACAACCAGAGGAAATTCATGCATCCATGCAATTTATTATGCACCTACTGATGTTCATCCCAAAAAACTCTTCAGATATAAAGATCAGTTTTATTTGCAAATTTGAGGAACATCTATGGGTGCAATAATGGCCCCATTCTAGGCCAATGGGTTCATGTAGAAGTTTGAAATGGACCACATCCTATCCCACCATGTCTGCTGTCTGGCACATGGTCATCCTTTTTTGGGGTAGATATATTGACCACGTCTTTGCCATTTGTAGAGGCACAAAAGACACAGTAGACAATGTTTGGGTACCATAACCACAAAGATTAACTCATTCCATTTACCAGCATGATAGGCGGTCCCGACATTTGTTTTTTGGACGTTCATAATTTACCATTTCACAAGAAGTTCATCAATGTTTTCAGAAAAAAGACTGATAGAAACAACTTGTTACATAGAATGACTTTCCACCCCCCTGCCTCTCTAAAAAGAGTAGGGAGCAATTGGGAAAGGTATTGGAGAGATTTTCAGATAGAGGCTATTCCCACAAGGAATTTGACATGGCTATGACTCATACTCTGTACAAAGATGGAGAGCAATTATTAGCCCCTGCACCCAATAGATCAGCGCCCCCACTAGTATTTGTCTCAACGTACATCATTCATAGTGATAGAAATAAGAATTCCATTGTGAGAAACCCGAGTGGCTCTCTAGCTAGTCCCTGGGTATCTGTCATCCAGGTTGCTATGACACGGCCATCGCTATTGGATCCAGTTCCTGGGGGTGGGCCAGTGAGGGAGGATCACCTGGATGGGGGTCCTTTGGAGTGGGACACCGACGGGTGAGACGCAGTATACCCCTTCCTTTGACACCTTTTCCCCATCCTCTCACTTAGGACATTCCAAACCACTGCCCCCCCACACCCTCCTTTCCGACACGAACACTTTCGCACAACACAGAGGACAACGGACGAACACCAGAGCCATTTACCTGACATGTCTCAATACAACCATCAGGCAAAGTCGGGCAATTGATCAGAATCGCCAAACCGGACGACCCTTTCCCTTACCCACCGGGATAAAAGGTGGAGCCAGAGAGTACAGTACGAGCATGGCAGACATCACGACGAGACAGCTAATCAGGTGTGGCAGTTCAAGAGAAAGGAGAAAGGCGGCAGGAATTGAGAGGGCAGCGAGGCGAGAAGTGACCTTGCCCTTTTTGTCCCAGACCAGCGGAACCTTTGTGGAAGAGAGCCTAAGACTGCGAATACAAATGGCACAAGTGTCTTGCAGCCGATATCAACAGTACACTGGGCAAGCATACGCCGATAAGCAGGAGCAAGGGAAGCACCCGCGACAGTGGTACCGGCCTTGACTCCAATGAAGAAGAAAAGCCAAGCACGCTCCACCCTTCGGTCCCCCTGTTCTGGGCCCTGAACCCTCTCGAATCTCAGCCTCCCTTGGTTGGGTTCACTATGACTTTTACTTCTTCACAAATCTTAATGTCTTTTAAACAATTCCAGCGAACATCCCTCGGCCGGGTTCACGTTTGTCAACACACTGTTTTTTGGGACTTTAGACTTTGCCCCTCTAGGGATTCGCTTCCCTTGTTTTCTCTCACTGTGGGATTCACTTCCCTTTCTTTCACACAGTTTGTAGATCAAAGTCTTTTGATTGTACAGGGATTTTGCTTGACCGTCAGTATGACCACTTTGACCTATTTCGGTGGCTCTCCTACGGCCTTCTGGTATCTGTAGTTTCTCTCAGATGGGGATCGACCACAATTTTCCTTTCACAAGTTGCAAAACCTCTCCAAAAATTATTTTGTCGTTGCTGGGGGTAGAAAATGAAATTTTCTTTAGTTATATTACAGTTGATATAACTGAGACATGGAATCGTTCCAGATTCTTTTCTTAATCCAGTAATGCCATGTTCTCCTCCATCCTTGCACAGAAGCAAGTCTCAAAGGTTGTGAGTTCACTGGTAGGCAAAAACTGGGAGGTCTTTGAAGAGGTCCCATAGTTCAGTATCTTTCTTGAGAATTTCCCAATGTTTTAGAATGGTGTGAGGAACTCATGGTGGCAACAAGTAAGACAGACACAAGTGATCACAGTTCAAGGGTGTTTATTGAACATTCAATGCTGTTTGCAGGAGAAATGCCTATTCTAAACTTAAATCTAAGATGGGAGCAAGTGTTGACCATCAAATGAAAAATAAGGCAGTCCTAGTGGCGTTGTCAAATAAAAGGGGCCTATACTAAGAAACCTATTGCCAAACCTTACAACTAATACAAAAAAGGCTGTGGGATAGTTCTCAAGAAAAGAAAGAAGCGTTCTCAAATAATATGTCAGGATGCGGTAGCCTGGGTCTCCCTTCCCCACGCTTTGAGCATGGGGTAAGGTGGGATCTTGGAGCACAGTACAGTCTCTGGCTTCTCCAGCACGAGACAACAGTTCTAATGGCAGCTCTCAGAACCGTTGATGGCCAAGTCTTGTTTCACTTGAAAGTTTTTTGCCTTGAAGGACCTGATGTCTTCAAAATAATAAAACTAAAGTTGTTTCAACAAATGAAAGTTTGTTTCTTGGTTTTACTTAGGGTGAGGATTCTCCACCTTTTCGGTCCCCCTTCTTCTGGGCGCTGACCCCTCTCGAATCTCAGCCTCCCTTGGTCGGGTTCACTATGGTTTATCCTTCTTCACAAATCTTAGTGTCTTTTAAACTGTTCCAGCGGACATCCCTCGGCCGGGTTCACGTTTAACACACTGTTTCTTGGGACTTTAGACTTTGCCCCTCTAGGGATTTGCTTCCCTAGTTTCCTTTCACGGTGGGATTCACTTCCCCTTCTTTCACACAGTTTGTGGATCAAAGTCTTTTGATTGTACAGGGGTTTTGCTTGACCCTCAGTATGACCACGTTGACCTATTTCGGTGGCTCTCCTACGGCCTTCTGGTATCTGTAGTTTCTCTCAGATGGGGATCCACCAGAGTCTTTGGAGTTAGCACTCATGTGGTGCCAGTTTCCCTCTGTAGCTTGTCTCCCCTTAACACTTTTACAGTTCTTTCATAGTTCATTGATCTTGGTTCAAACCAGCCACTTTGCGATTCTCACTCCATGCAGAACGGTTCTTATCGTTTCTCCCCTTGACTCACCAGCTGTGATTAACTGCTTGGCTTTTCTTGGAGCATAGCACACGCTCGTGCTTTCTCAGCATGAGACGACAGTTCCATTCCAGTTGGCACGGCACACGCTCAAGCTTCCCGATGACGTCATGATGTTCCATTGGGGACCCGTCCTTGGGTCTTTTATGCATTTAACAAGCAGTTTTGTTCTTAAAAAGTGGTTCACCCTGATGTGCACCAGCCCACTTGAACGATAAGTAACTTGACTTCAAAACGTTTCTTTTTTTCCGTTTTTTAATTTTTTTTTAAAGTTATAATTATAGGCTCTTTAAGTTACCCATATGTAACATGTGTTTCAACCATTCGGTCCTCATCAAGACAGGGCTTTACATCATATGTACACTTCATATTATAACTTACATTTGACATCACAGTTCCATTATTAACAAAAGATATTTGTATCCCAAACAAATTACATAATGGAAATACACCATGTTAATGGAAAATATAATAAAGCCAAACAAAATAGGGTTGGTATGGGGAGGATTGGTAGGCTGGGAGAGACAGAATGAAAAATAAATGTACATTAATGACGACTTTCTAATCCAATACAGCCATCACCATCAAAGTGCTTCGTAGTGGAAGGTATACCAGGGAATCCTTCACCATCCACTGTTCATAACACCAAGGTGATTCTTATAACCTCTAAATCGATTTGAGATAATAAACCCATTGTGTTATGCAGTTACTACCTCGCTAAGGTTTTGTTCCCAATGTTGCTTACTGATTCATTATCGGTATCCATCACAGAATGTACATTGCTCATAGACCTTATTACACCAATTCCCATCTGCATGCATCCATTCATTATTATTAACCCACATATTTGTTATAAAAACATCATGCATCAATGTAGCTCACCTCAACATTCCTGCACAATTCAATTCCCAGAATTGCAACTCATATCACACTTTATGTATCCTCTGCTGTATGTCTGGTTCTTTCATGCATCCTGTGAACCCAAATCATGGAGGCTATCGTCTGTGTTTTATACCGTTAAACGGGTGCCCTCCACTATACTATAGTAGCCCATTATAGTTTCGCTCATGTAATATAATCTTATATATTTGTTAATTAGGTTTCTTATCCCATTTTAGATTGTTGTTCCTTTAGAGTGTCCTGTTTTCCCTTACATCCAATTTCATTTACCATATATCTATGTAAATGCCTACCTACGTATTTCCCATCTGTTAGGTAAACATTCTTACCCGTTCGATAATCGTATTGAGTACATGTTACAGTTCAGTTCATAGGCTTTATTTCGACAAAATAGGTCATAAAAGCAACAGTTCATAAATTCATCATAAAACACACTGTGCACCATTGCAACATGAAAACATCAATTCGTCCAAACTACAAACAGATAAAATGCATCGCACTGCCCTATAATACAGAAGAGTTACAAAGTAACTTCAGACTAATACTAAACAAACTCCTTCTGCTTCTTTAGGCGGACTCTCCATGCCCACTTAAGATAACTACTGTTTGGCTCCCTATCTGGGGGTTCCCTGGACTCGAGCCCACGCATGATAAACTCTTAGCTCAGCACTGGGTGGCTCTAGGGTACCAGGCCCTCAACGATTTCTTTCCCGGACAGAGAGTTCATTACCCCGGAGACATGGAGACAGAGCCATTCTGGATCTGCATTGGACACGTTGCAGTATTCTAGGCTCCGGGCTGCCTTCCATAATAGATGGCCCTCCTTTCCAAGGGAGTCTCCTGATACTCCGGAGTCGCTTACATAGCTAATTCATGCGGTACTCATAGGGTGGTCTCTTCCCTATATAAAATGTTGCTGGCAAAAGCCCCAGACCAGTCCCCTAAAGCTTGGTGTGGGTGGGCAGATGAACTGGGCCTTGAGATTTCAGGTGAAATGTGGAAGAGAATGTGCTCACACACGAACAGGGTATCACTCAATTTTCGCTTCAGATGTGTGCAATATACATTGCTGAACAGGCTGTATTACACCCCCCATAGACTTGCAAAATGTACCCGAAACAGTGTACATACCTGTGCCTGTTGTCGAATGTGGGGGAGCTGACCACCTACACATGTTTTGGTCTTGTTGTGATCTGAGCGGCTTTTGGGGCGAGATCATAGGGGCTCTTACAGATATTGTTGGTGCCGTGGTTGAGCCTAGACCGCTGGGGATCCTATTTGGGTTATGGAACACGGATGACACTAGGAAGATTGCCACGTTTTTAAATATTAGTTGCATGGTAGCCAAGAAGTGTGTATTTCAAAGCTGGAAGAGCCCCTCTTTTCCGACATTTCAGAAATGGTTGAATACACTTACCTGGTCCCAGACCTGTAACCCCTCCCAAGAATATATGGTCTGCATTTAATAGTTACCTGATTAATAAAGCTGAAAGAGCGTCTGAGACGTCTTCACCCCAGGTCTGATACATGTAGCCTGGAATGTCGAAGTGTGATATAGCTAACGGTTTTCCTCAGAGAATTTAATGCCTTGTGTCATACGTTATATGCCATGCAAATTAGATCATTGTGTTCTGTTAGTTCTTTCTTCTTTGCTCTGATATATGTGTTTGCTGTAAACCTCTGACAATAAATAAAAGTTTAAAAAAAAAGATAACTACTGTTTGCAAAAACAGCAGGAACGTCAGCAGAGTCTAAACACAAAGCTATGGCTTCAGCGATAGTACTTGCAGCTGCGACTTAATAAAAGTGGCTTCAAGAAGCGTTTCCTAAGTGGCTTGGTCACAGGGCATAACAATATTAAATGACGCTGGTCTTCATGGGAATCATTGCATAACATACACTTTGGGGAGACTTCGTTGTTCCACTTGTGTAAGAGTGCTGCTGTGGGCAAGCTCCCAAAATGAAACGCTAGGTACTAAGATTTTTCATGTTTTTAGGTGATATAATCCAGGTAGTCTTCACAGCCTGCCTGTTTTTTTATATTTTTTTAATTCAATTTTATTAAGTTTTTATAAATGCGAGTTACAACAAAAAATACAAGCAAGGGATTACAGAATCAGAGACTTTTCCAATTATTATCTCAACGTATATCTCATATGCTCTAACAATTTCGAACTGCAAATCTTCAATCTCTCTCCACATTAGGAATGTACTCGTTAATACCCTCTCTCCAAATCTCCCATATGTTACTCAATATCAGGTGGTTTTTTAGTCTATTGAAGAGCTTTCTCCTGGGAGCCCATAGCCACTCTGAGACCGTGGCCAGGGATAAATATTGATTGTCCATGGCGATCCATTTGGGTTCTATGTGGTTGCGCAGATGGGGAATTAGAACTCTTAGTTGAGCTGCTTCATAATATTTCTTAAGATCCGGGAGACCTATCCCGCCCTTGTCCTTGGGCAGTGCAGGGTGTCATATGCTATTCTAGCCTTTTTCCCTTGCCAGAGGAATCCCACAATATCTCTCTTGATCTCTATGAAGAAATTCCCTGGCATCTTAATAGGGAGCATTTGAAAGCGATACAGGAATTTGGGGAGACAAACCATTTTCATGGCATTGAGTCGTCCTAACCAGGAGATTGTCAATTTGTTCCATTTAGTAAGATCTGAGTGGAACCTTTGGAGAAGCGGGAGGAAATTGGCTTTGTATAGATAAACTAGGTCTCTGGTGATTTCTATAACTACATATTTCAGTATAGAGTGTTCAATCTTGAGACCCAGTAAAGAGAATTTAACTTTGTTTGTCTCCACAGAGCCCTGTAAGGGGAGCAGAATAGATATGGCTTTGTTCACTTTAAAACCGGAGAGTCGACCATAGTGTAACACTCACCTGATATCCACAGGGACGACACTCAGCCCTGGTCGGACCACTCTCACTCTCGAACCCCTCCCTTGGAATTTGTTCGGCTGACGATTGGGCCTGCATTACAGGAATATCGGATTTGAGCCTTACTGTCTCTTGTTGCTTGGTTCCCGCCTCCCTTGAGAACCAAACCTTCCCCTTAAGCCTTCTCCTCACCTTGCTTTTTTGTAGGATGCGCTCTCCGTCCTGCTTCTCAGTGCAGGGGCGCATAGCTGGTGTGGGCACGTCGCAACATAGTTGCTTCACTGGTGCACGCCCTGTTTGAATCCAGACCTGCTGTGACCCCAGTTCGTTAAGGTAAGTTTGCTGTTTTTTACAGTATTGATAATCTGTTCTTATTTCTTTCTCTTGTCCTTTAATAATGTCTCTGCTTCTTCTTCTAGGTGTGGGAAGAGGTTGTTGGCGTTGCTGTGCTGATTGGAGTTGAGCACGAGGCGGAGAGTGAATGCACGATGCACAGTACTATTCCGTCTTTTCTTGTGCTGACCTGTATCTCCCTTCTTTCTTGTAGGTCGCTGTAATGTTCCAGAATGGATGCAGACCGGGAGAGCACTAGACGGTGAGTGAATGCGCAGTACGCAGCGTTTTCTTGTCTTTTCATATGCTGACCTGTGTTTTCCCTCTTTTGTAGGTCGCCGTGAGGTCTCGGAATGGATGATCAAGAGTGACTCGAATCAGGTAAGCGTCTTGTTGTTTTTGCTGTTTTGGATCGAAATATGTAAACGCTTACTAATGCAGTTTTCGCTCTCTTCTTTCCAGGTTGCGGTGTTGCGGAGAAGGATGCGGCACCGAGATGCTGGCGTTCTCTGGGCGATGGATTGGAGACAGGATACTACTCAGGTAAGTGTAGTATTAAAGATGTTCTTGTTCTTTCAGGTAAGCGGCCCAAGGAAGGCAGGCAAGGAACTCAGGAGACTGAGCTGGACACAGTGAGCGTCACGCAGATAACCGCAGAGTAACGCGAAGCGTGTTCCTTTGCCGGGGCGTGGCATATATAGCCCCAGGTATAACAAGGCCGGACCACACCCAAAACACTAGACCGCATAGTGTGGGTGCCTCCATGTTGCACAAAACCTCATTAATAGGTCCAGTTCCCATGTTATCCTTACATTGAGTATGAGCCTGGCGCCAAAGGCGCCAGGACTGACTCCATGAGGGTATTTGATGAGATGGCAAGGCCTCTAAGGCCATAATGGGGTATCGTAGCCTGGCTCCAGTGACTGGCCTATGAGGGTTAGGGACAGGGATCATGACGCATAGTCTTCAAGGAGGTGAAGAGCTCGAGGGATGGATGTTATCGGATTAGCCACATGTAGGAGTATGTAATCGGCATAAAGAGCCACCTTGTATTCAACCCCTCCCAGCTACAGTCCCTCCACCCAACGGTCTTCCCTCATCTTTTGTGCCAGGGGTTCCAGAGAGAGAGCAAAGAGAATTGCGGAGAGAGGGCATCCTTGCTGAGTACCTTGTTCCAGTTCGAACCATCTGGAATATTCACCTTTCACAAATATAGATGCTTTGGGGGACGTATACACCACCTGTATTCCCTTTCTGAACTTTGGGCCTATCCCCACCTTATGTAGGACTGCCATCAAAAATCCCCATTCTAACCTATCAAAGGCCTTTTCTGCATCAATCGAGAGAAGGACAGGCTTATTGGTCATGTTCTGAGATGCGTGGATAAGATGTAGGGTCTTCTGCATTGTGTCAGCACCCTGTCTCCCAAGTATAAAGCCCACCTTATCAGCATGGATGAGTTGGGGCATTAGCGTCTCTAATCTGGAAGCTAAAAACAGAGTGTAGATTTTTGCATCCACATTGAGCAGAGAAATGGGACGGTATGACCTGCACTTTTTGGGGTCTCTTCCATCTTTGGGAATCACTGTGATAAGAGCTCAGACAAAGGAGTCTTGGGCTATCCCTGAGTCTAGAACTTCATTAAAAAGTTCTACCATAAATGGTATGAGGTGTGTACTAAAGGATTTATAGAATCCAGCCGTGTAACCGTCCTCTCCTGGGGATTTGCCCAGAGCCAGCCTCTTTATTGCGTTTTGGAATCGTGTTCGGTTGTAGGGGATTCTAAGAGCTCGGAATCCAGACCTGATAACTTTGGCATGTTAATAGAGGACAGGTAAGTTTCTGTACCTGGTAGGTCTGGGTCTGTTTCTGAGGTGTACAGGGGCTCGTAAAAAGTGGCAAAGGCTTTCAGGATAGTGGGAGCAGTCGTGGTTGGGGCATGCCCCTTCGCAACTATTTCCATCACTTTTCGCTCTGCTCTTTCTTCCCTAAGTCTGGCGGCTAGCAGTGCATCAGCTTTGTCCTCTTTTTCATAGAATTTCTGCTTCAGAAGTCGCAGCTTGCGCACTATTAGCTCGTGTTCTAAAAGTCAGAGTTCTTCCCTCTTCTTTTTTGCTTCGTTGATTTTATTGGGATCAACCTTATCTTCTCTCCTAACTTCATCTAACTGGCAAATGTCCATTCTAAGTCTATTTTCTATTAGTTTCCTTTCTTTTTTCCTATGGGACCGCTCTCTTATTAGGACACCTCTCCAAGTTGCTTTCCCCGCTTCCCACACTACCTGTTTGGATACCTCCCTGGTATTATTCAACTTAAGGTATTCGCTAATCTCTGTCTCCATCTCTTTCTTAAAGACCGGGTCCTTCCAGAGACTCTCGTTAGATCTCCATTTCCCTCCCGTGACTGGTAGGTCCTCCCATCGGGGGTCGGCCACGACCATGTCGAGATGTGACCATGTAACTGGGACAATCTCGGACCGTGTTGTAATGTTATAAAGGTCTTTGGAGAAGTATATGTAGTTGATCCGAGTAAAGGTGTTGTGCAGAATAGAGTAAAAGGTGTAACTCCGTTCATCTGGATTAATTCCCCTCCACAAATCCCTCATTCCATAATCCCTCATTCCATACACATCCATCATGTCAGCAAACTCTGTACGATCACCCTTGGTCCAATCTCTTTCTTCAGGGTTGCCAGACTTCCGGTCTATGGTGGGGTCTGCCCACTGATTGAAGTCGCCACCCAAGATGATATGACCTGTGGCCTCAAGCATTATTTTAGGAATCGTTTTAGCAAGAAACTGAGCCTATCCGAGTTGGGGGAGTAGATTGTGGCGATTGTTATAATCGCTTTCCCAATAGTTCCCGTTACCAATAGGGCTCGACCTTCTACATTGGACCATGTCTTGGCCACCATGAACTCTATTCCTTTCCTAATGAGAATCCCCACTTGCCCTCTTCTCAGCGGTCCAGATCCCCAGAACTCTGTCCCCAGAACTCTGTCCCTGTATGCTTCCCAAGGATGTGTCGCTCTTCCTCTTTCACATATTTAGTCTCCTGTAATAGGAGAACATCTACCTTAGCCCTACGGAATTCTCTCGACACCAGTAATCTCTTAGTTGGTGAGTTGAGGCTTTTTACATGAAGCATTCCCACCCTAAGGGAGTCCCTCCCCCTTATATCAGAGGTCATCGCCATTGAATAATATTAGGGGGGAAATGACCTTCTATCTGTGACCAGCATGTCGTCTATATGTTATACATCACACAATATCTCGCCTTTTGAACCAATGTAGATGTTGCACTGACCCTGTCCCCTTGTCTACCTCCTTCCCCTACCCCCTACCCTCCACCCACCATCCCTTTCCCCGGTTGATGGCGCTCGATCAAGCCAAGTTGTTAGCACCGGCCCTGCATCGAACCATCAGTGGGGACTGTTACTTTACAGCCCCTATCATAATGAAAACCCCAATGTAACTGAGTGCCCGTTGTGGTCCCCCCGACTCACACATCAGTATCATGGGCAAACTGGAATCACTAAATTAGCCACTTAACCAAGCCACACTTTTGCAATAAGGTGATCTCAAACATACTGAGTCCAACCAGACTTAATTATCCCCTTCTGGAGAGACATTGCCTCTCTGGTACTTTCTCAAGCCTTTCACAACCGCTTTCTCCTGAGGCCTTGGATGCGCCATCCCTGTTCCTCTTGTCCCGGCTCTTCTCAATCTCCTCCTTCCTCATGTGGTCCAGTTAATTCAGAGGTGCATGCCTTAATCTCCTTCTCCGATCTTAATCGTATTTTTGTTCCTCCATGTTCAAAGGAGAAGGAGAAAGGGTAACCCCATCTGTATCAAATGTTCCGTTCCTTCAACCACTTCATGAGGGGGCCACACATCCGCCTAACAGACAACGTCAAGGAGCATAAGTCCAGATAAATTCTTATTTGTGCGCCTCCTAGGGTAATCGCTCCGCCACTCCTTGCCTTCTCGAGCACTCTTGCCTTGTCCTGATAACGATGTGAAAGCGAGTGAGGACCGATCTTGGTCCTCCCGGAGGATCCTCGGCTCTATGGATCCGCTCTGTTTTGGGTTCATCTATCGCATCGTCAGCGACCATGACCTGATGTCATGGCGCGTTTTCCTGAGATCGCCTTCCGTTTCTCCTCCTTGTTTCGGGATCCCAAAGAAGCGCAGATTATTCCGTCTTTTCCGGTTTTCCAAATCATCCATTTTAAGCTTAAAGTCCTCCTCTCGCTCCTCCAAGTCCGCTATCCTGTGCTTGAACTGTGCCTCGAGGGTGTCTATCGATGCTTGATTTTTCTCCACCCCGTCAAGCCTTTCTTCAATGTTGTCTAAACGTTGTGTGATTTTGTTTATTTTACCTCCTACGTTAGCCCCTATGTTCTTGATTTCCCCCAGAAGGGCTGCAATGTCTCCCTTTGTGGCAGCCGATTCATTTCCTGTTGTCTGTTGTTGCCATGATGGAGTTATCAAAGCAAGGAGGTGCTGGAAGGTAGGTGAAGGGGGCTAGTTTTTGTCCGATGCTCATATAGGCTTGAACAGACTTAATGGTGATGATCAGGGGTTCTGGTTAAGGCAAAGTGGGCAGGACGTCTGATAGGAATTTTGAACTGAGATTACAGTCACACTCAGTACACCGGAATCAAACGTCCAGTTTTGCCTTCTTCAGAGATTCGCCTGTGTTGCTGGTGGTGAAATGTTTGCTGTAATTGTCTAACCTGAAGGTTAGAAATTATTTAAGACTGTCTCTGTGGCATGGAGTGTAGTGCCAAGCTTCCGCGCACCTCTCTTTTTTTCTTTATTGTTTATGTGGCATGTTGGGTTGTTTACAGTACCACATTTATAGAGGAGCGTCCAACCACGAGTTCATGCGACTTCTGGGTTGCGAAACGATGCCTTGAGACTGTTTCCAAAATTGGGTTGCAGTGGTAAGGCGTTTTATGAGTTCACACTGGGTGTGCTTGGTTCGGGATATGGTATGATTTTCACAGTGAGGAGGGACGGGGATAGCTGCCTTCCCCTCACTTAAGTGGGATCTCCTCTTTATTCTTGCCTCTGGTCTGTTCATGGTAGGGGGTCACTGTGCGTCACCGGCGTCCCCTCAGTTGTGGATCCATGTACCACGATCTGAGTATCGGTTGTTGGATCAGCAAGGGGCTATTGGGACACAGGGGCCGAGAGTTTCTGACATTGCCAAGTTTGTCTTCCTCTGCCGCTGCTGGGTGGGGTTTTGCATATGTTTAGGGCAGTGTAGATCGTACCAGTGCAATTCGTTGGGGCATCAAACTCCTATTTCACAAGATTCTGTAAGTTCATGCAGTCGCCCCCCTGATGTGTTCCGGGCTCTGTCTCCTCTGTGCCTGTGTGAGACCTGTTGTGAGGTGTGTCGGTACGGGTCATTTTTATATAGTGTCCCCGCAGGTAGTGGTTCTCGCTTGGTATTCAAGGTGTTCCAGTGTTTCACAGGGGAGTTTGTAAGGTGGTTTATCCTTTACCCTTGCAGTGGGACCGTGGTGGCGTAGGGACTCGGAAGCTCTGATGACTGTCACTCACCGTATTAACACTCACTGCTTCACTGAATTCTGCCTCGCAGATGACGGCGCTCCGGGGGTCCTATGCATATGCCGGGTCTCTGGGGCTTTCCAGGTCCTGGAGTCCGGGGCAGTCGGAGCGGTTGGGAAGATTCAAGAGTGATTGGGAGCATAGGACGTGTCTCCAGTGTCTCTGCGTCTGGTCTTTCCCAGGTAGGAAACTTCTATCCACGCCGACGGGACAGTCGGGTATCATAATGTGTGCCGCTCCCCCAGGAACACAAGATGATGCAGCTCCTGAGACGGAGTGGATTCCAAAGCGATCCCTCATGACGTGAGGGCCAGGGACCTTGGAGAGTTAGTTGCCTCGAAGCATGGGCTCACCCGCCTCTTCCGTCTCCTCGCTGGATGGCATCTCCTTTTTTTTGGTCTACTCCTCGCATGAGGCCGAAGCAAGGTGTCTCACATAAGCGAGGCGTCCGCGACGCCGCAGGACGACTCCTCAGCTTGGCTGGCCCCGTGGGTTCATGTGTGCCTGCACCAGTTTCGTTTTCGTCCGATCCGGGTCTGGAAGGCTGTAATCTTCGGACAGCGGTTTTGTGGGGAATTTCACCCAGATTCTCACCGGGATTTCTCCTGCTGAGGGGAGGCGACATTCACACAGCAACAGTTCGCTTTCTATCCACGGGGGGGTCCAGAAGTGGGTGCTCAATTCACTTCTCGGGCCGTAGTAGCAGAGCTCATACAGAGAGCATTGTTACCTGTGCGCCCCCTGGTGGCCAGTCCCACCTGCCTGGTTTTTAATGGCAAGATAGCGGGCCAAAGATTCAGAGGCCCGATATTTCAACATTACATCGCCCTCCACCACCACTAAAAGGTGAGTATTCATCTGACCCCACAGCTCAGCCCCATACAACGCAGCCTCTTGTGCCTGCCTTTTATATGCCCCTAAAGAAACACGTACCGCCCCATTTCCATACTCCTTAGTAAACCTGGCAAGGGCACCACCATACCTAGTCAGCGATAACCTGGCCTTCTCCAACAGCAGTGACCAGCCGCAGGACGCCATAACTCTAACCCCCAAGTAATCAAAAGTAGGGTCTTGCTCAATTTCCCCTTCATCCAAGACCAGTCTAATGGCCTTTTTTTGCTTTCTCCTGACATTGGTGTTAAAGATCATGGACTTTGTTTTACTAATATTAAGTGACAGCCCATTCCTCTTACAGAAAGCAACAAAGATTTCCAGCTGCTTGCAGTCACCAGCGGGTGTCCGAGGTAAAAGAACTTTGTCATCCGAAAACGCAGGGCCGGCATCCTGTCATCAGCTAAGGATGGAGCATCAGTTTGCGCACCCAAAGCTCCTCTATGATACCATTGATAAAGATGCAAAACAATTTAGGAGCCAAGACGCACCCCTGGCAGACACCCTTCTCGATGTCAATACTACCAGAGGCACTCCTGTCAGTTCCCCAACAGACCACCGCAGTATTACCAGTGTATAAACTCTGGATTGCAGACAAGAGTGCACCTGGGATGCCAAGGTCCCTTAACACCTCCCAGAGCCGATGTCTGGGTACGGTGTCAAAAGCGGTAAGTAAATATACAAAAACTTCATAAACACTAGTCGCATATTTATCACACACAATCCAGCATCCAATAATGAAATTGGTCTAATATTAGCAGGGTCATCTCAAAAGCCTTTTTTATGAAGGGGACGCAGGTACCAGATCTTTACTCAAAATTGCATTAAATCTTTAAATAATTTTGTGAGATATGGCACCCAAACAGTAAGCTCATTTTTATAAAAATCTATCATGCCCCTGTCGGGGCCTACTGCTTTGCCCAGCTTTTGCCTCGGGAGCGCCTTCTCTACCTCTTTGTTAGAGAGCATCAGTAGGGCGAAAATATCTTCATACCCCCAGTACCATCACGCGCTCTAGTACAAACAATCCTTGTGCATGCCGCCCCTTCTGCCTGATAGAGGCTGCCATAGTGATCAACCCAGTCTTACTCTCGGATACATGCCTGTAAAAAATTTGGGCCAATTCTATGGCCTGCCCCCATCAGGGCCCAAAAGCCCTTCGAATGCCCTCCTATTTTTTCAAATAATGCTTTCCAGGTGTCTTCATGCCGCCCCCTCTTTTTATCCTTGAACAACCTGCAATATTCCCTTCTAGCCAGCCTGACCTCCCCACCCATTTGGGACCGAGAATATTGCACAGCTGCTATAAACTGACCCTTGGTTCTGCCTGCAGTCCTTATCCTACCAAGGGGTAGTTGTCTCAGTAAGGCTACGTACAACTTTCAGAGGCTTAGAGAATCGCTGTCCTACCTGCACCATCATTTGCTCATGCAGGGAAATCAAGGAAACTGCATCATGGGGTTCTGCCCTTGCATGATCCTCCAGCAATTTAATAATATCCTCATAAACCAACGGAAGATCTGCCCCAAGATCTATCCCTCCCCACCTAATGTTTCTCCTAGCATGACCCACAATTTCCAAAGGAACTGCACCCTCCCCAAGACCAGTTAGCCTACTACCGGGGTCTGCCTAAAAGTGCTCACTCCTCTCCAAAAGCAAAGGATGATGGTCACTCTCAACCTGCTTATGGAGAGAGAATGCTTTTATCGAATCCCAGGCCTCTAGGTTCACTAAGATGTAATCAATTTTACTCATGGCCAAGTTATTATCAAAAGTTGGAGCTACAGGCGAATGTCCTGGGAATCGTCCGTTGCATGCCCTCAGATTAGCAGACATTAGCGAGACAGCCATTTCTTCCGCATGTGTATGCTGTCTCGGCAGGTAAGTAGAATTCAAAGAACCCAGTCCCCAGTGACTGTACTCCTCGTCCATAATATCAGCCAAACCACAAAGAGGCTCGAGCTGGAGATTAAGGTCCCCCTTGACTAAGATTTTCAAAGGTCCAGGGGAATGCAATCTCCAGTCCAATACTTTGCTTGTGATCCTCTCAATGAGATCCATGCCCCTGCCAGATGGAACCCTGTTATAACAAACAGGATTGGCGAGTCATCCTATAATTGTAAGTGTATTACAAGAGAATCAGAGGAATCCATATCTATTTGAGTAGCTGATTTAAACAGGGCAACCTTTACCCACGTCACCAAACCCCACTGGGGCGACCTTGCACCCTCTTATGCGCCGGAATAAAAAATGTGGCATACCCTTGAGTATGGTGGGAGGTTCCAGAACCCAATATTCCTGCAGACAAATCACCCCCCATTCCCAGACAAAAGCAAGCCAGTCATTATCAGACAAATACTTATTAATCCCAGCAATATTCCAAGAAAGGACCCACACCAAAGGTGAAATCTGAGCCAAACTGTCACCCAGATGAAAATTCAAAGTTGGTTGCAGCACTTTGCAGTCCAACTTCAGGGTGAGAGCAGGTGAAGTAGAGCCCTATCCCTGTTCTGAGCGCCTGGACCTTCACTTCCTGGGGGACAGCCCCTGGCTCACACTAAGCTGAAGCAGTCTGTGCTGGATACCTACCACGTTGGAATGATGCATCATAGGGCCCTCTCTGTGGCAATCATTACCTGCAGACATACTCTCTTCTCTAACCAAATTACGAGAAGACTGAGGGTGATTGCCTACTGTGCCATAGGGTTTGCCACCCAGACCTTGGGTACACCTGAACTTCCTTCAAGAAGTAGCAAATACCATTCGGGTGGGGGAATTTTTATGACCTTGTCCCTTACCACTATTATCCTTGTCCTGCACAACTTCAAACTATGTGTTGGTCTTGCCTGATGTTACTCCCATTTTAAGGTACGGCAGAGCTTCGCAGCGTTCCGCATGTTCCATCATCGGTCACAGGCGCCATATTGGCTCGGTTTGTTTATTATTGTTTACATTATGATGTCACATGTTATAACATGTGATGTCATACATTTATTTCTGTCATTTTAGATGTTACCTTTATCCTAGGAGATGGCTTGAGTATTACATTTTTATTTATCCCATTGTAAATTGTTGTTTCTTTATAGTGTCCTGTTTCCCCTTACATCCTAATTCATTCACCATATATTCTATGTAAATGCCTACCTCCGTATTTCCCATCTGTTTATTAAACATTCTTACCTGTTCGATTTTCGTAATGAGTATATCTGTACAACCATGTTCCTTCTCACTATTATACTAGTCCTGCACTAAAAGTATGTGTTGGTCTTACCTGATGGTGCTCCCATTTTAAGGTAGAGCAGAGCTTTGTAGTGTTCCGCGTGTTTCCGCGATCAGTCGTTTACATTATGATGTCACACATTATAACGTGTGATGTCATTCTGTTGGGAAGGAACTATGGTCCTCCCAGATCCTCAAGCACTTTAGAGTTGGTCAAGACCTCTTTAAGGCACTAGGTGGGTGGAGGGGCACTGGGAAGGCTCTCTTATGCAAACATAATCACATACATAGACATAGGCAAGCACTGAAAAAGGTAGTTATTGTCTACATATAAGGTGCAATTAACTATTAGTTGGATAGATTTGTAATGTCCGATCCCAGGTATTTTAAAAGGTCAACTAGTGCTGTAGATGAGTCAAACTCCACCACCCCTTCCCAGCAGGAATGTGGCCTGTGGGATTCAAAATAGACTGCAGGCTTATTGTGCGGTGTTCGTCACCATGGCCAGCATGAACTGACGCACCAGGTGTCCACTGTCCAACAAATGCAGAATGGGATAAATTATAAGTATTAAGTGTGGCGGAAACTACAGGACCCAGATGACGTTAGCAGGAGGAGTGAAATATGGATAGAATTAATGAAAATTGTTTGTACATAAAAATTGTTTGGTTTAGTCTGCAGAACTGCAGTGTGTTTTTGCATAGCTAGCAAAATGTAGAAAGGCATGCCCTGACAAAACCACTGACAATGAAGAAAGAAGGCTTTGGAGCATCCATATTTTGGAAAAAGGACGGATAGGGATGAAGCCATGATCCAGTCCGAGTGACATCACCAATGGCAAGCTGGACCTATATAAACCCCTGCTTGGGACCACTCTGGCAGGGAAGGAATGGAATGGAAAAGGAACAGGAGAAGACCGTTCAGGCAGCAGAGTCCTTTGCTACCATCCTCATTTTGTAAGATTAAACTTGTTATCCTTACAAGATCGCCTTTTTGCCTTATTTCCCTAAAGTGGGGTATTGATTCTGGTGTGAGTGGTGATTATCCTGATGTGATCCCAGTTCCCCCCGCACTTTGCGGAAAGGCTCCAGGCCACTCCTCCAGAAAAAAGCCACGCCCACCTACAGTGACCGGTCCCCTAAATCAAAAAACAATTGTTTCCTGAGCGGTTTTAGAAGGAGCCATTTTAATAGAAATCCCCTCTGCTCTCTGAAGCAGGGTGTGGCTCCAGAGAGAAGGACAGGCCGGTATTGGCCCCATAACAGAAACACACTAGAAAAAATGGCCATCTTTTTAGCAGCAACATATAAGGGAAAGAAGTTACAAAAAGAAAAGAGATTTTAGATCTCTGGCAATTATTCGAGGATATGGAAGATCGGGAAGATAAAAAGAGATCCAATGTAAGGGGATCTACCCGTAACGCCTTAACCTGCAGTAGGGTATACAAATCCAGTCTATAAGCCTACAGTGGTAATGAAATTGTCAACAACAGTATCATCAGGATCAGCAACGGTGGGGGCTCAAGAACTTTTGCACCTCCACCTCCATATAACCCATCCACAAGCGCTGACATGCCTGTAGCATCAGTGTACCCAGGGGCTTCACAAGCAGATATAAAGAATAAGTTAAGAGGGTTGTGGGAAAGGTTAGTCAGATTAAAGGAACCTGGAGAAGTACCACCAGAAATAAGGGTACTGGTGCAGGAAATAGGGGATTGGAAGTCGGGATATTTTCTTGTTAGATTCATCCCTGGGGTAATCATAAATGTTTGTGTTGCAAAAGATGATAGGGAGAGGGTATGGACGGTTCTGGGGCAAGAAATCGAACCACAGAGGGAAAATGAATGGGAAGATCAAGGTGGCAGAAATAATGAAGAGGCAGGGGAAGAAAGAGATCGAGGAGAGGAGGCGGCAGGGAACCCATCACCGCAGCAAGAGGCATTGGGAAGGCATAGACCGAGAAATCAACCAGATTTAATGGTGATAGTACAAGATCAGAAAAATACAAAAAAAGGGGTTGAAAACAAAATAGACATGCAGATGCCTCTTATACATAAAAGAGTAGGGAGAACACAGTATGTGCCATGGCCTCAAATGGACAAAAAATAATTTGATTAAAGCTCTCCCCCAGCTTACAGCTGGAGCCAGTAAATGGATCTATGAATTTGAGAAACAAACAGCAGGGGTAGCCTAAGCAATAGGAGACCTTACGAGATTAATGGTCGCCATAGTTGGAGACCAGGCTGGGGACATATGGGTAAGGGCGAAGTACCCTGGGATAATTCTTGCAAATAACGAACATGATGGAGCAGCCTTTAATGAAGGGCAAGGGTATGGGATGCCCTACGAAAGATGTAACCAGATACCCCTGACTTACATTCTTTAATGCAATGCACAATGGGTGATGATGAAGACCCTATTAGGTTTATTCTTGAGGTATTGAGGTATTGTAAAGAAGGGATTACCAAAAGAGGTCCAGAAGGCACTAGATACAATTGTGGGAGTTGAAGCCAGAGGGTGGGCAGAGATACAAAGTATAATAGTCCACCATTGTAAGAGAATCAAGGAGCGGAACAGGGAGACCGCCCAGAAGCGGCAAACGGACGAGGCAAAACTAGTGGAAAAGAAACTAAATAAGGTTGTTGTCCAAGCACCGGTGATGGCACCGGCTGTGGGGGGAAAGGACAGGAGATACTCAACTGATTGTGAATGCCACAATTGCAACACTATGGGCCGAAAAGGAGAAGGACAATGGGGTGGGAGGGACAGTACCCCAACCCAAGAGTGGTATTTCAAGGAGCAAGAGCAGGAGGCTTTGGGGTGATATGGCCCTGTGAGGAGGATTGGGAACATCACAGTGCTGGTATTGCTGGAAATGGGGGCATTTCACATTGGAATGCAGGAACAGGCCTGGGATGGGATTTCATTGTGGACCATCACCTCAAGGGCAGGGATTCCAAGGGCCTCAAGGAATGGGACACCCGCAATTTGGGCGAGGGGGTCAAAATCGGGTTCCCTTAAGGGGCTGACAGACAAGGGCAACATGGGCAACAACTGCAGCAGGGTGAGCGAACACAGTTTAACAGGATGGCAGGGGGAACGGCCACCCCGTTCCAAAAAGTTACATTGGTGGGGCAGCCCTTTTTCATTCCACAGGACAAATACATATTTTGATTAGGACAGCCCACAGAGAGCACTCGCGTGGCGGTTCCTATTGACAACAGCACACCCTGAAGAGGAGCCCTTGGTGGAGGCGGAAATAGGAAACAAGCCATTTATATTTATGGTAGATTCAGGTGCAACTAAATCATGCATTATGGGGGTGAACTTTCCATTATTAGGTGAAACTCTTGACACACAGGGATTCTCTCGTGCTATTTCTACGGTTACATACACTGAGGAGCTGGATATAAAAGTGGGAGGAAAGCTAGTACGAGTCCCCTTCTTATATTCAGAGAGTCCCCCTGTTAACTTGTTAGGTAGGGATCTGCTCAGTAAACTAAATGTAACTATATCATTCACAGATCAAGGGGTAGTGTGTTTCACTCCGGGGGATGTGTGTAGCTCAAGCAATGGTAATAATGCAATGGCAAGGGAGTCAGTAGTCCGTGGAGTTCCTGTAGTCTTGGACATATTTGTCTATGGCATCAAGGTACAAGCAAAAGCAGTGGCTCAAATTGCGTCAAAATGTTGGCGAGTGCCAACAGATTTTATTTTCCGTCCCATGATGCCACCCGAGGTGGTGGTGGGGACAATATTGTCATTAGATTTGCAAGGACTAGTAGTGTCAGACGAAAGAGTAGTACTGATTGGAACAGGTCAGGACGGTTGCGAGTGGCGCACAGTACTATGTGTAGACCCAACAGTACAATCAAAGGAAATGACTGATGAGGAGTTATTTGAGGACAGTGAGCATAATGGGGAGATCATTTTGGAAATCTGCATCCCCTGTAATATCATGGTGCAGTATAGGAAGTTACAGTGTCCCCTTATGGCAGTGGTGACCCCGTCTTTATTCTTTGAGGAGGACATACGATATGTGCAAGCACAATTATGGACTGTTACTCCGCATGATGTTGGGTTACTGAGAGATGTGACCCCAGTACAGATTACATTGAAGTCAGAGGCAGTACTCCCGAGGGTGCGGCAGTACCTGTTGTCAAGGGAAGCAGGGGAAGGGATAAAAGGCACTATTCAGGCTCTATTAGAGCAAGGGATTTTCTTGCCATCCACATCCCTGTGTAATACAGCCATATACCCAGTCAAGAAAGCAACAGGGGGTAGTTGGAGGATGATCCAGGATCTACGTCCTCATAATAATATGGTGTAGGAGTTTCTGTTTGTTCCGAATCCCTATTTAGTATTCCCAAGACAGCGACATACTTCACAGTGGTGGATCTGAAAAATGCGTTCTTCGAATGGATTGTGTCCTCCCACGTATTCCTTATCTTTGACATTTGCCAATGTCCAACTTGCTGCTTTGGAAAAAATGTTTCCCAGTAGAGGGCGCTGTGCATTGATGCCTGTCAAGCCGATGTCCCTCAGAGGCCTCAGTCTCAACGTCATCCCAGGTATAAGTAGCGCACACAGCGCCTGTTGCTCAGTTCCGTTTTTCCGCGCTTCACAGCTTCGGTAACGAAACTCTGTTCCGTGTTATTCACGAATATTATTGAATTTCTTCCAATTTTCTGTCAAAAATCATTGACAACGAGGTGGCTTCCTCATCGGCTCCATCTCGGTCCGATTTTAAAAAAATGCTGTGATGTGGGGCTAAGATGTCCATGACGGACCCACACTGGGTCTGTCTTTGGTGCCTAGGGGCAGAGCATCCATGTTCCCGAATGTGACAAGTGCATGACTGACGGCCAAGGCCTTTAGGGAGTGCAGCGGGAAACTGGAGAGAGGTAAGCCTCAAAAATCCATTACCCCTTCCAAAAGAAACTCATCCGACAAGTCGAGGCCTTCGTCTCCTCGTCATAAAAAACTCAAACATTTCCGTTCTTGTTCTCGAAGTGGATCGCATCATTCCTCGTTTTCGAGGCATAGTAAGAAAAGGCACCATAGGTTGCCTTCCACTTCTTTGTCTAGTTCACCCGAGAAGGTTGTTTGTCCTTCCAAACACAGTACCCCGGCACAGTGGGAGTAATTCAGAAAAAGCATGTTAAAAGTGTTCAAGAACGCGACCTTGCCCCTCTCGAAGCCACCTAGAGGCAATACCGCAGAGGAAAGACCTGGGAAGCACAGGAGCCGTGAGTCCTCGGGTGTGGAAACTCCACGAGAGCGAGCTACTCCCTCGAGTTGAGAGAAAGCCTCTGTGACGCACAAAAAGTGATCATCATCGACCCATACGGCAAAACCAAAAGCGCCGTCGACGCCATCGGCACCTTCATCGAAGCCTCGCGTGTCGACCTCCTCGACACCATACACTACAGTGTCTTCGACAGTTTCGACGTAGACCTCGACATTGGTGACAATCCCATCGACAACTTCGAAGCCGTTGACAAGTTTGTCGAAGCCGTTGATGTCATCTTTGATGTTTTCAACAATTTCAGCCCCAATTATTACATCTATAGAGCCTTTTGCCACTTTTGAGAGCATTTATACACCTCAAACTCTGTCAGACTTTTTAAAAACTCTGCCCTCAATATATGAGGATGCAGGAAATTCTTCTGACGAGGAGAGACCTTTTGGGCTCCAATATGGCACACCTTCTGTCCCAGAAGAACTTTTGTCAGAGGAATCCCGAATGAAAGATCTGCATGTCTCTGCATGAGGCAAGTGGCATTGACACTTCCCCCCCATAAGTGAAATTCAGTAGAGCTGATCCAGGAGATCATGCTGAGGGAAATTATAGGCAGTTTATGAATAGGGTAATGGAGTACATGGGCTGATCTAGGCCCACACCTGTTTTCGAGCAGGATGATTTAACAGACATTCTCAATAAAGGGACACAGAAAGACCCTATTGTCCCATTTCACAAAGCTCTACACAAGAGTGTCCTCCAACTGGGAAGCACCAGAGGTAGACCCAGCAGTTAACAAGAGGTTAGCAGCTAAATATAGAGCATTAGCTTCGGACCCTCTATACCTGTCGAAGCACCCGATACTTGAAAGCCTAGTGGTACAGGCTGCAACCTCTTCTGGCAAGCAAAATGCTTACCCCACAATCCCACAAGATAGGGATGACAAAAAGTATGATGCCATGGCCAACAAAGTTTTCTCAGCCGGTAGTATGGCGTTAGTCTGCTAATGCCACATGCACGCTGGCAAGGTTTACCCGCACCCTTTGGGATTGTATTTCGATGGCGGCTGACCACATCCCCGAGGGGGAGGAGACAGACAGTTTCTTGAACATTATCAAGGATGGAAAGAGCGCCATGTGTGAATCCCTCCAGACTGGTCTCGACTCTGTTGACAGCATCAGCAGAGCCATGGCGGCTAGTACAACAATCTGCAGATTTGGGTGGTTGCGGAAGTCAGGATTTGCCCCAGAGGTTCAGTCCAGACTTCTGAATATGCCCTTTGACGGCACACATCTATATGGGAAGAAAGCTGATAACAGTTTGGAGAAATTGCAAACTTCCAAGGCAGCGGCCAAATCCCTTGGAGCTGCAATAAGGCAAACTCTGTACCGCCCCACAGGTGCACCCTGGAGGGCTAGGTCCTTTCGCTATTATTTCGCATTCAGAAAAGGCAGAGGACAGCCAGCTCAAAGAGGCCAAAGACGATTCCCCTGTGGTGGCCGGGGTAGAGGTACTACGACTGCAACAGCAGGAGCTGCTTTACCCTCATCCTCTGCGTCAGCCGCCTTAAAACCTCTGAGGTCTTCCATCACAAGAAAGCAGTAGGAGGCAGATTAACTCAACATCTGACAGAATGGCAGGCTATTACTTCAGATGTTTGGGCATTGGAGACAGTTGCCTTGGGTTACTGCCTGCCTTTCCTACAGACACCTCGGAGTCATCCACCAGGGAACAACTCTTTGAAGTTTTCTGATCCGCTCCTTATGCAGGAGATTTTAGCCCTGCTAAAGAAAGGTGCTATACAACCAGTACCTGTAGCGGAGAGGAACAATGGTTGGTACTCCCCCTATTTTCTAATTCTGAAAAAGGACGGAGGATTGAGACCCATCTTGGACTTACGAGAATTGAACAAGTTCCTCAGGAAAGACAAGTTCAAGATGGTAACCCTTTCTCAGATCCTTCAGGCCCTCCAGCTTCAGGACTGGCTGGTATCAGTGAACCTTCAGGAAGCGTACTTTCCTGTGCCAATCCATCACAAGCACAAAAAGTACCTGAGGTTTGCCGTTGGCAACTCTCACTATCAGTTTCGGGTTCTGCCATTTGGGCTAACCTCCGCCTGAGGGTTTTCACCAAGCTAATGGCGGTTGTGGCAGCGAGTCTCAGGAGAGGGAGGGATTCACGTCTACCCCTACCTGGACGATGGGTTGATCAGGGCCAGTTCCCCAGAACAAGCCCTGCATCATCTAAGCTATACCTGCCACTCCCTCCAGAGACTGGGCTTCTCCCTCAACTTCAAGAAGTCCCACATGAGACCATCACAAAGACTCCAGTTTATCAGAGCAGTCCTGTCTGCATCCCTGAGAAAATCCTCGCCAGCAGAGGTGAGGGCTCAAGACATTCTGCAGATGGTGACAAAATTCCAAAATGCCCAACATCTTCTGCCCTTTGATTTTCTAAGGCTACTTGGCCTGATCGCATCCTGCATTTTTCTGGTCCCAGAGGCTCGTCTGAGAATGAGATCTCTCCAATGGGCTCTCAGGACCCAGTGGTCACAATTCTCAGGAAGGATGTCAGATCTCATACAAATCCCTAACAGAGTCTTGCTGGACCTTCAGCGGTGAGCCTGTAGGGAAAACATCTTGAAAGGAGAATCTTTTTGGCGACCCTGGCCGGAGATAACAGTAGTGACGGACGGCTCACTCCATACCAACGCTTTGACCATCAGCGGTCGTTGGTCCCCATCAGAGTCCAAAATACACATCAAGGCCTTTCTGCCATCTGTACTGGGAAAGAACATTCTGATAATGAAGGACAACACAGTTGCCATGTACAACCTCAACAAGAGAGGTGGTGTAGGGTCACCACCACTGTGCAGAGAGGCAATGCAGCTCTGGTTTTGGGCGATACAAGAAGGAATCTCTGTCAGCAGTTCACCTAGCCGGAGAGAAGAACACAAGGGCGGATGCTTTGAGCAGGCAGAGCACAGTCTCCCACAAGTGGGAACTAGCTCAGGAAGTCCTTAAAAAGATCTTCACCCTTTGGGGAAGCCCTCAAGTGGATCTGTTTGCGACCAATGCCAACCGGAAGTGCAAACTATTTGCTCAAGGGAATTTTCCCTGAGAGGAGCTCTAGGGGACGCGTTCGCGGTGGACTGGGAATTTCCGCTTCTCTGCGTGTTTCCTCCAGTCTCTGTCATTCCTCACGTAGTAAGGAGGTTGAGGAGGTTCAGGAAAACCATGATCCTAATTGCCCCGGATTGGGGCAGGAGAACGTGGTACATCCTTTTGGACATGTCCATTTGCCCTCTGATTCGTCTTTCACAAAGAGAGGATCTTCTCTCGTGAGCGGAGGGTCGAGTTCTCCCTCCGGATATCAGGACTCTCAGCCTTCACGCTTGGTTTTTTGAGAAGCTGAGATACAAAGATTGGGACCTCCCCGATGACGTAATGGAGGTTTTGCTTTCGGCCAGAATGCCAGTAACCAAATTCTTATACCGCTGCCGCTGGAATACGTTCTGCAGCTGGTGTATGGATACGAATGTTGACCCTTTTACATGCAATACACCGATGGTGTTATCTTTTCATTTGCACTTAGCAAATCTGGGGCTCCAAATTTGTACGATAAAAGGTTACCTTGCAGCGCTTTCAATCTTCAAGCGCACTTATGAGGAAGTCTCATACTTTAAAATACCTTTGGTAATACAATTCTTGAAGGGATTATCTCCCAACTCCTTTTCAAGTTCCCCTGTGGGATCTAAATTTGGTCTTAAACTTTCTAATGGGTACACCCTTTGAACCCTTTCATTCGTGCCCGTTATGACTTATTACCCTCAAAACAGTCTTTTTAGTGGAGATAACATCTGCCCACAGGATGAGTGAGCTACAGGCTTTATCCTGCAAGCCGCCTCACACTGTCTTTCACAAGGACAAAGTGGTATTACAGGTGAAGCCTAACTTCCTCCCCAAGGTTGTTTCTGAATTTCATATCGCCCAGAAAATTACTTTACCATCCTTTTACCCTCCTCCACATCCGGTGAAAGAGGAAGAAAGGCTGCACAGACTCGATCCGAGGCGTGCCTTTAGTTTCTACATTAGCAGACTAGCAAAACTGAGACAAACTGACCAATTATTTGTGGGTTACACAGGCCATAAATTGGGCCTAGTCTTCACCAAACAAAGCATCTCTAAGTGGATTATTTTAACTATTGCCGAATGCTACACTTTGGCCAGTAAAGACCCTCCAGAGCATATAAGGGCTCATTCAACCAAGGGTATCGCAGCATAGTCAGCTCTGCAAAGGGGAGTTCCAATAAAAGACATTTGTGCAGCTGCCACATGATTGTCTGCACACACTTTTACAAGATGCTATAGTCTGGATTCCTCCACTAGCCAAGAATCTAAATTTGGAAAAGCAGTACTGCACTCTGTGCATACTTAACTTAAATTGTACTCCCTCCTCCTGATTATATTACTGCTTTGGGAGTGTATAAAAGATAAGGAATACGTGGGAGGACACAATCCATTTGAAGAACAATTTACTTACCCATGGTAATGTTATTTCGACTGGATGTCCCTCTCACGTATTCCTTATCGCCCCTCCCATCCTTCCCCGCAGTAAAACTTCCCTTGTGGTTACAGTCTGTGCTCCCTCAAGGGTAGTAATCGTCTGATTCTAGACAGTGCTTCGCTCTTCAAAACGGAACTGAGCAATGGATGCTGCACACGCTACTTATACCTGGGATGACGTTGAGAAGGAGGCCTCCGAGGGACATCGACTCGACAGACATCGACGTGCAGCGCCATCTACTGGGAAAAATGTTTTCCAAAGCAGCAAGCTGGATATTGGGAAATATCAAAGATGAGGAATACGTAGGAGGAACATCCAGTTGAAGAAACGTTAGCATGGGTAAGTAACTTGTTCTCAATCCGACTCCACTCTGATTCATGGTATCTCACTGCGTTTACGCATGGTCAATGGCGCTTCGACCACACAAGATTGCCTCAAGGGTACTGTAAAAGTCTGAGTATTTTCAATAGAGTGCTGCATGCCGACTTGGGAAATATTCAGGTGCCTAGCACGATCATCCAGTATGTGGATGATCTGCTGGTATGTAGTGAAAATGAACAGCAGTGCATGAGAGATTCTATTGCATTATTGCAATTGCTGGCTCACAAAGGGTACAGGGCAGATAAAAAGAAGCTACAATAATGCCAACAGGAGGTACTATATTTGGGGCAACTTATCTCTGCAAACAGGGAAAAAATACTACCAGATAGGGCGGTGGCAGTACGCACCACCACTAGGCCCAGTACTGTCAAGGAAATGCAGCCTTTTTTGGGCTTATTTAATTATTGTAAGGCATGGATCCTAGACTACGCAGCCAACACAAGACCGCTGTTAGAAAGTCTCAGAGAAGGACAGAAGACAAAAAACTGTAAATTGGAATGGACTAAAGAAATGAATAGACAATTTGAGGACTTGAAAGAAGCTATTTGCGCTGCCTCTGTTTTAGCAACTCTGGATTATACACAGAAGTTTTACTTATTTTCCCACTCTGATGGACGGCTCATGACTGAATTATTGATTCAAAAGAGCACAATGGGCCACAATCCATTGGCTTATTATAGTGGGACGCTCGACTCAGTCATGCAGGGACAGTTTGCGTGCAAACAAGCACTTGCAGTAGCTGCATTTGCAATAGAGAAAAGTTCCACGATTGTCAAGGGGTGCTGTTACCTTGTTTGTGGAACATTCACTATTTGCAATTTTGGAAAGGTCTAAATCGACCTTGATGACTCAAGATCCTTTGCATATGAGATAATAATATCCAAACCTCATATTCATATAGTAAGGTGTAGGACGGTTAATCCCGCCACATTTTTGACAGAGGCATCCACTGATGATGACCTGAAAACGCATGACTGTCATACATACGAGGTGAAGAAGAGGGTAGAGTTGGAGACAGTGCATTGATGGAAGGAGATATACTATATGTTAATGGGTCATCAACAATTGACCAGTAGATGGGATGGAGGCACACAGGGGCGGCAGTGGTGCGCGGTAAAGGGGGGGCATGAAGTACGGATTGTGAAAAGATTCTCAAATGACAGATCATGGACATAACTGATGAAGAAGACATTTAGTAAAGGTCCATCCCAGGGTGGTGTGCAGTGGCACACCCCTTTTTTCTTTTTTAATTTTTTTCATTTTTTGTTCTTTTATTTGTTATCTTTTTTCAATTTTTGAAGGTCTAGAACCCGGTTGGCCCTCATGGGAAAAGGGTATCCCTCTCTCCCCCTCCCTCTTTCTCTCTCTCTCTCTCTCTCTCTCTCTCTCTTTCTTTCTCTCTCTTCTTCTTTCACTCTTTCCTGGTAACCTTTGTTCCCCTTTGGTATAAGCAAGGATGCGTGACCGACGTGTTCAAACCTCTCTGTTATGTAGGGATAGTGATAAACTGAATGTAATTCGTTCTAGGAATTCTACGTTATGCTGTTGTGATAGAACAATAATTATATTGTTTTGTGTGACACTGGTCATTGTTGTCGGAGTGTATGAAGGTATGTCTGTTATATGGGGTGGTCAGATAAAGGGTGGGATGGACAGTTATATATAAAGGAAATTAATGCTAGTATGAATATGTCTATGATGAATAAGAATCAAACAATGTCTCACTTTTTGCTGGCCACTCCCACAGATTTTCGTAGACAAATAAGACGTGAAGTACGAATGACGTATGATTTATAAAAGGAGTTGGGCCTTGACGCCATTTCTGACATTAAGCCCTCGGAGTCGTCTAATAGCTGGTACTCAGATATGCGTACTGTGGGATAGAATGTGATGAATGAAAGCTGTTACATGTGTGCACTCATCCCGCATGCGTTGGGGCTCCTAAGGTTTTAGTTCCATGTCCAGTTCCAATTATAGTGGCACAATGCCTGGTACATCTTGCACTATGTAGGATAAAGGACACGTTCCAGGCACACAGCGGGCAGTTGAAGAGCATCGATCTAGACCCAGTCCTATGCAATGGCAGTACGAAATACAGCAAGTGTCTACAAGCACCATATTTTTCCTTGGGAGGTCATTCACATGTCAACAACAAATGGCAGGGTACCACAGTGACGTGCCCGACAGATGGACTGATCGAATACAGCAAAGAAATATTAGCCCAAGTAGAGACTATGGGTGCGCAAATATGGTCCCAATACATCACAAGGCTGACATGGATTGCAACTATGGAGAAGACAGTGCAAATACATAGAGACATGGATTATGAACTTTGTTTTAGCAATGAAAGAACAGTTCCTGTTGGTGCAAACGCACAGTGCAACCACACTCTTGTGATCCCTGATATGATGAAAGGTATGGCAGCGGTGATGCATTACTACTGGGTTTGTGGCCGACAAGCCTAGTTGCACCTCCCATCATCCTTGAGGGGCAAGTGTTCACTGGCCACCCTGCACTCAGTACTACTAGTAATCTCTGAAGAATACCTGAAGGGAAAAGAAATGCCTGTCAAGGTGCCAACAGTCACTCCAGCACCTAAAGAAGCAGAGAGACTTGCAGATCATACAAGAATTGTGTATGCTGCCAGAAAAAGAATACCTGATGAGGATCGACTCTTTAGCTCGACAGAGACTTTCTTTTCCTCTTTTTTGGCTCCTGGGGTACAAGTAGCTGCGAACGCCAAGTGGGTTCAGATCATCCGATGGGAGCCAGTCCAGTTCACCAATGATACAGAGAATGGATTGAACGCCATCAAAGTAGAGCTCCGGGCATTGAGACTCATGACGATGCAGAACCACTATATGCTGGATCTGTTAACAGCCATAGAAGGAGGAGTGTGTACAAAGTTGGGAAGCAGCTGCTGCACTTTTATACCCCCGGAGGATGGCGAGAATGGGTCACTATCCCACATCATCGAGGCGGTGCACAATGTAGTTGTTCAAATAAAGAAAGAAGGTTGAGTTCAGAACACGGATTGGCTATTGCTTTCCTTTGATTGGGTCCCTTCATGGCTGGGGGCAACAGTAAAAATACTGGTGGCCGTTATCGTGTTCTGCTTGGTTCTCTTCTGCACGTGTCAACTGGGTCTCCAATGTTGCGTCAATGTATTACCTAGTAATGCTAAGATGATGGTATCAATTGGGGGTTCTGATGCACCATGTCCTACAATGAACAGCAAAACTCAAACTGATACTTTTGGGGTTGTAGAGATGTCAGGTGGGAATGAATTTGTTACTGTAGAAGTAACGAAAGGGGGATTTGTTGAGAAGGAACTAGGGTCCTCCCGAACCCCCAAGCGCTTTAGTTAGGGAAGACCTCTTTAAGGGGCTATAGTGGACTAGGGGGAGGGGCACTGAGAAGGCTCGCTTGTGCAAACATAAGCACATACACAGACGTAGGCAGCACTGAATAAGGTAGTTATTGTATAAATATAAGGTGCAATTAACTTTTAGTTGGATAGATTTGTAGTGTCCGATCCCAGGCATTTTAAAACCTTAACTAGTGCTGTAGATGAGTCAAATTCTCGCTCCTTCCCAGAAGGAGTGTGGCCTGTGGGTTTCAAAATAGACCGCAGGCTTAGTGTGTGGTGTCCGTCACCATGGCCAGCATGAACTGACTCACCAGGTGTCCACTGTCCATCAAGAGTCCATGCGTGTTAAAGATAGGACTCCCGTGTTTTGTGCGGCAAAATGCAGAATGGGATAAATTATAAGTATTAAGTGTGGAGGAAACTACAGGACCCAGATAATGTTAGCAGGAGGAGTGAAATGTGAATAGAATGAATGAACATTATTTGTACATAACTTTTTTAGTTTTTCCTTGGGCTAGGCCTCAAGGTTTGTAAAAGTCTGCAGAGCTGCAGTGTATTTTTGCATAGCTAGCAAAATGTAGAACAGCATGCCCTGACGAAACACTGACAATGAAGAAAGAATGCTTTGGAGCATCCCTATTATGGAAAAAGGATGGATTGGGATGAAGCCATGATCCAGTTCCAGTGACATCACCAATGGCAAGCTGGACCTATATAAACCCCTGCTTGAGACCACTCTGGCAGGGAAGGAACGGAAGAGGGACAGGACAAGACTGTTCAGGCAGCAGAGTCCTTTGCTACCCTCCTCATTTTGTAAGATTACACATGTTATCCTTACAAGATCGCCTTTTTGCCTTATTTCCCTAGAGTGGTGTATTGATTCTGGTGTGAGCGTAATTAGGGACACCCTTAAAATACGTCTCTGGCAGCAATTCTAGACACGTTACCTATATCCTAGGAGATACCCTGAGGATTATGTTTTTATTACACATGGTTTTGGGACACACTTTGGTGCTTTGAATATAAATAGTATAAGCTTTGAAGCCTATAGTTCAGCCATTAATGCAGACCACATATATTTCTACATAACACCACTTGCTATTGTGTTTATTGCGGCGTGGCACAACTAGTTCAGTGTCTATATCTACACTCTATTCCCCTAATCTATGGCTACATAATTACAAAAAGTGTATTCTTCTGTATTTGCACCTACTTATTGATATTTTATTTCTATCACGCTCATACACAAGTTTTCAGAGTGTGCCCGATCTCCTTGTGTTCACACGCCTCAATGTGTTAAATTGGACATTAATATTATAAGCAAACGTTAGAGCTGGGAATCAATCATTCATATCCTTGGTTCATGTAGTTCATCATACACTTCATTAACCCATGTGATAGTTGGAGAGGCTATTATAAATCTAATGAGTTAGCATAAGATTGAGGTTTTGATCCCCCTTGCACCTATGTGTACATTCTTAGTTTCACTAACATTAGATGCTCTTCTTAAATCCAAGGAGTCTTTTCACAGAAACACACTAATCTCGTGATCTGTGTTCACACCCACTCTCCTTGTCCTCATTTCACCTATTATTCTCGCCTCTGCTTGCTGTAATTTGAGTTTTTGATCTCATCCTCTTTTACCAGGGTTGATTTTACTGAGTCCAATGAATTTGAGATCCTTCTTGTCATCCATTTGATGTACAGCCTGCCAATGAATGACTAGTAGGAATTTCTGATCTTTGCTCCCAATGGTTGCAAAGTGCTCCCAAATACGGATACTCAGCTCCTTTATTGTGCTACCAATGTATATTTTGTTTCACAAAGGAAAAAGGAAACCTAAAGTATTGAAGTGAAGTCACTTATCATTTAAGTGGACTGGAGCTCATCAGGGTGAACCACTTTTTGATTTCTTTGAAATAAACAAGGTGTGGGGATACCTTAGTTCACCTTGTGATGCGACAGTCGAATTATCATAAGACTATTAAATGGTGAGCGCCGAGTGATATCGGAAACCCTGTTACTTGATTCAGTTTTGTTCTTACCTAACCTTCGCTTTGTCAACACGCTCCAGTACCATGTTATTTGCAACTTTCTTCTAGTTTGTTTTGGTCTAGATGATTGGGTCCATCTTTTGGACACCCTGTTGTTTATATTTATTTCTATTTGAACTAGGAGCTAGCTTTGACATATGAGCAACAATTCCATTCAGGTATATTTTTGCCATTGCTTTATTTCTTTGACATGGATATTTAGGTGTAGATTCCCACTGGTCTCTTTTAGTGATTTTTGCTGGATATCGATTCCCTCACTTGACCAAGTACTTTTTGGCATAATTCTCATCCATATCTCACAGACTATGACGGTTTATGATCTTATCACTTAGGCAAACAGGGTACCGTTTGGTTTTTAATGGATTCATACAAGTTGACACAAACACACTTTTTGTATACAAATGATATTAACATAAATCTCTGCACTGCAGTTTTTAATGTTTAGCAAAACGTACTTCCAAACAGTGATGGAAGTTCTGTCTTCCACACATGACACTGACGCTTGAAAAGAAGATGTATAATGTTATTTGAGCTACCTTCGGGCATGTTGAGTTTTTTGTCCTTATCTTGGACATGAGAATTGTATTTCTGTCTTTTTCGCTTGTTTTCCCCTTATTTCTTTGTGTTGGTGTTTGGGTTGTTGTGTACCTTGTTCTGTATGTTTTATTTTCAAAGATGTTGTCGCTGATGAAGGACTTTTTTAGGTCCGAAATGCATTGGACATACTTCGGCTCCAAATTAAAGATTGAATCCATTTATAAATCAAAATCGACTGTACAGTTTTGTTTAAGAACAATACGGTTTCACTAAATTTGACTATAGCTTTTGAAATGCAAGCATTACTTTTCAAGGGATCAGACGGTGCAGGGTGTTTCACTCCTTGGTCCTAGATGGTTTGCATTTGTTTTCCACCGTTTGCAACAGTGGTATCCATCTGGTCCAAATACATAAGGTACCTAGCACATTACCATACAGATCACACCATAACATTTCCAGCAACAAACACCGAACCCTTGAAGCCTAAGAGATCCCACAAATACCCATGCTCCATAATGTGAAGAAAACAAAAAGGGGGCGGAGACTAGCCCACAAGGAAGGGGAAGGGCACAATGTCCACCAATTGGAATAGGGTTCTGGAGGGATTATAAAAGGAGGAGGATTCTACACTTTGGTCTTCTTGTCTTTACTCACTTGCAAGAACATAGAGAGGCAAAACCAGATACGTTAGCAAAAAGACAGACAAGAAGCCCAAGGCCATAAAAGGAGCCATTACCAGTCCTACCACCATGAATACTAAAGACAAGGGCTGCCTTACTCTGTACTGCTGATCCTCGATTAAAGTAATAACACAGAGCATTTACCCGTTGTCCTGATGTTCTTTTTCCAGTGCCCTCAGCTTGACAGTTTTTATGATTTGTAATGTGTTAACCCAGGAGGCAGACTTTAAATTCAAAGTACAAACTGTCACCGTTTCTTGGCTTCTGCCTTTTCTCATTCTAATTACCAGGGATCAGCAAAGGCAGATTTATTAACATTTAACTGTTTGTGTGAGGGGTCAGAAATGCAAGGCGGAACACTTGATGAAAGATTTTCAACAAATGCCATTTTATTTAAATCAAAAAGGTTTGATAAAAAATACCTCACTATCCCATCTGTGATGAGGATTTCCCTGCCTAAAATAAACTAAAGAGAAACACTCAAACAAAAGGTTTCTGTCCCCCACAGTATAGACACCAAATCAATAAGGAATTATATGGCAGTTTAACAACAACAACAAACTGAGTAGCATAGTTCATAAAACAATAGCTGCTTCTTCTGACAACATGGGTGAATACCTCTTCCCCAGATTTAAGCAGATTTTTATTTAAATTTTCAAACAAGATAAGGAAATCCTGTATCGTAACAAAAAGGTTCCACTTCAGTTGTTTTTGTAATCCAATTTGACAACACAAAGTTCCAACTTGGATACCAAGCATAGTTCACAATTATATAACATCACTTTCCTCCGTCTACTTGTAGTCAAGTTCTTGAGACTGCTTCTTGTCATCAACAATTAATAGTTAGCAACTTCTTTAACCATAAAGCAAATATCTTTGTCAGGGTGTGTTAGCACCACTTCAACCTCAGTACTGTTCTATCAAAACAGACATCCATCAAGCACATTTCAAAACTTCATCAGGTTCAAAATAAATGGTATTGTCATGATGTTTTGGCACCACTTAAACGTTGTCATAAGTTTTATTCCACCACAGTACTTTACACACTTTTACCTGGCTTGCTCTGGCTTGCTCTCATGGCAGGTTTACCACTTCCATAATAAATAAATCTCTGTCTGATATACTCTCCTGCCAGCCAAGACAAACCACTGCAGTTCACTTTATGGGTGTACTCTCCTACCCGCACAGAACCAATTGGCACAAAGTTCCAAGACCTGGTATACTCCCTTGCCAGGCCCAACTACTACCTCCAAGTACTTCTATGGAAAGGGTCAACTACAAAGGTTTTAATTAACAATGTCTTCATCTTCCGCTTCGCAACTTTAGATTTAAAATTCTCTTCAGGGGACACAAGAATCACACTGATGCTATTTGTCACACCTGTGTGTTTTCCACATGCTAGACAGGCTAGGCTTTCTTCCTCCTGATCCTCGTGTACCAGAAGGGCAGCCCTCTTATGTATGATTAACCAAATGCTGATTACAACTCTTCCTCTTCACCTTTCTTTGGCTATGGCAATGCGGGTTTAAGACATTTTCTATATCTGAGCAATCTTCCTTATACACTTTATGTTTAGATTTCTTCTCTTGACTTGGGTGACCCAGAGTATTTGTCATGTGTCTTAGTGTATGTCCCGCTTGGCTTTGGCAATGATCATTTGGGTTACCTTCTTTATATATTGCCTTTTTGTGTGGTTGGTTGTTCTTAAGCCCCACCATATTGCAACCACCTCCTTCAGATGGAATCTTTGGGATTTCTGTTTGCCTACTGCTCTTGTTTACATCAGCTTGGATTTGGTTAAAGTCAGTAATCAGTTTTACATTTGGTCGGTATTCAATAATGTGACTTGGTTTGTTCAACGAGTAACCACGGAGCACTCCGGGGTCACAATTCGACAGTGAACTCACTGGTGAATTGCGCATCTGTGTACTTCACTGCTCCCAGCCAGTCTCGTTCTATTCTCCGACGCGGCCCGGCAACTTCTCTTGCCCAACATCTTGCGTCAGTCCTCGAGGATTCCCCAGCGTTCTTGTGCTCGCCTCCCACTGCTGAACACTGTTGGGGAAAGTTAGAAACAAGTGTGTTTTCTGGTGCGCAACCTCTGCAGCTGAAATCTCTAAACCACACGGCTCTCTCAGGACTGGTATTAGTTTCTCTCGCCACTGTGGTCCCAGCATCCTGGTTCTTCCACAATTTCTTTTGCTGCTTCGTGGAGAGTGAAAAACATCTCCACCCACTACTGCTGGTACTGTTCTCCTGCTGCTGCCTCGGACCCCTCGCCTTCTTCCACCACAATCTCTTTCTGGATCTTGTTCCTAATCTATTGCCCTGCGCCTGATGGGGCCTTTTATGCTTTCCAGCCATCCTCAGCTGTGGGACATGAATCCCAATGGGCTGCACACTGCGACCCTGCGCCTCTACAGCCCTATTCTTTGTCTCAGTACTCTGGGAATTTTGGGACTTGAAGTCCCTATCACAAAAATGTTTTCTTTTAATGAGATTTTCCCCACCAAGTTCCCTTTTCTCCTCAAGCAAAATCCTAAAAGGAGCATCACAAGGATAAAAAGGTAGATTTGGTTTCACAGAGGATTGAGTTATTTCCAGTTTCAGATTGGTAGTTTTAAAAGACCTCTATGCAAGCTTTTCCTGAGACTCGTAGCATTTCCTATTCCTGGGAGTGTTACCATTTTGGTAAAAGCCTTTCTGACCCTTAGGACATGACCATTTACAATTGTCCTCACTCACATTGTTATAATTAACTTTAGGGAACACCTGGTCTCTTTGGCAACATGCCATCACATGTGCTGGCATTAATGATATCCCTTTCCTGGAGGTAGACCAATACAGCATCTCATCCCATGAAGTCCTCCTGTTTCCCTGGGACCCTACTCCTCCCAGGTGATCCTCCTGGCTAACACCACCCCCAGGGTCAGGATCTGGAAGCATCTGCCTTTCCCTGGCCATCCGAGATGAGACTTTAGGTAGGATTTTTGTGATGAGTCCATGGTATTCATCACATTTGAGATGGATCAACAGTATTTTCCTTAAAAATAAATGTCTTTGTCACATTTCTGCAGGACATTAGAATTGGTGGTGTAATTTTGTGACTTCACAAGAAATCATTTTAATTTGACAGGGACTAGTAGAAGACAACTTGTATGAAGCGAAGAAGTGTTATTGGAGGAAAAACGGGGTCAATTTAAATACTATCATATCAGTATTTCGTAACACACCTAAATGAAAGATACTCTCTGCATCAGTGTGACATTTCAGAAACTGATGTATCAAATAAGAACATGGAAACAATTACAATGTTACCAAAACATTAATCACTAAATAAAATTATTTCCTGATGCTATAATGCAGTGAAAAAATACTGTATCACTAGCGAGACCTAAAAGCGCTGCCAGAATCCGCCACCTTACTTTAAATGGCAATTCGTCCCCTACCCCCAGGCTCGGGTGAAGTCTATGCTCCACTAACCACTTCCTACAAATATGAACCCTGTCTGAATATTTCAACCCTCCTCTAATTGAAGAAAAACCGTTATAAACTAAGGGGCTGATTCACAGAACGTTTTCCTATGGGACTGCGCCATTATAAAACGCTTCTGTGAATCAGGCCCTAACTGTTCTAACACTCCCTGGACCGCTGGACAGGATGCAGGCGGCATGGTCTCCTCCCTTAACCCAGTTCTTGGTATGGTTGCGCATAGAGGGCGTAATGTTTGTCATAAGTGCGTTATAAGTAACAACATTAAATCGCACACTTAACATTAAGGCATAACACAATCTTGTGCATATATGTTTCATGTGCTTGTTTTTTGATCATTTATTGATATATGGTTTATTATATGCCATATCTTTAATTAAAAAATCCCATCCAAGGTAGACTAAGTCTCTGTCAGTGCACGCTTATTTTCCACAACCCGTGTATTGCTTGTTGCTGCCCTCGTACTCACAACAGTGGTCTGCTGGATCTTTGCAATACTCTTTGGTGTAGTTGACCACAAAGCAAAGAAAAGCATCCCGTGATGAACGTTTTGATAACAATCTAAAATAAGAACCATTTTCTTCATCTGCTATTAAGGCACCTTTTGTTAGTATGAAATAATATAGCGCTTATGCTGCTCCTGGTTGTAATTTGACAGCGGGCACCTGGTATGTTTTTACGCAGGCATAGCCAGTTCCCCACCACCAAATGTTCATCATTTGCACCGAGTAGTGCAAAGTTGCATGGCTAAATGCGGTCTACACATGGGTACACCACCTTTTGCCCTGCACTAATGCGGCCTACACATGGGTACACCACCTTTTGCCCTGCACTAATGCGGCCTACACATGGGCACACCACCTTTTGCCTTGCTCCTTTGCACTGTGCAGTGCAAAGTGAGTTTGCATCGCAAGCAGTGCTCACAATTCCAATTAAACGCTGCCCGACATTCTCGCATATCGGGCAGCGTTTAATTTTCATTGTTAAAACTGCTTATAATTTACACATAGTAAGCAATGTTTACAACTACAAAAGGAATGCTGCCCTTAATTGTAACTGTACACTCTGCCTGCCTTGCGAGCATGGGAGGCAGCGTGTATAATGGATGCTGGTGCATACAGCTGGCGGAGCCCATAGTGATCTCCAGCATTGGCACTAGCAGGAAAATTCATGCTTTTATGCCTTTCAATCAAGCTCCTATGTGTAATGAAATATTCCTTAAAGGGTTGCTGATTGCACAATTGAAAATCAATGTATTGTTGTTGCTACCTACATGTGGGCATATTATTTTTAACAGTGTGTTTGGCCAGTCATCTTTCTAAAAAAAATAAATAAAAAAAAACACTTTTTTTATGTTTTTTTAGTGGCAGCGATGAAAATACAAAAGGCTTTCAACGAAGCCCTTTTGAAACGTATCCTGAAAGCATGGCTTGCAGAAGCCCAAGATTCCAAAAAGACAAGGGAGTATTTTGAGGTAAGCCGGTATCCGAGACCTACAGGCATGCTGAAAAGCATCCTATTAATAGAAGTCTTATGCTTAAATCTCCTTCCCCAAAGTGGAGCTCTTTCCAGGACCAAGGTGTTTTAGATTATGATCTCAGCTTTCTGCATCTATAAATGCATTCGAAGATGTCTATTGCTGTACTTATAATATAAACTTAAAAGTAATTTTCCATCAACAAAACCTTTTTTGAGTGCAATGAAATGTTAACTGTATATACAATAGCATCATGCACACTACTGAAAAGGGTAGATATAACTAAATGTAAGAATGGGTTTCTTGTATTAAAATATTCACCATTTCCTATGTTTAAAATCAGACCTGATTGTATGGACGAGTGCTGCAACGTTTAATAAGGTGTAAGCACATGCTTAGTGTTTGCGTAAGCTTTGGACCACTTTATAAAGCACAGTGACCTTGAATTTTACAAGAAAAGTTCTCTTTCCTCCCTTCCTTTTTAAGAGCAGTCACTATGGACCGTACAGAAATCAAGGGATAATAATTAGAGCTATAGAATATGAAAAGAGGTCATGAGAGAGAATAAGAGAGGGTTCATACAAGAGCCAATGACGCAGACAGAGAAAGAGAGAGGATGAGAGAAGAGAAAGAAAGGGAATTAAAGACAATCAGTGTTACGAAGGCTTAATGAATGAGAGAAAATCAATGAACAAATGGAATTTAATTCTAGATACAGAAGGAATAGGTAGCATGCTGTTTGATTGGACCAGGCAATCGTTTGTGTATATTTATAACTTTTCACCCAGGGGAGGCTAGAAAGGTTTTTTTACTGTGGAAGAAAAAAATGTATACAGCAAAGTATCTCTCAAATATACTCTCTTATTTTACATAAAAAGTCACACATAAACATGTCTTCAGAATATGTATTTAATCAGTTATTTTCCGCACAATGTTCATTCATTTTCTTTTTAGTAGGCACACGCACATCTAAGAAAACACGCACATCACGAACATAAGGACACACACACATCAAGGGAACCAGACTAGGGAGTCCGATATAGCAATCCTTGAAAGCAGACCAAATTAATTCAAAATCCACCAGTAAACCCCTCCTTTGGTATGAGATGTTTCCTTTGCTCTCATGGCAATGAGGCATTGTCCACAATCTTCAACCTTAGGTTTAGTGACAGCCTTTCATACTTTCAGGATGTTTTTAGCTACCAGAAACACTCTAGTTAATTCATTTCTTCACATGGTGCGAAGGTCTCTGAGCGAGCAGGCCAAGGATTGGAGTGGCAACGCAAGCGCCATATCAATTCTCTCCTCCCAGAAAGGTTTAACTTTCTCACATTTTGAAAACATATGATGCGTTGTGCCACCTGCTTTCTTGCATGACCAGCAATGTTCATCTGGCAACAACTTGCATTGCTTCAGCTGATGAGGCGATCTGTACAGGTTATGTGCTATTTGTTGCTGAATAGAACTCTGGTTAAGATATCATTTAATTTTGTATGAATTATTACATATCAGAATCCATTGCTGATAGGTTAGTGCAGTCTCTAAAATCATGTCTCACCTGGTCTTGCTTTGAGAACAGTATTTTGATGCTCAGTGGCTGTGTCTTGTCAGTGTGTTTAGTCAGACATAGGAGATGGAAAATTTTGCAACAGAAATTTTTTTATTACTTGTGTATAGCCACATTTAGGCTTTTACAAGGGTGAAGAGTATTTTTACAAAATTGAAAGAATGCATAGTCTATCCCTTCTACGATGAGTTTGCTAATCTTCAACGAAAACAACAAACTATTGCTTGTCAGGATGTCTTACAAAAATTCTGTCCTCTGTCCAAACCTTTGCTACCCTAACATATGCCCTATCACTATTACAAAAATATAACAAAAACTTGTCTTAGGAAATATTGGCTTCCCACTTATGTTGGTTAGTGGTGCTTGGTTGTCTGACCCCCACCCAAAGAGTTCTTGATGCTTTCTCAGGTCCCACGCCTGCTGCTGTAATTCAAATATCTTTGTCCTTCTCTTTTCCTCTTGGTATTTGGTCCGGGTCCACACCCAAATGTTCTGATTCTTTCTACTAGCCAATCGGTCTGGCTAGGCCATTCAGACAGTTCACACTTCAAATCTATCCAATGTCTCTGGATGTCTGCTTCTCATCGGAGGCAACAGGCCCTTCTGACTTGAGTGTGCATGTATTTGCGTAACTGAAAATGTCTTTCACCCCAGTTAGGGGACGCTTGTGTCCCACCACGTTTCTGAAGTTTCCCTTGCTCACCCGGCTTGGCTTGTGGGATTTCTTACCCCCTCGTGTGGTTTCTTGAGTCTTAGTCTCGCTTGGCCTACTTGGCTCTTCACCCCTTCTTTGTTAATTGATTTTCTCATCCCCTCGTGGGATCTCTTGATTCTCAGCCCATCGTGGGCTATGTGGCGTCTTAGCCCTGCTTTAGTTATTGGTTTCTCACCCACTTGTGGGGTGTCTGGATAATCAGCCTGGTGTGGGCTGTGTGGCTTCTCAGCCTGGCATGGGCTTTGGGGAATCTCAGCCATGCTTTGGAATATTGGTTTTCTCACCCCTTGTGGGGTATCTGGATTCTCATCCAGCCATGGGCTATGTTGTAGCCTCACTGCACTCTATCTACTCCTCAATCTGTGCTGTGTACCTGCTTTTCAGCTGCAGTGCACATAAAACAGGATTTGTTCGACAAAACAACTTGCAACCTGCTCAGGCCCTTCTCATGGGTTCCAATCGTTCTGTAATGTACAGGTGTGAAATGTTGTGGGATGGGAAAAAGTGAAACAAACTAGTCAGTCAGTGGTGTCTAGTCGAATCTTGGTAAAGAGCAGGTTGTAAGTTGTTTTGTCGAGCAAATCCTGTTTTATGTACTGGTTGTATTAGGTGTGATGTTCATTTCCTATGGAATTTGTAAATCTGTCTTGCAAAAACTGGTGGCTTTAGTTAAGAAAATACACCATATTGTACTAACCGCTGAGCACAAACTATGTTGTCTGTTTTTTTGAATCAATGTCTAAAGAGGTTACCTATATATTTCTATAGGAACAGTTTCAATTTTGTATGAAATCATTTTTTTCAAAAACATATATATTTGATACACAAATGTTCTGTTAATGCAGATGACTTGCGAAGCATCTGGAAGGTATTATTTGTTATCCTGAACTGTTTAAGTGCGAAAGGGACGCGTAACTTGTTTTCTTATATATATTGTGTACTATCTTGGATTGAGAGGACTTTGGCGTTGGTTAGGTATGACGCTGCCACGCTGCTTCGGGCATAGCTTCTTTTCACTTCTCAGTGGCTTTAAGCTCCCCGGGCTCCCCTCCTTCATGTTAGTGGTAGGGGTCTGTGGGGTTCCCTGTTGCTAGGCCCACTATGGCTCTGCCTCCAGCCCCCTCTTGAGAGGGAGATGTTCCCTCCTCTCAACAGCTTCTGTCGCCCTCTGGCTGTCTTCCTGTGTCTGGGTCCCGGGACCTTTATGTTCCTCTGTGGAACGAGATGGGAGAATCCATTGGTTCCAACAAATACAGGTCCGAAACCAAACCATCCACTTTTAAAGGGCACTGCTCATTACTGCCCTGTTCAATTCCCATATAACCAACATACACCTGGGATTCTGTGTTAAAGGGAGGTGGAGTAAAACCCTTGTTTATGGATTCCTCGTCCCCTAAGGGAGAGTCGCCACCCATGGGATCCCACTTGGATTTGTCACACCAGGTAGACCTCAAGCGGTCTCCCATTCTGGGATTAAGGTTGCCTCAGGCAAAGTGCCAACTTGGTGCAGTGAGGCCAGATTTGCTGTTTTATAGGGTTAATCTGGTGTCCATGGGTGCGCCCACATAGCTGGTAGAGTTGTCTTGCTGTGGAACTGGCCCCACTCCCTGCCTTTCTGAGAATGAGGGGCCTCTTTTATGGGGCCATGAACAGTTTAAGGTTGATTGGTGTCTTAGAAAGAAGCTCGTGATAGAGCAGCTTCATCAAGGAAATTAATAATGACAACAGAGCTTTCAGGTTTTCATCTGCCATGCATAAGAATGTCATACAGACCTGCTTTATTTGTGGAATTGTAGATCTTGTAGGCATACAATTAAAATTAAAAAGACAAAACTAAAATTCCTAGAATTGCAGATTGAAGATTTTCTCAAGCATGTCATGGGGGAACTTGCCAGCTCTATACAAAAAATGAATCTAGAGTGGGGAGTAATACAAGGCACGCACGCCACCGTGCAATGCCGGGGGATGTGTCCCATGTATACAGTTAACAGGGTATTTGCACCCATGGTACGCACACGCTTCCGGATTATCTACACTAACACTGTAATTGGATGAATAACGCAACTTTGTGTATACGAGTAGCATATTTGGCTCGCACATAGAGATCTTAAACTGAACAGTCTTGCCTTGAGGACGACCCATAGGTCGAAACACGTGTCGACTGTATCAATTAAATGCAACTCACCTAATGGACTTGAACATTATTTGTGGACATTCAATGTTGTGCTCTTCGTATATTTTGATATGGCTGGGTCTGGGCGCAATCCAGCATCACGCTTGTTCTTACATAGCGGCGATACACTACGTGTGCCTCCAGCTTTCAAGAGCTGTAATAAAAACAGGTGTTACTGTTACCCCATAGTAACCTACCTCTGAAGGATGAAAGGTAAAGTCATCCTTGCCCTAGGATTCAAACTTGTGAAATACTGGCTCCTTGTGTTAGAGACTTGCACTTTACTTGTGAGCAAGGACGGCGCCAGGGGCTTTCAACCCACCCTTTAACTTGAAATGGACCCTGAGCCTGAGCGGTCTCCCAGCAGCTCCCCCATGTTAGTAGTCGGTGATACCAAGCAGGCCATCTTGCGTTTTTTCAGTTACATTTGAACTTCTAATTGAAGTCACTTTATAGAACTGCTAAATCTCGGAACGAGAACGTTGATGAAAATCAGGGTTCTAAGTAACTTCCCATTTTCTTTGTTGGACTCCTAGGCGCTTCATTATATACCCGTCTTTTTCAATCTTAGCACACGACAGCACTCTTTGACAAGCTGCTTGAGAGAGAACGTTCTTCTTGAAACTACCCAGGGAATATGGTTGCTTCACAGAGAGACCGCACTTCCCCCATACTACCTGCAGGGGAATATGCTTATTCAGACTACCACGGAGAGGCGACACACTGCATTTCAGCTGTAGATTGTCCAAGTGGATAGCTCACAAGGGCTTAAGTTGCGTCATGGATCACGGGGGGCACATTTCAACATAATGTTTGAGGGCTCCCTTTCCTAGAGCATGAAATACAGACTCAGGCACCGGTGTGGTGCATATATTACAATGGATACAAAGAAGTGCAGCCAGGCGGTTAATAGCCACAGACTATCACAGAACTGGTCGCCAGAGGAAAGCTGCAACACCACATGTCCGCTGAAAGCTACTAATTCGTCTTTGTGAACAAGGGGCTAATGTAGATGAAACTGGAGTGAAATGGCAACGCGGCAATAAGAGCTTTGCTATATACCGCAGGGACCTGAGGGAGGCGATGCCCTGAAAGGCTACAAGTGCAGCTTGTGACTGGGCACTGCAAAGTAAACATTTGCATTCCATAATGAAAGTAGTATGTTGCAATTACTGCAACTTCCATAACGAGTAACTGGAAAGGGATGGGCGACTTAGTTTACATCACCTGACCTTCCCTGGTCATGTTACAGTGGCCAGAAAGCAGAGAATAATGAATAAAGCAGAGGACTAAAACTGTCAGAACCAAAAGAATTTAAAAGAAAAGTGTTCATAAGTAGGGATACAAGACAAGCAAGATTACTAGAAAGTGACACCCTAATATTAACAAGCAAGAGTGAGAGGAAGGAAAAGGTTTCCTTTGAAATTGTACCTGCGTAATGTGGCACAAATGATCACGAAACTACATAGCAGTATGAGAGGGTAAAAAGATAAGTAAAACAAAGGGGGTTCTGGGAGTCTCTCTATTGGCACGAACACAGACCATTGACCTGTTCTTGGGTGGATGGCCCCGGGAGAGTCTCAACCAAGTCTGTAGCTCACTGTCCCTTTCACAGAGAAGAAATATCCCTGCATATCAGTCTTTGTCCTGCCCTGAGGCAGTCCAGCACCAAAATGTTAGGCGAGGAGAGGAAAGGAAGAATACCTCAGAGGAAGTGCAGTTGGTAGTTTCACTTTTTAGAGATGTTGGAGATGTGTGGAGAAAAGGAAAGCGTGGAGTCGAAGATGACCCTGAGGTTCTTAGCCTCACAGATGGGGGCAGCAAGAGTGCCAAGGGAGGCCGGCCAGAGAGTGACGGGAAAGGAAGGTGCAGGTGTGCCGATGAGGAGGATCTCTGTCTTAGTGGCATTAAGGCAGAGGTCGTTGGTGGCACACCACTCCTGGATTGCAGACAGACAATCGGAGATGAGAGAGGGAGAAGAGGTGGCAGAGGGGAGCCTGAAAACGAGCTGAGCGTCATCCACATAGCACTGAAAGTTAGAGCAGAGAGCAGCAATGCAGTGGGCGAGGGGTGCCAGGTATTGGTTGAAAAGCCAGGGATAGAGGTTAGACACCACTAGTGGAGAGTGAGATAGAGGAAAGGAAAGACCCAAGTTGGACCTGGGAGGGTCGGTTTGAGACGAAAGAGGTCAGCCAGGGGCTGTTCAGTGATACCCAGGTTAACACAGAGGTTGTTGAGCAGGAAGGCATGGTTGACTGTGTCAAAGGCAGAAGAGAGATTGAGTAGGATGAGGACAGAGGGGAGATTAGAATCAAGATTGGCGAGCAGGTCTTCACGGATGTTCAGGAGAGTGTTTCCATGCTTCTGGCTGTCTCTGAGGCCAGACAGATGGTCATGGAGACGACCAACAGAATCAGTGTGGAGGTTAAGCTGGGAGATGGCCAGCTTTTCCAGGAGCTTGCCCAGGAAAGGAGTGATAGAGATCGGGCGATAGTTAACCGGGCAGGAAGGGTGAGCTGTGGGTTTCTTGAGAAGATGGTGCACAAGAGAGTGCTTCAGTGGCGAAGGAGTGATTGCAGAAGTTGGCCAGGGCTGGAGCGAGGGTGTCAATATGGTCCTTGATGGTTTTGGACGAACAGGGATGAACATTTTTTGATGAGACTTTCACAGATCGGACTTGTCTAGGAATCTTGTTAGGGGAGAACAGAGGAAAGGAAGAAAGAGGGAGGAGAGGCGGCTGTAGGGGGGCGGGAAGTAGCAGAGAGAGAAGAGGGAAGAGGACGAGAGGACAAGAGGGTGGACAGGACGACCTGGGTTTTAGAGATGAAATGAGAAGCCAGGGCCGTGCAGATGGCCTGGGAGGGGACAGGAGATGTAGAGACTGCAGCAGGATTGGCCATCTCCTTGCAGATTTAAAGAGTTTGGCCGAGTGGTTAGATGCCGCTGAGATGCAGGCTCGGATGTGTGCTCTCTTCTTAGTGCAGACAGAGAGCCAGTATTGCCTTTGGAGCAGCACAGTTTGTCAGAGGATGCACAAGATGCCCACCATTTCCACTCAGCCACCCTACACTTGCGTTTAAGGGTGACAAGGTCAGAGTTGTACCAAGAGTTGCACTTGGCTTGGGCTTCAGGCAGATCCTCATGACAGGGGCAAGAACATCGAGAGTATCAGAGATAGCAGAGTGGAGCTTGGAAAGGGCAGTGTCAGGATGAGAGTCAGTCACAGGTGGAGGAAGGGGAGAGAATGTGGCAGCGAAAGCCTCAACTGACACACGCTTCATTGGCCAGATGGCTGAGAACGTAGGTGGCAGTGCTGGAGCTGGCTTGGCCTGCGGGGAGAGACGGGAGGAAAGGAGAAAATGATCGCTCCAGGAGAAGAGTGGTGAGAGGGTTAGAGAGGGGGAGGTCAGAGGAGATGGGAGCATCCAGAGTGTGCCCTGCAGAGTGAGTCGAGCCAGAATGAAGAATAGAGGTCGCGAAAGGGTCCAAAGGAGGGACAGGAAGCATCCAGGTAGATGTTGAGGTCTCCAAGGAGGAAGAGTTGAGTGGTCGAGGCCAGGAGGGAGGAAGAGAGGTCAGCCCACTCGGAGAGGAAAGAGGTAGTCTTACCAGGTGGCCGATAGAGGGTAGCAATGCTAAGGGAGTGGCCAGGAGAAAGAGAAACCCTGCAGACAAGGCATTCGAAGGAGGCGCAGGCCTGCATAGGAATCACAAAGGCAGGAATCCACTCCAGGAAGATCAAGGCTACACCCCCACCAGGACGGTTGGATCTGGGCTTCGAGATGATCTTGAAGCGGTCATGAAGGAGAATGTTAAAGCTTGTGACAGAGCTGGCCCTGAACCATGTCTCGGTGAGACCAAGGACATCGAGGTTGAGGTCTTCCAGGAAGCAGCAGATGTCAGAGGAGTGTTTGACAGCCGAGCAAGAGTTGAGAGTGGCAATATGAAGAAGGTTGTGGTTTGAAAGCAGTGGTGTGAAAGAAAAACACCTTTTACCATTTCTGTTACCCAATATAGGCAGAGTGTACATATTACACAGGGATCCCTCTTATACCCAAGGAGTCCTCATCCCCAAAAGGGGAGTCACTCCCAGTGAGGTCCCACTTGCCCAAACCCCTAGGTGGGTCTTGCGGAGCGGCTTACTTCCATAGCCTCCATGCGGGTGTCTCACCCTTGGGGCGAAGGGACTCATTTCCCAGATTCATCACAGTTGTTACCTTAACATTAATTTTTCCGATTTTGAAAGGCTGTGTTTTTATTGGTTTAACCTTAACTCTTTTTTGTAAAAAAAAATATTTCAGATAATTTCAACTTAGTTTTTACAGTTACTTATTTATTGATTTTGAGTTTGTTGGAAGAGCATGTAGTATATCTGTGTGTGTGTAACATAAGAGCATTTTGCATAAAAGTATGTGGCTTACGTTTATGTGTTGTAAGGGCGCGTGCTGTAGTTTGTGTTGTAAGAGCGTGTGTTGGAACATTTTGTGGCGTGTGTGTTTAAGGAGCGTGTTGAAGGAGCGTGTGTCCTAATAGTGTGTGTTATAAGAGTGTGTGTCATCAGATAATGTGTATAGGAGCATGTGCAATAGGAGCACGTGTCGTACGTCCACATGTTATACATCCTTGTGGTATAGTTCCATGTGTTGTTGTTCCTACCGACTCGGCTGAACCCTCACCAGTCCCTTGTGGTGTCCCGCAAGGCTCTTGCGTGTCCCCAACGCTCTATAATGTATTTACAAAGCCCCTTTTCGATATCCTTGACTATCTGGGTGTCACATATACTAATTATGCGGATGACACCCAGATACTCATTCCTATCTCTGGCGACTATGAAACTGATAGCAAAACCTTCAATGAAACATACGCAGTAATACAAGCATGGATGGCACACCATGGACTTTGTCTCAATGACGAAAAAACAGAGTTGATTATCCTTGGTACTCACGCTAAACTAAAAAAACAAAATACTGCTTTCAAATCGTTCACTATTGATGGTAACCCCATCCCTGTCTCTAATAATACTAAAACCCTTGGTATCTACCACGATGCCACATTATCCTTCACCAAACAAACCAATGCAGTAGCGTCTTCAGCCGTCTACACATGTAAACTTATTACCGCATGTAGGCTGTTTATCTCCACTCCCAACTGCATTACTCTTGCTAGAACGTTAGTCTTGTCCAAAGTAGATTATTGTAATGCCCTCTACTTAGGCACTAGCCGCAAAAATATTCACAAACTACAAGTAACTCAAAATAACGCCATTAGGGCAGCCCTCAACATCCCTAAGAAGTCGCAAATCTCTGAGACTAGACGTAATCTGCATTGGCTCCCAATAGAGCACATAATATCCCTCAAAGTTCTTGCCCTTACCCGCAAAGCCAGGGCTAACCTCGCACCATCCTACATCTCTAACCAACTTACCCCACACACATCTACAAGACCACTTAGAACAGCTCAAGTTAACACTGTCTATACCGAGATTCATGCTCCATAACTCGGGAGGAGTTAGTTTCCCTGTACAAGCCTCAAAGCTGTGGAACACACTACCTGTTCCAATCAGGTCTGTAACCTCCTTCGACCTATTTAAACACAACACCAAACGTTGGCTTCATGACCTGGACACATTGACAACTTAACATCCTAGAGCTTAGATTTACTGCCTACACACTGTACATATTGTAAATAATATTATTATCTGTCTCACCTTCGGCCCACCGCCTTAATTGCAACATGTATGCTTGTACCTGTAATACCAATGTATGTATTTATTTGTAACTGCAACTATTGTAACTGTTGCCTACTGCTTGCTAATGTAACTGTACTCTTATGTAACATGATAAAAAAAGTTACCTACCCGTATGCCCCTGGGCCTGGTTGCGCTTTATAAATAAACCAAATACAAATACAAATGCATGCGTTATACGATCACGTGATAAAGGTGCACATAATATAGGTGCATGTGATATAGATACATGTGTTGTAGGAGCATGTGACAGGAGTGTGGGTAATAGTGCATGTCGTGAGAGTATGAGTTATAGCAGTTCATGTCGTAGGTGCGTGAGTTATAGGAGTATGTTTTATGAGAGTGTGTCGTAGGACCATGTGTTGTAGGAGCAGGTGTCAAAGGAGTTTGTATGGTAGGAGCACATGTTGTAGGAGTGTGTATTATATAAGCGTGTGTTATAGGAGTGTGTGTTGTAAGAGGGTCTCTGTTCACAGACTGGGTTTACCCCTCAATTTCAAGAAGTCACAGATGACACCTTCCCAGCAGCTCCAATATATCGGAGCTGTACTAGACACATCCTTGGGAAAGAGCTTGCCACCCAAGGCGAGGGCTCAAGACATTCTTCAGATGGTTACCAAATTTAAAACTGCCCAGAATCTTCGATTTCTTATGGTTGCTCGGCCTCATGGCATCCTGCATTTTTCTGGTGCCAGGAGCCCGCCTGATAAAGAGATCCCTTCAGTGGGCTCTACGAACACATCCCAGTTCTCAGGAAAGATGACAGACCTACTTCAGGTTCCAAGCAGGGTCGCACAGGATCTTCTGTGGTGGACCTGTGAGGACAATATTCTGAAGGGAAAACTTTTTTGGCATCCATGGCCGGAGATTACAGTAGTAATCGAAGCCTCACTCATGGGGTGGGGAGCCCATGTCAACGATCTGTCAGTCAGCGGTCGTTGGTCTCCATCGGAGTCCTTTTGGAGCTGAGGGCAATCAGACTAGCGCTGAAAGCCTTCCTGCCCTCGGTCAGGGGAAAGAATGTCCTGATAATGATGGACAACACAGTGACCATGCATTACCTCAACAAGAGAGGAAGGTAGGGTCACTACCACTGTGCAGAGAGGCAATGCAGCTCTGGTACTGGGCAATTCAAGAAGGAATCTCCTTATCAGCAGTTCTCCTAGCTGGGGAGGAAAACAAGATGGCGGACGCTCTGAGCAGGCAGAGTACAGTCTCCCACAAGTGGGAACTAGCTCAGGAAGTCCTTCAAGAGATCTTCGACCTTTGGAGAACTCCTCAAGTAGACCTGTTTGCGACTGGCCTCAACCGGAAATGCGAATGGTATTGCTCAAGGGAATTTCCTCAGAGAGGAGGTCTAGGAGACGCGTTTGTGGTGGACTGGGAGTTCCCTCTACTTTACGCGTTTCCACCGATCCCCATCATTCCTCAAGTAATCAGGAGGTTGAGACGGTTCGGAAGCTGCATGATCCTAACTGCCATGCATTGGGCCAGGAGAACGTGGTACCCGGACCTTCTAGATATGTCCATCTATCCTCAGATTCGTCTTCTGCAGAGAGAGGATCTTCTCTCACAAAGGGAGCGTCAGAATCTCCATCCAGAGGACAGCACTCTCAACCTTGATGCTTGGTTTCTGAAAGGCTGCGATATAAGGATTGGGACCTCCCGGATGACGTCATGGAGGTGTTGATTTCAGAAAGAAGGCCAGCAACAAAATCCCTGTACCGTTTCCGTTGGACCACGTTTTGCAACTGGTGCGGGGAAAAGAATGTTGATCCTTTTCTATGTTCAACTCCAGAGGTGTTATCTTTCCTCTTATCTTTGGCACAAAAAGGTCTCAATGTTTGGACCATTAAAGGTTACCTGGCAGCACTCTTCCTTTTCATGCCCTCTTTAGAGGAATGCTCCTACTTTAAAATTCCCTTGGTGATTCAGTTTCTGAAAGGGCTCACAAACGTATTCCCACCTTCTTCTTTTCAGGTCCCAGTTTGGGATCTTAATTTGGTTCTAAAGTTTTTGATGTGTGCCCCATTTGAACCCTTGCACTCATGTCCATTGAGGTTGTTCACCTTTAAAACCATACTGTTAATTGCATTGACATCTGCACGTAGAGTGAGCGAGTTGCAGGCACTTTTCTCTAGGCCACCCTATACTGTATATTTGTAAGGACAGTGTTGTGTTAAGAGTAAAACCCTCCTTCGTACCTAAAGTTGTATCTGATTTCCATCTAAATCAGAAAATGGTTCCCCCGCCGCATCCCGGTAAAGAGGAAGAAAGGCTCCACAGGTTAAACCCTAGAAGAGCTTTAAGCTTTTATATTTCTAGGTTCTCCAAACTCAGAGTGGATAGCCAACTCTTTATTGGATACACCGCAAGGAAATTGGGTCAAGCTGTTTCAAAACCGACATTATCAAGGTGGATTATTCTCGGCATCTCAGAATGTTACAAATTGGCAGGCAAGGACCCACCAGAAGGCTTGAAAGCTCATTCTACCAGAGGCAAAGCCTCTTCTGCAGCCCTTCAAAGGGGCATACCTATTAAATCTATCTGTATTTGTATTTATTAAATTTTATATAGAGCTCTACGCCAAAGCGCTTTACATTACAACACATAATTACAGTAGAAGCATGAATATCAAACTAGAATCAAATAATCAATAACAGTATGCACAACAATTAGCTGAGGAAAAGTAAGAAGGGAGTGAAAGAACGGTCAGGAAGGAGGATGAAGAAGATGAGATTTTAAGGAGGAGCGGAAGGAGGGGTAGGAAGAGATGGAACGGATATGGAGAGGTAGAGAGTTCCAATGTAGGGGGGCGAGGAGCTGAAAGGATCGGAAGCGGGAAGGGGCACAGGGTGGAGGAGGAACAGAGAGTAGGAATATGTTAGCAGAACGGACAGGGTGAGAGGGAGTATAGAAAGAGAGGAGGGTGGAGAGGTAGGGAGGGGCAAGGTCATGAAGAGATTTAAAAACGAGGCAGAGGAAGTTGAATTTAAGTTGAGAATGAAAGAGAAGCCAGCCAAGAGAAGAGAGCGAAGAGAAGATGGAATCTAGAGAGGAGAAAAAGCAAAGAGTATGGATATCAATCTGATAGAGGGATTTACGGAGAGCAAGATAAGAAGCAGTGAAACCAAAAAAAAGAGCAGAACAGTAGAATAAATGGGAAAAGAGAAGGGATGAAATTAAGAGTTTTGGTAGCGTGAAAGGTGAGGGAAGATCGGATTTTGCGAACATTGAAGACAGGCTCGAGGTAAGAGAGATTCGGAGAGTAACTGAGAGGTTAGAGTCGAAGTAGAGGCCAAGGTTATGAGCAGAGGATGAGAAGGGAAGATTGGAGGGGGGGAAAGAGGATAGAAGGGGGGAGAGGGAGGAGTTAGTGTGTTGGCAGGGAAGAATAAGACTTCAGGCTTATCAGTGTTGAGGGAGACATCCAGTTTTTGATAGCTGTAAGACAAGAGGATAGTTTGAGGTGGATGTCCGGAGTGAAGGAGGAGAAAGAGAGGTAAAGTTGGGTATCATCAGCATAGAAATGGTGAGAGATATCAAAGGAAGAGATAATAGAGGCAAGAATGGAGGTATAGAGTGAGAAGAGGAAAGGGCCAAGCACAGAACCTTGGGGAACTCCGATGTCAAGGGAGTAAGAAGGGGAGAAACGGTCGCCCCAAGAGACGGTAAAAGAACGATTAGAAATGTAAGAGGAGAGCCAGTCGAGAACAGAGCCTCTAAGACCGAAAGATGCAACAACTTGGTAATCGCTGCATACATTCACAAAGCATTACTGTTTAGATGCTTCCCACTCTCAGGATGTTGCCTTTGGTAAGGCGGTACTGTACTCCATCTTACAAAATGCTGACCATTTAAAATTCTACTTCCTCCACCAAATTCTGCATATTGCTTTGGGAGGCTATCAAAGACGAGGAATATGTTGGAGAACACAATCCATTCGAAGAACAATTTACTTACCAACTGCAAACGTTCTTTCGACTGGATGTTCCTCCAACGTATTCAAATTCGCCCTCCCAGCCTACCCCACTGCTATTGCAGCTTCCGTTCTCGCAGGGCTAACTACTGCTTGCCTAAGCTGACGGCACAACACGAACAGGGGGGAAAAACAGTACTGAGGCCAACTGGCGCCGCGCGTGCTACATATACACCCGATGACGTCACCCTCGACGGAGGCCTTTGAGGGACATGCCTCAACGCCATCGACGCACGGCGCCCTCTGCCGAGAAATATATTTTCCAAAAGCAGCCGAAGCTGGACGAGATATCAAAGATGAGGAATACGTTGGAGGAACATCTAGTCGAAAGAACTTTACCAGTTGGTAAGTAACTTGTTATTCTCAGATAACGCCATATGAGACATATCCTTGGGAACAATATGGGACGTCTTCAAGGCAGGTGGGGAGCAGAGTTAAAGGGGCAGTTGAAAGAGATTCAAGGGGAGATGTCAAAAAACCTGCACAAGGAATTCAGAGCGTTGAGACATGTCCATGGTCAATTGGGAATGCTACACAGCAAAAAGGTTGAAAAAGCACTCGTAAGCACAAAACACTGGTACTACATGAGAGCCAATAAGTCAGACAAACCACTAGCAAGGCAAATAAGGTTCAAGGACAAGAGTAGAACAGTAATGAAACTCTGGGATAGCTAGGGGCAGGAGAAGACAATAGATGAGGACATGGGTGAGATATTTAGGCAGTATTACCAGACGCTATACACGTCCGACACTCCTAGAGCTGACAAACAGGAGGAATATTTTAAAAACATCACTCTCCCCTGGATTTCTGACAATGATAGGGAAACATTAGAGGGGGATATATCAGTGGAAGAAGTCAAGAAAGCAATTAAAGACCTGCCAAGTAATAGGGCACCGGGGCCAGATGATTACCCAGATTATTTATATATAACAATATTAGGATATCTTAGCCCCAAAATTAATGGAACTGTTTAATACATTTCAGGTAACGGGCAATGTCACCCGGCCAATGAACAAATCAAAATGAGTGGTGTTGCCCAAACAAGGGAAGGATCTAGAACTTCCGGGATCGTACGCCCTATAACATTGATCAATTTGGACGCTAACCTCTACACCAAGGTACTGGCAAATAGAATATCACATTTGCTCCCGGCACTTATGGCTCCAGATCAGTCAGGGTTTATCCCAACGAGGCAGACATTTGACAATACGCAAAGGGTATGCCATCTCATAGAATAAACAGAAAAGACGCAAACTCCGGCAGTGCTGATATCATTGGATGCAGAGAAAGCTTTTGAGAGGGTGGAGTCGACACAACTATTCTGCACAATGACACATATGGGGTTTGGGAAGGACTTCATCCAAATGGTAAAGGCTAATTATCACTCACCTCGGATGCGGGTCGCCGTTAATGGAACAGAATTAGAACCACTAATCCTGGGAAGGGGTACAAAACAAGGGTGCCCACTATCGCCGCTATTATATGCGATTTTCTTGGAACCACTGCTTGCGAAGATTTCGAGCACCAGAGAGGTTTAGGGGGTTTGCATTGCCAGGAAGGAAACATAAAACGATGGCATTCGCGGACGACATGCTGGTAGCACTAACTGTCCTGAAACGCTCAATAGTAGAATTTATGATGGAATTGGGGGGGATTCGGGGAAATATCGGCACTAAAAATTAACCAACACAAGTCAGAAATACTGAACCTAACAGTAAAATCGGTTATAATGGGAAAATTATCCTGAAAAACACAATTAAGAATGGCAAAAACAGGAATAACATATTTATGGATAACGCTGACACCATCATTAGGTCACATATATAAAGCAAATGTTCTGGCCCTCCTAGAAAAATGTAATCAGATATGAGGAAATGGAACCCCCTAATGTCATCTTGGTGGGGGAGAATGGTGGCAATTAAAATGGTGGTTTTACCTAATCTACTATATTATTTCCAAGCCCTACCGGCCAGGATCCCAAACGTATTCTTTAAGTCTCTTAAAAAAGCCGTAAAGGCGTATGTACGGTAGCAAAAGACACCAAGAATAGCAAAGCCAACAATGATGGCACCAAGACAGCAGGGAGGGCTAGCATTCCCACACTAGATATTATGAAGCGGCCCAGTTGAGGGTAGTGAAGGAATGGCTAGCGGATTCCCTGCAAGGCATCTGGGCAGTAACATGGTCCCCTCTCTCAGCAGTGCTATGGCTGAAAGGGCAACACAGGCATCCGGATATTAAGATTAGTGAAGTGATCGGAGTGGGCGTAGATGTATGGGATGCGGCTATTAAGAGAGAGCTACTGTCAACACAACCCTCCCCATTCCTACCTATGTTTTAAAATCCGGAATTTCACCTGGGGATGGAGATAGTGGCATATAGGAAATGGGGGAAAAAGCAGAATGTCGAACAATCGGGGATATGCATCAGGAGGGAAAAATGACATGCCAGGAATGCACCCAAACATTGGGGCTAACAGGGAAAGATAACTTTAAGTATACTCAGCTTAGACATTGACTAACGGCCCCCCATATACAGCAGGCAGCCACAAGACAACTGACCCCCTTTGAGATATATATTATAACAAGTATAGGCTCGAGTAAATTGGTCTCAACCCTGTACATTTTTGACTACTCAGAGAGAGGAAATACAGTGGAACTACATGGTGAAATGGGAAAACACAGTAGGGGAAACGGTAAGAAAAAAGCAGTGGGAATATACATGGGGACTTATCCCTAAACTCACACGCTCAATACAATTAAGGGAAATATGGCAAAAAATATTACTCCCATGGCATTATACGCCAGAGAAACTTCACGCCATGTACCCAGGACTGCCGGACAGGTGTTGGAGGGGATGCACAACTAAGGGGGACTGGAAACACATATGGTGGAGTTGTCTGGTGATTCAGCAGTTCTGGGGGAAGTGCGGACACAGGCGGGATAGATGATGGAAGGAGCGGATCAGCACAGGGATAGGATATGGATGGGAGTTATCTGGGAACCAGGCCAGGGGAAACTAACTAAAGCACAGAAGAGGGGCTTCATGATTTTTATAATAGCAGCTTGGTTGCTGTTAGCCCATCATTGGAACAAGACATTGGCACCCACGATTTATGGGTGGCTACAGAAAGTCTGGCACTTTGTATCCATGGAATGGGTAACCTATAAACTCCAAGGTGCTCAAGAAATGTTTAAGAAAGACTGGGGGACAGATAATAGCATATCTACAGAGCGACTACAGCAATGGTGTCACATAATATTAGAATAATGGACATTCTACAATCCTAAACAACTATCATAAAGACTGGAATACTACACCAGGGTTGGGGGGGGGGGGGGGTTGTTGGGGAAGTTATTTGAAATTGTACAATGTAAATGTATGAAAATGAATAAAAAACGATATATTACAGTAAAAAAAAGGTCAAAAGGACTCGCTCATTCATGGTTTAATAGACCAGTGTGTTGCTCCATATGTAGTCACTATAGTGTGCACAACACAGAGAGAGTTGTTGATTAGCCCACTCGTTGCAACTTCATTTGCGTGCTATAGTTCTTTCACAGAAGTGTCAACTAATGGATGGGACACAATGGTGTGTGCTGGGTTCTGGTGGCGCTTCCCCAGTACCTTCATGGGTCTGTAGGAGACAACAGAAATACTGGAAATATATGTTAAATACTGTTTTGGGATTAAACAAGGAAAGCATTGTTCTTCAGCATGGGGTCTGGCATGGATTCACATGCTCATGAATATTCCCTGTCGCCAGGCTGGGAATCCTCAGTAAAATAAAAAAGTTTTACTTTCACTCTAAAACTCTGTTTCTCCTTTAGACATCACTGTCCTCCGGGTCATACTGCCCCCATCCAATGATAGTCCTCTCCCTAAGCCCCGCCTCTGGCAGCCATCTTCAGATTTTTACTGCACGCTTCAGTGTTCGGAGTCCTCAAGTTGCTCTCCAAGCTATTTGTACGTTTTTTCCAGGTTTTTTCACGGAAAAGTTAGATTTTCTTTTCCACCAGACCCTGTGTGCTCTTTCCTCATCGGCCGGTAACAGGGACCCGTTATCAGTGAAGTTTTGTGCCCCCCAAGGGCGAAGAGCCATCAACGTTTCTGAAAGGACGTCTTGGGCCTACTTTGCACCTTCTGACTATGACGGAAGAGAAAAAGGAGGGAAGGACCCTCTTCAGTCCCTGCACCAAATGCGGGCTACGGAACGTCGTTGTGGAGGACAATGTCTTTACTGCCTGCACCCGGACCACAAGGGGGTGAAATACGAGATATGCCTGGGCTTCTCGAAGAAGATGATGAAAGACCGGCATAGCTCGCTGGCAGCAAGGCTCAATTCGAACAAGGCCTCTGCGCGAGCATGGTCATGCCTCGCCCAGGACCGGCGGTCTGAAGAGCTGTCTCCCATCCGTGGGGGTCCAAGATTAATCAAAGTACAGCAAGTCTGATTCCACCAGGTTCACAGCTGATGCGGGTCCGAGGTTGGATAGGCCGCAATCACTATTGCCTTCCGCGCAGTCCAAGCATGCTCAACCGGGGCAGCCAAAGGCCTTGTCGACACCTACTGTGACGACCACAGCAGCGATAGGTGCCAATCCAGTGAGGGTGGCTCCTACGGCCCAAAGAGTATCCTTGTCTCCAGGAGGCAACACGCCGCCAAGGCGGAGTTGAAGGCTGCAAGCACCCCTGGGTGGTGGGGGGCGTTCAAACGATGGACATCTCATCCACGGACGACCTCAACCAAGAGTTCGTCCATATGGTCCACGAGGATGACAGCGGCACAGGGCCTAGCGATCCACAGTTCCCTTCGCAGCCAAGGAACATATCCATGGGCATCCTGTTGACTCTCCACACCCTGGTGACGGAGATACAGCAGAGGTTGCCTCCAGCACCGACATCTGTGGTGCCGCAGGACCCTGATCAGCCTCCACGGAAGAAGAGAAAGTGTCATCCGACACCTCCACATCAGCCTCTTCGACCACATCGTGCCCCGACTCCACCAGCGGACCCGGATACGCACAAGGACACTGGTACGGACACGGCCATAGGAACCCATGAAAATGGGGACTTCGTCCCAGCAGACGATGAGTCACTGCACTTGGACGCTCCGCATAGTCTCTCTCCACCAGACAAGGTGGGATCGTTCCACCTCTGAGCTGTTCCAGCTGCAGCCCGAGGAAACCAGGAAAGAGGGTTTCTTGTACAATAGGACAACTATCATGGCAATGCCCTTTCCGGATGACATTTGGGAGGAAGGCCTAGCCCTCATGAAGAACCCATGCACGGCTCCAACCAAGCGAGACAGGTTGGAGAAGAAATATAGGTTGCCAGATTCCGCACCCAATTGCTTGAGGTCACAACTGTCACCGGACTCTGTAGTATCCGCTGCTGCAAGGAAACATTCAGCTAACCCGGCTTCGTCATCAGTTCACCCGGACAGCGAGGGGAAGAAGATGGATGCCATGACGAAGAGCGCTATTTACACAGCGGCATCCACGATCAGGGCAGCCAATGCTCTGGCTATCTTGGCCCAATACGACCGGGAGCTTTGGTACAAGCTGGGCCAGATCCTGGAATTCCTCCCCGACAACAAGAAAATGGAAGCTCTTGCCCTATTTTAGGAAGGGGAGATGGCATCAGATCATGCCATTACGGTGGCAGTAGAAATCGCTGACACGGGTTTCCGGCAGATGGCTACAACTTTCGTCCGGAACGTTCATGCAAAGGTGCTAGACCTGCCATTTGACAGAGAAAATATGTACGGGAAGGCGTTTGACGAATCCCCTCAAGACATAAAGACAGATACGGAGATGGCGTGTTCCCTGGTCACCCTTCAACAGCATTGCTCGTCTTCTTTCCGTTCCTCCATGAGTAAATGGAGCAGATCATCCAAGGGATTCTCCACATCATACAGACAACCTCCTCGATCCTCCATGCGAGAACCCCACAGAGGTCGTTCCCAAGCTACATTAGCAGAGGTCAGCATTGCTGTCACCCACAGGGCAGGGCGCCCAAGCAAGCATGAACTGGCCAAGACGTCGGGCCCCCGCTCATTCACCCTGTTGGAAGGCTGGCTGACGAGGTTCGTCAAACGAGTGGAGGAAGATCACCACCGACGGATGGGTGCTGGACGCTCTTGCCCAGGGGCACACCTTTTAGTTCCAAAGCAGGTGCCCATGTATTCCTCCGGTTCCCTGTCAGGAGCTCCACATTACTCAGCTCCTGTTAGAAATGCAAGCTATGTTACAGAAAGGGGCGATAGAGCGTGTTCCCCAATGACTTTGGGGCTCCGAAGTCTATTCCAGATACTTTCTGGTAAGAAAGAAGACTGGGAGTTGGAGACCCATCCTGGACCTGCAGCGTCTGAACAAGTACCTGAAGTCTCAAAAATTCAGGATGGTCATGTTGCAGCATGTGCTCAGCCAACTGGAGGAATGAGATTTCTTGACGTTGTTGCGCCTAGAGGATGGGTACTTCCATGTCCCCATCCACAAGAAACATCGAAAATTCCTGCGGTTCGTGCTGCAAGGCCAGCACTACCAGTTCAAGGCCCTGCTGTCCAGCTTGAAATCTGCATCTGCAGGGCATACACGTATACCCATCTCTGGACGATTGGCTGATACGCTCCCGCTCTCGAGATATGTCTGACGAACACACGAAGGAGACCATCTGACTTCTGACGGAGCTGGGATTCTCTGTAAAATATCCGAAGTCCTGCTTGGTGCCATTGCAGAACGCACTGTTCCTTGGCTCAAGACTCAACATGGTGGCTTGTCTGGCGTCACCCTCGGAGGAGAGGCTAGCAGCAATTCAAGAGAAGGTGCAACGACTGTCGTTGGTGACGACGGCCACAATGTGGGTCACCAAATCAGTGCTGGGCATGATGTAGTCCTGCTTCTACCTCGTCGGTCTCTGCAGGTTGCAGATGCAACCCCTTCAGGAGTTCTTGGATGCACGTTTGATACAGGTGTCTGAGAGTTTTGAGGACAAGATCCCTCTGAACAAGGAGTTCCGGCGGGGGACAGAGTGGTGGGGGGTGCGCTCCCACATCGCCCAGAGGATGGGATTTCAAACCCTGCCATACCAGGAGACGGTTACCACGGATGCCTCGCTGGAAGGTTGGGGGGCTCACACCGGATGCCTACATGCCAGAGGTCTGTGGCTTCCAGAGGCGAAGGATCTACACATAAACATCCTGGAGCTATGGGCAGTGTTCTAGGCCCTCAAGTCTTTCCTACCGTCTCTGAAGGGCAAGGTGGTGAGGATCTTCATGGGCAACACCACCACCATGTTCTACATCGGGAACCAAGGGGGGACACGATCTCCAGCGCTCTCCAAGGAAGCTCAACACAAGATGATACTCATTGCCCCCGCGTGGCCCAGGCAGATTTGCTATCTGGACCTGCTCATGCTCAGTCTGTCAGTGTCGCCTCAACTTGCCGGTACTTCCGGATCTGCTCACCAGAGAGGGAGGTGCAATTCTTAATCATAACCCAGGATCTCTGAGGCTGAGGGCATGGCTCCTGCAGCCTTAGAATTCAGAGCTTATGAGTTGCCAGCGGACTTCTGTTAAGGTGTACGTCCCTGGGATGTTGCGTACCTGAGATTCCAGGAGATGCACGTTGAGGTGATGCCAGTTTGTCGGTCGATTGGTACGAAGAAAGATGACGCCAGAAGTCAGCCCCACTCCTGCCCTAATGGCACAGGGCTGAAGGGGAACCAACTCCTGATGCCACAAGTTAGGCGCTTCCCTGGATCTTAATGTGGCGCCAGAACAGTGCAAGCACTGACAGGGAAGGCTGTTCCAGCGTGGTACCAGGCTGGTAGATGTCAGGTCCGGCTGTAGTGGCAAGGTGTTGAAGAATGCTTGTAACACACTTGAGCAAATGCCCAAGCCGGAGGCGAAAGGCAGACAGGATCAGACAGAGGAAGGACAACTGAGTGGGGAACCCCCAAGGTAAATGACAACCAGGCACCTGGGGCAGACAGGAAGCAGCGACTCAAGGTAAGGAGAAGGGACAAGGAAACTGATCAGGAAGAGGGTAGACAGGAGAGGACCAGAGGAGGCTGAACCCAAAAGCAAGGAGCAGACAGTAACAGGAATCCAACCCCCAAGCCAGGCAGGAAGGGGCCAAGGAACAGGGAGCCCTACCCAGCAGGGCAGGGGAACAAGCAGGAGCAACTGATCAGGTCAGGAAATTCACAGGAGCGATGCGGAGGGTCAGGAACCAAGCTGTGTTGAGACTCGACTAGTTCCTGACCTGACTGCAAAATAAGGAAGTCCATGTGAAAATGAGGCCAGGCACTGAACGCCTCCTCGCGTGAGCCTCCGGCGCGAAAGCGAGGCTAGCAATGCAAGCTTGGCACCGCCGCCCAACTGCGCATTCGCGGAGCCCGGGACATGGCGAAAAGCGCCTGTGCGAGGCGGTGCTCCAGGCACCCGCGGACCCCCCCATAGATAACTGGGGTAGAGCCTCCAGGGTCGAGCAAGACCAGGGGAACCCCTCGGGGGCTGCCAACAGGTAGGTGGTGTCCTAACAACTGCTGGGAAGTCCTCACCAAAGCCAGGGCATTGTTGACTCTAAAGTGCTGCGACCATAAGTGGAAGCGTTTTGCTATGTGGTGCCGGTCGCAGATGAGACCCCTCTGAGGGTCATGGCTCCACAGATTTTTCCATACTTGCTGTCCTTGGCAAAAGCTAGACTAGCTCACGCTTCCATCAAGGTACACCTGGCGGCCATCACACGCTACACCAGGTCCCCGAGTAGATCCTTGCTATGGTCCCACAGGCTCGTCAAGGAGTTCCTCAAGGGGCTTTTCCAATCTTTCCCGCCGGTGAAGGCTCCTGCCCCGGCATGAGAACTCAGCGTGGTTCTGATGAGGCTCATGGGGGCTCCTTTCGAACCTATGCATCAAGCCCCTATCAAGTTTCTCTTGTGGAAAACGGCTTTCCTTGTGGCCATCACCTCTGCCAAACGTGTGTGTGATATCCAGGCACTATCCTGCAAGCAACCATATTGGACTTTCTGCAAATCAAGGGTGGTACTGCGTACACACCCCTCCTTCATGCCGAAGGTTCTGTCGGAATTCCACCTCAATGAACTGTTGGTGTTGCCCGTTTTCTTTTGGAAGCCTTTGTCGCCGGCAGACAGGGCCCTGCATTCGCTGGACATTGCTCGTGTCTTGAAGTTCTACGTAACACGCACAAAGAGTTTTCGGAAGACTTCACAACTGTTTGGGAACTTTGGTCCTGTGAACCATGGAAAGCCCTTGTCCAAGGCTTCCATTTCAAGATGGCTCACCGGCTGCATCATGCACTGTCATCGGCTGGCAAACTGCCCTCTGCCCGGGCCGTCCAAGAGCCCATTCCACCACAGCGATCGCTGCAATGACGGTATTCCTTTCTGGTGTGCCCCTGCTTGACATCTGCAGGGCTGCAACGTGGAGGTCCACGCATACCTTCACAAAGTTCTACTGCGTCGACAGGGATTCCAGCGAGGAGTCCGGAGTGGGCCAGGCAGTGCTACGCAACCTGTTTGCTTGAGGTGATTCTGTTCCAGGGGTAAGTGTTAATTGCTTCTGTTGAGCCTTGCCACCTCCCGTGGTTGTGTAATGTGGTACTGCTTTGTATTAGTTATTCATGAGCATGTGAATCCATGCCAGACCCCATGCTGGAGAAGGTTTAAGTTACTTACCTGTAACTATTATTCTTCAGCATGGGTCTGGCATGGATTCATTCACAAGCGAACCTTTCCTCCTGCCCCTTTGCACCTCTTCTTGGTCATACTGCCACTTTACGTGCTTACCAAATCTGAAGATGGCTGGCAGAGGCGGGTTTTAGGGAGAGGACTGTCATTGGATGGGGCGTATAACCCAGAGGACAGTGATTGCTTTAGAGGAGAAATACAGTTTTGTAGTGAAAGTGAAACTGTTTTTTCTTTTACCGAGGATTCCCAGCCTGACGACAGGGAATATTTGAGCATGTGAATCCATGCTGGAGAACAATAGTTACAGGTAAGTAACTTAAACCTTGTACTATATGTATATTTGAGATTCTCATTAAGGCAAGTTATTTTTGTGAAAAAAGATCGGAGTAGATGGAGAGTTTGGACCCTAGTTATAATACCCGTTTCCCCATGTCGCTTACATTGTATGATCCAGGTCAAAGCACCTTATACAAGTTTATTGGTGGCTTGGTTTAGCTGTACCATGGGATGGGCTGAGACCGCTGAACAATGGGCCACGAAATTTCACTTTCCTCCCAGGCCTAAAGTCTGAGGCCAGCCTCCTTTGTGATATTTTCTCACTTGTTGGTTGGAGGTTTTCAACCAACCACAGTTTATTGATCCAGGTTCTCACAACTTGGTTGTGGTTTCTGCCCACTTGATTTTTCTCCACTTATGGTTTCTCGCTTTATCATCACTTTCCGTACTTGACACACGTCTGTCCTCGTTTGTTACCAGACTTTATGTCCCAGTTTCCTATCTTTGCAGCTTGTTGCCCATGTAATATTTTCCCTTTGTTATTAGGTTCTGGTTTGGAATCTTCATAGATTTCCCATAGAGGATTCTTCAATTTCCTTCTTCTCAGCTTTATACAGTTCCAATTACATAGGTGTTTATTAAGTAACTCTTTGTGAGTACTGGGACGTGTTCCTCTTCTCGTCTTCTGTTGCCCCTGTGACCTCCCCGTTCTCGCTGTTATCTCTCTGCAGGCAGGGGAACTTTGCAGGCTCTTGCATTTGGTCAAGTGCTTTTCTCCTGTACTCGGTTTCTCTTTCCTTCTCTTCATTGCACCCTCATCTCCGGCTGTTCTTCTGCCATATGCGGAGTGGGCGATTGGGAAGCGACTCTCATTCCCAGTGACCATTTCTTCCTGCTTGCTTGTTGATGTCTCATTCACGGCTTCCCTTACACCGTACATGGGCTTTAACGCTTGAAAGCTGCTCAGGCTTCCAGTTAACTTTTCAGATGGTCTAGGTGTATTTGGTTGGGAGCCCTGCCTACCACAGTAAAGACATGGTTTTGCCATCCCCCTGCAGCAGGACTCTGCTTTCCTGTAGTACAACAATTCTCCTGTAGTTGAATACATCGGGTCTCCAGTGTCTCACTTGGGCATTCAGCTGCTCTAGGAAAGTCGCATTCTCTGCGGCTGTTCTTTGGTCTGCCTCCTCAAGACATGCTCGCTTCACAGTTTCCCCAGCGCAGGAAACTCTCCGCTTCTCCAATGTCCTCCATTCGTCCCAGTTAAGTATGCATGACCTCTTAAAGAGATATTATCATTTCCTTCTTCATGCTGTTAGGTTCCAGCATTACCCTCAGCCATACATTAATCTTTGTAGCACTTAGTCCCATGTATGCTACTAGGCTGCGTGTCTTAGGGAGTTCCTCACAGAAACAGGAGTCCTTGTCCCCTAAGGGGGGAGTCTCTACAAGTGAGGTCACACTTGTCCAGACCCCTAGGGAGGGTCTTGCGGAGCGGACTCACCTCCCTAGTCTCAAAGGTGGAGGCTCCCCCTTAGAAAGAAGGGACAAATACCTTTGATTTGTCACATTACCCACTCAAATAATGCTACAAAAGGTACAAATAATGACTTTATAGCTACTACCAAGGTGTCCTCGGTTAGCATTTGGTCACAGTTTTCTTTGTCAGATTATATTAAATCACAGGCCTCGCATTTTCTAGTTTTCACATCTCAGATGGGCAGGAAGATTACATCTAAGGCTTGTTTCTTTTGAAATGTCTGTTCTATAGAACCAAAAGTGAACTGGATTGCTGCAGGGCTGGAGAGGCATTTGGGTTAGCTTCTATCAGATTCACAATTTGAAAAAGCACACTCTGCATGTAGTCAAGAGACATGGCTATAATGAGATTTAGCTGCACAAAATTAATAAACTATGTGCATTCTAGTGATAAAGGGGGGAAAAGGGCCGCCCTAGTGGAGGGCTAGCAATTTTTTTATAAGAACTGATTGGATATTATCATCAGTAATCTGGATTTAAAACGGGACTTTATTCAAGTGGTCTGATTGAATAGTAAACATGTATTTCCTTCCAGGAAATAATAACCATTTGTTAACTGATTTAGAATGTATTCAGCAAGAATTGTATGAAAGTTGCTTACAAGATATTTTATATTGATAGAGGCTTTTAATGACTGTTTGCCACAAGGGTATTCAGGGAACCCCGTTGTAGCTAAAGTCGATGACATCTGGGGTGCCTAAATGAATTCTAGTTGATGACGGTAACAATATCAGGGGACATTTATTGCAGTGTATTGCAGAAAAATACAATTTAAGGTGCCTGAGATATGACTGGAAAAGCTACCTTCACTAATTTAAGGGCACGGACGACGATTGATTACATATTTATTTTGGTGCACAATTATTAATCAATCTGTAGGGTGGTTGAAGTACACTTAAGCTGATATTACATTTGGGGGGTACATAATAGGGAAAGGTCATCTTTGGTTCCTAGGAAATAATCGATAGAAGGCAATAGGAAAATAAAATGATGTCATTGTAGGACTGTAGGGTAAAGGACATGATGTTGGTTATCTAGTTGCAAGAAAGGCCTAAATTCTCAAGTGAATATTTTGAGCACTTAATGGAGTCGATTAGCATTATGTTTACTCAAGCTAATAACTGTCCTCTTACTAAAAATGATTATTCATTAAATTCTCTTTCATGGTTTGACTCTGAATCATCCAAAGCCAAGATCTTGAAAAATAGAACATTTAAGAGACTTGTATATGGGACAACCAGAGGGTTGGGTTGCCCAATTCCTTTTAGGTAGTAAGGAGTTTAAATGCACACACCGTTTATTGCACATAGAGCCAACAAATCGAGCTTGGGTTGAGTTACTATCTTCTATTAAAGCCAAAATTACAAAGCAGTTTTGGGTTTGTATTGCAAGGGACAGCCAAACACACAGAAGCATCGAACATTAACCCAGATAAATGGTGTAACTATATATCAAAGTTATATAAGTGCAGTTGTTGTCCTTTCTTGCATTTCGAACAACTTGGATTTACAAATTCGCAGGATTTGTGCTATAGAAAAGAAGATCCTGGCTTCATGGACCAGATGGGATTCCAAACAGCATTTTAAAAATTAACCCTAAATACTGGACTATAATTTTGAATTCACTTTTTATAGTTTGTTATTTCAAATATAGAATTCCACTGTCGTGGAAATGGAATATAATTATTCCCATTCACAAGAAAGGAGACCAAGCTGCACCAAAGAATTATTGTATGATTGCATTGCTAAACACATCAGAAAATATGTTTGCAAAACATCTTTTGGATTAACTTAAGGGTTTGTCCATAGATGGGGATTTGCTGTCAATGGCATTGTGTAGTTTAGCTGAGCAGTATGCAACAAGGAAGAACTCTTGTTTGTACTGTAAATTTGCAGATTTCTCTATAGCATTTGAGCTGGTTGATGGAACCTTTTATGGAATAAGTCAGCAACATAGTTTATCCCATGTGGGCTATCGTGTTTAATCATGGAACTTCATTAAAAAGAGAGAGAGAACGAGAGAGAGAGAAAGATTGATGTTATGGCCTCTTTGACTTGAAGCAGCAAGAGACTGAAGCGTGGACAAATAGCAATAGGTTTTATGTCTGCAAACAAGATGGAGCTCAGACTGTTCCTGAGTCTCCCAGAGAGCCAGAGCAGAGCTTGCCTAAAAGTTCTACGCTGGTCTGTTCACCAAACCGGTTCCTACATGTGTTTGAAATTTGATTTCCAGAACGCCTGCAGCTGGAATACTTGGTAATGTACCACTGCTGCCAGTAGTATTTGTTGAAGTCCTGATCAGGTATTCAGTGATGTGCCTATATGCAGCTTACCCTTCCAGGTTTGTAAGTGGGTTCATTTATACTTGTGGAAATCTTGTTACTCCCCGTTTACTTTCTCTTTTGCATTTATTATGTAGCGTTTGGAAAGAGGAGAACTTGAAGACGGCTCAGACTTATCCTCATCACCTGCACAAGAGGGAAAAGATGAAGTGTCACTTTTACCACAAAGGGCAGTGTTACGGGTAATTGTATGGAAGCATTTATGATTATTTAAGCAGCCATTTATATAATTCACCCCGACAATAGAATAGGCTGTGTCTCAATATAAAGAAAGATCCTTGAGATAATTTGTGGACAATCAAATACTCCAAGGGATATTGCAGTTTCTTAGTGTTTAAAAGAACTTGCTTGAAAATAGATGTTACTTTACAAAACAAACAATGGCAAGAGCCTAAACCTATGATGTGACATCCAGACATGATACTGAGTAAAATTGAATATATTGTATTGCTTTGCAATATGGATAATTAGGAATGGGTGTCATGATCGTGTCATTGGAACAATCAGAGGCCCTGATTGGGATCTAGCTGGGGCTCAAATGTCACTGTCACAATCCATCCTGAACTGTATACATGTATTTTTCTGTTTTTACAATCCCTTTGTCAAGTGAGATAATTGCCCTACTGGCTTGCACAAACTACCTATCCCATAGTGCACATTTTGGTAATTTGAACATCTGGCTATATATGTGTAAGGAACTACAATCCCCTGAAATCTAGTGGGCCTGCATTGGTTTCACTTTCCAAGGTTCAGACAGGGGTGAGTACAATTATCAGGTATGGGGCTCCAGGTGAAACCAGTTGCCCAGTTTCAGTCCAGGGTTGTTCAGTATTTAACTAGCTGCCTCCTGGAGTACTTTATACCTGCATTGTGTTTGTGTCCAGGCACCCTTGCTGTGAACTGTGGGTTTCTGCAGAGTCCTCTTGTTTGCTGTTTTCAGAACCTGCTCCGGAATTCTAGAACTGGCAGTGGCAGCAGTTTAGGAGCTCAGCTTCAGCAATCCCCAGGATCTTGATATAATATGGTTCATTTAATTCAAATGGAGGTTCCACCAACAGCAAGACATTCCAGAGAAGGTTAAAGTGAAAAACAGACAAAGACAAATACACTTACAGAAAATCAACCTTCAAACAGAATGTTATAATTGGAGAAGAAAGTTGTAGACCTGCCATTGGATTTAGAAACCGCTAACAAAATACTAACAGATCAGGACATTTTTTCGAGAAGATAAAACATCAGCATTTGGTGTTTTCCTGAAAATGAAGAAAAGGGAAAACCTATTGAATTCTTACAGAAAAACGTACCAAGACTTCTAGATTTACCACCAGTAAAAATCTCTGAAATTAATAAATTTAACCCGCCTAGAGCATTTGTGCCAGATTTCTGAGGCTTCCAGTCAAGGAAATGATCATTAGAAGAGCCAGAGAGATTGGTGATATAATTTGGAACAAACATAAGATCCTTATTTTCAATGACTTTGATAAAGATATTATCATGCAAAGTAAATGATTTTCAGAAGTGAAACACCTGGCCAGAGCAGGAAAATTATATACTATATGGTCTTTTCAGCTATTCTAAAAATAGTAATTGAATATTATTTTGTAGATCATGAACAAGCCATATGTTTCCTTGAAAATAGGGCTGCAACTCCTTTATATGAACATCCTCATAAGGAATAGTATACATGTTGTTAGTTGGCTATAACTCAATTGTTTTTTAAATTGAATTTAAATGTGATGTGTTATTAGATTTTTGATTTTTGTTTTTGTTCATTTTACAAAGTTCTATTAGATAACATGGGGTTAAGATGACACCCCATTGTGTAGACAGTTGGGCTTTTGAATAGTCAATTGAATTATTGATGTTCTTTCTTCTAAAGTTCTGTTGTACGACATACTGATGTTCTGTCTTAATGGAGGCAGTGTCTAGCACACGGAACTAGATCGATATTCTGGCCTGTCAGGTTACACTCGAGATAGAATGATCACACAGGGTTTCCTTGGTGCTTTTTGGTGACTGGGATCGTGTATTGTGAAACTAATTTAATATACCCTCTTTTTCAAATCTAGCCATCTTGTTGGTGCCGGTGGTGTGACTGCTCGGGGTTGCGTTCCTGGTGCCGCGGGTGTTGTGTGTGTGTTGGGGGGAGGAGAGGAGGTCCCGGGCCGGCATGCTGCTGGTGTTGATGGAATTTTTGGATTCCTGTTGACAGATGTTGTGTGTCTCAAGATTTAAGGCACACATACAGTGCATGTGTCCTTTCTCAACTGCTGATCCTCACCGGACTGACGGGAGGATGAATCGCTAGCCGGGAACCACCACACCCAGTGAGCCCCTTAATAATATAACCCCCCTGCCCATTTATTTTATGCAAGGGTAGACTGCAAGTATAAGGTTTGCGCGCTTGACCCTGTATATTAAAATTAATTATCCACTCCATGATGCAACAGTGTTTGAAGTGTACCCTGGTTGGATAATGGATTTGTGTAAATGCTAACTAGAACTTCTTGAAAGTTTCACTATCAATACTAATTCTCTCTAATTTTGTTTTATGGAGATTAGCCAAAAAGAATCCTTTTTTTATATTTCTGGGGAAATATATTTTGAATGGGAAGGACTCCAAACAGTGACATACTGAGATTTTGAGGGATTATTAATCTGACTAGCTGAATCAAAGTAATTCAGTGCAAATGGTTGTATAGCCACAGGTCAATTAGGAGTGTTTTGTTCCTGTTCTATATTTATCATAATGGATATACAATACACACAGATAGTCCAATGTGAAAACGAATATTGAGTCATATTTTGCATAAAAGGAGGTTGCTAGTTGTAGGCTAGCTTGTATTAGTGCTAATTTAGTTATTAGTGACAGCTCTTTGTTTTGTTGACAATTTATCCTTGATAGACTAATATTTCGAGTTTTGGAATCTCATTGAAATAGCTTGGTGTGAAGAAGGATCCTTGCATACTTAGGAATATGTTGTTATTATTTTTTTATCATTATTTTCTCTCCCCTTTTATTTATTTTCTGGTGATGCATGCCATCATTATAAAATGTATCAATAGTGCTTATTGTGGCCAAAATGGATGTCCCCTATTAGTGAGCAGCAATTGAGGTGCTATCTGTTAATTGTTTATGAATATGCTTATTTTCTTAATAATTAGCATTATTAAATGAGATGGCCAAGCAGTTGAACATATTAACTTAGAATGTCAAAGCTGTGAATAATCTGGAGAATATGAGGAGCTTATTGCATATATTTGGTAAAGTAGGGCAGATATAGTTTTCATTCAAGAGACTCTCCTTAAAGAGGCAGAGTATATCTTAAATAGAAGGTTTCATAAATAGATCTCAAGTTGTTATGGAAGTAGTTCTAGGGGAATTTACATATTTTTCAGGAAAGGCATGAGTATCTATCACTAATACCAAGCATACTCTGAGGGACATTTTGTGGTGGCATATGTGATAGTGGATAATAGACCATTGACGTTGATACGTGTATATGCTCCTAATGTTGCTCAGGACATATTTTTTGAGACTCTGAATGGGGTAATGTCAAGCTTGGTTAAACATGAACTAATATTAGGAGGTGATTTTAATGTTATACTGGATAATAACTCGGATAAGTCTGGTAAAGGCAGATCCTTTTCAGAAAACAAGGTTAGAAAACGTCTTTCAAGTCTTCAACATACTTGGGACTTAAAAGATGTGTGGAGAACTTTGCATCCAACAGAAATACAGTTCACTTTTTTTCTCACCTCCACATGGAATCTCATTGAGAATTGACTTGTTCTTAGTGTCCATAAGTGTGTTTGGAGACTCAGTTTTGGCTGAGATGGGTAATAAAGTAATATCAGATCATGCTGTGAAAGATCTGATTATAGATGGATCTCTAGCAGGCCAAAAGGGCAGAAATCGTTGGAAATTAAATACATCATTATTATTTGACACTGCCTTTGTAGAAATCATTAAAAGGTAAATAAGACAGTATTTTTTAATTAATGAAGACCCAAATGTAAACTTATTTATGGTATTGGAAGCTTTAAAAGCCGTCATAAGGTGTAAGATAATTAGTTATGCAGTATACAGAAATAAACAGAGAGTAAGAGAATTCTCAAAACTTGAGGAAGATCTTTGTGAGGCAGAGAAGGTTCATAATGAAAATCCAAAAAGCATGACTAGAGCAAATATTGAAAAGGCTAGATGTGCACTAGACCATAAATTAACACATGTAGAACAACATATCTTTTATATGAGAGAAGCATATTGGGATCATGAAGAAAATGCGGGATCTTTTTTAGCAAATCGTCTTAAAGGCAGTGAAGACAAGAAATACATTCTAATGATAATAAGGATAGTATTATAAGGAAGAAAAATGAGGACGTTTGTGAGGAATTTCGAGTTTACTACAAAAATGTATATTGACAGATTTCTTTTTAGAAGAAAAATAAATATTGGATCTTTTAGGAGATAAGGAAATTCCAAAAAAAGAATGTGAAAATCTTGAGAAAGAAGTGACCTTGGAAGAGGTAACAGAAGCTATGGCTCTGATTAAATAGGGTAAAAACCGAGGACTAGAGGTTTACCCCTAGAATTCTATAGAACACCAGCCACGAATGCCTCCAAATTCTCAGAAAGGCTTATATAGAAATAATACAGAGAAATTCTTTTACCCCCTCAATGCAATCTGCTGTAATTACTGTCATTCCAAAACCAGGGAAAAACCATGCAGATTGTGCAAACTATAGAGCGATATCTTTATTAAATGTGGCTATCAAATTACTGCCCACAGTTTACTCCAGAAGATTAGGTGTAATCCACCCGAATATAATTCATAAAAATCAAACAGTTTTTTTTATCTGGACGCAATAGCTCAGATAATATTAGGGAACTAATTAATGTAAACTACCATGTAGTTAATTGCCAAAAGGACTTTAAAGCGATGGGATTTCATTTTCTCTGGGCGTTATCAAAACCATGGGTCTACAAGTCCTGATTGTGGTGGTACGACTGGTGTTCAACCAGAGAAGAACTGGCCAAATACAAGAGAATGCCCGATTTACTATTTCTTCATAAAACCTTAGGTACTTGTGCCCCGTATTTGGTCCGCTTTCCATCTAGGAAATGTGCTTATCCCATGTTAAGGTTTCGATTAAATCTTTGGCCCATTCAAGAAAACGGTTTCCTATGGAAAAGGTTATGCACTGAGAATGCCCTGTGTCAGCATTGCTTAATGACTGAAGAAACCTTATTTCATATCATTCTCAAGTGCCCAAACTTGTCAACAATTCGTAAGGAATGTTTTGAGTATTATGTAATTGAGTTGGGCTACCTTACAGCAGAATATGTATGGTTGTAATTATCAATTTGTGCAAGGTTTCCTTATGTAAACTAAAGGCACAATAAGGAAATAATCAAATTAAAGTGTATGTAATATTCTTGAGTAAATCAACTGCTCAACCCTTTGCGGTTGTTGTGATTGATGGAAAAAAGCCTTTGATAGGGCTAGCTGCACATATTTGCCAAATGTCCTTTGTAAGATCGGATTTGTTCCTGCTTCTCCGAGTCTTTTTGATGCTGTGTATAAAAGGCGAATGCCCAAGTTTTAGCAAATAATATAACTTCAGAGTTTTTTCCAATTAAAAGAGGTTTGATGTAAGGTTGTTCTGTCTCCACTATTGTTTGATTAATTCATAGTTATTAGCCATATTAATTCGTAATGATGTGGAGATCAGAGGAGTGGAATGTGAGGGTGGTTTGTCTAAGGGTCTCCTATATGTAGATGCGATGACCTATTGATTATTTTATCAGATCCTGAAAGTCCCTTTCAGAGGTTAATTAAAGTTTTGCAAAGGTTTCTGAATTCAAGGTCAAAACTGACATTTCCCCCTCCAAACCCCGCCATATCAGAGAGAATTATTTGATAACACCAGATTGCATTGCGCCAATAAGGAATTTAAATACTTAGGGGTACAAATTATGAGAGATATATGAATCAAATATTACCCCATAATATCCTATTGAAAATAAATTAAATTAGACATTTTTGTACAAAATGGGAGAAACCTAAATTGACTTCTTGGGGTGGGGGGGGGAGTAGGAGTAATAAAAATGACAATCCTTCATTAGGTTCTTAATGTTTTCTTGCAGGGAAATGGGAAGAAATTAAAGATTCCTATGGATGTACTTCAGGGATTGGTTAACTTGGGAGGTTTGGGTTTTCCAAGATATGAGAATATCTTAGGGCATATTCATTACGTGCGCTACATTACTGGATGGCAAATGACTCCCAAATGATTCCAAACTGGGAAGAAATCGTAAAAGCCTGGGTTTCTCTGATCCCATAAAATTGTATGTTATGGATGGATAATATATTTAGGGTGCCACCAGCACCACCGACGATTAAGCATGTAATAAATGAATGTAAATACAGCAATGTCGCAAGGGGTGAAAGGTTTTTCTAATCAAAAGCATCTTGTCTGCGGAAAAATCCTGCATTATTGATTAATAACTGCATGATTTTGTGAATGCATTGGAAAAAAGCAGAGATTTGAACTCCTGGTCAGGTTTTGAATGGTAATAAGCTACTGCACTTTTTTCTCAAATTCCAATATAAATTGAACTCTCAGTGATTAAATGATATAGACCATTACATAACATGTTTGATATCCTCTTTGGAATATTAAAAGCAAATCTACATGAGACGCAAGGAATTTATACAATGTCGAAATGGACTCCAGTATCGGCATCAAGCATATATAAAATCATCTCAACTCCAAATTCTGATTTCATTTTGAGAGGCAAGAGAAATTGAGAAAGTGATTTACACAAACTATCCCTAAGAAAAAGCAGAACCAAATTTGTTTGGGGCTTTCACAATGCAATTGTGGATTTGGACTTCAGATACACAGAGCAAACATTATTTATATTTATTATTTATATTTGTCACCTTGGAAAATGTGGTTTTGTAAACTGATGCCAACATATATATAATTGATAGTTGTGTGAATTGGTGGTAGGAAAACTGTTCAAATGTTTTGGTCCTGTAGAAAAAAAGAAACTTTTTGGAATTAAGTGTTAGACAGAGGGGATATCATTTTAGATTTCTCCCTACCTAAATCTCCTATATCTTGTATATTATATGTATTGCCTCAAGTTTCAGGCTTAAATACTGACAAAAATGGTTATACAGAGCTCTAATTGTTGCAACAAAAACACAAATATTAAGATTGTGAAAAAATTCTACAAAGCCCTCTCATGAGAACTGGTTAAACGAAAAGACACCATGGATGACTATGGGAGAGTATGGGAGGCATCAGATGACTTACACAGGAGATATGTATGAAATTGTTATGCTTTGCATCAATAATATACAAAGTCCCCTTTTTCCAACCCCTTTAATTGCTTTTATATATTCTGTTGACACATAATGTATTGTTATTACTTTTTAAATGAAATAAAATATGTGAAAAGAAACAGGTGCTCTCTGACCTGCATCAAGGAGCACACTGTCCTGAAACCCAGTGCACCTCTGCTTGCAGTTTCCTTTGCTCCTCTACCTCCTTCCCTTTGCTCGGTCTGCAGCCCCATACTCTCTTCCCCAAGTTTCCTTGTTCCTTGCCCACACTCTCTTGCTCTCTTAGTCCCCACCTTCTATGATTCTAGTCAGAGCTCCAGTCCATAGTTTGCCTGTAGTTTCCAGGATCCTAGTCAGTATCATTGTGCGTAGAATTCAGTGATCTTGCTTATTCTCTTGCTCCTTGTTTCCTGTCTTAAAACAGATTTACTTAGAATTCCTGTTCTTTTCCTAGATATTTCTGTGAAGGTTTGTGTTATTGTTCTAGTACTCATCTACATTTATGTACGTCCAGAGTTTGGCTGTTGGGTTTTCCAGCCGGCGATCTTTCCCTTTTCTTTGCTGCATCTCTGTATTGTCCATTTTGCCGTATTTGTTAATGGTCTACTGGCTACTGTTTCAGGAGGCAGTTACTATTTGGTTCCTGATGGATCTGCTACTGTATTCTAAGTAATGCAGGGGCAGCTCGTCTACAATGGGTGATGAGGTGTCGACCCACCCATTCTGTAAGAGCTACCAAGCCAGCCCAGTGAAAACACAAATATTTCCCCCAGCTACAGTAAGCAGCTGACTGTGCATTCCTGGGCTGCCTTGAACAGTCAAAGGGAAATGTGGTTTGCCTTTGACAGTTGGTGTATCCCAGCATGCATGTCTAATGAGCCATCAATGCCTGGGATTTTTTGCTTCTACAGCCTTGCATGGGCCTTTGCGGATGCAGGATGGGGCACTGCAGCTCTGAATGTGTGTAGGGGGAGCTCTTGCGCTTCCCTGCACATTCACATTGCCTGGGCATATTGCAGGGAGCGTGCTGGCTCCTCTGTGCATGTGTAGGAAGCAGGAAGGTCTCCCTGCTTCCTGTTCATGTTGTGGGGGACCAGGATAGCCATCGTAGAAGCCTGTCCTAATGGTGGCAGAGTAGATTCTCGGCGGAGCTGCAAGTAAGGAAGAAAAATGTGTATGCATTCATGGCTGTGTGTGAAGGAATGAGTGTATGTTGTTTGGGTATGCACATGAATGAAAGAGTGTATTTTGTGTGGGTGCACATGTGAATGAGAGAGTTTGTTATGGGTGTGCATGTGAAAGAGTTATGAATGCTGTGAATGTGGGGGTATGAATGAATGTGTATGGGTATGCAAGTGATTGTGCTTGAATGCTGAATGAATGCGTATAGTTGGTAGAGTATGTGCTTGGGAGTGGGCCTCTGATTTGCGGGCTGGGAAAGTATATTTTGCTGGGCACCAAGGCTAAAGCAGACATGTTAAGTGTTGTTTAGGGGCTAGACTGGCCTACGCTGCTGCATTCAGTCTGGCTACATTTTCTTACTGTGGCATGGCATGTTTTACTTAGCATAATATGTTTAAATAGGTATAAAGAATCCCTATTAACATGAAAACATCCTACTCCACCAACGGGGATATAGATAGTGTTGTTTACTTGCCTCCAACCCCCTCACACAGGAACTCTATAAGGTTTCCCAGCATCACTAGTCCTGAAAAAATGGACTGTCTGCTATAACTGATTTACACAAATGTATAACAAGTTTATTATTCAAATAATTCAAACTGAATTTAAACAAAAAACACTACCCTCACCTAACAAAGTGTACTAAACATTAAAAAACAAATATAAAACAAATATAAAACATCAGATAACTTATTTATACGACACAGAAGATATCACATAACACACAAAAAAAATCTCAATGTGTCACTAAAACAACAAGCATCCCAACATGTTTCTGTTCTTAACTGCCCAGTTCAGGCGAACATTCTTCAGGGGATAAATTTAAAAGCATCCACTAATCTCTTCCACACCGTGTTGAAAGGGTAGATTCAGGCACCCAAGAGGGTAAAAGGAAAACAACCTCCAAGCCTGTAAAAATAAAGGAAAGGAGAAACCTAATGAGTTCCAAAGAGGGAAGGAAGTACTACAAAATGTAAATGGAGGCATGGCACAGGGATTATGCCACACTCACAAGGGTCCCAAAGGGCACCCGCAGATTTACCTTTAAATGGTGAAACTTCAAAGCACGTCACAGGATGACAAATTTGCTGGTTTCCCTCCAAATGAGAAATCAATACTTCAACAAAGCGTCACAGTCCGCTAGAGTATCGCCACACCTAAGTAAGACAAAACCAATACACAGAGACCACATGCTCTGTTATATCCAGAAATCACACTGGCTTCAATACCACTGCACATAAAATCAAGGCTCCAAATAACAAAGTGAATTACCTCCACAAATGTAGGGATCAAGACTGCAATTCACAATTCAGTAATGAACAAGTTGAAATGGAAACATCCATACGATCAAGCAATAAAGTACAGAGTCAATCTGGAAAGCAATGGGAACATAACAGTAAACACCATTTATCTGGCATTACCAAAACCTCAGCTAACAACATGCCATCAACACGCACTAGAGGGCAAACAGAAGGGAGTGCTTATATTTCACACACGTGAGGAGACCATGCATTATCTAATGTGTAAAGACAACTACTCAGCGTCCATGCTGTCCAACCTCCACAACGTAAAAGAAAAATGTATCCCCTGAAGAATGTTCGCCTGAACTGGGCAGTTAAGAACAGAAACATGTTGGGATGCTTGTTGTTTTAGTGACACATTGAGATTTTTTTTGTGTGTCATGTGATATCTTCTGTGTCGTATAAATAAGTTATCTGATGTTTTATATTTGTTTTATATTTGTTTTTTAATGTTTAGTACACTGTGTTAGGTGAGGGTAGTGTTTTTTGTTTAAATTCAGTTTGAATTATTTGAATAATAAACTTGTTATACATTTGTGTAAATCAGTTATAGCAGACAGTCCATTTTTTCAGGACTAGTGATGCTGGAAAACCTTATAGAGTTTCTGTGTGAGGGGGTGGAGGCAAGTAAACAACACGTATCATCTTGCTCTTTATTGTATTACATATGTTTTACTTAGCACCAAGATTAATGCATACATGGCCTTCATTGGGACAGCTAGTCTGGATGTATTTTCTAACTGCTGCATGGCATTTTTTTACTGGCAAAGCCAAGAGGATTATCTTATTATATGGTAAAACTGGCAGGTGTTAGTGCAGACTGCATGGACATGCACTGGCAAAGGCAACGCAAAACAGGTGATGGCTGGAAGGGTTAGAATTCATCTTAACCACTGGCATTGCTCTGGCCAACCCTCCAGACCATCGTTCTTAGCTTGCTAAGCCATTCCAAAAGGGGAAATACCATATGCAAATCAGGCTTGGTCCCACCCCGAAATGGGGCAGTCCAGCCCAAACTGCTAGGTCACATCTCTTCTGCACGAGACCACAAGCATCCCCAAACGTGTTTCTGCCTCGTTGGGCCTCATCAGTGAGGAGTAGCTTGGGTCTCTAGGCCCAGCTGGCATGGGACCTACCCTGACAAAAGTTTTCCAACTGAAGAATAACAGTGATGTGCTAATACTTATTTTTTGAGTCCTGAAGAAAACAATTGCTTTGGTTTATGAAATTGTGTTTTGAAAGACACATTTGCCTTAACAAGAAGGATACTGTGGAGGATAACGACTGTTTTGATTTTTGAACGGGTGTTTGTGGAACAGACATTTACTTTGCCAAGTGGAAGGACGCAGTGGAGGGAAAATACATTTTGTGTTGCACGGAATAGAACTTTGTGGAATTGGAACTTTATCACGAATACTCCTGAATTAATCCAGGGGAAAGGGAGTCCAACCCTGGACGCAAGGAGTACTTGTTAGTTATATAAGTTTGAACTTTCATCCTGTTTCTGTAACTGAAATCTGCCAAATATTACTTGTATAATTTTGTTATATGTATTAGTGTAAGGGTCAGAGACATTTTGAACACTAGGTCTTCTTTCTTAAGTTTTAGTTTGTTAGGTAGGGACATCCTCGTTAAGCTAGGGAAAGATTGGAGTTTATTTCACCCCTTTTACTTTAATAAATGGCAAGCATAGAGAAAGCTATACCTATGTGCCCGTCTTGCATTTCTGACCCCTCACACCAAGTGTCAATTGGCAAAACATGTCTGCATTCAAATTTCTGCAAAGTTCATTCAAAACCCTAGGCTGTGTGGCAACAAGAAATGAAGAGACTGGCCTAGTGATGCCGTGGTGGTTGCTATAGACTTTTATTCAACATGAAAATAAACCTCACTCTATGGGCTTTCCCTACATAAACTAAAAAAACTCGGGTGCTCATCAGGATGTCTGTGTAAGTCCAAATCAAAAGGCACAGTCCAAGTCAAAAAGGCTGCTACGCTATCCCAGTCACTACAATAAAGAATAGTAAAGCTCTGGTGCTGCTCGTGACCCAGAAAAATGACTCCCTTCTCCTAGCTGGTTCCACAATGCCTCTTATCATTCTCAGCAAAACTTGCAAATTCCTTTATTAAGGTTTATACAAATCAGCTTTTTTTAATCTTCTTTATCCTGCCCCCACTGGGATGACAAAGGTGCTCCCTGAATTCCTCTCGGCTCGGCGCCACACCTTTGAAGAGCTGGCCAGGGAATTGTGGTTCAAAGAGATTTACTGTTTTCTTGGTTTCTTCACATTCACAGTGACCGGTGTTGTCGGTTCCCCGGATGTTACCAGGTTCCTTTCTGACAAGGAAGGGTTAGATTCTCAGCTTTCTATAAAAGAGAAGACAACAACAAAGACAAGGATTATGTTCTTATTTCAAAAGGGAGTGTTGACCCTGTGGTTTGAAAGGACTGAACTCTTGGCAGGATCTGGTGTTGTATTGTATTCTACTAGTCATTTATATAGCGCCTTTTCCCATTTGTTTTGCCTCAAAGCGCTTTGTGGTGTGAACGCCCTTGAGGATCGAAGTCCAGGTATGGGAAAGTTCTAAGAGGAACCTAAAATGTGTGTGTAAATTTGGCAGAGATTAGCAATGAGGAGGGCTGGCTAGGCTCCAGTAAGCAACCCGAGAGGTTGGGCGCGTGAGTGGGTGCTGAGGGAGGTCACGATAGAGCGCTAGTGTAGGAGACTCAATGTGTACCCAGCTAGACAAAATTTGTTGCAGGTTGTCGCTGTATTCTAATGGTAGATGTGTTGGGGCAAGTTTGGTGTTTCAGCACGAAAGGTTATGTGACAAGCTAAGCTGAATTTGTCATAGTCGTAGCTGCATTCTAGGGTGCGTGGATGGAAAGCCGGCCTGTGGCAGATGTCCATCGAAGTGGTGTGTTTATTAATACCTTAAACCTGGAAGGAGCTTATCCTCAATATCGCTGTGTCAGATTTCTATCACTATGGGCTACCCCCAAGTCTGCCAGGGCGATAGGCTAGTTGTCCTAGAGCATCTTTTAGGGGGGGGAAATACATGCTACCATGGAAAAACGAGTCTAATGGGATTCTCTGAGCACAATTGGCAAATTAAATAGACATAGGTACTACATATCTTCCACGTTCTAAATGTCTTCCAGTGTTCTACATACACTAATCAAAGTAGTCTTATAAGAGCAATATCAAGGCTACCTGCATGTAACCACTCTGCGTTCCATTGGCTAACCTAAGCCATTATAAATGCAATTGGGGTTAGTAACAAATTTCTTGGCGAGTCATGGGCTGGCTGAACCTTGTAGGTGGAATGCTTTAAGTGAACCACATATGGTAACCTGCATGTGCTTACCTCGAGCAGCAGTGCCAGGCCACCCACGTCATCTACATCCAGCCCCCTGGCATGTCCTTGCAGGTATGTATTGTAAGTGGGCTAATATCAAACTGTCACAATCCAACTGGGCGCACCTCATTTGCTACCCCCAGTAATCCATATAACCGAGGATTCTCAGGGCCCGATTCTTAACTGGTGTTAAGTACGGAAAAGGTTGTTAAAAACATTAATTAGGGCCTATTCTGAAGGTGGCGGTATTCTTCCGAAGTCTGTAGGAATGCGTCACTTTCGGAATACATGTGGCGGTGGCTAGGATGGGTTGGAAACCAACCTAGCAACCGCCACATTCGTTAAATGCCTCTTTAGACTGGTATTCTTGTGGCACTCCTCCGGTTTTATATGTGCGCTAAAGTCACGCACATATACAGTAGCATCCATTTTGGTGCCGTTATTCTGGAGAAGTGCCACAAGAAGCCTGCAGTGCAGGGTCTATATGAACACTTTCATATACACCAAAGTAAGCAGCTTCAACATTGTAATCTGCAACGTTAAAGCTGCTTACTTTGGAGTATATAAAAGTGTTCATACACACCACATTGGTGTATATGAACACTTTCATATACACTACCCTGTGAGCCCAATCTGAATTAGTGGCGACGTCAGGAAGTTATCGCTGCGAGGAGGGACGTGGCCGGGAAACCAAAATGGTGGGCGTGAGTAGCGTGATGTGGCCCAGAGCCGCAGCAACACTCAGCGGTCAGTGGAGACAGGAGTCCTGAGAGAAGGGGGGGTGCTTTTGAAGGAGAGGCCTACCTCCAAGGCTTTGAGACCTGCAAGAGGAGCTGACTGGTCAGGGGGTCAGTAAGTAGAGATTGGTGCCTTATTGTTTCCACTGGGATTGAGGCCCATTGGGGGCATGATAAACTGGTGCAAGTGGAGCGTGCTTTGGACACTGGGGAGAGCAACTGGCAGTTGTGCTCCCTGGCATATATGAGCATAATCAGCATCTGAATCAGTCGGTGTGGCAAGCTGGATAGTAGCACCATAGCTGGGCTCTCTGCTTAGTGATCTGGCACCCTGGGAGGATCAAGTAGTCTCCAGGGAGGATAAAGCGAGCCTAGTGAAGGCGGAGAGTGATCAATCGAGGCTTGAACTAATACAACCAGGATGGTGAGGCGGCTGCCGGATTGACTGATCGGGTTGAGTGGCATCAAGGCAATTGAAGGGTGTTCACCTTCGGCTGGGAGAGCCCACGGAGACGAGAGATATGGCCCAACAACCAGACAAACAGAAATGTGCACTCTCAGGAGATATTAAAGCCATGATGCAGGGGCAGGAAACCACAAAGCGGACACAACAGATGGCGGCACAGGTTAATTCATCCCCAACATGGAATGCACAATCCGAGGTTGAGGACCCACCTACGAGGAGGTCGGATCTTCAAGACATGTTGGCTGAAATCAAAAAAGAAATAAAGAACTGCATTGTCAATCTAACCAAACCTATCACTGATTTGAACAAGCAGGTGTTGGCAGTTGAGAAGCGGGTTGATGAGACCGAACCGGTCCTGTGTGAGCAGGGGCATGAACATGATGAGCTGGCTCATAGGATGACGTCGCTTCAATAGCATAAATATTGCTGGGGACCTCGTGGAGACGGGGTTTAAACAGATTGGTAATGGGGTTGTCTTACGAAGGCAAGGCTGGCTTCGCTGTACCAACTTCAGACATGAGGTGCAACATAAGATCGTGGACATGCCATTCGAGGGTGAAAATGTCTTCAGTGACAGAATCGAGAAGGCTCTTAAGGCCATGAAGACATATTCTGATACTGGCTGGTCACTAACTTCCTTACAAGGCAGAAAGTCTTTTCGTCCCTTTCAGGGAGCCTCAGGTCAAACTGGATCGTCTTCACCTAAAGACTCCAAAGGGTGTGCTAGATCTGGCTACTACTCTCAGGGCTATAAAAGGAGTTATTCCAATGCTCCAGGGACTACCGTCAACCGCAACGTAAACGCGGCTCTGCCACCTCTCAAAGGTGTCATGATCCATCGATCACGCCCCTTTTGGTCCTCCTGGTCCCTGGCACGTCGGGCGTTACTCGCTGTAGTACACCCAACATGGCCGAATTCACAGAACGCGGTCTATCGACCTTTACGTCCATGCAGCATGTTCCATAAAGGAACCACGCCCCTGCGGCTCCGCGCGTCTCAATGCTATCGTTAGCTGAGGCTAGACGTGCGTCGCAGTTTGTGCTCCTGGAACTGAGTTGCTACTCGAATTCCCGGACCCATTCCTTCTTCTCCTTCCTCCCCCTTGTACCTGTATTCCATCCGCGTTCCGCGCAGACCGCTCTCGTGTGCGGCCTTCCTTCCTGGTCTTCCTGGAGTTCTGTGGTCCCGGACGAAGAAGCTGAACGAATCCTGGAATCCGACGACGGCCGAGCGGGCTTATACAAGACCCGAACAGCACGAAAGAAAACCCCAGCAAAGGATCCCGCAAGGCAGCAAAAAGAGGTGAGGAAAAAAAGAAACCTGTGACAAAAGGGGTAGGCAGAACAAATCTCAACAATGACTGCCCCAAGGGCGCATCATTTGGAGGAAATGTGGCGCTTTATGGCGACCGATGGCGATCAATAACCAATGATAGATGGGTGCTAGATGTCATCCAACACGGCCATCTGTTAAGAGTTCAAGCACAAACAAAAAACCATACCGTAAGGGTGTCACATCCGCATCAACGGATCCTTCAACGAGAGATGTGTCAAATGTTAGCCGAGAGAGCTATAGAAAGGGCTCCCCCACACTTGGTGAGAAAAGGAGTATACTCAGGGTACTTTGTGGTAAAGAAGCAGGACAGAAAGTGGCATCCCATCCTGGATTTAAGGAAATTAAACAAAAACATCAAGAAACAAAAATTCAAATTGGTCATGCTACAAGAAGTCATAAAACGGTTCAGCCTCACGAACATCTAGCGGAATTAGACTTAAGATGCCTACTTTCACATTCTAATACACAGCAGGCACCAACAATACCTCACTTTCAAGGTCAGGGAGAGGCATTCTACATTTTGAGTCCTACCTTTCGGCCTAAAATCAGCCCCCAGGACTTCCCCAAATGCCTAGCTCCTTTGGCAGCATTCCTCAGAAAACAAGCCACTACGTCTATCCATATCTAGATGATTGGTTGGTCAGGGCCCCAACGCACCAAGAAACATCGGCCTCAATTGCGCAAACAGAGACTGTACTCCAACAGTTAGGATTTAAAATCAACTACACGAAAGCCTGTGTCACACCATCCAAAAGCTTGGTGTTCCTGGGTGCATTATTCTCCACAGCACAAAGCCTGGTCAAACCTTCGACCGACAGAATTCACAGGTTAATGTCTCTGGCACACTCATTCACCCCAAACAGACAGCTCCCAGTGCGCAAATACATGGCGCTGCTCGGAACCATGTTGTCTTGCATACCATTAAATACCTCATTGCAGGCTGCTCATGCGACCGGCACAACAGTTCCTGGCAGCCAGATGGTCCCAAAAACAAGGTTCCTGGGGAGACAAAATCACCATCACATCTGCTCTATCATATTATCTGCAATGGTGGGCAATACGCAGCAACATCTCAAGAGGGATGCCACTGCTCGAGCCGACCCAACAGTTCACGCTGGTGACCAATGCCTCCTTGGCGGGATGGGAGACCCACACCAAATCAAAGGCCTATGGAATCCTGATGAATCATCCCTGCACATCAATATCCTATAGCTGCGAGCGGTCCATTAGGTCCTAAAGTCCTTCCTTCTGTTCATTCAAAACTCAGTAGTGCGTGTCCTCACAGACAATACCTCCATAATGTTTTACCTCCGCAAACAGGTAGGAACCAGGTCAAGATCCCCGTCTCAAGAGACTCAAACCATCTGGCACTGGGCCATTCACAACATCACTCTACAAGCGTTCCCTCTGCCGTGGATACACATCCAGCGCACAGACAGCCTCAGCAGGGACACTACGCAATCCCACTAATGGCAGCTTCACAGCAGCCAAATCAATAGAATCTTCGCAGCTTGCGGGCAGCCTCTGCTGGACATTTTCGCAACAATATCTCATTCCCTTGGACCAATGTCTTCGCATACGCGTTCCCCCACCCCCATACTGTTGATCAGGAGAACAATCCAAATGATCCGGAGATACCCTTGCAAAATTATCTTAGTGGCACTGTAATGACCCAGACAAACTTGGCTCTCGGACCTCCTCCAGCTATTGGCGGACATCCCAATCCACCTGGCAGCCCAGGCCAATCTTCTGTCACAGAGCAATGGCGCAATCCTGCATCACGACCCACGCTCCGAATTTGGCCACCTAGATATCCCGCAGGAGTGTCCACGCATATTGCCGGCAGCTATGGCCCCTTCCACTAACAGCTCGTACAACCAAAAGTGGAAAAGGTTATGCACATGGTGTTCACAACAGTCAAACCTGCAACCACTGGATATACAACCACAAGCGGTCCTTCCATACCGACTGAAGCTAGCGGAGGAAGGTCTCGCTTTCTCCTCCATAAAAGTATACCTGGCAGCAATTTCCAGGTTCACCAGAAAGAGGGAGACCAGCCCTCTACAGCGACAGACTACTCAAACATTTTCTAAAGGGACGTTTCCGCTCCTTTCTCCCAAAGAAAAGGATACCACTGGTATGGAGCCTAAATCTGGTCCTAGCAGGCCTCATGAAGCCCACCTTTGATATGATATGATATGATATGGCATGTATAACAAGTGTTTCAAGGCGTGACAAAGAGAGAGTACAAGAAACAACGATCTTACTAGGCTTAGTGACATTCAGATCGCGTAAGTGCAGGGGAGCACGGAGGGGAGAAGTGCCGGGGGGGTGTGGGAGGATGGACAAGTGCAACACAAGGAAACAGGAAAAAACAACAAGTAGTGCAGCCAACAGGTGGCAAGTGCGAATGTTAGGAGTACAGACAACAAGTGTCAGATAAGGGCAGCAGAGGGGACTGTAGGGTTACAGATACAGACCACAAGTGCAAGGGGTGCCGGGAGTCAGTGCAGGTATGCAGCTGGACAGGCAGGGACCACTGCCCAAGCTCAGAGGGTTGCCAGGTGACCAGTGCGTGTAACAGGCAGGAGATCAGCAGGGGCGACGAAGAGAGAAGGCAGAAGCAAAGAGGAAGGTCTTGAGGTGCTTCCAGAATAGGAGATGGCTTTGCTCAAGTTTCAGAGAGGTAGGGAGGCTGTTCCAGAGGGAGGCACCAGCCGAAGAAAGAGATCTGCCCACAACTTGTTGCTTGGAGAAGGGACTGACCCTCAATGAGTTGGAGGTGGAGGAGCGAAGAGCTTTGAGTAGGAAGATATTTCGGCAGAGAGAGTTGGAGATATTGTGGTCCCAGGCCTCAGAAAGCCTTGTGGACGATGCAGAGGGTCTTGAACTTAATCCTTGCCGCCACTGGTAGCCAATGTAGAGATTTCAGTGTTGGAGAGATACGATTCCTGGGCTTGAGACAAAAGCCAAGTCTCGCTGTCCTGTTGTGGATGAGTTGTAGAGGACGAAGTGTAGAGACAGGTAGATTTAAAAAGAGGCTGTTGCAGTAGTCCAGCCTAGAGAGAACCGGTGCTCTGGGGACAGTGAGCTTCTGGGGGAAAGTGGGGAGTGGAAGAATGCCTCTGAGGAGGTGTAGCTGGTAGTTTCACTTCTTAGAGACGTCAGAGATGTGACGAGAGAAGGAGAGTGTGGACGAAGATCACCCTGAGGTTTTTAGCCTCACAGGTAGGAGTAGGAAGAGGTCCCAGAGTGGGCAGCCAGAGAGAGGAGAGGAAAGGTAGGTGCTGGTGAGCCGATGAGGAGGATCTCTGTCTTACTGGCATTAAGGCAGAGATCACTGCCGGCACACCACTCCTGGATTGCAGACAGACAGTCCGTGATGAGAGAGGGAGAAGAGGCGGCAGAGGGGAGCCTGAAAGCGAGCTGAATGTCATCTGTATAGCACTGAAAGTTGGGCAGGGAGCGGCTTTGCGGTGGGCGAGAGGTATCAGGTATTGGTTGAACAGCCAAGGAGAAAGATTAGACCCCTTGGGGACACCACAGGTAGAGAGAGGGATAGAGGAGAGGAAGGACCCACGTTGGACCTGGGAGAGTCGGTCAGAGAGAAAGGAGGTCAGCCAGGCCAGGGCCTGGTCAGTGATACCCAGGTTATCACAGAGTCGGTTGAGCAGGATGGCATGGTTGACAGTATCAAAAGCAGAATTGAGATCAAGGAGAATGAGGACAGATGGGGGTGGGTAGTGTCAAGGTTTGAGAGCATGTCTTCACGGGTGTTCAGAAGAGCAGTTTCTGTACTTCTGGCAGCTCTGAATCCAGACTGATGGTCATAGAGACAACCAACAGATTCAGTGTGAAGGTTAAGCTGGGAGATGGCCAACTTTTCCAAGAGTTTGCCCAGAAAAGGAGTAATGGAGATTAGGTGATAGCCGGACAGGAGGGGTCGGCTGAGGGTTTCTTAAGAAGAGTGTGCACAGGGGACTGCTTCAGGGGGAGGGGAAGGTTCCAGTGACAAGAGTGATTGCAGAAGTCGGCCAAGGCTGGAGCGAGGGTGTCAATATGGTCTTGATGGTTTTGGATGAACAGGGAAGAACCTGTTTTGACGAGACGTCCATAGATCAGACTTGTCTGGAAACCTCGTATGGGGTGAACACAGGTGAGGAGAGACGGCCACAGGAAGGACAGAGGTAGAGGAAAGAGTAGAGGAAGGAGGAGGAGAGGAAGAGAAGGAGGACAGGATGGCCTGGGTTTTAGAGATGAAATGTGAAGCCAAGGCCGTGCAGAGGGCCTGGGAGGGAACAGGTGAGGTAGAGACTGCAGCAGGATCGGCCAGCTCCTTGCAGATTTAAGAGTTCAGCTGAGTTATTAGATGCCGCAGAGATGCAGGCTTGGATGTGAGCTCTCCTCTTAGTGTGAACAGCGAGTCGGTACTGCAAAGCAGATGTGATGGAAAAACAAGACCAAAACAAATTAATTACAATTCACGAAGGGTTTGATGGTATAAAAAGCAGTCATGTAGATACGAGTAAACAAACAAGTAAAAGCAATAACGACCAAGGGTACCTCAAAGAAAAGGAACACAACAGGGGTAGCGGATCAAGGGAACCTAAAGGAGGAGAGTGAGAAACATCCAGAAGAAGGCAGTACAGTATATAGCAGTCATAGATAACAGGTACATGTTCAGAGCAGTCTACCAAATATGGGCCTACAGAAGAAAAACAGCAGAGCACAGAGAAGTAATAAGGGGGCAGGGAGGGGGCTGGGATGGGGAAAGGGCAGGGAGGAGGAGAGTAGGGCCCGCAGGGGGAGCAGGGATGCACAGTGGATGCGTAGGCACACGCGCAGCCAGGATGGAAGGGGCACAGAGCACACGCAATCAAGGATTGTGAGTGAACCGCATGGGGAGAGGATGCTTAGACGCGAGAGCGCATTCAAGGATCAGAGGGCGCGTAGCACACACCATCAAGGATTGCGGGTGAACCATGCGGGCAGAGGACGCACAGGCGCAAGTGCAGAAAGCATGGAAGGGCGCGTAGCACAGGCGATCAAGGATTGCGAATGAACCACGCGGGCAGAGGACGCGCAGGTGCAAGCGCAGCCAAGGATGGAAGGGGCGTGGAGCACACGCAATCAAGGATTGCGAGGGATCCACGCAGGCAGAGGATAAGCAGGCGCGAACGCAGCCAAAGATGGAAGGGCACAGAGCGCACGCGATCAAAGATTACGAATGAACCACACGGGCAGAGGACGTGCTGGCGCAAGAGCAGCCAAGGGTGGAAGGACGCAGAGCTCACACGGTTAAGGAATGCGAGGGAACCATGTGGACAGAGGGCACACAGGCACCAGCGTTGCCCAAGGATGGAATCTGGTAAAAGTGGACACACCAGACTAAGGGACACGGGCAGAGGGACCAGTCATGGAGGGTGGGGGTGCAGGTCAGGGGAGAAGGGCACAGATCAGAGGGGCTAAGAAGTGCAGAGCAAGCTAATTCCCCACAACTTTTTACCTGGCAGTCGCAGACGGGAGGGCGAGTCGTCTGCACTCACTATGTACGCTGCAAACCCCTTCTCCACCACGCTCAACACCGCAGACTTTTCATGCAAGGGGTTTGCTGCAGAGGGTCCGAACCTCAGATTTTATAGGCTCGGAAGCGTGGACGTAGCAAATGTTATACGTTTTGTTGGGCAGCGTCTCCTGCGTCGCTCAACACCGCGGACATGTCCTGCAAGGGCTTGACTCTCTCTCTTCTGCTCACATCAAGTTTGTGACTTGGAAGTTGGCTTTCCTGGTCGCAATTACGTCCTCCAGATGGGTCTCAGAACTACACGCATTGGTGGTGGACTCTCCATACCTCCAGGTATGCAAAGGACAAAGTGATCCTCTCTACCAACTTCCCTGAACTTCAAGAAGTCCCACTTGACACCTTCACAGAAACTTCAATTCATTGGAGCAGCCCTGGATTCATCTTCAGGAAAAGCTTTGCCTCCCGAGTTAAGGGCTCAACATCTCTTGCAGATGGTCAAAATATTTTGCCCAACGTCTTCCGGTCTACGATTTCCAAGATTGCTCAGCCTCATGGCATCCTGCATTTTTCTTGTGCCAGAAGCTGGTCTCAGAATGAGATCCCTTCAATGGGCTCTCAGATGCCAGTGGTGTCAATTCTCTGGCAGAAAAACGGACCTTCTCCAGGTCCTGACAAAGGTTGCCCAGGATCTCCTGTGGTGGGCCAGCCGAGAGAATGTGAGGAGAGGAGAACCTTTTTGGCAACCATGCCCGGAGACAACAGTTGTGACGTATGCTTCCATCACAGGATGGGGAGCGCACATGAGAGATTTTTCAATAAGCGGACACTGGTCTTAGTCTGAGTCCGGACTCCATATCAACCTGTTAGAGCTGAGGGCAATCAGACTAGCGCTGATGGCCTTCCTGCCCTCAATACGGGGAAAGTGTGTCCTGATAATGATGGACAACACAGTGGCCATGCTCTACCTCAACAAGAGAGGGGAGTAAGGTCACTGCCCCTGTGCAGACAGGCAATGCAGCATTTCTGGGCACTGAGAGAAGGAATCACTCTTCTGGCAGTTCATCTAGCCAGAGAAAAGTACATGGTGGCGGATGCTGTGAGCAGGCAGAGCACGATCTCCCAGGAGTGGGAACTAGCTCAGAAAGTCCTTCTGGAGATCTTTGCCCTTTGGGGAACCCCTCAAGTGGATCTGTTTGTAACCAGTGTCAACCAGAAGTGCGAGCTGTTCTGTTCCAGGGAATTTTCCCAAAGAGGAGCTCTAGGAGATGCATTTGTGGTGGACTGGGATTTTCCACTTGTGTATGTGTTTTTGCCAGTGCCCGTCATTGCTCATGTCATCAGGAGGTTGAGGAAGTTCGGGAAAACCATGATCTTGATTGCTCCGGTTTGGGAAAGGAGAACATAGTACCCGGACCTTCTGTAAATGGCCATCTGCCCTTCAATTCGTCTTCCCCAAAGAGAGGACCTACTATTGCAGGAGGGAGGTTACATTCTTAACCCAGAGATCAGGACCCTCAATCTTCACGCCTGGTGTATGAAAGGGTGAGATACAAATATTGGGACCGCCCGGAAGAAGTAATGGAGGTGTTGCTTTCGGCAAGGAGGCCAGCCCCTGTACCGCTGCCGTTGGACTAAGTTTCGCAGCTGGTGCAGGGAGAAGAGACTAGATCCTTTCACATGTAAACTTCCCCATGTTCTATCTTTCTTGCTCCACCTGACCCATTCTGGGTTGCAAGTGACCACGGTGAAAGGCTACTTAGCAGCACTATCAATCTTTAAAAGATGATCTGATGAGGGGTCATATTAAGTGCTGATTGTGGTACACTTTCTGAAGGGCTTAACCAATTTGTTTCCGCCGACTCCCTTCATCGTACCATCTTGGGATTTACATCTTGTATTAAGTTGTCTGATGGGAGCTCCATTTGAGCCCTTACATTCATGTCCTTTGAGGATGCTCAGTATGAAAACCACCTTTCTGGTAGCTATCACATCTGCATGTAGGGTAGGTGAGCTACAAGGCTTATCTTCCAAACAACCTTTTACATCCTTTCCCAAGGATAAAATAGTTTTAAGAGTTAGATCATCTTTCCTTCCGAAAGTTGTGTGAGAGTTTCATTTACCACAACGGTATTGTATTGACTTCTTTTTCCACTCCCCCTCATCCATTTAAAGAGGAGAGACTACATTGTCTAGACCCAAAAAGGGCACTAAGCTACTACATTACAAGGACTGCAAGTATTTGCCAAGATGATCAACTTTTCATTGGTTATACTGGCCAAAGACTGGGCATGGCAGTCACAAAACAAACAATCTCTAGATGGATTGTAATGCGAGTGTTACTCGTTAACAGGTGAAGATTCGCCCGTAGGTCTGACGGCGCATTCCACTAGAGGGGTGGCTGCTTCTTCAGCTCTGGAAAGAGGTGTGCCGGTGCAAGACATTTGTAGAGCAGCAACCTGCTCTTCCCGTCACACTTTCAGTAAATTGTACTGTGTAGTTTCTGAACTGGTTATTCCCAGCCCTATAAGATGAGTAGCAATATCCTGGAGATGGATGCGGATGCAGATTTTAATCATACATTAATAATCGAAACGACTCAGGTAACTGTTTTATTATCAATTGTCTAAAACAGGGAGTACAACGAACATCAACAAACTGACTCGATCTTCTTACTCAACGCATTTATAAAAAAAACTGAACTCTTATACAGAAAGTTCATCATCAATGACGTTAACCTACGTGTTACTAACGTCATCCTACATGGCAAACTACAAAACTTATGGGCAGTAGTGATAGGCTCTTAGTAAATCTAAGTGTATGTTCTATATTCGTATGGTACAGTGAATGAATGTGATAGGCTACTTAACATCAAGTGGGGCAACTAAGCCCTCCCCTAAAAAAGGACCACTATGAACGCCACTAAATGTACGACGTCCCATTGGTTACACAAACTATGGGACCCTTAATCACACGGTGCTCTACAATTGGTTGGCTTCTAACCTCTGTCAGTACTTTTCCACCTACATCTAGCAGCATGCAGTCTTGCTGTCCAGCTGCTGGTGAGCTTGCCTTAACCATTGCTTCCCACCAATTAGCATACTAATCCATCATCAACTAAGTGGTCTACTGTCAATTAGGGCTTTGAAGCTCGACCTTGAGAGTGTTCTTAGCTCTGAGAAATTCAGCGAGTGAAGGCATGGTCTGCCCTCATGCATAGGTGTGACCATCTTGTTTGTCCAACTTCATCCTTCCATGTGACTGGAGATCATGGAATCAAGCCTTTCGTGCATTTAAAATACTATTTTCTAATAGACCTCTGACGACTTTGTTGTTCTGTTCATGCCAGAGGTTCTGTTCTTTCACACAATTTGTATCCAATATCAGTTTGCTCCGGTTTTATGAGACAATGGGGTTCATTACGACCTGGGTGCAAAGGGATACCGGCACCGGTAATGACACTGGTGCTGGTAATCTCTTTGTGCCCTATTCTGAGGTCCCTTTGGGGGTCCCTCCCTTAACGCCTGGTTTAACCAGCTGTTATGGACGGGACCCGCAAAGGGATGCCGGGGTCAATAACGGTACCGCAATTTGCAGTACCGTTATTGCCGCCTTTCCCCTTCCCATTGAGCCCTATGGGGGCTCAAATGGGAAAGGGGAATGGCTCTGGTGAATGGGGAATTACCGGTCCCGCCGACCTCGGACTGGACCGGTAATTATTCCCTTCACCAGACCAGAGTCAGACCGATTTTGGAGGCAGCCATGGTGCTAACAGCGCCATGGCTGCCGCCAAACTTGGAATGAGGGCCGATGGCTTCTTTGGCTCCTCCAACTTTGCTTTCTGAGATTCATTTTGTAATTCAAGCTGTTTTTTTAACTGCGACACACTGAAAATGAGGTCTCCTTATTAACGTCCAGCACTGCTATAATGCGCATTGGAACTATCCATCCTTTACTTGATCATCTTGCATATATGTATCTATTGGTGCTTGCCGCATTCTATTCACTATAAAGTTATCCTCAAGATTACTTCGTCTGCTTGCGTTTCTTGCATCTGTACACGTGTAAAATAACTTGATATCTTCATTGTTTCTGTGGCATACGTTTTTTCACCTTGATCCCAAGATGTCACTTATCCTTGATACTTTCTTTAATGCCTTATAGAGTATCTTCATTCTCTTATATCTCTGCATCCTCTATGTACGTCAGCTCGACTCAGTGTGACGTCACCGTTCACTCTTCCTGTTTATTTGCTCTGCTTCATCAGGAATCTCATTTAAACGACTGTCATACTTCCTTGAATGCAGATATGGTTTCCTCAATGAGAATCATGCTCGTAGGTTTCTCTTGGGTATTGGTATCTCCAATGGTACTGCACATTTTTCATACTCTGACCTTTGTCGTTTTAACTGCTCCTTGTATGTCACATACTCTGGTTTAAAACATATAGGCAATATAGGCAACGTGGTTGAGGTGGGGGTACTTGGCTCCTCCTCTACACTACCCCCTCTGGGTGATTCATCGACCACTCTCACATCTTCCTTCACATCCAGGCATCCTCTTCTGAAAAATAACTTCTTAGGGATCCATATCTTTGACTCCCTTCAGGCAACCTTCTGATTTGCCATGCTTGTCTTTGTTCCGTGTCATGAGTTGGCATTGCCCACTTGGACTGCAATAGATCCATCTTCCCACATATTTCTTATGATTCTTCAGATACAGGAACTTCGTTACCTCAGGTGCATGGATACTGGCCTTCACAAAGTCTCTGATTTCTTCATCTGTCAGGTCTTTGGCCTTCCATCCTGATTCAACATCGATCATGATCTTCATTCCTATTGCTTTCTTGGCTGTCTTCCTGCAGTGCTAGATTATCAACTTGATCACCCAGAATCCAAGCAATATCATCACTATCTGGGCTCCAAGGAACTTTAAAATGTCTGCCATCTATTGTGGGATCCAAGAGAAGAGTGATCAAAACCAGCTATCCTGAGCAATATCTTCAACTTCTTCTATTATTTGGCCATGTAGCTTCGTCAGCATGTCTATGGCCTCTGCCAAGGTTCCATTCTCGTCATCATGAGAAGGTATGAATGTGCAACATGAGTCTCCACTTTTTGCACAAACCCCTCCATCCATAGCTGTGATCATGTCCAAAACATATCTATTCTGGAGAGTCATCAGTCTTATGGCTCCCATCTCCTCTCTGATTGCATTGAATCCTTTGATAGTTGTGTTGATTGTCTGTAGCAATTCTCATCTGGTAATCTGCAGCCATTTGGTATTTGCTCCAACCTGGATTCTCAGCATGAAAATCAATGTGAACACTGAATAAGTCTGGCTGAACAGCCTGTGTTAATATGGAGTAGCATCAAAAGCTTCTATTGACTTTGCTGAGAAATAGTTCTCTCTCTTCGTTCTCTTCATCAGCTCCACAGATCTCTTCTTCCTCGGTGAACATCTGGTTTCGGGAAACTGTCAAGATTCAGATCACTTTTTGGAATCATCAATGCTGGACCATGAACATTTACTATTGAACAAAGTCCTACCCAATTCTTTGGCAACGTTATATATGCACTGGATCCACAGGCCTAGTAGTGATCCATTATCACTGCTGTCCTGTCCCAATCTTCATTCCTGGTACATCAAAGATTCATCCACATTCTGATTTTCTCCTATTTTTTTTGTGCCATTATTCCTGAAGCACAATTTTGCACTCTCCAACGGGACCATCTGCAAGGGTCCTCCTCCATTTCTGCAGCCCTTCTGTGTGGAGTCAATGGCAGGTTGGTAACAACCAATTGCCACCCATGCTCTGCAGATAACCACTCCTTCTTCCCATCCGCCTGGTGATAACACTGATCGACAGATCTGCATTTGACCTCTGTTCTTCAATCTACAAATTTCTTCTGCAGATTTTCCTGGACTGTCAAGTTTCTTGTTCACTTCCCATCTGATTCCAGCTCCTTTCTCTCCAGGCTTTTCATATCTGATCACATGATTGTTGGTGTGTTCTCTGTCTCTTGTCTTTGTATCATAATCATCTTCATCTGGGTCTGTCCATTCAGTTGCCCATTTGAGATAGGCATCTTGGCCCATGAACTGGCCTCTCGTTTGACAAAGTGCTACGTGCAACAGGCAATGTGCTGCCTGGACATCTATTTCAATGGCTATGAAGATCTTGGACTTCCCCATACTGTAAGGCAGGAGTGCACACACAAAGCATCCCTCCTTCGATGTTCTTCTTCCCACGTCCTTCATATGTTGGTTCCATATGTTGTTTCCCAAGTGTGCTGTACTATCCAGGTAATCATTCATCTCGAAATCATCCTCCTTGGTACTTCTCTTAGGTCTCATTCTTTTCTCGTGGTCTTCTATAATCATTTAATGAAGTACATCAGCATAACTCTTCCTCATGGGATCAATCATAGGAACATTGACTAATGGTCTTGGCACATTCATCTGTGCTACTTGAGTAGGAGAAATTTCAACAGGCTTCATTCTCCCAGAATATCTTTTAATCATGAAAATGTCTCGCAAAATCTCCATGTGGGACTTTCTTTCAGGAACTAACCTGGGATCATATATCACAGGATCAGGTGTGTTTGCATGCATTATCTGTGTAGGAAAAAGGTCAAAAAGTTTCTTTCTATCCTGGATTTTCTGTTTGGTCCTCACAAAGGTTGGCCATATGGAATCAACTATAACCTCTGTATGTGACCTTCCTCCAAAAGGTAACTTAGACCTGTCTAATTCAGGAGTAGGAACATTCAAGTGTACTTCTGTAGTAGATACACTTCCCAGCAACCTTTGTTTCTGTCTCTCTTGCAAAGCCTGTTTTTGATGTCCACAAATAATTTCTACAACACTTCTTGCATGTGAATGACTGTTAGTGACATTTGTCTCAGACTCAGGCAATTTATCATCTTTCTTTGGAATAGGAATGACTACATAGGATCTCAGCTGCCTAGTAGTTGCCACAATTATACCTTCCTTCTGCTCAGGAAGATTCACAGGAGTCTTTGCTCCATGTACATATATATGGTACGACATGTGTACTGTGAGTGAAAGCAGTACAATTATGAACAAAATGAAAAAGTAGATTATACATAAGTACAAAATCTTGCAGCATCTACTTTGTGAACAACGTGGGCGTCTCTCTCGGTCAGGCATAATGACATTGCTACTAAAGGTTACCATCTTCATTGCCTAAGGAAGGATTAACTCAGTCTTTAATACTGTAACATCGTGTACTGCTACTGGAACCTGTCAATTTGACTCTGCACTTTGCTCTCGATCAGCTGTCCGCTTACTGAATCAGCAAGAACAAGACTTTCAACAATCTCCTTGTATCAGCTTTTATCAGATGAAATGCAAATGTATCCTCAGCATGAAGAAAACCAAATTCACCAAATGTGCTCTAGACGTTTTCTCCAGAAAAGTTTCTTTTTAGAATATTCTCATCTGCTTCAACTGTCTAGATAAGTTCAATGACGTATACCAATTCCCAGTCTATGCCTCACATCTGCTTCAGACCAGACGACATGATGAATTTCTTTCAGCATGAAACAAAAGTCTTTTCTTTTCAACAACCTCTCGATCTGTCCCTAGAAGGAAAGATTTACTCTGACCTCAAGAGTTTTCTTGGAATAGGCGTTCTCTTGAGTTATAATGTCCCTCAAGATCTCATTCAGTGCTGCATTATTTTTCGGTTCCCTTAAGAATGACCTGACATCTGTCTGCCTATTGACAAGCTGTGGGCATACTTCAATTAGATAGTAGAAAACAAGGCCAACCAGTCTGTGTGCATTAACCGCTGATAGGGGCATTTGCGCTGTCCCCACTGTACTCTGGAAGCTGCAAAACTTGCTTGATAATTGCTGTGAGTAGTCTCCTTACAATGGGACCATTTTTAGGATCTTGCACGAAAATACAAATACTAGTAGTTCTCCACATGATAGCCGGATAAGAGCGCAAAATAAAGAGAAGAATTTCAAATATGATCCTTGACACGTTGTTATTGGGTAACACCATGGGCAAATCCAAACAGGAACTCAGTGCGAAACGAATCAGGGTACTGCACCCTCTTCCAATTGTCGAAAATAAACTCAGAATTTGGCATATTTTTCTTCTTATCAAGGCTTAAGCATGCCTCAGTCCAAAGTCTAACACACTCCTCCTGTGGCTTAAGAACCAAGCTTTTTCCTTAACCCTGCAATGACTGCACAGAGTATTCGAGAACAAGCCACAGTCCAATTTGTCTTTCACTTGACAGCTTCTGCCTCCTTCTTCTTCGTCATAGATCATGTCTGCATGTGTTGTGGTTCTTCCCCGATGCCTGTGCTTGCTTCTGGTATGGGTGGGGGCAGATGGGTTTCTCCAGCATAAACTTTGACGTCACCTAGGAAAGTACAAGGACGCCTTCCCTGCACTTTGACAGCAGACGGTGTGACGTCCTCCACAATGAAAGGACTGTTGAAGCAGGGTTTGTCCCACTTCTTCCTTGTGTGGTTGCGGATTAGGACCACATCTCTGTGGAAAAGTTGGGGAACATGTAATTCTTGAGATTCACTTGTTGAAGCATCTCCTTCTGTGTTCTGCACTGCCCCACACCCTTTTTGACATAACTGACCTGAAATGACAGAGATACTTGAAGTCATACAATTCAAATAGTTGTGTAGCTCCAACCCTAATACTTCTGCAGTTGGATGAGCATCACTTCTTACTCTGGATGGAGGTGTGAGGGGTGTTCTCATTTGTCTCCCTGTCACTATCTCGTGGGCGGTGAGATGGGGGTCAGAACCTGGTTGGTTTCTCAATACATATAATGCCAGTGGTAGGCAATGGAACCACCCCTTTCTTCAAGGTAAGCTTCAACTTGGCTATTTTTTCTTTAAGCAAACTGTTGAACCGTTCGCAAATTCCGTTTCCTTGTGGATGATCAGCCGAGGAAAACTTCTGCTTTATACCAAGCAACAAGCATATCTGTTCAAATATCTGATTCACAAAATGAGGACCATTATCTGACCTCATTACTTCACATACTCCCCATTTAGGAAAGACATCCCGTACTAAGAATTTTGCTGCACAAGTAGAGTCTGGGTGTGTACACAGACCAGCCTCTATCCATCTTGAAAAGGGACAAACTACTACAATCATGTATCTATATCCATTGCATACTTGCACCTTGTCGACATAGTCGATATGCAAATGCTGGAAAGGGCCATTGGGTCTCAGGATAACTCCCCTAACTGCGCAGTGTATGCCCTGCCGTGAATTCTTGACACACTATACACTTCACTACATAAAATGTCACTTGCTCTAACAGATTTGGTACAAACCAATCCTCAGCAGTAGTTGCAGCGAGATTTTCCCTAGTTGTGTGTGCGGGGTAGTGAAGCTGTACCAGGGCCACCCTTAGTAAGGCTACAGGCATCACCGGTTTACCAGTGCCGTCTTGTTGCACAATGGTTCAGAGGGGTTTAAAGAACACCCTCTTCATGTCCATAAATTCTTTTCCTCTTGAGGTGCTTCCCTCTGGACCTCTGCTAGGTGCTTTTGTCAAGTTATTGCAACTTTCCAATACACTCATCGTAACATTCATGCTTTTATTCACATCAGGCGCTCAACATTCATCATCATTTTGTCTGCGATTGCTACGCACCTGACCTCATCGTCTGCTGCTTGATTTCCACGTGAGGTAAAATCTGCCCTTTTAGTGTGAGCTGCGCATTTGACGACTGCTATGCCCACTGGGAGTTTTAGTGCCTTAATAAGCCTGTCCAATAAGGCGGTGTGCTGCAATGGAGTGCTGTCCACTCAGAGGTAGCCCATCCTTTTTCAACGTGCTAATCCTGCATGCACCGCCGACATCACATAGGCAGAGTCACTGTACACTGTTACATCCTGGTCTGCGTGATTCTCGAGCCCGAGTATCAACGCCAATAATTGTGCAGCCTCTGCTGAATAATGAGATGGCAGTCGTGTGCTTATAAGTAGCCCAAATTCCCCATCAGCCATGTGCTTCACCATAGTGGCACCTGTATATCTCTGTCCATCATTTTGATCGATTCTTGAAGGAACGTCAATGAAACAATCTCTCCCCCTGCTAAAGTGTTCTCTTTTATCCAAGGGATTTCATCATATAACTCTTCATAGTTTGCACAATCGTGTACAGGCTCTCCTTCTGTCATTGGCTCAGCTACAAACATGGTAGGATTCACTCTTTTGCATGAGACTATTTTAATCGTTCGATTCGATGTAACTGCCTTCATAGGCAGAAGCCCTTTGAGATGTCAACATGCCTGCTCGAGAAATAACGTCATGGAACATCCCATCACTATGCTTGCAGCTTTCTCTATAGCGAATGTGGTGGCTGCTAAAGATTGTTTGCACAGGAAATGACCCCTCATTACTGGGTCTAAAATCCCACTGTAATATGCAAGGGGCTTGTACCCCAGTGTGGTTCTCTGTGTGAGGACTGCTGTCATACCAGTGCCATCTGTATGCGAAAATAAAAAGAATTCCTCAGCATAATTAGAAATCCCTATAACTGGAGCTGTGCAAATTGCTTTTTTCAGTTTGTCAGACCCTTCTTCCATTTCCTTAGTCCACACGATTTTTTACTGCGTTGCCTGTGCTTCTTTAAAGCCTGCAATAAAGGCCTGGTAAATGAGCTATAGTCAAAGACCCATGCTCTGATGTAGTTGCATAATCCCAGAAATCTCTGCATGTGCTTTATCGTCTGTGGCTTTACTGTCTTTAAAATAGCCTCTGCTCTTTTGAGAGTAACCTTCTTTCCTTCATGTGAAATCAACTGGCCTATGTACAACACTTCCTGTTGACAATATTGCAACTTCTCTTGGTCAACTTTATATCCTTTGTCAGCAAGTGTAATCATCAGCTGAACAGAATCACGCCTGCACTCTTCCTCGGAGGTGCTGCAAACTAAAATGTCATTTACGTATTGCAACACAACGCTTTCTAAATCAATATTGCTTAAGTCCATCTATAGGACTCTATTGAAAATCGATGGAGACTCACAATACCGTTGTGGTAAACAAGTGCTTTTCAGACGAGTTTGTCTGAACGTGAATGACGTCAGATCCTGCGAGTCTTTGTGCAATGGGATTAAGAAAAACTTGTTTTTCAAGTCAATCACAGTGAAATATCGTGCCTCAACAGGTATATTACATAAGATTGTAGCCAGATTAGGAACTAGAGGGAACTCCGCCTCCACAATCTGGTTTATTGGGCATAAATCTGGAATTAAACGCCACAACTCCCCCTTAGATTTTTTGATAGGGTACACTGTGGTATTGCATGGTGACTCTGACGTCACTAAGATGCCCTGCACATCCTGGCGGAAATCGTCTGAAAAACAAAAACCTTCCTCTGCCTCTCAAGACATGGGATACTGTCATGCTAGAGGTAAAATTGCTCCTGGTTTCAATTTAATCTTTACTTCTCCAACCCCCTTCAGCAGGCCTACGTCATAGGGGCCTGTAGTCCATAATGAAACTGGCACTTATGCCATATCCTCTTCAAAATACTCAGGACCTTTTAGTGTCATCATTTTCTGAGAAAGTTCTCTTCTGATTACTCTCTCCCAATAAATAACGTTCATTTCAAACACTACTTTGTCATCAGATGGATGATCTCTCAATAGATCTTCATCAGTGACCTTCCCCGATGGCGATTACTGCGCACCATCGTCTGCCTTCGTCATCATTTCCATCAAGCAAAGCCATATTTCCTCGCAGTATGGCTGCTTGCAGCTCTTAGGGAAAAACTTGTCCCTCTTCTTCAAGCATAGGTATCCTTGGTCTAAACATAAATTCATCAGGTATTCTCATTGTTCTGCCTACTAGGCCTGGTAGCCATGTCAATAGAATACGTACTCCATAATGAAAAACCTCTGGTACTAAAGGTATTGCTCTCATGGCTATTTGTCCTGCAAACGCCATAATAAATTCACTCACGTGTAAATAATGCATTCCTGGTGTTGAGCACACCATGCCTTTGTCAGTAAACGAAATTGTCATATTCAACTTTGTCATTAAATCTCAACCCAATATATTGATAGGTGTCTGTCTCGAATATAGCAATGGCACTGACATGTCACACTCTCCTATAGAGACTGGTAATTCTTCAGTGAAAGGAACTCTGCTTGAGGTGCTTTGTGAAACCTTGAGTATTCATGGCATTGCCAGGCATCGAAAATGTTCCCTCTCGTATACATGAGCACGTTGCACCTGTGTCTACTAAAAACGAAAAACGTTTGCCTCCTATACTGACGTCTACCCTCGGTTCCTCATGAGGATTCGGCGTCACGGATAGTATTGAACACATCAAGTCTCTCAGTGAGCTGTCCTCTTGCAGGTACAGCCTCTCTCCATTACCTGTAAAAGGATTCCCTCCATCAACAGTGACACCCCCTGTTCTAGGAGTCATTAACGGTCCTGTACTCGTGTTTTGCTGAATATGCATAGGTGTCTGCTCTGATTGCCCTTGTGGCGGGTTAACTACTACCTGCTGTGTTTTCAAGCCTTGTTGCACTCTCGGCGCTTGTGTCTGTTGCATTGTTTGATTCTGAGAAAATCCGTCCCCACTTTGCTGCGAATACGCAGGCCGGTTTGACATCCCACCCAACCCCCCTGTCCGTTCTGCACAAACCCTTGATTTTGACACCTGCGAGCAAGATACCCTGTCATTCCACATGTCCAACATATAGGCAGAGGTCTCCTAACCTGCCCATCCTGCATATTTTTTTTTTTATTTGTTTTGGTCATAAATAGACCTTTACAAAAATTACAACAGTTGAAGCAAAATAAATTTTAAAAAATTACATTTTCCTGTACACACATTGTTAATGTGACTAGTTTTAAAATATATTTTATGAATCGGAGTGAAGGAAAGAAAATCAATTTTTTTTTACATATAAAACAGCTGATGATTAGGAGTAATTTAGCCTTAATAAAAAGAACCGTAAAAAGGAGACCAAAAGAAAAGTAAAAGGGGCCTTCTGTCTGAATCTAAGGCCGATGATATCTTGGCCACTTCTTTGTCATGTTTTTTTTGAATTTGTATGTACCACTGGTAGTTCGGCCTTGTAGATTAGTCCAGCTCTTCGGAGAATCTGACCAACTGCTGTTGTTATTGCGGAATTATGCCCTGAGATCAACAGGTTCCAGAAGTTTCCTGAGGGCAGTCAGGTCTCCCTGTCTACAAATTTGGAAAGGTAGTTCACTCTGGTATCCGATGTACCGCCACAGTACCGGAGTAGATGGCTCAGATTTTGCTTAGCTGGATCTTCGCAGGTATTACTTAATTTAATTGCCTTATGGCTTTGACCTCTGATGTCTAGTATTTCTCCTGTGTGGATTAAGTTCAAAGCGGACCCTTCGGATTGTGTGTCTGGATTCCCAACTTGGATGTTTCTGGCCTAGTTGTTATCCACCACTAAAAAGAAGTTCCAGGGTTTAATTTGCTGCAATTTCTCTCCGGTTTTGATCCAGTCCCACGTTTCAATGTCTTTTTTTGCTTTCATGGGATTGGTCTTCAACGTTTCGATAGATGAGTCAGCTTCACTCAAAACCATTGAGACTTCCAAATGTAATAGGATCTTCGATTTCTGAGTTTGTAGATAATGATTAATATTCTCATACAAGGAATTTTCTTGCGACTCTATTATCAGCCTGTAAAGTGAAAGAAGCCTCCTGTCTGCCAGCGATTCCAGTGATTTTAGGCCCAATTCGAACCTGAGAGCTGACATAGGGAGGCTCTGGGCCAAACCTAAAGATTTTTTCCAGATCTGCCTTTCCACTTTTTCCCAATCCAGTTCCCAACTTGCTGGTCTTGACTCCAGACCGTACAAAATTGTTGGAACTATTTTTGTAATATAGAACTTGAGGAGGGGAATGATGGAAAATGTTCTCGCAGAATCTTCTTCATCTGTGGGATTACTTTCTCTACTTTGACCCTTATTTCCTGTTCAATTTTACCAGTTACTGGAGAGGCATAGATTATATAGCCAAAGTATAGTGTCTCCTCTACTCTTGGGATAGCTTCGCCCTCCAAAAACCACCCTGCAAAATGTATATGCCTATTTGGTCGCTTAAACACCAAGATTTTTGATTTATTTAGGATTAATTAGAAGACCATTTATTTTGGCATATTTGCTCAGTCCATTTAACAGATGTTGCAGCCCAACGGGAGTCTTGTCAATCAGGACAATATCGTCGGCGTAAGCGAGCCAATGCACCTTGGTTATATTTAGCTTTGGACTCGCCATTATCCAGGACTGCAAAAAGGGTCCCAAGTCTGCAAGATATAAATTGAAGAAAAAGGGCGACCCAAACAGCCTTTTTTAACACCTTTCTCGACCTTGATTGATTCTGTCAGGTGGCCTGTCTCATCAAGTCGGACCATCAATGAGGTATCTTTATACAATTCCATTAATATGGCTAGCGGACCATTCGGTGCGCCCCAGTCCCTCATTTTGTCCCAAAGACGTTCCCTTATCACCAAGTCAAAGGCTCTAGAGAAGTCTATCCAAGCTCCAAATAATGGTCCATCTCCCGCCTCTTTTGAGTGTTCAGCCAGGAGATTGTGTCAGGCCATTTATCGCTGTGGACATCCCTCTTCTAAAGCCTGTTTGAAATTTGGATAATATTTTTGACTTTTTGGCCCAGACCTCCAGCTCCAGCAACATAATCCTCATGAATATCTTGCTCTCAATATCAAGGAGGACGATTGGTCTATAATTTTCAGATTGTGACCGATCGCCCCTTTTGTAGAATGGAATTATGATGGCTTGTTTCCATGAGGACGGAAATGTATGGGTTTGTACAATTTCATTATATAGATGGCAAAGTAGGTTCGCCCAGGTCTTGGTGTTATATTTTAAAACCTGATAGGTTAAACCATTTGGGCCAGCCGCCTTTGAGGATGAAGCTTTTATTATTAGATCCTCTATGAGTTGGATATCGAAAGTGAGTTCCCACTTTATGGCGCCTAACTTGCTGACCTGGGCTTCTAGATTGTTTTTATAGTTTTTAGTGAGATGGTCTATCCAACTTTTTTCTGTGACCAAATTGCATTGTATGTTGTTACTGCTTGTTTTTTTCCCCACATTGTTAATGATAGTCCAGAAATTGCAAGAGTTTTCTTTACACAGAGCCATGAGCATATGCTCAGTATCCTGCTGGTGACGCATAGTTCTTCTTGAGAGGGACCAGTGCTTATAATCCCTTCTAAGTCTTTTAAGCTCTCCTCGCAGTGCGTTTGGCCAAGGATAAGATTTTTCAGCCGTCTACTTTCCTTTCTGAGGATTTTTTTTTGGGCCCATGTTTCTTCATCAAATGAATGCTGGTGCTGGATGATTTTCCTGATCCACTTGAGCATGGAGGATGTACAGACTAAATATATTTTTTAAAATGTTCAGGGTGGCAATTTACCTTTTGTTCCCTGAGGGAAATGGCTGTGAGGTTGTCATTTAGTCTCTTCCCCTCTCTTTTGTATTTCACCAGTGATGCTTTACCCTTTCTCAGATCTAATTCATGGCCATACTTGTCAGCTTGTGTGACATTGAAATCTGAGATAACATATTTTAGGCAGGCGTGGTCGCTCCCTTCTCCCCATATGGTTTCCATTTGTATATTTTTTGTCAGAATATCTTCAGAGACAAAGATATAGTCCAAGATAGAGAGGGAGTTTCCACGTGACCATGTTGGGCAGGGAGGGGTGTCTCCAGGCACTGCACCATTCAACATACTGAGGCCCCATGAGTTTAAGTAATTTACCCATTGTCAGGAGTGTTGCTAGGTCTAGAAAGGATCAGGGGCTAAGTTAATGTCCGGACTGGTGGGACTCGGGGCTAGCTAGCATTTGGTTTGTAGCCCCTGAGCTTCTATCTGGGGCTACAACCAAAAGACACGGGGCTATAGCCCCCTCAGCCCCCCCCTACCAACGCCTCTGCCCATTGTGCCCCAATCTTTGACTTTTTTGCCCGTATTGGGATGTTTCCATGATTTTGGGATGGAATACATTGTGCATTAAGGTCCCCCACCAAGATTACAGTTGCCCCTCCGTGGTCCAAAGCTATCTTTTCCATAACTAATGACAATGAAGTGTGAAAATCCTGTATGTTAATCTGGGCAGGGTTCCAAAAAACATTCACCACAATAATCTGCACTTGTCCCACTGAGGATTGCACACCGATATTGCATGCAAGGATGCCTTCCTTCTTATTAAAAAGTAGTGTGACATCTTTGTTTAGTGAGTTGTTAATTCCTAACAGGAGCCCCCCTGATGGACGATCCTTTGCTTTCTGAATAGCTGGCGTTGTAAATATTGTAAAGCCTTCCATTATAATAGGATAGATTGACCATGTCTCTTGAAGGCATACAATATCTGTATTGCCAAATAGGGTATTTTTTTTCGATTTGCTGGTTATGAAAGATTTGGGTCCCCGGGTATTCCAGCTTGAGATGGTTACTTTATCCTGCCTAAAGAGACTGCGACCCCAGACCTAGTTTTTGTAAAACTTGTGTAAGGATCTCTGGAAGTGCAGCCAATGTACTGACCTGTGAATCCCTGGTGGCCTCAGAGAATTTTGGTGGAACAGTAAGAGTTGATGATCCCCCCTGTCCAGTGGAGTTAACAGCATTAGGGCTCCTATCTTCACTTCTTTCCTTTTTCACTTCCTCTGGTGTACTGATGAAAACCTGGCGATAGATTTTCTCCAGATCTTTCTTGTTGCTCTGTATTGCATTCCAGGCCTTTGTTGATGTAAGTCCCACCTCGGCCAGTTTCGTATTATTTCTGGATGGAAACTTCTCACATTCTATGTCTCCTGACCCAAATAGGAAGAGATTTGGGATCTTAGTAAGGTAGCCCAAAATCGCCCCTCTGCAAAGGGAGTTGTACTTTGGTATTTTATTTGTCACTTCAAGACACAGTTTTGGTATAGCATATTCTAGGGCGTTTATTGAGACCCCGGGCAATTCTGGCTGAGTTTTCTCTAACCAGTGATCCCTAGATGCACAATTTGGAGTCAGGTTTTTTTGCTCTTCCACAATTACTGTCGTTTTACCCAGGCCATTTTTACTTCCATCAGACAAAGGGCGCGCTGGGTGACCCAGTGAGGGTCGTTTCAGGAAAATAGGTGTCATTTTTCTACCTATTTCTTCTACTGGGGCAATCAATGGCTTTGATATCGATTTGCTCACCTTCTTAGAAAAAGTTGGCACTCACAGAGAGCCCTTTAAAGAGGGGCAGCTCTTTGTGGCATTCTTCCCTCCCTTCTCGTCTTCTTTGTTCTGGAGACTTGGGAGGTTGTTATTCCTTGACCTCAAAAGCTCTGGCTCTTCAGTTTGAATTATTGATGGCTCTGCCTGTAGACCCACACTTATAGTTGTAATTTGTGTCTGTTGTAATCCCCGTTGATTTTGTCTAGAGTTCACTGCTTTTCCCCCAGCTTTTTTCTTTCCAGCTGGTGTTATAGGGGGTATTTTGTCGTTTGTATCTCTATTTGCCCCCTTGAAAATCAAGTGAATCTCCTTTTATACCTGAATCATCTCGTGTGGTTCTTCGTCTAATATGGTGAATCCTCCACTATTTGTAGATGATTCTCTAGCACTCCTTTTCTTTTTTCCTCTGGATTTTTCTGTTTTTTTCTAAGAGCAATGGGGAAGTCAGTAGTACTTATCCTTTTGACTTCTCTTTTTTTTGCTCTTCTTCCTTTAGAGAAATGTTTGCCAGCCTCTGTCCATTCTGAATTATAAGCCTTTTGGTTCTGGGGCAGGGCATCTGGAACAGATTGCCGAGGTTCAGCTGCTCCAACTTCTGATTCTTCAACTGCATGTGCCAACCTTCTAAACTCTTCTAGAACTGATTCCGATATTGGTGTGTCATCAAAGGGATTACTGTTCCTCTCTTCCTTTCCCAGATCTGTTTCCTCTCCATTTTTTGCCCCGTTTTGGGATTTCAAGAAGAGGTGGAGTTCTACAAGCAGATTATCTTGCTTAGCCTCTTCTTTTCTTTTCTCCTGTAGAGTCCTCTGGATTGCCGAGAGGTCTAAACCTTGCTGTGCTGTTTCCACCCTCAGGTCTTTTAATGATGGTATAGTGACTGTGAAGATTGTTGTGGTCAATCTCACTAGGGCTGTCTCTATGTTAGCTGTCTCTTTAGTTAGTTCCAGAAGTGTTCCTGCCTGCACTTGAACCTCTGTCTTGAGGTGTTCAAAAACCATCACCAAGGAGTTAAGTAAGTAAAGCTGAGAGTGTTTCTGCTCCTGTTTGAGTATTATCCATTTTGTCTGGCGTGAAGTGATGAACTGGCCTTGGTGATTGAGTTTTGTTAATTGCCTGAGTAATTGGGTTTTCTATTTGATCGAGGTCCAAATCGGTTCAGCAACCCGTTACTTGGTGTATGGTGTTACCTTTTTGCAAAGTATTTGGAAGTTGGGATACCGGACAGTCCTGGTGCTCTTGAGCGTCTCTTATTTGTACTACAAGTGTCTCGTTTTGGAGATCACAAAATCTAAAGAATCCCACAGAACAGCTTCCTTCCCTTTCTGCTAAGAGTGAGTTATCCTAGATGCATGCAACCCTAGACATGTTCACCCCTTAACCAAAAAAGGGCGAATAACCATGTAATTATCAAAAATACACATTTTAATATTTATCAAAAACACTTTACACATTACAATATATTTCTCTAAAACAACACAACAATATGTTTAAAACACACGCTGGAACTCATATCAGTGTGTGTACATATTCTACAAATGGCAAACAAGCAAACATTTCAAATCCGTTTTTTGTGCCTAACTGGAGGGTGTGTCTCTATTTAACCCTCTACTTTTATTAATGATACCCTTCTTGATTCATACGGGAAAAAGAAACTGTGCCAACACTTAAAGAATGTGTTTCTAGAACCAACATGAATCTCAAAAATAAACACAGGAATAAATCCCCATTGTATATCCTGTCGGTGCTGTCATCAGGGTACTTAATTTTTGTTATATACTGGTTCTCACGTATATCTTCACGTGCCAATTGCCATAGTTTCAATATTTCTAAAAAACAAACAAACATTTAATCTTAAAAACATGGTTTTCAATTTTTTTACACAAGTCATGCATGGCATCTTTTTCAACTTCATCTCCATTTCTAATGTAAGCAGAGGGATTTGGTCATTCGTGGTCTTATTACTGTCCACTACTAGACAATTTTTCAACATTTTACATATCCTGATTTCGTACAATGTCCTGATTTCATACAATTTTTCAACTTTTTACATGTCCTACAAGGGAGAGGAAAACATCCCCATCGTTCAGAACAAGGCGTACCTTATGTGAATGTTTACCTCTTGCTGGTTCTCCAGAGATCAACCAACGTAGCACTGGTAACCATTCACTATTAGCTATACGGTTCCACCCTTCACTCCTCTATTCCTCCAAGGAGGGGGCTACGCGCAGTACCTATCCGCTGTCCACGATATTCTATGCAGAAAGAAGTAAAAGTCTGTATTACTGGGGACTATCATCAAAAAAAACACTGCACTTCTACGCCCTATTTCACATAAGGCTTACCAATTGAAATATCTCCCCAGAGTCTTAGTCTTAGTGTTAGAAGAAACTGTACCCGTAGAGATGATTTTGACACAAATAGCAAAGATTTGTCCGCCAGACTAAAAGCGAGAGGTTATCCATCGTACATCGTAAGGAGGTCATTAAAAAGAGCTAAAAATACTCTTTTTACAAGACAGGACTGTCTTGTACCACAACCCCGAGTTGCAGAAGACAAGATTACAAGATTGTGTCTCCACATTTTCACCTATTAGCAACGACTTGCGGAGGTGTATACTGAAGCACTGGAGCATTATTAACACTGATGACTTTTCCATCAATAAACCGCGGTTTGCCTTTCGCCGGATGCCTAATCTGAGAGACAAATTGGTACATACCTATAGAACCCCCATGGATGGGCATTCAAGCCCCCAACCGACATTGTGGAATTTGCCACCGGTGGTGGGTCATTACACGTGTGGCAGATGTTCGGTTTGTAAATTAAAATCAAACATGAAATATGTAGAGTTGAAAGGTAGAAAGTGGGAACTAAGAAACTTCACCAACTGCAACTCTAAATGGGTGGTGTATGGTATAAGGTGTCCGTGCGGTTTGTTGTACATCGGCAAAACCAAGAGACCTATCCGGCAGAGGATCTGTGAGCACAGATCCTGTGTGAAGAACCAGGTACCAGAGAAACCCCTGGTGGCACACTTTAAGGGTGCTCGGCATGGTGTGGATGACCTCCATTGGTTCATTATTGAGCTGATACGTCCCCAACCAAGAGGAGGGAACAGAGACTTAAAATTGATTCGAGCTGAACAAAAATGGATCTGTTCTTTGGATACCGTAAGGAACGGTTTAAACATTTCAATTGAATGGTCTCTAGTCATCCATTACAGAAAATAGTGGGTTAAATGACGTAGCTGAGTGTCATGAGAGATGATATGATCATGACTAAATATGACATTGAAGTAATCCACATACGTGTATATTGACAGTGCACATGGTGGCTGACATCTTATTACATCTAGATAAGAAATCTGGACTGGGACATATGATCTCTTGCTTACGGGCTATTGTCAGTTGAAGTGGATTATTGAGCAAAGTATAGATACCGCTCCAAGTTGGTGGTCATGATACCCATACTAAGATGGCCGCCGATCACGTGATATCATGACGCACACGTTAGCGTGTGTCTCACGTGATTCGAGGCATTTTTCGATAAATAGCCCAGTACGAATAATGATCGTCCTGCTGCTTCGACATACCAGGTGACAGCGTATGGCACGGACAGGAGACGGGAAGCGCACATACCTTTTCGTAAGGTAAGATGAATGCGCTAAGAACAAATCCCCTCGGTTTGCCCGTAGAGAAGAAATTTCATTCCCCTCTTGTTTTCGTTTTGATTAGATTGTGCGACAATACGGGCAGCAACATCCAGTGAGGTCTTGGACTCCACATGTCCTTTTGAAAAGCAAGACTCTGGGGAGATATTTCAATTGGTAAGCCTTATGTGAAATGGGGCGTAGAAGTGCAGTGTTTTTCTTGATAGTCCCCAGTAATACGGGCCTTTACTTCTTTCTGCATAGAATATCGTGGACAGCGGATAGGTACTCCGCGTAGCCCCCTCCTTGGAGGAATAGAGGAGTGAAGGGTGGAACCGTATAGCTAATACGGAGTGGTTACCGGTGCTACATTGGTTGATCTCTGGAGAACCAGCAAGAGGTAAACATTCACATAAGGGTACGCCTTGTTCTGAACGATGGGGATCTTTTCCTCTCCCTTGTAGGACATGTAAAAAGTTGAAAAATTGTATGAAATCAGGACATTGTACGAAATCAGGATATGTAAAATGTTGAAAAATTGTGTAGTAGTGGACAGTTATAAGACCACGAATGACCAAATCCCTCTGCTTACATTAGAAATGGAGATGAAGTTGAAAAAGATGCCATGCATGACTTGTTGTGTAAAAAATTGAAAACCATGTTTTTAAGATTAAATGTTTGTTTGTTTTTTAGAAATATTGAAACTATGGCAATTGGCACGTGAAGATATACGTGAGAACCAGTATATAACAAAAATTAAGTGCCCTGATGACAGCACCGACAGGATATACAATGGGGATTTATTCCTGTGTTTATTTTTGAGATTCATGTTGGTTCTAGAAACACATTCTTTAAGTGTTGGCACAGTTTCTTTTTCCCGTATGAATCAAGAAGGGTATCATTAATAAAAGTAGAGGGTTAAATAGAGACACACCCTCCAGTTAGGCACAAAAAACGGATTTGAAATGTTTGCTTGTTTGCCATTTGTAGAATATGTACACACACTGATATGAGTTCCAGCGTGTGTTTTAAACATATTGTTGTGTTTTAGAGAAATATATTGTAATGGGTGTCCAGTCAACTGGTCGACAACAAACTGGTCGACTGCAATTTGGTCGACACCATTTGGTCGAATGCCAAATGGTCGAATTTTTTTTTTTTTTATATATATATGTGTTTTGTGGGTTTTCGTGTGGGGAAAAAAAAGAAAAAAGAAAAAAAAGGGGGTTGGGGGGGGGACCCCCCCCAAAAAAACCAAAAAATGGGTAAAAAAAAAAATAAAAATTCGACCATTTGGCATTCGACCAAATGGTGTCGACCAAATTGTCTGTCGACCAAATGTTTTCGACCATTTGACTGGTAACCATTGTAATGTGTAAAGTATTTTTGATAAATATTAAAATGTGTATTTTTGATAATTACATGGTTATTCGCCCTTTTTTGGTTAAGGGGTGAACATGACTAGGGTTGCATGCATCTAGGATAACTCACTCTTCGCAGAAAGGGAAGGAAGCTGTTCTGTGGGATTCTTTAGATTTTGTGTTCCACGATCCTCACCCAAACAGCCCCTAAAAAGAGGATCTTTTCAGCTCATGGTAGTTGATCGTATTGGAGATCATTCAAGCTTTTTGCTCGCTTCTTTACGCCAAAGTGATCTTCTATTTTCTTCTGTATTTTTGTAGTTTTAACAGTATACTGTAACCCCTGTTTTCAGGAGTGTGTAATATCAGAGGATAGGTCAGTTTGAAATGTTTGTGAGGAATCCACCGGCGCCGTTGTAAGTATAGTAGGAGTAGATTTCGGGATAGGTGAGCTATGTTGCATAGTTTGTATTGCCTGGCTTCCCGTCTCCTCTACGTAGGAGCCATCCCATTGTGGGCATCTATGATCATCCAGAAGAGCCTTTCTGTGCAACATCATGTTTCTATAGTAGATCTACTCCTTTTTCCTTCCTTTTTTTCCTCCTCTCCTCCTTCTCCCTTCTCACCCCTTTTCCTTCCCCTCTCCTTTGGACCAACTATGGGAAAACTTTACTTGAGTCACCCCTTGTCCTCTTTTATGTATTTATAGGGTCCCCCGCCAGTCCCTAGATCAAAAGATTTGGCAACAGTGCAAAGTTGTGCTTATATCTGTGTTTATGATTGATCTTTTTTACTCGCGCCTTGGATAAGGGTGGGTTTTAAAGAAAAATAGGGATAAGGGTGTTTACTGTTGGGTTGGAAGCTAACTTTCAACAGTTCCCAACAGTCTCTCTGATGTCTACTTCAGATAGAGTGATTAGCAGTGGGATAGAATGTTGGATTACTCTATTTGCTGACAGAACCGATGAGCAAAAAAAATAAAAAAATAAAAGGTTCAGGGGAAAAGATTTCAAGTGCCACACAGTAAGCAGCAAAACAGCCACACGCCAATCCTGAGGGTGCTTTCCCTGGCTCTCCCTGGCTAACTGGCTAACTGGCTGGCCCGCTGACTAACACCCCTGCAGGGTGGAAAGATAGGAAACTTTGCTCTCTCTCCTCCACTACACCGCAGCAGCCAAACAGCACTGCGGGGAGCAGAGGGGCTCTGAGGGGGCCGGGTCAAGCCGCTTACTACCCTTGGCTTACCTCTCCCTCCAGCTCCAGCTCCAGCTTCCTGCGCTTTACCGCGCTGCACGGTCCAGAAGTCACGGACCACCAGGGACCAGGGTGGGGGGGGGGGGCTCAGGGGAGCTCAGGGAAGTCCCAGCCGAGCTATCACCAATCCTTTGTTGCGCTTTCGTTGCACCTCTCCAATTGGTCCTCGCTCTGCGGTCCTCATCTCTCGTCTTCCTCAGAGGGATAGAGGAAAGGACCCAACAAAACGCTATGGAGCATACAAACAGAGGAATCAAGTCAAGCCGCACTGCTCACTGCTCAACGCACAAAGCATAGACAACCGCTTCCGACTCAAAAACCTGCATATTTTGATTATCGTTCTGCATGTTCTGAAACCCACCTTGGTTATTTTGAAAGCTTCCCTGATTATTCTGCCAATTCCCTTGGTTATTCTGCCAGCCTCTTCCTCGAAATCCTCCTTGTCCCCGTGGAGTAAACCCATTATTCCCTTGATCGAACTGCCTTTGATTATTAATCGGCGGCATGTTCATTGTCTGCTGTGAGCTCGATCCGTCTACACTAGTCAGCATTGCCCCTTCAATGGCATACTTGGACACATTTTTCTGCACTAGCTTTGCCTCATCGCCTTTCCTGACATTGTCTTTCTTAAGATTATTTTCCTGCAGGAGTCTGCAATGGTCAGCTGAATCTCGGACCACGGTTTTGCCTCCATACCCACTAATTTCTTGAGCTGCTTCTGCACTAGTTCTGGCAGCCCTTGACATAATATATGGTAGAATACCGGTATAGATTTTCCCCAAGCTTCGCGTGTCTCTAAGGCCCAAGCCTCCTGAAAATTTTGAATGTAAACAAGCGGATCATCTCCTTCCTGCATCTTTTTCGTCACTATAGCTCCCATATCGGACGTGTCCGGATACAGCACTCTAAGCGCTTTCTATACTGCCGCTCTGCAGTTATTGAACGGTGCTCCGTCGTGAGCAGTGTTAACTGTAGCAACACCAGCATATCTTTTCCTTGACCAAACGTCAGCTCTTTCACAAAGTATGGCGATTAGGAGACCCTTAATATCCCCTATAGTCAATGTGTTTCCTCCCGTCATCTTTTCTAACTCATGTATCCATTTTCCAGCACCAGAAGCCAAACTCTGAAGCTTACACCTTAAATTATTATCTTTGTCGATCTGGGGCCATGGTATATACTGAGGTCTGACTCCCAACTTTCTCTAACAAGGGAAACTCTGAGGCTCCAACTCGCTCTCATTTCTCATCATCTGTCTATCCACCGTTGGGACGATATTCCTGCATCGCCTTCTATCTGGCAATGACCTCAATCTGCTAACATATGGTGGCGATTCCCTCTTCTCACCATAGAGTGGCTCTTTAGGTCGATCTGACTGTGTCAATGGTTCTGACGCCCTAGGTATAGGTGCGTTTACATCTGACCATCTTAGTTCTTTATCCACTGGAAAGCATCCCTCAGGACCACATGCGTCCCCTCTCTCTCTTCTCTACGGAAGGTGTCTGTCTTCGTCTGACATTTCCTGTGCCCAGCTTGTGCAACTTCTCTCTTCTTCATCTCTGTTCAGTCAGTCTATCTAAAGACAACTCCTTATGCCTCGTGCTACATGAGGTTCCCTCTGTTTCATACAACTGTGTACTCTCGAGTCGATAATTTTTTCTCTTCCCCTTCAATTCTTTCTGTGCTCTCATTTCATGATAAACTTTATCAATTGTTTCCCCAGTGCTCCTAGAGCCAAACTTGTCGTCTAGATTTACTCTGGACGGGCCTGGTAATGACTCGTAGTCTGGAAAAGATTCCTCTATGTCCTCCCATGCTACTTCTGGATCGGGATTCCTTACTTCCTTCTCCAGGCGATCAAGATCGCGTGCTCTTTGCCTTCGTTTGCGTTCTATATCATCGTCAAATTCTCTTTGTTTTCTTGCTTCCTCTCTCACTCTGTCTTCCTCTCATTTCTTCATATCCCTTCTGTCATTTGCCCATCGTATCTCCTCATCTCTTTGTCTCTGTATTCTCTTATCTCTTAACTTTGTTCTTCCTCTTCTATTCTTTTTCTCTCTAGCCTTTCCTGCTCTTCTATCGCTCTGTTTCTTTTATCATATTTTCATTGCTCCTCTGCTCTTTCTTGCTTTTTCAATTGCTCGTCTTGGTACAAATGCTCTCGTCTGTTCGTCTGTGTCTATCTTTCCTTTTTGGCCCTTCATCTTTCAATCGTTCCTCCCTTCCTTTGTCCTTTTTATCTTGCTCATCTCGATCTTCCCTTTGCCTTACATCCTCGATGCCTTTACTATCGAGTTTAAGCAAAATCTGACCACCCATCCAGTCGTTATGTAGAAGCGCTAACTCATCAGTTTTATCTCTCTCTCCCTCCCATCTCTTTATTTCTCTTCCTATATCTAGAGGTGTGCTTGCTTGATCGCTTCTTTCCTTGTTGCGCCTCTCCTTGTCCCTCTGGACCTTAGAGATTTCATCTTTCTCAGTATTTTTCTCTGGACCCTCGTCGCTGCTTTACGCAGGTGACTCATACGCAATCAGTCTTTGATTTCTAACACTTGTTTACTTTTATCACAGATTAAAATTACGTTTCAAGAAAATAACACAATATGAGCGTGCTCGTCGCAGCTCCAATCCCTTCGATCACAGTTTTTACTTTAATCTTGCTACAAAACAACCAACAGTTCAATGTAACGTCCGTAACATCCGCGCCATCCTTAACATCCGCGCCATCCATACCATCTGCGCAATCCACACCATTCCTACCATCTGCACCATCCGTTTTGTCCACTACAACCGTTTCGTCCACTACATCTGTTCCGCACATTCCATGCAATCCATCCGTTCCATCCACACCATCTGGTCCATCCAGTCCATCCGCTTGATCCGTTCCATACACTCCATCCATTTTATCCGCTCCATCTGCTCCATCCGCTCCATCCACTCAATTTGTTCCATTCAGTATATCCGTTTTAGTCACTCTATCCATTCCTTCCAATCTATTTACTCCTATATTTTCCCTGTTCGATCTACTCTGATTTTCTGTTTACTGTGACTATTCACTCCGTTTACTCCATCCTTCGACTCTATTCACTCCATCAGTCCCTCTGATCTATCCATTATGTCCTATCATGTGGCTGTGCACCAGGTAGGACAGCTTTGTTACGTGTTTCGTCATTCGGTTGCTAGGTGATTTGGACATATCTTGGGAGGTCATTTGTGTTATGGGAAGAGCCATGTTTTCAGTAGCTTGCGGAATGACAAGTAGTCTTTGGTGAGTCGGATGTGGGGTGGAAGCGAGTTCCATAGAGTGGGTGCCAAGGCTGAGAACGAGGATCCTCCTATCCGGACTGAGTTGGTGTTTGGTATCATTAAAAGAAGGGCGGAGCTTAATCTTAGAGTGCGCGGTGGGTTGTATGGTTTAAGCTTGTCTTGCAGGTATATCGGGCCGGTTTTGTGCACTGCTCGGTGTGTGATGCACATGGTTTTGAAAGTGGCCCTTCGTCAAACTGGGAGCCAGTGGAGAGTTCTGAGAGCTGGAGCGGTGTGGTCTCTTGGGCCCAGTGCTAGAAGCATTTTGGCCACAGCATTTTGTGCTCTTTGTAATTTAATGAGGTGGTATGCCCGGACTCTGACATAGAGGGAGTTAGCATAGTCCAGTCTCGACATTACAATAGACTGAACAGCGGCAAGTCTGTTAGGAAAGGAGAGGTAGGGAAAAATGCGTCTAAGAATTTTGAGGTGGTAATGACAAGACTTAGATACGTTGTTTGTTTGGCGAGAGAGGGTTAGGTCAGAGTGGAGAGTGCATCCAAGGTTTTTTACTGTGGCTGAGGTGGTGGGTGGGTTGCCCAAGGATGTGGGCCAAGGTAACGGGCGGGGAAGAAGCTTGGTGTTGCCGCACACCATGATTTCGGTTTTAGTGGGGTTTAGGAGGAGGTGGTTTGTAGTCATCCAACGATCAATGTCAAGGAGGCAAGATGCAAGGTCTGGCTGAGAGTTGGAGTCTTAGTTGAGGAGTTTTAAGATTATTTGGGTGTCATCGGCGTAGTTATAGCACAGGATATTGTATGGGCGAATTCTTCCAGGGAGGATGGACATATAGAGGTTGAACAGGAGGGCTGATGGACATGCTCCTTGTGGTACTCCAGTATTGACTGGTTGGGCGACGGAAGTGAAGGTGGAGAGGAGGGTTATTTGTTTCCTGTTGTTGAGGAAGGAGGCTATCCATTTGAGAACATTTTCACGGATTCCTAGGGTGTGGAGGCCATCAAGTAGGATTGATTGTGTCGAAGGCAGCAGAGAGGCCTAGGAATATTAGTGCAGCGCATCCTGTAGAGTTCGCTGTGATCTTAAGATCGTCCCAGATGGAGACCAGAGTGGTTACGGTTCTTTGTCGTGGTCTGAAGCCTGATTGTGCGGGGTCCAGGAGGTTGTTGGATTCGACAAAGATGTTTAGTTGGGAGTATGCGGATTGATCAATGAGTTTAGCAAGGAACCTGGTGTTTGAGATGGGACAGTAGTTTTTGGAGTCGAGGGGGTCGAGGCAAGGTTTTTTGTTTAGAAATTGATTGACATGTGCAGTTTTGAGGGTGTCGGGGAAGATTCCCAAGCTGAGGGAGTCATTTAGTATGGTTCTTGCATACTCTCCTGTGCAGGTGGATGAGAATATTTCTTGGAGGACTGAGGCGGGGCAGGGGTCAAGGGGGGAGCCAGATGGTTTCCAAGCAGAGAGAAGGTCAGGAAATGAGTCTCTCAGGATGGGTTTGAAAGAGTCAAAGGTGGGTGGAGTTGTTGTTGCCGTGGCGGGTGGGGGGGGTGATTCATAGGGTGGACGGATTATGTGGCGGTGAGAGGAGGGCCAGTTTGTTGTTAAGGGAGGTTGTTCTGTCGAGAGCAGTGGTGTAGAAGTGGAGAGAGAGCGAGTCGCAGAGTGATTGAGATGGGGTGGATTGGTGGATTAGGCTGAGGTACAGGTCGGTTTGACGAATTCTGAAATGATTTTGTGGAGTTCCTTGCTGGGGTTTCCACAGTTGAGAATTGAGTTGTAGTGGGCATTTTTAGCTTTTTGGATTTCAGCTTTGTACTGGTGAGGGTGGATCTACTCAGCTTGGTTTTACTTTTACGCCATTTGTGTTTGAGGGATTTATTCAGTTGTTTCGCAATCTTCAGTTCTGGTGTAAACCATCTGTGGTTAGGACCGCGGCGAGCAGATGATAGGCAAGTGGGGGTGAGCGGGATTAGTGAGATATTGAGCCAGGAGTCAAAGAAGTCGATGGTTAAGGGTTCATTACGTGGGATAGTTGAGGGAAGTTTTTGAAGCAGAGCTTCGGCTAGGTCAGGGAGGATCTTTAGTTTCTTCCAGCATTTGCGGCGCAGGGGGCGCAGCTGGCGCAAGGATGGTCATGGAGGCAGGCGAGTGGATGGTGAAAGGGAAAATGAAGTGATCAGACCAGATGACAGGTATAGGGGGGCTTAGATGTATCTGGTCGTGGGAGCTAAAGATAGCATCAAGGGTGTGTCCTTTAGTGTGAGTTGGGCCGTTCATGTGGAGGCTGAGGTTAAGCGCATCAAGGCATTGTGTGGAAGTATGTTTTCTTTCATCAAGGTTAGCTTCTCAAATCTTAGTTCTCTGTGTTTTCTTCCTTGAATTTGACATTCCCCTTTGTAGAATAATAGATGCATTTCTGATGTTTTAATCCACCGATTTTACTGCATTGCCTTTGGAAGATGTGTTCTCCATTGTGCTAATTTCGCCTCTGAAAGTGAAACGTGCTTGTTTTGTGTAACGTTTCTATAGCCCCTTAAATGCTGTCAGTTTCACTTAGGAGCCCTAGTTGTTTTGCAGCAAATTCAAACAAATTAAAGGCTACAGCATTTAATGGTTGATGAGATTACCTAGGTGATAGGCCTCGTAATATGTTGCATTCTATCCTAAATTTAAACTATGAAAGTCTTTGTAAGTTTGCTTGACTTGACAATTCATATTTCTGTCAAACTGTTACAAGCACAGATGAAATATGGAAACGGGAGAGCAAGATTCCTCATATTACAACAATTGTGTAGTGACCACCTTAAGACGTGCTATGGCAAAGCTGCTAGTTTTGGCTTTGGTCTAGCATTGCAAAGGGAATATATGAGGCGTGAAGCAATAAGAGGCAGTGAGCGGTGAGGGAAAGAGCGGGGTGATGGAAAGAATGGGGAAGAGGAGTGAGGAAAGAGGGTTCGGTATTAGTGAAGGAACGAGTTGAGTGTCTATGATGCTGTATGCGTAAGTGTGCCCTGAAAGAGGATGGGAAGTATAGTGCCTTGGTATGGGCAAACATCGCCACTAAAACGTTCATCAAAGCAGTCGAGGAGGTGTACAAAAACCCACACGACAGGCACTTGATGCAATAGTAACTCTTTAGAAATAGTAAAGTTGAATTTCATCAAATCCTCCTCTTGGGATAGCATTAGGCGGTGCATACCTCGGAAATGGCCACTTATATGGCAGATGAGGTATAGTCCTCTCTAAAGAAGCATACTCTGCATGATTGGCAAGAGTGTATGACACTCTTTATGGCAAATAAGGTAGTGAGTGATATACTTGCCACCTCAAAGTGGCATGATCATGGCTCGCGAGTGAGCCCTAATTGGAGACAGAGTACCTAATTTTACCTTGGTGGAAATTCCAGCTAACCAGTTACAAATGGTTTTCATTACACAAAGAGTTGAATTCAATTCCACCTACAAACTGTTTGTTATTGTTTAATTGGTGTCTGGTGGTATTCATTGATTGACACTTCTATGGAGCTAGTAGCCTGTCCCTTGATTATTGGCGTAAGCATGGCCTGAATTTGGCTTACTTTTCTTTTATTTTCAGTCAGATTAAGAAACCAAATTCTGATTCCTCCACCACCCAGAAACTCAAAGGAGAGTTCTCGCATCTCCTGTTGGTGGCGCTGCTGGACCAGTGCAGAATAAATATTAGGGCCTGACTAAACACTGACAATCCTGTGCAGCAAGGTTTCCTCCTCGCTTTTACAAGAATTGCACATGGCCGATTTCCTTCCGTCCTTTCTAAACAACCTGACGGTTGTTTAATAGGATCTGTGTGTGATCTCCAACTATCAGGCGGAAACGTGCGATTATGAAAGCAGGCTGCACTAATGTTTTTGACAAATCTGGAGCTGCATCTCGCTGCTTTTTCTGCTCCAAGAAATGTCAGTTAATGTGATAGAAAAACAAACATGTTTTTAGCTGTGTGGGAACCACTTTTTCTCTTTCGAGCACTCTCTGTACACTTAAGTTTTGTGATATTCATTAGGCGGGCCTTTTTGTGAATGAGCTGACTTCTGGCCTGCAGTGAAGAGGGAAGAGCCTGTAAGTGCCCTTTGCGTGGGCGCCAGAGAGTCCAACATTACCGATGTGACTCTTTTAAAACATGGCCTGCTATGATTAATTTCCTGTCTATCAGACTGTAAACCCTTTGGGAATCTTTTCATATTCCTACTTGGCTTGTCTGCCAAATGGTAATGTGATGTACTGGCTTCATTTAAGTACAGCGTAGATAGAGCACGATGCCACATTCTGTTGTTTTATTTAAGATCAATTGAAACGCAAATGAAAAAGTCGGAATGGTCGATGTCCAAAGCATACTGTGCTATTGGCCAGCTTGTGCTTGTTGGGCCTAGTTGCCAGGTTGTAAAGTCACCGATATGATCGGGTGGGGGGCGGAGGATTTCGACTGCAGTTATTGGTACATGTGGAAATGTGCCTACACCAACCGAACCTTCCCGTTTGTCAACTTGAAAGATTTTCCATGTAGAATAAGGTGAAGGCAGTGACTTCAAGGGGTACTCGAGGGGGAATAGTCCACGACTAGGGATTAAATATGTTGTGCTTCTTTTTAATATAGTTTAGGACTTCCTTCACTTCACTAGTGGCATGACTGGACCAGGCACTAGTTTCACGGTACGCATGACCCCAAGTACCCATGAGCCCAGGTTCACAGTGTTTGATCCCGGAGAGACCAGCTTAGCCTTTAGTCATTCCTCATAGGTCACATGATCACAGACTCTAAACAGCATGTAACCGTTCTGATATTTATTTTATTTATTTGTTGGGTATTTGTAGGCGCCTACACAACAAATGGTGTTTCAAGGCGCCACAAGACAAAACCAGCATTGGCAATGTCAACAGTTTTGGCTTTTGTGTGGCATGGAAAAGGCATTTGCCAATCACTGCCATAGCCGGGAGGATAGCTCAACGGCAATGTGCTCGCCTTGGAAACAAAACGACACAGCGCTGCACAGGTTCGAACCCCGGGTCCGCACTTAGAAACCTCTGGGTATTAAGTGCGTTATAAATAACCTATCATATCATATCATATAGCGGTATTATCTGACCGTATTGTAGCAGCTACGAAATGGTGGCAGTACCTGGGCATATAATAGAAGTATCTGGCAAATGCCTAATACATATACACATTACATAACTGTTGGCTTTGCCAATGCTTGTTATGGTATGATATGATGTGGCATTTTTTTTTTTGTATTTGAATTTTATTGATTCTGTACAGGTTCAACAAACATGTACACGCAAATTACATCTCTGAATCAAAAAGGAGAGCGTTTACAGCAAATATCATTATCATATAACACATATTGGGCCTCATTACGACTCAGGCGGTAAGGGGTTTACGGCGGCGTAAACAGCGCCGACCCTTACCGCCTGATTCCAAGGTCCCTTAGCGCCATGGAGGTTTTAACACCTGCTTTTAGCAGGTGTTAAAATCCATGGCGCTAAGGGACCTTGATGTTAATTACGCCACCGTAATTTACGGTGGCGTAATTAACGCCTTCCCCACTCCCATTATGCCCTATGGGGCAAAAATGGGAATGGGGAAGGGTAAATGGGGATTGGGGACTTACCGCCCCGCCAACCTCGGAATGGGGCGGTAAGTCCGCCAACCACCATGGCGTAAACATAGTTTACGCCATGGTGGTAAAGGTACGACCCAGGCGGTAACTTACCGCCTGGGTCGTAATGAGGCCCATAGAGTCTCTGGAAATCAGACAATTTAACGAATAATGTCAACAAAACCCACACTTATTTCTCCCCTCCCCCCAGCCCCCTCACATAATATCAGACCTGGGATGAAAAACAACCAAAAAACAGTACCAATGAACCACCATTATACTCATGGCATCCGGCAAATAAACGCAGCATGACCCAAAGAACCGGCACAGCGGACTCCGTTTGTCATTAACAAAATTGACACAAGTCTCAACAGTGTTTTGCACACAATCTCTTTACAGGACATATTTGGCACGAAACTCAGACCATGCGCTCTCAACAGTAGTGCGATCCCCGTGTAAGGCAGCAGTCAAGCATTCCATTCTATAGAGGCTCAGGGCAACCCCCGAGCCATTCAGTTTTGCTAGGGAGCGTGGGCCTTTTCCGTACCATAGTAAAACAGGCTCGTGCAGCCATCAACAGACCGTGTACCATTTCAGATGCCTTTACGACCTTGTCCTCTGTCTTGGTCAGGCCAAATAAGATGAACAGCGGTTGCTTCTTTCTTTCGTCATCTACCAGGTCCCTGATCCAGCTAAGAACCTCTGACCAGTAAGTTTGAACCATTGCACATCCCCACCACATATGCCAGTAATCATCCCGCATCCCATAGCCCCTCCAGCAGTATGGACTAACCCCGTGGTACATTTTGGCAAGCCTGATTGGGTCGTACTGCCATCTGTACAATAACTTGACGGCGTGTAGTTTATACTGGCAAGATATAGAGGATTTCGCTGTACGTCTGCAAATTTGTAGCCACAACTTTTGTGAGATTTGCCTGCCCATATCTGATTCCCATCTGCTTTTGAGCACCAGGGAGGGTGTAATATCAACCTCAATCAGTGCCAGGTACATTGCACTTATCAGACCTCTAGAGCCCGTGCATAGGTCAAGGATCCTTTCGAATGGGGTAAGATCTCTCTGTAATTGATCTTTCCATATCGGTCTTGTCATTACCCCCTTGAGTCTCAGATACAGGAAGACCGAGAGCGTGCCTATGCCGAGCGCCTCCTAGAGCTCCTGAATGGTTATAAAAGCGCCATTGCGCCGTAGTTGGCCTGCCCTTTCTAGCCCCACCTGGTACCAGGTTTCATAACTTCCTGGTTCAGGGATTGCGTCTCGGATCGCCGGTGACCAAAGGTGACCCAGAGGAGAGGGCCACGTCGTAACTCCCACCATTTTCTTGCTCGGTTTTCATATTGCCCATATTGTGCCTATATTGTAGTGAGATTTAACACTATTACGTAATTGAGGCCCAGGGACCCATAGCCATTCACACAGAATAAAGGGACGGAGGTGATAGTTATCCAACGCTATCCACTGTGGCTCTAACCGCTGCCTGAAATGTGGGACAAGTACCCTAAATTGAGCCGCCCTATAATATGTCTCTATGTCTGGAAGGCCCACCCCTGCGTTGTCTTTGCGAAGCCGGAGCAGGGATCTCGGGATTCTAGGCTTCTGGCCATGCCATAGGAAAGCTAATAACATTTTCCTCGTGTCCGCAAAGTATTCTGGGGGCATCTTGATGGGGAGCATTTGGAACAAATATAGTATCTTAGGGAGAAAGACCATCTTTATGGCTTTTAAACAGCCCATCCAAGAAATTGTGAGCTTTGACCACCTTTGGATATCTTTTTGAAGGGTAAGTGACAATGGAGGGAAATTAGCTTCATATAGGGAGCCAAGATCACGAGTGACGTTAATACCCAAGTATCGAAACGTGGTGAGCCTGACTTTTACTCCTAAGGGGGCAAAGCGTTCGACCTCAGAATCTTTACTTCTGTCAATCGGGAGGAGGACAGATTTCCCTGTATTAATTTTTAGGCCAGCCAACTCACCGTATTCTTCAATTATGCTGAGCGCGGCCGGGACCGAATCTAAGGGGTCAGTCAAGTGCAATAAAATATCATCAGCATATAGTCCCAATTTGTATTCTCGATCACCTACTGTGATGCCTTTTACTCTACTATCGTGCCTTAATTTTTGCGCCAACGGTTCGAGTGACAGCACAAACAATATCGCTGACAATGGGCAGCCCTGCCTCGTCCCCCTTTCAAGGGGAAACCAACAAGAATAGCCTCCGTTCACCGTCACTGATGTTGTGGGGGAACTGTACATTGCTTTAATCGTGCGGTGGAGTTTTGGTCCTAACCCGTTCGACACCAATACCCTTTCTAGAAAGTCCCATGACACCCTATCGAAAGCCTTTTTGGAATCTAACGACAAAAGGGATGGATCCGCCCCCATTCCCTGTGCCTCATGGAGTAAATGAAGTGTTTTTCTCATAGTGTCCGCGCCCTGCCTACCGAGAACAAAGCCAACTTGGTCAGAGTGTATCAACCTAGGGAGGTGTGTTTCAAGCCGAGCTGCAATGACTCTGGCGTATACCTTAGCGTCGATATTGAGGAGAGAGATGGGGCGATAAGAACTGGATTATTTGGGGTCCCGACCTCCTTCCGGAATAACAACAAGGAGGGCTTGAGAGAAGGACAGAGGTGCTTGGCCTGTGTCAAAAATATGATTAAACAAAAATGCAAGGAAGGGGGCAATAAGGGTGGAGAACGTCTTATAAAAACCAGGCGTGAATCCGTCGTCCCCTGGGGCCTTCCCTGTTTTCAATCTCTTGATAGCGTCTGCAACTTCCTCCTCTGTGACTGGCATATCTAGGGAATCGGCCTCTGTAATGGTGAGTGTGGGGATCCGCGCCTCCTTAAGGTATGTGTCTATGTTTCCCACAGGGGGGGGTCGCACATATATAAATCTTTGTAGAAGTAGGGAAATGCTTCCTGTATGTCCTCGGGGGGATGTCACAGTCGTGTCCGTGAGGGTGCCATCAGTCCTCTCAATCAGGTCAACCCACCTCTCCGCCTTCTGTGCACGGAGATGAGCCGCCAACAGGGCATCCGCCTTATCGCCCTTCTCATAATATTTTTGTTTGAGGTACTGTAAGGTCTGGGCTGTTTTGCCCGCAATAAGTATTTTCAACTCTTCTCTGAGTTGTTTAGCTTCAGCTATATAGCTGGGTCTGTCGGATGGAGAGAACTGTGCCAGGCCCTGAGCTGCACAGAGCCTTTCCCTAATGCCCTTCTCTATCAAGGTACGTTATCTTTTTTTTGGGCACCTTCCTTTATGAGAACCCCCCTCCAAGTTGCCTTGGCAGCTTCCCACACGGACGTCTTCCCTACCTCCCCTGTGTCGTTAGTAGCGAAGAATTGCTCGATCTCGGTTTCCAAAGTTTCCCTGAAGACCGAGTCAGCCCATAAGGAGTCGTTACATCTCCATTTAGTATTCCAGGGGGCCAGATCGTTCCAGAGTATATCCACCATAACCATATCGTGGTCTGTCCATGCAGAGGGATATATAGTGGCCACCTGCAGCATACGCAGGAGGCCATCAGAGAGGAAAATGTAATCGATACGCGTGAGTCTGTCATGAGGGAGGGAGTGGAAAGTGAAGCCTCTGTCTGTCGGGTGCAAGTGACGCCAACTGTCAACAAGGCCATAAAGATCAAGGGTTAATTTAATGTCGGCCTCATTCCGGGTGCTGGGTGGGTCTACAGCATCGGTCTTAGTCTGTCTATCCATTGAACTGTCCATCCATGTATTAAAATCCCCACCAAGAACCGTGTGTCCCTTAGCCATGCCGAAAACCTTTTCAGTGATTTTGTGGAGCAACCTATTTTGCCCCTGATTAGGTGCATAGAGCGTAGCAAGAGTGACTGTTGTGCCCCTTATGTTTCCCACAACTATGAGCGCCCTCCCCTCCCTATCCATCAATGTCTCAAGAATTGTCATCCGGAGGCTTTTGCGAATCAGAATCCCACTCCCGCCTTTTTTAGAATACCCGAGCTCCAACAAGCGGGTCCGATCTCCCGTGATGGAATCACTCTCTCCTCACCCTTTCGATATCTCGTTTCTTGGAGGAACAGAATATCTATATTTGATCTCTTGAATTCCCTGTCCACCATTGATCTTTTTGTGGGAGAGTTCAAGCCTTTGACATTAAGTGTGCAAATGCGTAACGTGTCTTTACAGAATGTAGGTGCCATCCTAATTTTTAGATAAGTTTGTAAACGGCCAGTTTGTCTGCTTCATGGCCCATGTCATGTCGGTTATTACAATATGTGGTTCATTGTTTTTGAAGTGGGTCTTAGTTAGTCCTGTAGAGGTCAAAGACCGATCTGTCCAGTGCGTACAATGCCCCTCTATGTACCCATGTTGTGTCTTTGCGCCCCTTAGGTCTGAACTGTGACAAAATATGTGTTTTCCATCCACCCCACCCTCCCCTCCCCCTTCTATCCCCCCTGCATTCGGCGCCCGACCCGCCCGGGTTGACATCACCCAGTCGAACTCGGACCACCAATGGAGACCGCAAAACAGGCGGTCCTATCATAGTAGAAGCGCATATATCAGTGAGCCCCCAACTTTGTGCTCGCATAACAACATCAACAAATCAAAAGTAAGGTTATCGACCCCCGCGCAAGCATCAGCATAGCGTGAGTATTACCTCATATCTCACTCTGGGCACCTTAAACATACAAGACCAGGCACACCATTCATTGGAAAGAATTAACACCTTGGAGTCTAGACCTCGGACCATCGGTGGAAACCGCAGAGCAGACGGCCATATCTAAATATAAACCGGTATAACAGTGAGCCACCCACCACATTCTCATAACACAACAAAACCAATTTGTAAATACGACTTCTGAGTCCATTTTATGCATCCATCCAGTGTCTGCCTTACCTCATGAGTCTTTCAAGCAACCCAGGCATATTAGTCTAAATTTGCTACCTGTGTGAATGAGGTTGAACAGTAAGACAAGTGTTCTGACCCTTGAGTCGAGTGTATCGGCGACATACGCCGAGGATTAGGTCCCTTTCAAATGAGTTAAGTTAGTCCAACCAGCAGCGGGTGACGTTCCGGCTCCCAGCATCCCCTATACCATTGCCCCATCATTTTTCGCATTATGTGGCGTGAATCGACACTCCGGGCACTATATTAGTGTTCCATATCTTGGGAATTGTTCATCCTCCGGAATTTCCTGGATCCTTGAATCCTCCTCCGCCGTGGACCCTTGGTTTTCCACTCGCCATCAACTTTTTCCGAATCATCAAGGGAGGGGCCCTCCCCCTGGGGACCCATCAGGTCCGCTATGCAGTCAAAGATGTCTTTTTCTGAGACAAGTCTCATTGTCGAGCCTTCCCACTCAAAGGTGAGGGAGAACGGGTAGCCCCATCGGTATCTGACGCCTTTGTCTTTCAACATCTTCGTGATCGGGGAGCACTTTTTCATCATTGCCAGCGTGAGAGATGATAAGTCCTGGTAGAGTGAAATATTGGAGTCTTCCATTGAAAGTTGTGGGACGTTTCTGGCCTTTTCTAGGATTTGTGCCCTGTCAGCGTAATTATGAAATCGCGCTAAAACCGATCTTGGGCCTCCTGGTCTGCCTCCAGCTCTGTGGATACGGTCAATTCTAGGTTCATACACCGAATCATCCTTGGAAGAGGAGCTTCAGAATAGTGTGTAAAGTTTGTTTCAGGTCAAGTTCGGTTTCGCCCTCTCTCTCGGGAACACCAAAGACTCGAATGTTATTACGACGCTCCCTGTTTTCGAGATCATCGACCTTGAGACGTATTTCTTCTTCTCTATGTTTTATCTCCGCAATGCGGTGATCCATTTGTGCCTCCAGTACGTTCAGGGATGTTTGATTGTGCTCGACCTGCTCCAGCCTGTCGTCCATTTTGTCCATCCTTTGTGTGATCTTATCTATTTTGCTACCAATATCTGCTCTCATGCCTCTCGTTTCCGTGAGTAGATCAGCTACGTCCGCTTTGGTCGCAGCTGCATCAGACCCTGCCATCGACATCGTGAACTCTGTAAAGGACTCTGGAGATCTAGTGGTTGGTGAAAACTTGTATCTCGCTAGTTTGCTCTTAGGGTCCATGGAGGGTGGGTCTCAGATGGGTTTAGGAAGGTGATAGCGCCAGGTTGGTCATTTGTCGATAGTGCGCCTGTGCTTGCGGGCTTCTGTTTTACGGTGGCCAAGAGTGGCTTAGGGTAGGGTGCCCCGGAAGGCTCCTTGGACATACACTGTTCCCCGTGTGATCAAGGGCCACTTGATTCCTTATATGTCTCGTTTTGTCTTATTCTGGTAGGGACGTGCATATGACGTGGCACGGCAGAAGAGACCGGATATAGATCTTCCAGAAGGAGGGACAGCAGATCACGATCAGGACACGGCAACCTCAGATATTCCACATGTGAAAGGACCACTCCAGGGAGAAAACTGAATTCGTGTTTCTATGTCCAGTGAGCTTGAAGGTGTGTGTGGGGCCTGAGGAGGGCACAAGCCCTGTCGAACAGGGGCCCAACCCTCAGTCCTTCGTTGCTCGGGGGAGATCCGCTAGTGTCCAGTTGCGGGTGGCCTGCGCGCGGTGTAGATTCTTTGATCCCGGAGGGGGAAAATGCGAAGTGTCTCATTAATATCGGCTGATTGATGTGCAGGGCAACTTGCGAAGGCACACGCCCCTGTTATGGGGGCCCAACCCTCAGTCCTGGTGGCGCTCCGGTATGCAAATGGATTTGGCGCAGGGCCACATAGTCTGGTAGAGTAACGACACTTTCCAAGTGGTGGTATGCAGTGGGTACTATGCGGTCCGAGGGGCGGCTAGCCGCTGCGCCAATCCACGTGCGGAGTGTCCAAAAAATGTGGTCCCAATGCACCCGTGTTCACTGGGGAGTGCACAACGTGGGGCCCGTTGAGGTCTCTCCCTCCGCGGACCATCCGCTTTCCTTTACCCTAGATGGGTTTCCCCTCCCCTCCCCTCCCTCTCCCCTCACCCCCGAGTACACAGCTAGAACGTGTTATCACTTCGGAGGGGGGCGGCCGTTCATTCAGACGCGTAAGAACTCCTGCTGTCCCGTTCTTATGTTCGCCGGGCCTCGGCTCCGTGGCAATGGAGGGAACTTGCATACCACGCGTGTTGCGCGCCCTTCATTAGGAGTTGGGGGAGGAGAGGGGGGAGCCCCGCTGCGCCGTCAGGCCAATTGCAGGCTGCCGAGCTTTAGCAGCGCAGCGTGGGCCAGTTTACGCGGAGGGGAGAAGGGGGGGCGGACGCTTACCATGTCCCACTGGAAGAGACCCGTCCGAGTCCTGCCCGCGCGGCCGTAAGCGCGGATGCAAGTCTCGGCTCGCGATGCCCGGTCCTGGGAGACGGGCAGGAGGACGAGCGAGGTCCAGGAGAGCGCCTCCAGCCGCGCAGAGCAACAGTCCGTGGCGGGCCCCTCTCCCAGCGCGAAGATCCGCGCAGGGACCGCTGTGTGGAGCAGCCTTCCCTTCGTATGCCGGTACGTTCACGAGTCTTTACTTTAGTGTCAGGTCGTTGGTGCGCACTTCACGGCTAGGGCCTCACAACGTCGTCACCGATTTTACAGCGAAATCGCCTCCGATTTTTCACGAGCTTTTCCCCAGATGGGGGGGACACCTTCCGACGTCTCTTGCTCCGAAATCAGCTCTGGGTGGGGGTCGCAAAGTGGGGGCTCACAACCACTTTCTGGACCCTAGTTGCGGAGCTCACACGAAGAGCTGACTCATCCGTGCGCCCCCTGGTGGCCGATGTGGCATTTATAACGCGCCTGTACACCAGTGTTTCTAGGCGTGACAAGACATGGAGGGGGAAACAAAGGACAAAATAACAATCTTTCTAGGCCTTGTGTCATTCAGATCATGCAAGTGCAGGGGAGAGGGAAGGGGTGAAGTGCCAGGGGGGAGTGGAAGGGATGACGTGCAGTTAACTCACAAGTGTAGCCAACGGGTGGCTCATAAGTGCAGACAGAAGGGACTGTAGGGTTGCAGATACAGACCCTTAAGAGCTGGGGAGCCCGGAGGCAGTGCAAGGGCAACTGAACATGCAGGAGCCTGGGCCCGAATTCAGAGGGTGACAAGGTGACTAGTGCACAGAGCAGTCAGGTGCATCAGCAGGGGAGAGGAAGAGAGAAAGCAGAAGTGAAAGGGATGGTCCCGAGTTGCTTCCGGAACCGGAGGTGGTTCTGCTCAAGTTTGAGAGAGGCAGGCAAGCTGTTCCAGAAGGAGGCCCCAGCCAAGTAGATAGATCTACCCACAACTCACTGCTTGGAGAAGCATCTGACCCTCAGAGAGTTGGAGGTGGATGAGCGGAAAGCTAGAGAAGGAAGATGTTTGGAAGAGAAAGTTGGAGGTAGAGCAGTCCTTGGCCCCCAAAAGCCTTGTGGATGATGCAGAGGGTCTTACAGCCACAGGGAGCCAGTGAAGAGATTTCAGAACTGGATATATATGATCGCTGGGCTTGAGGCCATGGACAAGTCTCGCAGTCCTGTTCTGGATAAGTTGTAAAGGTTGAAAAGTAGATGCGGGACTTGTTGCAAAGGATATCCATTTTTTTAACTATTTTTTAGACTGTCTTTTAGACTGACAGAGGGGGGAGTTAACCCAAGTAAACTTTGCCGCGCATTAAGGTGGACGAAATTTGAGCTACTGGATGTTGAATGAATCTACCAACAAACTATATATGAAATTTATGATTGCTGAAGCGCAAGAATGTGCATGCTTAAGATGCACCTGAAATAAGGCCCATCCCGATTACTCTATTTGCAATCTGTAAAAAAATCCATAGTTTCTGCAAGAGATTCGACTGACAACAAATGGGCATCCTTTGCAACAAGTAGGAGGAAGGCCTCAAACTACCAAGGTCGAAACACGTGTTGGCTGACCATATCAGGAATTAAACAGATCTATAAACCTATCAGAAGGAGTTGATTATTTGTAGCTCAGTAATATTGTTTAAACGGAGCGCGATTCACCTCAATCCAGTTCAATTCTTTCATATATGGGGTTAAAGCTGCAATTCCAACCAGCTTATTGTGGTTGACGGATGTACTCACCACGGCAGATGCATGATTTACAAATACCAATCAACATACACATACTCGTCGTGTCTTGAATGAGACACATGTTTCAGTGTGTCTTTAAACACAATCATCGTTTACATTTGGCTGATTCTATAGGTGTTTACTATGTGATTTGCAGTTAAAATAAAAAAAAGTTGCCTTAACACAACATAATCAAACTGAGTCTGAGACAATAGGTGCCAGTGCTCAGAAATAAGTGCCAGGGCTGAGCCCTGGCAAACACTCCCACTCATTAAGCACTACATTCTATATTATAATGCTGTTGCACTGCAATAGCAAAGTATGATGACATCTCGCACCACTGAAATGAAAAGTGCTTATAGATCCCCAGCATCATGAAATATACTGTTATTTTGATATCCAAGGGGTCTGGGTATGTGGTATAGTGGCAACGTTGTTGACCCCAAAACCTGGATTCTGAAAGCCAGCGTTTTGTTGTGTCTCGCAGCACTTGAAGGAACAATCGTGTGATTCCAGAAAATTTGCTGCACCTCGAATGGATCTGTCAACAACATAACCAGAATATTAGCAACACAAATTCAAAGACGGTGGCGGCATCGGGAAGCTTGATGTTGCCGCTGACTATGAGTTAGTTTTACTAACGTTAGCAAAGCAAACTCTGAGCCGGCAGCGGCACCGGGGAGCCCGATGCCGCAGCTGCCATAAGTTACTTTTACTAATGTTAGCAAAGGTTAGCAAAGCAAACTCAGAGCCGGCGGTGGAATCCGAAGCCTGATGCTGCCGGCTAGGAATTAGTTTTACTAACTTTAGAAAAGATTACACATACATTAAAGATTTGGTTGACTTACTCAATAAAGCCCTGCTCGGATTCGGTGAAAGAAAACGGCTTCAGTGTGTGAAAAAAAGCACATATTCGAGAGTCAGTCACATAATAGTGACATCACTAACAAACTGGACAGCCAGTCAGCTACTGCTTACATCTCAAAGCACTTGAAAACCCCCCACAAATCAGTAAGTGGGCATTTTCAGAACCATTTTAAACCAAAACGTAAGTAGTGCAGTACCTTCTTTATTTTGAATACAAAATACAGTACAATGTGTAACATAGCTTGAAAGCTGCAGTAAAAATATTTTAAAGCATCTGTCAAATTAAAGAACTTTTTTATAACATTAAAACATGGCAGCCGCCATTTTGGAAGAAATAATGGCTGACAAATTCACCACACAGTAGAAAATTAGCCAAAAAGTGCACAAAGAGGTGTGTTGTGGGAGGAGATGGGTGGGAATGGGAGGAAAACCCTATAGATTTCACGTGGCGATGGGCATTACATGGGTGGCACACATGGAGAGACTACATATTATCCATCTTCATATGTCGGCCTGCATTGAAAAGCATTACAAACCTGATTCCAAAGCCCCTATTTCAAACTGTCATGTTAAGCCTCTAATTTTAATGACAATAGTTTCGGCTTTATAGGTAGCGCTTTCAGCACCACCGAATAGCCAATACTAAAAGGGGGGAACAAGGGAGAAAGATAACAATAACGGCCCTAGGGTGGGAAGGGAAGTGCAGGGTAAAGAGGAGAGAGTGCAAGTGAAAGGGGGATGTAGGAGGGGGGAGAGGGCCACAGGGGCTAGACGGGTGCAATGGGGAGGCCACGAGGGCAAGTGCTAGGGATTACATGAGGTGCAGGTGGTGAGGGTCCACATGTTAAGTGCAATGAGAGGATGGACTGGGCGGGGTGGGCCTGGAGCCCTGTAGAACTCAGAGGGAACCAGGGGGCAGCCAGTCACTGCGGCAGGCGGGGGTGTTAGCAGGGGAGGGGGAGAAGGACGGAAGAAGAGGAAAGGAGGGTCTTGAGGACCATCCATAACTTAAGCAGATCAGGCTCAAGCCAGAGGGGGGCATGGAGACCATTCCAGATGGAGGCTCCTGCAGAGGAGAGAGATCTACCCCCACTATCTGTTTAGAGAAGCGTCTGATCTGCTGAGAGTTGGAGCGAGAAGACTGAAGGGCTCTAGCAGGGAAGTATTTAGGGAGAGAGAGTTTGATGTAGAGGGGTCCCAGGCCCCACAAAACTTGTGAATGATGCAGAGGGTCTTGAACTTGATCCTAGCATTAACCGGCAGCCAGTGGATAGAAAGATTTTAGGGCTGGAGAGATGTGGTCCCTAGGCTTGAGGCCAATGATAAGTCTTGCAGTCCGATTCTGGATTAGTTAAAGGGGCAAAGGGAGGATAAAGGAAGATTGAGGAAGAGGCTGTTGCAGTAATGAAGCTCTTAAAGAGGGACCAGAGTGTCACACTCACCTGGGTCTCTGCCGGAGCGATGGACGAGCCTCCCTTGACCCTGAGTCTTCACTTCCCATGTTTCACCCGGAGGAATACCTTGATCTTTAGTAGGGTGTGCACTCCATCCTGCATTTGCAGGGGCGCGATTCACTCATGTGATTAGTGCCAATGTCTGAAGGCTGAGTTCAGATGCCAAATGCTGTTTTATGCCTCCACAGCGAGGCCGAGAGTACAAGGCACCAGTTTCTTCACTGGCTAGAAACTCCTTCCCACAAGTGAACGTTGCGTGGAGAATGTTGAGTGCCAAAATTGTCCGTATTGTCTTTGTTTGCCGGTATTTTTGTGGGTCAGTAGCGCTACGTGTAGAAGCTAGCTGCTGGTAGGTTTGCACAGCGCCTTCAATTTGAGAGCGCCTGGTAATGTCTCTCCCTTTCCCTTGCAGGAGAAATTATGTGGTATTAGCGCCTCGACTCCGGGTTCAACACTACTGGAGACTTGGTGGTTAGGTAAGTTTGCACAGAGGCTTTTGATAAGTGTTGCACTGCGTAGAGAGAGAGCGCAGTGAAATAAGTGTCCGCGTTATTGGAGCGAGCGCAATGAATAATGTCTCTTCTTTCTTACAAGGGTTTGTGCGCTCGTGCAACTAAGCTGGCTTCCAGCGACGCAGGAAGATTCAGTGAGTATGCACAGTGTTACTGATGTGCGTGTGTTAACGCTGTTCTTCTTTGTTCTTACAGGTACTGGTGTAGAAGTCACCTCTTGAATGGAGATGGCTGCGGCGTGGAGTAAGAACCAGGTAAGCTGAAGCTAAATGATCCGGAGTGGGTAAGCAGAAGTAGGATGATCCGGAGCAGGTAAGCAGATGCTGGCTGATCCAGAGCACGGCAAGTGTGTTGCTGATACAGCTCACAGTAAGCAACACGAAGCACTAGAAAAATCTTGGGTGTGGCTTATATAGCCAGCCACACCCAAACACTAGAGAGCTCATGAGTTATCATGCACTTCCTGTTTGGCGACAGGAGGTGGTGACCAGGAAGTTACTACAAACTCTAGGAAGGAATGAAAGGAGGGATTTGTTATGGGTTTTGTGTGTGCCTATGCCAGGCCTGCCAAGCCTCCACCCATCCTGCCCCAAATACCTGCCTGATACCCATGACACAGAGCTCTGGAGAAATTTCGTTTCTGGGGGAAGGGGAGGAAAGGGAGAATGCCTCTGAGGAGGTGCTGCTGATAGTGGGCCTTCTTAGCAAGATCCGCAATGCGAGGAGAAATGATATTTTAGAAAAGGTCAGAGAGGGGTCAAAGATGACACCAAGGTTTTATGCCTCATAAGAGGATGAGGGGAGGGGGCCCATATATATAAATGATTGGTTTGTGTTTAGTTGTAAACGCTTCTGATATTTTTAAATATGTAAATACATTTTTAATAAGCCGTTATCTAGTACATGTCGTGCTTAAATTCCCCATTCGAATGGATTGTGTCCTCCCACGTATTCCTCATCTTTGATATTTGTATCATCAGCTTTGCTGCTTCGGAAAGAAATGTTCCACACCAGAGGTTGCTGTGCTCGATGTCGTGGCGTCGATGTCTCTCGATGGCTGCCATAGAGTGTCAACGTCATCCGTAGCATAAATAGCTCAAGCCGCGCCCGTTGGCTTCAGTTCTGTTTTTTTTTCCGAAAGCTTTGCTTCGAGTGTTGAACGGCGCGCTTCAGTTTTCGGAAAATGTCTTCATCTTCTAATCCTTCGACCCCGAAGTCTGGCTTCAAAAAATCCCATGAATGCGGGGTGAAGATTTCGATTACTAAGCCCTGCCTGTGTCTGCTTGTGGTGCCTGGGTTCCGAACATCAAACCGATGACTGTGGGTCCTGTCAGGCCATGACGGAGAAAGCTCTCAGGGAGCGCCAAGGTAAACTGGCAGTGGGGAGGGTGACTTTGAAGTCCTCTTCAAAAAGGGATAAGAAGTCGGGGGAGTCCAAAGATTTGTCCTGACGCAAAAAGTCCAAGAAGTCGCGATCGAGGAGTCGGTCGAGACAATCTTCGTTGGAGAAGGTCGAAGAAGCGACGACATAGGTCTCCATCTTCCTTTAACTCTGATTCCTCTACTGTGGTTATTAAGTGCCCAACCAAGTCTGATTCCCGCAGAAAATGGGAAGCTTTGAAGAATGAAATGCTGCGTATCTTCGAGAAGGCGGCCTCAACCCCCTCGAAGGAATCGCGCAAAAGCCACGCCCCGGTCGCTCCTTCGGACGACTCAGGGAGGTTAAAGACTACTATGGCAGGGCTGAGTATCAAACCGGCAGGTCGCTCTCGAACCGACGAGAAATCATCGAGGGTATCATCTCGAGAACTAAGTATCTCTCTGATACCTCAGAAAAAGAGCAAGCTGTCGACTCCATCAGAGTCAGGCCTTTCAAAATATAAATTGAAGGCAACGCAGGGCAAATCGGCACTACTGTCGAAACCTTTATCGACACCATTGTCGAAGGCTTCATCAACACTGCTGTCGAAGGTTCCATCAACGCCATTGTCAATGCCAGCATTGACACCTTCGACGGTCCCTTTGACCATTTCGAGGCCTCTGCCCCTGCTAGACAAGGTTTATCAACCTACACACAGAAAAGACTTTCAAGTCTGTGGCCTCAATTTATGAGGAAAAGCAAGCCTCTCAAGAGTATTCTTCTCCTTTTGGTTTGCGTTATGGCCCCCAGAATGTTCCTGAGGAACTTATTGATCAGGAATCTAAGATAACAGATCTTTATGATTGCCTCCAATCGGCTAGTGGTATAGACACTTCGCCGGAGCTCGAATTTGGCAGGCCTGATCCAGCTGACCATGCAGATTCTGCATACAGGAGCCTCATGAATAGAGTTATTGAGTACATGGGCTGGAACAGGAATTCTCCTGCCTATGAGCAGGACGATATGACGGATATACTGAATCAAAGGCCTCAGAAGGACACAGCATTACCCTCTCATGCGGTCCCTCAGAGAGAGGTTTTGGCAAACTGGGATACTCCAGAATTTCGGCCCGCTGTAAACAAGAACTTTGCCAGAAAATGTAGGCCTTCTAGTATTGGTCCGGACTCCTTGACCATCCTACACCTGAAAGCTTGGTGGTTCAGGTGGCCTCATCGACCAGATATTCTCCCTATCCATCTATTCCTCCGGATAGAGATGACAAGAGGGTGGACGCCTGGGTGCGTAAGATCTTTTCTTCAGGCAGTATGGCCTTGAAGTCTGCTAATGTTACCTGCACCCTTTTGAGGTTTACTTACACCCTGTGGGACTGTTAGTATGGCGGCTGAACACATTCTGGAAGGCGAGGAAAGAGACAGCTTCCTGGCTATTGTGAAGGATGGAAAGGAGGCAATGGGAGAGTGTCTCCAGTCAGGACTGGACACAGCTGACACCAAGGTCCATGGCTTCTAGCACCGTACTATGCAGGTTTGCGTGGTTGAGAAAGTCTGGCTTTGCACCGGATGTTCAGGTCAGACTACTCATTATGCTCTTTGACGGCTTGAGGTTGTTTGGCAGCAAGACGGATGAGAGTCTGGAGAAGCTGCAGACCTCCAAGGTAGCGGCTAAATCGCTTAGCGCCTCCATACGTCAACCTCAACAACATCCCTACTCAGGCTCATCTTCCTGGAGGGGTTGTCCTTTTCGTTTCTATTCCTTATTTGGAAGGGGAAGATGATGGGCTGGACAAAGGGGACAAAAAAGATTCCCTTGTGGTGGACGAGGAAGGGCGGCTAAATCATCCCCAGCCACAGCATCTTCACCCTCAGCCGCTGCTGCAGTCCCCCTCTAAGCCACTTTGAGGCCTTCACGACCCTGGTGGGAGGCAGAATCTCTCAGCTTCTGAACGAATGGCAGGGCATAGATGCTTGGGCTCTGGAAACAGTAGCCCAGGGTTACTGCCTTCCTTTTCAAAAAAGGCCTTAAGATCATCCACCGGGATACAACTCAGTCAAAATTCCAGACCCGTTCCTTGTGCAGGAAATCTTAACCCTGCTAGAGAAAGGTGCAATAGAACTTGTACCTGTAGCAGAAAGGAAAAAGGGTTGGTATTCCCCCTACTTTCTGATTCCCAAGAATGACGGAGGATTGAGACCCATCTTGGACTTGAGAAATTTGGCCAAGTTCCCCAGGAAGGACAAGTTCAAGAAGATTACTTTCATGTGCCAATCCATCTCAAGCACAGAGTACCTGAGGGTCGCGGTTGGCGGTTCTCACAATCAGTTTCGAGTTTTGCCATTCGGGCTGACCTCCGTCCCAAGGGTTTTCACCAAACTGATGGCGGTAGTGGCAGCGAGTCTCAGGAGAGGGAGGATTCACGTCTACCCCTACCTTGACGAATGGTTGATCAGGGCTCGTTCACCCGAACAAGCCCAGGAACATCTCAATATCACCTGCCACTGCCTACACAGACTGGGTGTCTCCCTCAATTACAGAAAGTGTTATAACTTTATATTAATAAAGCACTTGAAGCAAATTATCTCTCGGCAAATGAAAATGACACCTACCTCTGTGATGGTCAGCTCTCTTTGAAATAGAAGCAGGAGGGAATTACCTGAAAACCCCTCTCAAACCCAGCCAAAGGCTAGGTTGAAGTGAAGTCTCCAGGGGAAACCCCGAAGGGAAAAAACCCTGTGAGGTGTTGCTGGGGAGCGTGGATTCCTGCAGCGGCTGGTGGAGGTTCACACTGGTTGGGCTGTGAACCGGAATCTTGTCAGGGAGGATTCTGATAGAAACAGAATAGAATTTCAGGTAAGTAAAGATACCGAATCTCTAATTTGTAGAGTGGTAGGGATAAGAAAGGCAGCTTACCCTGACAAGCCTATTCCCTTCTAAGCTTTTCTTTTTCAATCGGATGTGATAAGTTGGCAATGCGCCTAAATGATATTAAAGAGGTTAGGATATGTCCAAAAGTAAAGACACGAAGATGCAAAGAATGTTGTAGGAATTGGAGTCTTACCAACAGGTGATAGCCCAAGGGAGGAATTGTAATGAGCAGGATAAGAGGGCTTGAGCTCGAGGGAACTGAAGACTGAATAGGAGGTCTGAAGTTGAAATCTAATGTTGACGTAATAGATAAGCAAGATTAGAAGGAGGAACCCCGTGAGAGACACAGAAACACAAATAGCTAGACAGAACAAAACACTACCAGAGAGAACAGTCGGGAACATAGGGAGGTGACTTCCTGTTGATCCGCTGGGCTCGGAAAGAAATCGAGATCTCTAAGTTTCAGGAAATGGAAAAGGAAGGAGAAAAAGGATTGAAGCTACAAGGAACGATCCACTGAAAAGCAGCAGAAGAATAACTTCAGATAAGAAGGTAGCGAACTTACGATGCGCAGCGCGACTCTGAATAGAGAAGCAACGCGTAGTGCTGAAGTTCCTGTTGCCGGAAATACCATTCTGGAAGTTGGGGGCGGAGCTACTCCCGCGGTCCGGGGAGCGGGAACAACTGGTGCGCGGCTTACAGTCTCTGGCTCCTCCATGTTGAGAGTCCCGATTCTGGGTTGAACCGTGGGTGTCACAGGTATCGATTCCTGGAAGTGTGCAGCAGTGCGATTCCACAGGACAGTTGTAACAGTATGCCCCCTCTTAAAGTCGTTACCCCCTGGTTTACCGGGGTGTCTCTTGTGAAACCTTTTAATTAGCTGCGGAGCATGGATACTGGATTCTGATTCCCAAGTCCGATCAGAAGGGGCGAAGCCCTTCCAGTCCACCAAATACTGAAGTCTTCCACGGTGAATACGTGAGTCACATAACTCTGAGACTTCGTACTCCGCATCAGTATGGTGCAGAACAGGTGGTGGACGAGAAGAAACCATAGGATGGAAAGTACTTCGAATGTCTTGTTTCAGCTGAGAAACATGAAAAACCGGATGTATCCGAGCCCATGTCTTGGGTAACTTCAGCTTGAAGGCTGCTGCCCCTATGGCCGAAATCACCCGAAAAGGGCCCATGAATTTAGGAGAAAATTTGGAAGGCATAAGGTGTCTAGGTAGGAATCAGGAAGATAACCAAACCAGATCTCCAGGTCGTATTACGGGAGCTTTAGATCGGAGGCGATCTGCCATCTTCTTTGTTCTTTCCTGAGTAGATTTAAGAGCCTGAGAGGCTGCGTGTTGACCCCAATGTATCTTTTCCAGGAGAGAACTCACGTCCGGACATTTGTCATCCAAAGATCTTTTGTCAGGGAAAGAAGCAGGATGGAATCCATAGGAACAAAAGAAAGGAGAGGAATGATACACATTGTTATAAGCGTATTCAGCGATCGGTAGTAAACTTAGCCGGTTATCTTGAGCTGCTGAGATGTAGCTCCGTAGGTATCCTTCCAGGGTCTGATTTAATCTTTCAGTCTGACCGTTGGTTTGTGGGTGATACCCGGAGCTCAAAGCCCGGGTGATACCCAAAATTTGACAGACCTGTTTCCAATATTTTGACGTGTATTGAGAGCCTCTATCGGAGATGATAGTCTCAGGTAGACCATGAAGAGAAAAAATTCGGGAAATGAAAGTTCGTGCCATTTGAGGCGCCGAAGGGAGACCAGAGAAGGGGAGAAAGTGAGCCAGTTTGGTAAATGAATCAATTACAACCATAATAGTCGAACATCCTTCGGAAATTGGAAGATCCACAATAAAGTCTGTCGAAATAATCTCCCAAGGTCGAGTGGGTATTGGCATTCTGACCAGAGTTCCGAAGGGAGAATGTCTAGGACTCTTATTTTGCAGGCAGACAGGGCAAGACTTGACATATGTTAAAATGTCATTTCGCATTAAAGGCTACCAAAAAATATCGGGAGGCCAATTCACGGGTATTGACATTACCTCTATGTCCTGCAGATTTAGAGTCGTGGCACATACTTAGCACTTCCTTCTGTAAGGATTTAGTGGGTACATAAACCTGTTTACCACGGAAATAACACCCTTCCTTTTTGGACAAGAGGCTCAACTCTTTCCTAGTTAACCTCTTCAAAATGGAGGGCACAGAGCTTTGTTCCAGACGTTTGAGAAAATCCGTAGATTTGTAATTCTTTTTGATGTTCAGAACACAACAGGGAAAAATCGGTTCTGGTTTGACCGATAATTGATGAGTGATCTCTTTACGCGATAAGGCATCAGCTTGTAAATTACATCTCCCAGGTATGAATGAAAATATGATCCTGAAAGGGGAGAAAAAATGTGCCCATCTAGCCTGTCGGCTGTTGCATGTATGAGCGTATTGAAGGGTCCTTAAGTTTTGATGGTCAGTACGGACCTCCACTGGAAACTCAGCTCCCAATAGCAAGTGTCTCCACTCCTCAAAAGCCCTCTTGATCGCCAATAGCTCTTTCTCAAGAACGCTGTAGTTTAATTCTGCCGGAGAGAGGGTCTTGGATAAATATGCGATGGGGCGTTCCAAACCTTGATCATCCTCTTGAAGGAGAACAGCACCCAAGGCATATTGGGAGGCACCTGTTTCGAGAATGAAATGGCGAGATTGATCTGGAGTCATGAGAATGGATGCTGAAGTGAACCTCTTCTTCAAAGTATCGAAAGCTTTTTGCGTCTCCTCATTCCAGACATATGGAACTCCTTTTTTTAAAAGGTTGGTTAAAGGCTGAGTAAGAGCCGAGAAGTTGGGGATAAACCGACGATAAAAAATAGAGAATCCAACAAAACGTTGAATTTCTTTGATTGATCGAGGGTTAGCCCAGTTCTGAACCGCCATAACCTTGTCTGGATCCATTGCGATACCTTGTGCCGAAAGAATATAACCCAGGTAGGTCACCTGGAGCTGATGAAAGAAACTTTTCTCCAGATTGCAAAATAAATGATTGTTCTGGAGTCTGTGTAATACCTCTCTGACCTGGGATTGATGTTCAGAGATGTCCTTTGAAAAGATCAGAATGTCATCTAGATAAACGATGACAGAATGTAATAGTAAATCCGAAAATAGATGATCCATGAATCGCTGGAAAATGGCCGGGGCATTGGACAACCCAAATGGCATGACTTGGTATTGAAAATGGCCAAACGGTGTGCGGAAGGCCGTTTTCCATTCATCTCCCTTTCTGATCCTGATAAGGTGGTAAGCACCCTTTAAGTCCAGCTTTGTATAAATGAGGGCTCCCTTGACGGCCTCTAAAATATCTGGAATCAAAGGCATCGGGTATCGGTCTGGAATGGTGATCTTGTTCAACCCTCTGAAGTCTATGCAGGGTCGAAGTTCCGAAGAATTCTTCTTGGGCACGAAGAATAGTGAGGCTGCTGCTGGAGATGTAGATTCGGTAATAAGTCCATTCCTTAGATTGAGATCTAGGTATTCCCTTAGGGCGACCTTCTCAGATGAAGAGAGGATGTACATCCTTCCGAAGGGTAACGGCTGGTCTGGAATAAGATCGATAACACAATCATCTCTGCGATGAGGGGGGAAGCAGTGAGTATTCCGAGGAGGAAAAAACCTCAGCAAACTCACGGTACTCAGAAGGAAGGCTGATGACAGACCCAACAATAGTGACTTGTCTGTTCTCCTCTTGTCTTGGATGAAAAACCCTGCTAGTTTTCCCCAAACAATTATTGAGGCAAAACTCTGATCCCAGGAAGAGTGAACCTGCCGCCCAATTTATGTAGGGATTATGCATTCGTAGCCAAGGTAGTCCTAAAATGATAGGGTAATGAGCAGTTCGTATAACATCCAAGCTAATTACTTCCTCGTGTGTAAGAATTGACATGATTAATGGACAGGTTTGATTAATAATTGGCCCAGATGTTAAAGGGCTTCCATCTACACTCTCAACAGGGATGGCTTCACCTTTAGAAAACAAAGGTAGATGATGTTGTTTAGCCCAAATTTCATCAATGAAATTTCCGGCGGCGCCACTGTCCACTAGTGCCGGAATCTCGGTCATCTTCTGGTTACCAGATGTGAGGGTGATTGTAATACAAACATTAGAGTGTGAGAATGCTGGTTTCCTTGTGAGGCCGGCATATTTAGAGAGGAACCTAAAGACACTTTAGAATCCTGGAACGCGGTTCCTCCTACGACCGGGAGCTGGCGTTTCCCGATCGTCTCGGGGGAGTGATGGGGCACTCCTGGACAGTGTGAGTATTTGAGCCACAATACATGCACAATCCCCGAGTCCTTCTGCGTGATCTCTCCTCAGGGGATAAAGGCCCTCGATTAGCTGATCCTAACTGCATAGGTTCCTCATTTGAGTTTCCTCTGTGTGTTACAGGAGTAGTGGAATATGTACGAGTAGTGAATTTCCCTTTGCGCCTTTCACTGCTCCTTTCTTTTATCCTATAGTCAACTTGCATGACTAAAGCGATGAATTCTGTCAATGAAGTGGGACGTGCAACCCTATATACTTCATCTTTAAGATCCTCAGACAGGCCTCTCCAGAATAGAGTAACCTGTGCATCATCTGACCAAGTAGATTCGCTGGCAATCTGTTTGAATCCAATAATATAGGTCAGGATGTCTTGATTGCCCTGTCTAAGATCTAGTAGTTGTTCCTGGGCCGCTATCCGAATCTCCTGCCTACCGAACATTGATCTAATGCTATTGCAGAAGGCAGAATGGGAATCTAGTATAGAATTATTGGTTGTGACCAAGGGAGTAGCCCAGGCTAGGGCAGGTCCCACCATCTGTGAAATCATATACCCTACTTTGTCACGATCAATGTGGAAGAAGGCTGCCTTAAAGGCAAATTGTACTGCGCAAGCATCAAGGAATTCCTTTATCTTATGTGGATTGCCATCGAACGGACCCCCTGGTAAGGGACCAGGAGGAACTTCTGAGCAATGCGGAACCCTGCTAGCTGCTGCCTGTTGGGAAGCCAACTGGGCAGTTTGCTGCTGAGACTGATGCTGAGCCTATCGAAGATTAGCATTTTCTTGTTTCAGACTTTGCACCTCTGAAGTCAGAGATTGTACAGCAGCTATGAGCTGCTGAATCTGTTGATCCATCACAGAAGTCGTCCTTCACAAATGCCGAAGATAAGAGAATTCTCTAGGTCAACCGGGCGTTGCTTACTGTTATAACTTTATATTAATAAAGCACTTGAAGCAAATTATCTCTCGGCAAATGAAAATTACACCTACCTCCGTGATGGTCAGCTCTCTTTGAAATAGAAGCAGGAGGGAATTACCTGAAAACCCCTCTCAAACCCAGCCAAAGGCTAGGTTGAAGTGAAGTCTCCAGGGGAAACCCCGAAGGGAAAAAACCCCGTGAGGTGCTGCTGGGGAGCGTGGATTCCTGCAGCGGCTGGTGGAGGGTCACACTAGTTGGGCTGTGAACCGGAATCTTATCAGGGAGGATTCTGATAGAAACAGAATAGAAATTCAGGTAAGTAAAGATACCGAATCTCTAATTTGTAGAGTGGTAGGGATAAGAAAGGCAGCTTACCCTGACAAGCCTATTCCCTTCTAAGCTTTTCTTTTTCAATCGAATGTGATAAGTTGGCAATGCGCCTATATGATATTAAAGAGGTTAGGATATGTCCAAAAGTAAAAACACGAAGATGCAAAGAATGTTGTAGGAATTGGAGTCTTACCAACAGGTGATAGCCCAAGGGAGGAAATGTAATGAGCAGGATAGAGGGCTTGAGCTCGAGGGGACTGAAGACTGAATATGAGGTCTGAAGTTGAAATCTAATGTTGACGTAATAGATGAGCAAGATTAGAAGGAGGAACCCCCTGAGAGACACGGAAACACAAATAGCTAGACAGAACAAAACACTACCAGAGAGAACAGTCGGGAACACAGGGAGGTGACTTCCTGTTGATCCGCTGGGCTCGGAAAGAAATCAAGATCTCTAGGTTTCAGGAAACGGAAAAGGAAGGAGAAAAAGGATTGAAGCTACAAGGAACGAACCACTGAAAAGCAGCAGAAGAATAACTTCAGATAAGAAGGTAGCGAACTTACGATGCGCAGCGCGACTCTGAATAGAGAAGCAACGCGTAGTGCTAAAGTTCCTGTTGCCGGAAATACCATTCCAGAAGTTGGGGGCGGAGCTACTCCCACGGTCCGGGGAGCCGGAACAACTAGTGCGCGGCTTACAGTCTCTGGATCCTCCATGTTGAGGGTCCTGATTCCGGGTTGAACCGTGGGTGTCACGGGTATCGATTCCTGGAAGTGTGCAGCAGTGCGATTCCACAGGACAGTTGTAACAGGAAGTCCCATATGGTACCATTCCAAAGACTCCAATTCATTGGAGCAGTCCTGGATACTTCCTCAGGGAAAGCCTTGCCTCCCGAGGTGAGAGCTCAACACATTCTGCAGATGGTAACAAAATTCCAGAATGCCCAGCATCTGCCGGCCTTCGATTTTCTGAGGTTGCGCGGTCTCATGGCATCGTGCATTTTTCTGGTCCCAGAGGCCGATTGAGAATGAGATCCCGTCAGTGGGCCCTCAGGACTCGGTGGTCCCAATTTTTGGGGAAAATGTCAGATCTTCTGCAAGTTCCGAGCAGACTTGCTCAAGATCTTCTATGGTGGGCTTGCAAAGACAATATTCTCAAAGGAGAGTCTTTTTCTCAACCAAAGAGGCTGTTGCAATAGTCCAGCCTAGAGAAAATCAGAGCTCTGGAGACAGTGAGCTTCTGGCGAGAGGAAAGGGAGAATACCTCTGAGGAGGTGCAGCTGGTAGTGTGACTTCTTAGAGACGTCAGAGATGTGAAGAGACAAGGAGGGTGTGGAGTTGAAGATGACCCCGAGGTTTTTTGCCATGCAGCTGGGAGCAGGAAGAGGACCAAGAGAGGCCGGCCGGCTGGAGGATCTTCTCTCAGAAGAGGAAGGTTGGATTCTCTATCCAGAGGTCAGGACACTCAGCCTTCACGCCTGGTTTCTGAGAAGCTGAGATATAAGGATTGGTGCCTCGCGGACGACGTAATAAAGATCTTACTTTTGACCAGAAGGCCAGCAACAAAATCCTTGTACCGGTGTTGTTGGAATAAATTCAGTAACTCTTGCAAGGAAAATAATGTGGATCCATTCCTATGTGGCACACCTATGGTGCTTTCTTTCATGTTGCATTTAGCCAATACGGGGCTCCAGATTGGAACTGTAAAAGGATACCTGGCTGCGCTTTCCATATTTAAGCGCTCCTCGGAAGAGGTCTCTTATTTCAAGATACCCTTGATTGTGCAATTTCTAAAGGGTCTCACTAATGTGTACCCTCCAGTCCCTTTTCATGTCCCTGTTTGGGATTTAAATTTGGTATTGAAATTTCTCAAATGTATTCCATTTGAGCCGTTACATTCATGTCCTCTAAGACTCCTTACATTAAAAACAGTCATACTAGTGGCGTTACCATCAGCCCGCAAGGTAATTTACAGGCTCTTTCTTGTAAGCCTCCTTACACCGTATTCCATAAAGACAAAGTCATCCTCAAAGTCAAACCGTCATTCCTGCCTAAGGTAGTTTGACTGACCTCCATTTGTCGCAAAGGATAACACTACCAGCCTTTTATCCTCCACCGCATTCAGGTAAGGAGGAAGAAAGGTTTCACATGCTAGACTCAAAAAGTGCTCAAAGCTTTTATATTTCAAGATTTGCTAAATTTAGGCAAGATGATCAACTCTTCATTGGGTATACCGGCCATAAATTGGGCCTGGCTGTAACAAAACAGATTATATCCAGGTGGATAATTTTAGCAATTGGAGAATGTTATAGACTGGCTGGTAAAGTACCACCAGATGGGCTAAGAGCTCACTCCACTAGGGGCATGCCAACTTCTGTGGCTCTCCAGAGGGGTGTCCCGGGAAGTGATATCTGTGCACACATTCATAAAGCATTACTGTTTAGATTCAGCCTCATCTTAAGGGGGTCTTTTTTGCAAAGGCTGTTCTTCATACAGACCATGACTAAATTAAATAGTACTCACTTCTCCAAATTGTCACTGCTTTGGGAGTCTATCAGAGATTAGGAATATGTGGGAGGACACAATCCATTTGAAGAACAAGTTACTTACCCCTGGTAACATTCTTTCGATTGGATGTTCCTCCCACGTATTCCTCATCGCCCCTCCCAGCCTACCCACCGTACAATTTACGTGTTTTACACTCTGTGTTGTCTGAGAGCTTACGGTCTGGGGGTACGCCGGGTCAACTCCTCAATTCATGACAACGAAAAAACAGAACTGAAGCTAATGGGCGCGGCTCGAGCTATTTATGCTACGGATGATGTCGACGGCAGCCCTTGAGGGACATCAACACCACGACATCGAGCCCAGCACTCTCTGGTGTTGATTTTTTTCTTTCGAAGCAAAAAAGCTGATGATACAAATATCAAAGATGAGGAATACGTGGGGGCAACATACAATGGAAAGAACGTTACCAGGGGTCCGTAGCTTGTTCTGTGGATCAGAGCACCATTCATAGTTCACTATTATACCTGCTATTTGGGTTTCAGATTGATTTATTTGATTTATAAAGCGCACATACAACCCAGAGGCATTGAGGCGCTGTTACAGATACAAGTCAGGTAGGCATGCTTAGTCATACAGTAAGGTTTTGGTGGAAAGACAATGAGAGTAGGTAAAGATGATATTGGTTAACATTGGTTAAATGGAGACGGCCTCATTACGATCCTGGCGGAATGGGTTTAATGCTGGTGCTGTTAAACCCATTCCGCCCTATTACAAGGTCTCCTTGCGGGACCCGCTCTGGACGTCGGGTTTTACCAGACGTCCTTAGCGGGTCCCGCGAGGGGGCCAGCATGCTAACAACGGGCCCGTCATTAGCATGCTCCATATTCCCATTGAGTCCTATTGGGGCTCAAATGGTAATGGGGATGGTCCGGATCCGGGTTCCCTGAATGGGGAAATACCGGGCCCTCCAAGGTTGGAATGGCCCGGTATTTCCCCATTCAGGGAACCCAGACCCAAGTTTGGAGGCAGCCATGCCCTTTATTAAGGCATGGCTGCCTCCAAACTCGTAGTGAGGCCCAAAGTGCTCTCATACATACTGGTAGTACTGTACATACTGAAGGTAGAGGTGTGGAAGAAACTGACTTGAAGGTAAGTGTGGGGTGGTTAGGAGAGGAGCTGGGTTTTGAGGGCTTTCCGAAAGATCTAGTAGGATTTCTCAGCCCTCAGGGAAGGGGAGAGGTCCTTCCAGAGTTTAGCGGCGCAATAGGGGAAGATGGAGCCTCCAGCTTTACATCTTCTCACTTTAGGAATAAGAAGTCTGTCCAGGTAGGGGGTCGTAGTGGGTCTAGAGGAATGGGCTTTGGTGATTCTTTGTGTGAGGTACGGGGGCGCTGTATTGGAGAGGCACTTATGGGCAATGGATGTTTTAAATGTGATCCGTTCCTGGATGGGCAACCAGTGAGCTTCCCTTCTGGCTTCAGAGATGTGTTCTCGTTTCAGGATATTAAGGGCTGCTCTCAGGGCATTCTTTTGTATAACTTGCAATTTTTTTATATTTCCAGCGGCAGTGCCTGTAAATAGGACGTTGCCATAGTCTAACTTGGAGCCAATGATGGCCTGGGCAATGGTGAGGCAATTGTTTTTTTGTGAGGAAGGCTCTGGCTGCATTGACAACTTTGGTAGGGTAAGCTGCCGAGGAAGCAATGGCACGGACTTGTCTAAGCAGGGTGAGTGAGGCGTTAAGGTAGACTCTTCAGTGTTTTTACTGTAGTTGAGACTGTAATCACACACTGGTCGATCTGGAAGGCGGTATATTGAGTGTTGAGCGACTTGCGCACCTTAGGTGTGCAGACTATTAGGATTTCTGTCTTGTCACTGTTTAGGCAGAGGTGATTTGCTGCTATCCAAGTCTGAATAGTTGAATATGTTGTTATGAGTATTGGAGTCCTCTGCGTAGTTAGCTGAGAGTGGGATCAGAATTTGTGTGTCATCTTCATAGTTGGTGTAGGCTATGCCGAGAGAGTCTAAGATGTTGAAGAGAGGCCTAGTGAAGATATTCTAGAGGGTGGGGGTGACGCAGGACCATTGTGTGATACCACAGGTGATTGGGGAGGGTGAGGCATTGGCCGTGTCTGAGAAGGCTCTCATGACTCTGCCTTCCAGGAATGAGGCAATCCAGGGCAATCCAGGCAACAGCAGATGTGGAGAAGTTGGCGTGGTTCGTAAGGTGTTGGCAAAGGATTTGATGGTTGACTAAGTCGAACTCTACGGATAGATATAGGAGGAGGAGCAGGGCACAGTTTCCTTTATCTTTGATGTCATCAATCTGATTTCTGAGATCTAGAAGGCAGATTATATTCCATGTCCTGGGCGGAAACTGGATTGGCGCATCCCTAGGATGTTATTGTCCTCCAGATATTGCTGAACCTGCAGGTAAGCTGCACGGTCTAGATTTTTTAGTAGAAATAGGACCGTTGTTATTGGCCTGTAGTTGGATGGAATGGATGGGTCTAGCGTGTTTTTTTTTTTCAGGAGTGGGAGATCCCAGGTTTCTTTAAGGCTGGCAGAGGCGGTACTTTTGGTGAATGAGGGGTTGATAAAGGCAGTGATGACTGGGCCTAGCACGTCAACAGTCTTTAACGAGGGTTCCAGGGCGCATATCTCCTCTGCATTTCGGCAAGGTCTCTGAAGGTGGATTGTTTGGTGGAAGAGGTAGGGTGGAGAGCAGTCCAGTTGAGGTTGGTGGCTGCTGGGTCATTCTTGAATGTGAGTTGCGGTGAGAGTTTTTTATTTTATTTAGGGTGTCGATCTTTCCTAAGAGTGCTGCTTGGATGTCAGAGCACCAAGATGCATCGTTGGTGATGGTGGAGGGAGGTGAAGTGGGGGATTCTAATTCCCTGTATATGGTGAAGATTTCTTTGGTATTTGAAGGGACTGAGCAAATTCTTGTATTCTTTAGAAATGTTGTTAAAACTCATTTTTCTGAGAAAGGGAAGGGTCCTTCAGCCAGGGGAGCTGGGCTTGATGTTTCAGTATGCAGAGTTCCATGAGGTCCGGTGTGAACCAGGAGTTTGAATGTGTAACTGTCTTGGATTTGTGAGGGGCTAGGGGTGCTAAGATACTCACTGCTTTGGAAAGGATAGAGGTGTATGTTGCCACAAGTGTGTCAGAGTTGGATGAGAACGGGGGCTGGAGCTCTGAGGCGTTGAGCAGGGGAAGGATGTGCTCTCTATGAGCTACTTGTTACCGCAGAGGGTAGAGGGCTAGAAGTTGTTTTGACTTTGGAGGGCTGCGGGATAGAGAAGAAGATGATGTTATGGTCGGACCAAGGACAGGGAGTGATGGCACTGGTGGTGATTTTACAGTTGTGGTCAACAATCCAGTCTAGTGTACGTCCTTTAGAATGTGTGGGAGAGGTAACGCATTGACAGAATAGTATGGTGTTGAGGGCGTCGGATAGTGAGGATGCCTGTGTGTCGTTAGGGTCATGGAGGCCCAGATTGAGGTCTACAAGTTGGATAATTTGAGAGTAGGCTTTCAGGTCGTCCTGTAGAATGTGAAGTAGATTTTGCTCGAAGTTTTGGGGGGAACCAGGTGGGCGGTAGAGGAGGTGCATGTTGATCGTGCATGTAACTGAGAATTTGAGTGACAGGATGTCAGAGGGACCCTCAAGGCTGGACTTGCAGCTTCCGATGGGGAGGGATTCTCTGATTATAAGGGCAAGGCCGCCTCCTCTGGTGGAGGCTCTGTCATTGCGGAAGATGGTGTATCCCCGAGGTATAGCTAGGAATAGTGCGGGGCCGCAGGCCTAGTGGAGTCAGGTCTCTGATAAGGCTAGGGCCTCAAGGTTGTGTTCAGATGCTAATCTTAATGATATTGTGTTGGACTTGATAGGCACTACAGTCAGACTTAAGAGTATATATATAGCCTAGTGAGAAAGAACCCCTTAAAGGGACAATTATGTGAGGAATTGATTTCTGTTTTTTTAATACCTAGATTATGCACAAAAACGCCCATTTTGTCTCCATTTTGAGAATTCAAACAATGCTTCCTCCGCTTCACAGGATATTCACTTGTAAACCCTGGACTTGACAGTTGTGGTGGACCAACAGAATACATTACACAGAGGTTTAGTGTCACCTCTTTTATTTGTTGTCAGGATTCGGGTGAGGGAAACACTTATGGATCCTAGGTGTGTAAGTGTAACTAATGGGGGGTGTTCCTATCTTATAATGGTGAAGCAAAAGGTATAGGGAGGGGGTTACACTGTAAGGTGCCAGGGTACCTATTCTACCAGGGTTATGGATCTTCCACTGAACCAGAAGTGTTACTCCTGTCAATGACACCTTGTAGACTTCTCAACACTATTTTCCTGATTAGGAAGGGATGGGTTAACAGTCTATGGGATGTAGGGGTTCATCTACAAAAGAAAAGGGTGTTTCTACCTTGATCCAGTCAAAGTGAAATATGTCAGGATTGGTTAAATTATAAAGTGTCGGTGTTCTCTCTCTGATAGGGATACTGGTCTCCCTCTACTCTACTCTAAAAACGGTCTAACAGCTCGCTTCTTTGCCCCAATCATAACTGCAGGTATAAAGCATCCGGCTCGCTATTTGTATTCAATCCAGAAAGCTAACTCATGGCACACTTTTTTCTATTCCAAGGACTATGGTGCCTACTGCACCCTTCAGGCATATAATGGACAACTCACTCTTCAGAGGTATTTTGCCTGCACACTCTTCAGGGCCATACTGCCCAGCTCTCTGTCCAGGTTATCAGGTCTTCAAGGTGTATTAGGCTTTCCCTTCCCTCGGGCCTCTCAGCTCCTTAAGGACCAAAGGTTTTGTCAGGCTTTCGAGCTTGTGCAGGACCTGCAGCTTCTTCAGCTCTGCTGGCTGGCCTAGCTGAACCTGGTCCTTGTGCAGTCTCCACTTCCCTGTGATCTGGCTGCTTTGCTCACCTTTCTGGTAGTTCCCTCAGTGCGTAGCTGACTGCTTTTCCCTCTGCTGCCTACCTGTGGCTATATTATATAGGGCTCTTCCTTTAAGAGTAGAACCTCCAGGCCCTGTAATGGTTACTCTGTGGTTCTGTTTGTGTAGAGCCTCTGCATCCTAATTTATTTAATTGCCCCAATTGTTTTTGGTCCAGGGCTTCCCAAGCAGGAGTCCCAACTTCCTTGCTCGGCTCGGCTTTTGCTTCTCGCGGCTCCTCTGTGACCTTTCCGGGTCCTGCAATACTGATGCTGTCCACACAGTTTCTTTTCAGACTGGTAGGTGCAAAGGAAGGTCTTTGCTGACGGACTCAATCCCACAGGGGTTAACTCCGATGTTACACGTTGTTTTTTTCCATCTTACTGTTATGTACGTACATTCTGCATTTCTCAGTTATAGGGCCTCATTACGAGGCTGGCGCTCCCGTAATGAAGGGTGCCGGTACGGGACCGGCACTCTTCATTATGGGACGCCCTATTACGAGGTTCCTTTGCGGGCCCCGGTAAGGACGCCTGGCAAAACCAGGTGTCCTTAGCGAGTCCCGCGAGGGGACCAGGGAGATAATAACTGGCCCGTTATTAACGGGCCAGTTATTAGCTCCCTCCCCATTCCGATTGAGCCCTTTGGGGGCTCAAATGGGAATGGGGATGGGTTTTTCCAATGAGGACTTACCGGGTCCTCCAAGGTTGGAATGGCCCGGTAAGTCCTCATTGGAGGAACCCGGTATGGAGGCAGCCATGCCTTTATTAAGGGCATGGCTACCTCCATACTCGTAATGAGGCCCATAATCTCTTCTAGTGCACAGGGTCGCACTGTACTACAGGATTCTCCACATGGCTTCTTGACTTTACTTCCTAATTGGAGTTTGGATTTCTACATGAGTCCCAACCGGGAAGGTTTCTCATAAAATGAGTTTTTCTGCCTTGTCCTTTAGCTTGGTAATCAGTAATTAAGGCGATTGTACTGGCATTTGAATTCCCTTTCTCTGACCTCATATTCAGCTGAGACATAGGTCTCTCGGAGCAGGGCAAACAGACTTCACTGTAGTTCACTATAGTCCAGATAACCTTAGGGTATGAGGATTGGGGAGTGGGCATGGACTAGGAGCAAGATTCTGAGACTCCCAACCCTGTTCTCCATGTAGCTCAGGGCTCTGGTAGCAAGGCTATGGTAGGCAGCTTTCCTGGGTTAGCGTCCCCCAGTTTCTCAGGAAGGTGACAGGCACCATCTGAGTGATTTCATCACACAGGTTTTGCTGATATCGTTCCAGTTCTCATGTTTAACATGTGTTTGTTACTACAGACGTAAGGTGTGGCTCTGTATGTAAATAATTGTTATTGTCTATAAATCCATGCTCACACTCTATTCCTGTGCCCTTCTTCTCTTCACAGCTGTTTTGTATGGAATTTGCTCCACTGGGAAAGGTGACTCTAAAGACACGCTGTTGCTTTAAAACGTAAGAATGAGGGACATGCACAAATGCATTCCTCCATGCACTGGTCTGTCCTACCAACCACGTCTTGTTGTTCCTGTCTTTTTTTACTTATCAGGCGAGCGTGGAATCACTCTGTCCCTGGATAATGTCTACTAGTAAGGATGTAAGGATAGGAACCTTTCTTCTGGTGTTCATAAACACCTGCCTGTTTAGGAAGCAATCTCTGGATATACACATTTGAGAGAACCTCTTGCAGGGAAAGCAATTAGATGCAAAATGGTGCCCTTTGCTGTATGGATTAAGGCTGTAACAACCTGGAGGTTCAGGTGTCGCAACCATCTGCTTGATGCAGGCCATGGGGCGGCATAGGGAAGATCCCATGGACAATCGCACCACCACCTGTGACATTTTCATTGTTTTGTCACAAGGGTAGCATCGTCAACATGGCCACTGTAAGAAGGTTAAGTCTGCCAGCAGAGATGCAGAGACAAACAGGAAGAATACTCACAGAAACCACTTATTTGGCAAACCAGAAACTCTCAAGGTTAGGATCTCCTGGTGTCAATTCATGTACCCTGCATCCAAACCAACTTGTCTGTGGGGGCGTGAACGCCAGCAAGCTGAAAAACCTAATGTTCCTGCATGCTACCGCATAGCTTAAGAAGGCTGCAGAGAAGTACACGTGTCCCATGCCGACTGCTAGATGATCCCTTCAAACATACACAGATTTTGAGGATCCAATATGGTGGACCACTAAGAAAAATCCTTGGACGGGGACGAAAAAAGGGGCATAGCCAGAAATACCAACCAGTACGGTATGCTGCCGATAAAGAATTACAGACCAATCAACGGTCCGGGGTGGACACTGCACACCTATTGATGGGGTTGAGAGAGTATGAAATGTGTGCAGGGATAAGAGGTAGTGTGGGAGCCTGGAGCAAGCATAGAGAAGGAACTGTACTGAGTGTACTGCAGAAGAGGAAGGCATATTTAGAGGTGGATGGAGAGGAGAGGAGTGGAGGTGACTCTGAGAAGGAAGGAGGAAGAGAAGAAATGAGGTTCCTGGGAGAAGGGAAGTGAGATGAGGAGAGGAGAGCTGAGGAGGAGCACAAGATAGGCTCAGAGGAAATGGCTTGGAAGTAGGAAGGAAGTGGAGCAAGAACATTTAAGGGATGGTGGAGGAGAGTGTGGCACCCCTATGATTGGGGAGAACAGTTTTACAGGGATTGGTGAGAGAGAAATTCCAGAGATCAGGGAGAAAGACACTCCAGAATCTGGGGAGGGTGACTCTCCAGAGATTGGAGAGAAACACGTTGCAGAGGCTGGAAAGTGATAGACACCAGTTTGTGACGACATATAGCCTAGAGTGACATGAGTTAGTCTATTTTTGCAGTTAAAACGAGCCTTGACATCCCTATATTTTGCATTTGACCAGCAAGAGGTAAACCAAATAATTGGGTGGTTAGAATTAAGTGATGCATATATGTGTCGCCTTAACAAAGGCCAAATTACGTAGGGTTAATATACTTAGCCCTTTTCTAAAGCTTAGAAGTGTTTACAGATATGAAGCTTTATGCTTTCACTGCAAACATGTATAACTTCACCATAGCACTTAGAAACTGCTAGTGTATTAAATGTATTGGGTAGAGACGTGCATATTGGATTCATGATTTAGCCATTGTCATTGTTCATTGAAAAGCTTATGGTCGTATTACATTGCATGTATAATTGAAGTTAGGAAAGTCCCTTTTAGAACATTCCTCTACTCTCAGCTCAAAGCATTTAGACCATTGTCCGACAGGACATAGATGAGTCAACTTGGATACAGGGTGATTTTGCAGTACATAAGGCAAACTAGGATTATTATAATTATAATTGTTCTTTTCATAATGCGCTTAATACCAGCGAGTGGTTTCAAAGCGTGGGATCGGAAATTCAAACCGGTGTTGCGCTGCGTTGTCTTGCTTCTAAGACAAACGCGTTGCCCCTGAGCTATACTTCCTTCCCAGGATGAGCTAATAGACTGCGACAGACAGAAAAGGCCTGTATAATACACTAGAATAAAGTAATGTCAGGTTTTCTTATCAACCTTGGTGCAACTTGCTGGAATGCGTTTAATAAACAAATTATAGCAGGTTGTCTCTTGATGAGATAAAGGTCCCACTTAAAATGTATATAAACCGCTTATTTATTTGTTTGTTTGAATAGCGCTGCAGCCCTCCGGCATCAGAGCGCATTCCATATAGACATAGACATGGACAGTGGCAATGGGACAACATATATACCTGTGTTTTGAAGATCTAGTATTTAGATGATGGGTTTATTTGAAGAGTAAGGTTTTCAATTTCTTTTTAAAGGAGTTGAGGTTTGGTTCAGTTCAGACACTCTCAGGCAGAGTATTCCATTTAGTTGTTGCTTTGGCCGTGAAGGCTCGGCCTAAGCCATTAGCTTTTTTGGTTTGTATGGCTTGAAGTGTGCCTTTGTTTGCTGATCTTAGATTACGATTTGGTTCATACCACTTGAAGTGTTTGTTCAGGTATTTTGGAGCCAGTCCGTAAAGACAGCAATGAATCATAGTTAGGGACTTGTATGAAGTGTGTTCCTTTATGGCTAACAAGTTTAGATTTCTTCTTTCGTCAGTGATATGTTCCCTCCATGTTTTTCCGGAGATAGTCCTGACAGCGTTGTTCATGATCACTTGACATTGTTTTAGACATTTATTGCTGGCACCCAGCAACCGTGCATTTCCATAGTCTAACCGTGAGAGAATAATAGCCCTAGCAATTGTGGTGCTGTTCTGTTTGTTTAATAGGGGTCTAATTTTTCTCAGTAGTTTCTGATAGTACTGCCAGTTTTGTTTTGAGGTAAGCAACTTGTGCTTCAGCTCCCAGTAATGCCTGTAAGTAGATAACTAGGGTTTTAATCTTGTCTGCTACCATGATGGGTGTATCTTTGATGTTAAAAGATAAGTAGTCTAAGCTAAGTTTTTTCCTGGCGCATGGTGAGCCGAAAATCATTAGCTCTGTTTTAGTGCCATTTAAGCACATCCAGTTTAGATATCCATGATTCAATGGAGGTATATATGGATGTTAGTTTGGCGTTTTCTTGAGTGTAGTCTCCGCTAAATTCAAATACCAATTGGGTATCATCGGCAAAATTTGTAAAGAATATGCCGAGGTGAGTCAGTAGAGTGCATAGGCAGCGTAGATACAAATTAAATAATAGTGGGGAGAAGCTAGCCCCTTGTGGGACACCACAATCTACTGATTTGGGTGCTGAGGAATGATTACCCCAGACTATTTTGGATTGTATATCTTGCAGGAATGAGGATATCCTGTCAATGGCTTCCTGAGAGCAGTTTCCCGCAGTCTCTAGGGCCTCTCGTAGCTTCCGGTGATCGAGCAAGTCGAAAGCTGCTGATAGGTCCAAAAGTATCAGTATTCCTGCTTTGCCCTTGTCTAGGAGGCCAAGCATTTCTGTCTGCAGATCAAGCAATGCGGACTCTGTGCTGTGGGCTTTCCTGAATCCTGATTGTTGTGGATGGAGGAGGTTGTTTCCATCGACATAGGCCTGCAGTTGTTCTGTGGCGATTTTATCCAGTATTTTTAATAAAAAGTTGCAGTTTGTAATTGGTCTCAAATTTGCAGGATCTTGTTGACTTAGTTCAGGTTTTTTGGGTAAGGGCGTTACTGTTTTTATGGATGGCGGGACAACATGATCTCTAAAGGAGGTGTTGACCATTCTTGTGAGGAAGCAAGTACATTTTTCTGGGTCGTCTAGTATCAGTTTTGGTGGTAATATGTTTTCTATGCAGGATGTGAAATTTAAGTTAGAGAGTGTTTTCCTCATATTGTCTGTTGTGATTTGTGCAAACTGAAATTTAGGGATATGGTGTTTTGGACATTCATCTTTAAAGTAGGTTGGTTGGGGGGAGTTGTTGATCTTGCATTTTGTTATGGTGTCTCTGGCGATATTGTTTTGAAAGGCCATTTGGGCGTTTTCGCAATCTTTTTCAGTGGGTTGAATGGGTGAAGACAGGGCTTCTGGTTTTTCTATAGCTTTCAAAATTTGAAACAGTTTCCCTGTAGAATTTGAGGCAGTAGTAATTTGTTTGTTGTAGTGATTTTTTTTTTAAGTTCAGTAATTTTATTTTTGTATTTGGTATCAACTTTCTTCCAATTTGTTTTGTTTGCTTCATTTGGGTCTTTTAACCATTTCCTTTAAAGTTTTCTTTTTTCTTGTTTGAGTACAGTGGTTTCAATATTGATCCATTTTTGGTGTTTTATATTTGGTCTAACATTTTTTTCTTTTATGGGAGCATGAGTGTCTAGAAGTTTCTGAAAGTGGTTATTGTATGTTTGGATAACTTTGTCGCATGAGTCATTGTCAGTTGTGGAGTTCATGATGTGGGTAATTCCTTGGGAGAGTTTGGAAGCAGTTATTTTCTTGACGCTTGACGTCTGATTGAGGGCAGGCTAAGAAAACAAACATAATCTGGTGGCATTTTGGCAGTCAACAAGTTGTGGCAGATAATGGAAGCAGAGTAATGAATAGGAGACTGCCAAAGATGAAAGCAAGGAGCTGAATGCCAGCCAGCCAGATGATGGGTACGAGCCAAATTGGAATGGGCATGGCACCTATTCTTTAGAAGGACTAAAGTGGCAAGTATTTTTTGTTTAGATTATACAAAGAGACAAATAAGTGACCTGCATTTTATTTTGATTACCGTATAAACAGAATAAGAGCAGAGAATTAAGTTGAGTTTTTAGCAGAAAGGTACAGAAAGTGGCCTGCATTTTATTTGATTTTCCTGTAAATTGAATTTGAGCACAGAATTAAGTTGAGAAGGTTTTAGCATCAAGTATTCCTATTACATCCTCTAGTTGAATTAGAATTGTTTATGCAACACAGCACAGATGATTCGGCACCCTTAATGAAATTATAGAAAAACAAGAATAAATGTTTTAAAAAGAACTGAAGTAATTAGAAGTAAAATTGCAAACAGTTGAAATTTTGGAAAGCATGCATGATGGATTTTTAATAAAGAATGGTTTTTGAAAGGTTGAGGTCTCTGTTGGAGACGTCCCATCATTCTGGATTAATTGTTTTATTGTGATGGTTAAAGAACACATGCAAAAATGTTGAAATACATTCTTTAAAACTATACACCAACTTGTTACCTTCTAATATTTCAAAAAAGACCTGTGGCTGATTCAAGAAATTAATGAATATTCTGTTTATCTATAGATGTGCAAATCAAAAAGTATTTTTGAACAGCCTGTTTTAAAGCACACTTCCCATGTCCAAAGAAGGAAGTGCTTAACTCCTCTACCAACCCCAAGTGGGGGCCACGCTCCTCCAGCTTCCTCGAATCCGGTACAAATCAATCTACCAGGAAATATACCTTTGGCTCCGCCCGAACGCTTTTCAGGTGATCCAAAAAGGTTTGCTGTGTTCTTCAATCAATGTCGCTTGCACTTTTTGTGCAGACCCGCCGCTTTTCCAACGGACCAGGCTAAAGTGGCCTTCGTGCTCTCTTATCTCAGTGGCAGTGCCGCAGATTGGTCTGTTCCTTTACTGTCTCAAGATGACCCCATTCTCCATAACTTCCAGGACTTCCAAGCCAGTATGGAGAAACTGTTCGCAAGGCACTATCAGGGACAGGCCTTGGACAATGAACTTCTTTCACTACGACAGGGCAATCAAGATCTTCTGACTTATATTGCATCATTTAACAGACTAGTGGTGGAAACCGGATGGCCGGAGGATAAGAGGATCACACTGTTTTACAGAGGTCTGCGTGGGGAATTAAAAGACGTTCTTGCTCAAGTGGTAAATCCTCCACAAGACTGTTCCGAATATATCGATCTGGTAGTGCAATTGGATCATCGACTACAGAATCGGAAAGCCGATCGATCCAGATTTGAAACCCGACTTTTTTCAAGGCCACAAAGTTCTACGAAAGGAACTGATTCCGTGGAACCCATGCAAATAGGGGGTGTAAAAGGACCTTTAACCCAAAAGGAGAGGGAAAGGAGGAGACAACTGCAATTATGCCTCTATTGCGGAAACTCAGGGCACTTTCTTCGAGATTGTCCAGTGAAGCCCAAGAAGAAGATAGTAGGGGCGTCTGATAAAGGTACCGAGAATTCTGAGCCGGGAAACGACCTCGCCCGGCAAGTGTAGAGGTCCGCTTGCCGAGCGTTAAAACCAGTTCTTTGACCTCGCATTTCATCATGCCCATGGTCCTCGTGAGTCCTGAACAACCTAATCGTATGCATGCCATTAAAGCATACATTGATAGTGGCGCAATCGGGAATTACTTGGACTGTGAGCTGGCCGCCAGGATGAATCTATCTCTTTGTCCAAAGACGGTGAAAGACGTCATTACCACCGTGGATGGGACGGAAATAGCTTCCGGACCCGTAACTCACACCACCATGGAAGTAACGTTAGTAAGCCAAGATGGGCATCAAGAGAAGATTGTGTTTGATGTGATCAAGGCCCCTCAGTTTCAAGTCATCTTGGGAGTTCCTTGGTTGGAGAAACACAATCCTCAAATTGATTGGCGAGCAAAGACAATCCGGTTTCCAGAATGCGCTTCTACCTGCTACCCTCAGCTCTCCACCAAACTAGCTGCAACTGTTTCTGAGAGTCCGCAACTGCCTCCTGAATACCAGGAATTCCAAGATGTCTTTCGGAAAGACCAAGCTAATTCTTTGCCCCCCCACAGATCATACGACTGTCAGATAGACCTGATTCCCGGATCCACTCTTCCGTGCAGTCGGATTTATGCCCTTACTGAACCTGAAAATCTCCACCTAAGGCAATATTTGGACCAGTACCTGGCTAACGGATTCATCCGTCCTTCGAAGTCCCCGGCCTCCTCAGCTCTGTTCTTCGTGCCAAAAAAGGAGGGAGACTTAAGAACGTGTATAGACTACCGTGCCCTGAACCAGATTACAATTAAGAACAGGTATCCATTGCCATTGATCCCAGAACTACTTGACCAAGTCAAAAACGCCTGCATATATACTAAGTTAGACCTCAGAGGAGCCTACCATTTGGTGCGAATAAAGGAGGGCGATGAATGGAAGACGGCCTTTCGTACCAAGTATGGACTGTTCGAGTATCAAGTGTTGCCCTTCGGGTTGTGTAACGCACCGGCCGCATTCCAGTTCTTTATGAATGACGTGCTCCGTGAACTCATTGATGTGTGTGTAGTTGTATACATTGACGACATTCTGGTTTATTCGTCCTCTGAGGCAGAACACCGAAAACATGTAACCGCAGTACTGGAGAGGCTCCGCAAACACAAACTTTTTGCAAAATTAGAGAAGTGCGTCTTTCATGTTACTGAGGTCGAATTTCTGGGATTTATTTTGTCACCTAACGGAGTTCACATGGACTCGAGGAAAGTAGATGCAATAATCAAGTGGCCCTCACCATCATCTGTAAAAGGGGTTCAAAGTATGTTGGGCTTCGCCAACTTCTATCGCAGGTTTATTCCAGACTTTTCTCGGGTAGTCCAACCCATTACAGCTCTCCTCAGAAAAAACAAACGTTTTGAATGGTCTACCGAGGCAGAACAAGCCTTTCAGGAGCTAAAGACTAAATTTACCTCCGCCCCGATTTTAAAACATCCCCGCCCGGAACTACCTTACATCGTCGAGACCGATGCCTCCAGCCTTGCTATGGGAGCAGTGCTTTCACAAAGAGATCCAGAAACCAACCAGTTGCACCCTGTGGCGTTTTGGTCTCGCAAATTATCAGCCCCAGAAATCAATTACACCATTACCGATAAGGAACTGTTGGCTATTAAGTCCGCCTTTAAGGCCTGGCGGCATTATCTCTTAGGAGCCCGACACACAGTCACTGTCATTACTGACCATCGTAATCTACAGTATCTTAAATCAGCCAAAGCTCAATCCTCCAGACAACTTCGCTGGGCATTATTTTTTGCCGAATTTGATTTTATAATCACTTACCGACCAGGCAATAAGAATGGTAAAGCGGATGCCCTCTCTCGAATCGGAGTAGAGGAACACATGGTTAACCCTGAGCTCGTACCTATTATTCCTGAACAAAGAATCCTGGGTTTGATCAGCATGCAATCCATTGAAGAAATTGAAACCCAGGTTAAACAACTTGTAACCCCAACGGACATACAAAAATGGCAGCTTCAGGGGGAAGACTTCACAGTAAAGAACGACTTATTATACTTCAAGGAACGACTTTATCTACCCTGTACCAGCTTACAAAATCAAGTCATCTCTTGTTATCACGACTCCTTAATGGAAGGACACCCGGGTATAGCCAAGACCTCGGAAAAGGTCAAGCGTCACTTTTGGTGGCCATCTTGGAGAAAAGACATCAGAAACTTTGTCATGTCCTGTGGAGTGTGCGCCCAGAACAAGAGTCCTAAGGAAAAACCAGCAGGCCTCTTACAACCACTTGAAATCCCACCTCATCCCTGGCATACCCTGTCCATGGACTTTATCACTGACTTGCCTCCCTGTTCCGGATACAATACAATCCTGGCAATCGTAGACTTATTTTCAAAAATGGCACATTTCATCCCACTAAAGGGGTTACCGTCAGCAGCAATCCTGGCTCGAGAATTTCTTGAAAACATCGTTCGGTTGCACAGCTTTCCTTCAGTTTTAATCTCAGACAGAGGAAGTCAATTCATCTCCCACTTCTGGCGGAGTTGCTGTCGATTAGCTCAAATTGATGTGAGGCTTTCCACCAGTCACCACCCACAAACCGATGGTCAGACCGAAAGGACCAATCAGACTTTGGAACAGTACCTACGCTGCATGCTGCAACAGACGGGAGGAACTTGGAAGGACATCCTTTGGATAGCCGAGTACGCTTACAATAACTCCGTCCACTCTGAAACTGGAAAGACTCCGTTTTTTCTTTTGTATGGTAATCATCCTCGAACCTCTAACCTGGATCCACCTCAGGATCTTGGAACACAAGCAGTTGACCACCTACATTCAACCATCACCCAAGCCTTCAAGGAAGCTACTACCCACCTTCAAAGGGCCAAGGAACAATACAAGAAAGGAGCAGATCAACATCGAAAGGAAGCCCCTCAATACCAAATAGGAGATCAAGTCTGGTTATCCACCAAATATTTACCCCGAAAAGGACCACGCACCTTTAACCCAAGATACCTGGGACCCTACTCTGTTACTGCCATAATAAATCCAGTAGCGGTCAAGTTGGAGTTACCCCCTCGCATGAAAATGCACCCAGTCTTCCATGTCTCACTACTAAAACCTGTTCAACCAGAAACCCGATTGACTAAATCTCCTGAACCTATCCTAGTTGACGGAGAACTTGAGTTTGAAATCAAAAATATCCTGGATTCCAAGATCTCCAAATCAAAACTACACTACCTGATTGACTGGAAAGGCTACGGCCCCCAAGAAAGATCTTGGGAACCTGCAGAACATGTACACGCACCCCGACTAATCAAGAAATTTCATCGGACATTTCCTAACAAACCAAGACCTCCGGAGAAGTCAACCTTGGGAGGGGCCTTGAGGGGGGGTGCTGTCATGATCCCTGCTTCCAAGGGGTCAGGACTTGCCCCACGACCTTGGAAGCAGGCCCATGACTCTGATCCCAGGAACCAGCCAGTCCCTATAGGGACCCTCTGGACCTTGTCCTGGCGCCAGTGGCGCCAGGCTCATGATGATGACTGGTCCCGGCACAGGAAGCGCCGGGCTCATATTAGATAAGAGTGCTTGGTGGACCTACCTGTAGCAGACCATGCTGCTTACTTACCAGCTAACTGGTCTCCTGATCCTTCTCTGCCTGGAACTACTTTTTCTGTCTGGGTGGAGCAGGAGCCACTCCCTGGAAGCAGAACACAGGAACTCTTTTAGAAATCTGGAACTCTTTTCCTACCTGGGTGGGGCCGTGGAAGGAGACGCCTAAGCACTACAGAAGGCTATTTAAACCACACCCGATTGGTTTCACGTGCTTCGCGTTATTCTGCATCTGCAGCAGGACGCTCACCGTGTCAGCTCCAGGAAACCTCCAGCTCCAGATCCTGTGAACACGAAATAACCTGCTGGAATCCAATCTTCAGTCTTCTTCAGTCTTCTGCAGCTCCTGCAAAACAAAGGCACAGGTTAGGCTAAAGTAAAGGCAGTGAATCTACTTACCTAATCCAACTGCAGCATCCAAGGCGCCTTTTTCTGCCTTTCTCTTCCGGCATCCGACATCTGCAAAGAGAGAGAACATGGGTCAGTAATATTCAACTACAAGTTCTGCTTACCTGTGTTACGCCCGTTCCAACTCAGCTCGCGCTGCATTCCGGCACCTGCAAGGCAAGATACATTGGTTAGTAACGCTTAGTTACAAGACTGCTTACCTGTGTTACGTTCGCTTTCAATCTGTTTGCGCTGCACCTCAGTACCTGCAAAGACAAAAGAGACATTACGGAGCATTCTCCAGCGCTAGTGCAGTCTTTCTACTGTGGGATGTATTTACCCATGCATCCGAGCCCTACCTCAAAACTGTGCAGTACTGACATGAAAACATCATGATGGCCAGAGGTTCCCAGAAAATGCACAGGGAAATGCAGGAAGAATAGGCTGCCACCCATTTTTGCCGATGTTATGGGCACAGAAGGACACTGCCTAAAACCACCATTGGACTACCCGCACAGTAGTCTGAAACCATTGGGAATGGCAATGCTGATTGCCAAATGCAACCTAGAATTGTGGGGAATTCATTTTCTTAAATCCCAAAAATGGGTGCAGTACCAGTACTCACCACTATCCAAAAGCCGGCAGTTTAAAACCACCCTGTGTTTCTCTGAAGGCAAGCCAAAGTGCCTATTTCAAACATTGCAATATGTGCAAAATATTCACTGAACACCAGCAGACATTTGGTAGAATGGAATTTTGTGTGCCTACAAAATCTGGGAAATGAAGATCATAAGACAAGGTTTATAACAAGACTGGCTGAGCTGTGGATTGCAGCAGTTTAAGTTGCACTGGATTTAAAGACACTAAAATCGAAAATGTTTAGATTAAATGAGTGACCTATGTTTGGTATCACATGCCTTTGTAACTGTTGAAATGTCATAGTTTTGCACTTAGAATCAGCATCCTAGCTGCATGTGTAAAATTGCAAGTTAAGTTAAAAAGCAACAAAAAACCTGCCAGTTAGCTGAAGGTCTGGCTTAAGGAACTGAATTCTGCCTGGCAACTACCCCCATCAGGAGTGAAACTTGAGTCACCACTGTGTTCCCAGGCCAACCTTCCTTTTGCTGCTCACACTAAGGATATGCCATCTATCTGATAATTGAATTACCTGTGCTCTGCAGGAGAGTGAACAAAGCCCTCTTCACTCAGGCAAAGGTTTTATTACGCAGTCGTAAAATGTAGCTTCCTCTTGGCAGGAGCTGGGAGGGGCACTGCCTGTGAGAGCAAGCTGGCTTGGCAGAACTGGAAAAACCAGAAATTCAATCTTGTGCTGAGGGTAAACCACACCCCTTTGGAGCCAGAACATAACTTTAAAAAGATGAATAACTCATAGAGCGGACATGTGAAAATTTTATAAATGATACCATAATTCTTGTGATTTTCTGCCCACATTTTAAGAGGTTTTTCGACCCGGTGGCATGTTCAGGGGGGTTTTAGCGGAAAAGTGGATATTACTCTAAATGTATGCATGTTAAAAATCTGAAACTTCATCAGTTAATGTCCATACTTCCTACGCACATGTATGTAAAGTTGGGTCAATGTCAGAAATTGAAAAATCAGTTAAAAAGTCAATAATGTGCCATTTCTGAATGCAAGCTCTTAGAAACAGCAGATTTGGACAGAGACATGGCTAAATTCAGCCACACCATGTATATGTCATTTCAAGCAACTGTGTAACTGTGAAATATGTCTTTTATTATCAAATATAGAATGTGTGCAATCTGACAGAGGAGTGTCCTATCTGCAAGCCATAAAATGACATCCCTCTGACTCACAGTTCATTCCCCAATCAAATGATAAATGGAAGTTTGACCAATTAGAAGCTGAGAGAGAGGTAGGGTCAGTGATGCTAGAACACACCCACATTCTAAACACATAAAAGCAGACAGACAGGACAGATAGGGACCTTCAATTCCATTTGCTGCAACGCACTCTGCCGGAAAAATCCATACTTACCTCCATCAATCTTCAAAGAGCCAACCCTTAGACTCCCAGATAAACAGAGACTTCAGAACCTTAACCAAAGAGGCCACTGCCAGCAAGAGTATTTGTCAGCAGGCCTCAAAATATTTTTGCAACTGAACTCTTCAGACAGCCGGGCGAGTCGTCTGAATTTTGCCAAGAACTTTTGCAAGAACCCGGTGACAGAGATATCCAAAGAGAAGGCAGGAACCGACCCAGAGAACCGGTGCCTAGCAGAGAGAAAGCAGTGCTGTACCCAGAGAGACCCAGACCAGACCGCTGTGAGCAGTTCCAGAGGCCAGGCGCTGTGAGCAGAACCCGGGAAGACCTGACCAGACTGTTGACCAGATCGTGACAAAGCCGCTTTCCGGTTCAAAATCTCTTGTGAGTACTCAGCAAAACTCAGAACACATCTCTTAGTTAAAATCATATAATTCAATCCATTTTAATCTAAGTAGAACTGCCGCTTAGCAATTGTGTTATCCTGCCATCATTTTTAAAGCTGAAAAAGTGTGCGTTTAAAATTTGCAAAAACCAAAAACGACCTCTAGTAAATCGGTCATATCTCCGCAACCGTTTGGGCTAGAGACTTGCAATAACTTTCATTTGGAAGCTGAGATCCTAGGCTTTCCTAGAACCCCAAAACGATAGAGATAGTCCTTGCGGTTCCTCTGTAATAGCGCTCGGCGCATCCGCGAATTTTGCCGCGATTTGCAAATTTCTTCACATGTAAAAAACTGCTGCCGCTTGCTTTCCATTTGCCAGAAATTCGTTTAACCTGCTAACTATCCCTGCATCATTGCTAGTGTGAGCCTGGACTAATATTAACTAGATACCACTCACCCTGAACCTCTGAAAGGGAATTAAAAAGCATTTCCAGCATATTTCTCATCCATTGCTAGCACATATCAAAGCATTTGGGCTTGTGTTTTCAAAACTCCTATCTGTTTTCTGTTGTCTAAGCTTGCTGGGTTGAACTGAATTACATTGATTGCATTTCTGAGAACTGTGTGTTTCCTCCCATTTCCTTGCATTGCATAAAGAGGGGGGGAGTGAATAGCCAGAGAAAAGTGATTACATTGTTTGGTTGAAATCATATTGAGTATTTTCTGTACTGCATTCATTGAATATTGCATCCACCTGAGCTTACATAAAGCATCCTCTACCACATTATACTTTTGTTCCTATTTACCAGTGTGCTACCTTATCCATTTCATGTCAACTCATTAGTGATTATAAGAAGTGTGCTAGTGCCAGATTCTCCGTTGTTGATCTTTATCATATCAGATTAAGTGTGCTATTCAATTATTAATTTATTATAAAGCGTGATATATATATCTATTTTAAATTATCAAATAAACCTTTTAAACTTGCAAAACAGAACTACTTCTTGGCTCAGTGGGGTCACGGGGATTCCAAGAGAGGGGTGTTATACAGGGGTAGTCATCCAGAACGCATGAACTGGACCTAAAGATATATCAATAAGGGTTTTCATTCAGTATTCTAGACTAGGCGTTAACTTAGCTGTAGTGCTGAATTGAATCCTCTTACAAATTGGGGGCTCGAGCCGAGACGTTGGGTTAGATTTACCATTTGTGCAGCTTAATACAGTGTGCTAACTGACGGGATACATACATCCGGTCGGATCACCACGCTGCATTACGCTGTGAAGCATTCCTCAAAAGGGACACTCCAAGAAAAGTTCTGTTCTGCAAAAATAAAATACTAACTTCTGTAAGTCAGGACAGAGACCAATCTCTAGAATGACGACCTTGGTAGATATGAAAATAGCCAGAGAGCACTTCTTACATAAGTTATTTGTGAGAGGTGAGTGGACTCACCAGGACCAAACAGTCTGGTTGCAGGCCATCATGCAACAGGTCACGGAAACAGGGTCAGACTATGGAGAGATCAGGGTCCATTACATGTGGCCCTGAGTGAACTATATATGGCTCCTAAGGCCAAAGATGAACACGACAAGATTGTTAGGATAGCGGCATATTTATATTTATATATGGGAGCCATACAGAATAAATGTGCTGAAGGCCATGATCTGGCAAAAAGGCAACAGATGGCGTTAGAGAAGGCCCAATCTGACCTGGTCTCTTCTGAGCAGAGGCTGCAGAGGAGCCAGGAGTCAGAAGATGATAGTAGGCAGCACATCATTAAAATAAAGAAGGATATGGATGTGCTGCAACAGGAAAAGGTAGAACAGGATACTAGATTTCTGGCCCTGCAGAAGGAGCACCAAGACAGTTTTGACTCCTTACTGCAGAGCCAGAAAAAGCTGGAGCAACAATTAGACTTTAACAGGGCATGCACGGAGCAGGTAGCCACCCTGCAAAGTCATCTAGATAGAGTGAAGGTAGAGAGCAACAAGCTGATCTTGAAAGACCTGGATACCCAGGCAGAGTTTGATGAAGAACGCCAGAAAGCTGGTGCCTTTCAAAGGCAGAGGGACGACCTGGCGGCACAAATGCAGGCTCTTAGTCAGGAAAGAGACGCCTTAGGCCAGGAAGTCTGCCATTTAAAAAGAAAAATGGAAGAAAATCACCTGGCCCACCAGGGACTGGGTGACCTCCAAAAAGAACACCAGAACTTGGTAGAGCACACCAGAAGGGTGGAAGATGCTCTAGCAAGAAAGGAGCAGGCCAATAGGGACACAGCTCAGGAGGTAACCCTCCTGCAGCAAAGACTGGCCCAGTTCTCCAGGACCACCCAGGAAGCACAGAGGGAAAATGAGGCCCTCTGTCAACACAATTATAGGCTCCAACAACAGGTAGCGATGCAGGAGAGACTGATAGAGTTGAGTAAGGCCTTAACAGAGGAACTGAAAGCACAAATGCAGGCTCTTGCATTGCAACAGGGAGCAGGGGCGGATAGAGATGAGGTCCGCTGGGAAAGAGAGACTCCTGACCATAACCGCAGGAGCCCTAACACCAGGGGCCTTCATCTTCCCCAGTCCCTGGACTCTACCACCCCCATGTCCCCTGGCGCACATGAGCACAGGGCCACAGGGATGGCAGATTACTATCCAGCTAAGAGTATGGGGCTCATAGGCCAGTACCACTCAGGAATGGAGGGGTGGGCATCCGGGTATGGGCACCCAAGTACAGTACAGTTCAATGGGGAACCCCAGGAGAGTAGGCCCATTAAGGGCATCCTGAAAACCTCTGCCCAGTTAGGTCAGTGGAGGGGGTACCCATCAAATCCTGGCAGCAAGGAGGAATCTGAAGACTCCTCTGAACTGCGCAGGACACAGGAGACCAGGTCCCCACATTCTGCCAGCCATTACCAGGCTCGCAGAATCCGGGAAAACCTGGAAGAACAGACGGGAACCTCTGGGAGCAGTGCCTCTGAGTCCGAGGAAGAATGGACAAGGGTTACCCGAACCAAAAAGGCCAATAAGGCAAAAAGGGCCTTGCTTAAGGACCCCTTAAAGCAGATTAAGGCGATCAGGAGCGTCATCACGCCTTACCATAAGAACGCTAAGTATTCTGTTTGGGAGCACTTAGAGTTGTTTGAACAAATGATGGAGACTTTCCATTTGAAGGACAGCCAAAGCTGCATTCAATATGTAAAGTGGACCTTCTCCCCGGAATACTCCAGTTTCTTTGCGGGGCTGGAGGACCAAAATCATTTAAGATGGTCCACCTATAAGGCGGCCATCCTGAAACATTTTTCTGTTCACAGAAATCCTCAAGAGGCTCGCAAGGCAGCCTACAATTTGCAATGTGGGGAGGATCAGGCCCCACAAGAATTTGTGCAGGAGTTAAAGCGTGCTTTTGCACAGACCACAAGAAGGGTGCGCACAGATAGTAGAGAGTTTATAAATACGTTTTTCCATGCCTTGCCCAAATATATCATGACCCAGCTTGTGAGGGATTTTCATGAGAAAAGATCTTTAGACTGGGTCATTGAACAGGCTACCCGGATCTATGAGGTGCAGAAGCCCATAGAAAATAAAAGCAATGCCCAGAAAAACCCCAAAGCCAACAGCACCCCTGCTGCTGCCAAGGTGGCAGAGGTAAAGGTCACCCCCGTTTTGGATTTGGAGATGGGGGGGCCTAAAAACCTACCTGCACCTAATAATGCTAGGCCCAGAAGGTCCTCGGGCCAGTCCCAGACAGGGAGCCAGGGAGGCAGCCCCACAAATGGGGTCCCTCGCTCTCCTGACTATGTAAGTCCTCGCTACAAGGGAAATCGACCCATCCTGGGTTATGTGTGGACTCCTCCAGCCCAGGGGGGGGGGATCCAGCCAAGCACCTAACCCAGGGAACTTCCCTCCAAACTTCCCACAGGAGGGCAGAAATTTACCAAACCCTGGGCAGAACTTTTTCCCCAGATATCCACCCGACTTCCAACCCCAAAATCATCCATCCTTCTTTCCCCAATTCCCCGAGCCCAGACCACTGAATCCGGGAGAGGGGAGGCCAAGGGTGGAGGGGTACCCAAATCTTCCCAACCAGGGGTACTACCAAAGAAGGGACAGCTACCCTTCCCGGGATCAGCCCAGGGGAGAAAACAGGGCCCCGTATCAGCCTGAGCGGGTTTCCCAGTTAGAGCGCCAGGTTCAAAACATGGCGCGGGATCTGGGTCACATACTGAGGGCTCAGCAGAACCCTCAGATGGGCGTGCCGGCGCAGAACGCACCCAACTCTGGACCTGGTGCTCCAGAACAATGACGGGGGCAGCACCCCGATAACTCACTGGTTCCCAGGGAGGAGGCACAAAGGGAAGGGGGGTGTAAAGCCTTGGAGGAAGCTTCCTTCCTCACTTGTAAACAGCCCCTGGAAACCCAGGAACCGGAAACAAAATCTCTTGCCCCTGAAAGTCTGCCTCCTAAGGAGCAGAGGGGGGGTAGGAGAAACAAAAGACCCAAACAGACTCAGTTTGAGGAGGAGGTACAGATCTTCCAATTTGAGGGAGAGGGATCCTCAGAAGATCCTGGGAAAAGGATCTTCTCCTTCAGAGAGGGGGGAACTCCTCCCAAAGAAAAATGGGTCCCTAGGGATGCAAATCCAGACTGGGGAGATGTGGAGACTGAGCTACCGCCGCCCACCATCTCATCCCAGAACCAACAGCAAGAAAATCCCCGGGTTCAAACCCATACTGGGGACTGCCTCCAAAAAGGGGGGGGCGGCCCAGAACCGGAGCCAGGGGAACCCACAATGGCTCTGATCTCCAGTTGCCAAATTTTTCTTTCAGATTCCCAAGGCTCTCCACAGAATTCTGCCCAAAATTCTTCTCTCGCGATGTCCAAAACCAGAAAATTAGCCCACCAGTTGTCCAAAAATGTACATTATCTGTGCCCCCTTGAGGAGAAGGAGGGAAGATATTATGCCCCGGTACAAGTACAGGGGCAGGGTACAATCTCGGCACTGGTGGACACTGGATCTCAAGCTACCCTTCTGTCCAGAAGGGCCTTTGACGAACTGAATGCAGGAAGGGGAGAGAATTACCAAATTCCTCTCACCTCTCTTCCGGGACAACTACAGAACTTTGACGGGAAGGAAATCCCCGTTGAGGGGACTGCAGACTTGGACATTAAAATTGGGCGACATAAGTTGAAACACCCGGTCATAGTTGTGACCCCGGAGGGCACCCCTTGTTTACTAGGGAATGACCTCCTGAGAAGGTTGTCACCCCTAATAGATTGTGTAAACAAGGTCCTCTGGACCCAGACTAGCCGACCAATAAAATTAAAACAGAGTGTCAACCATGTTAGTTTAAACGGCACATGCCACATGGTTGAACAAAAATCTGACCAAGTAGAATTTCACTTCCAGAATAGCCAAATTCCAGACGTGACAGTAATAGCAGTAGGACAACAGACTGGTGATGGGGGGTCCTCTCTATTTCTGAAAATCGACCTTCCTTCCAGTCTAAAGTGGTACTCCACGCTGGAAGGAAACACTCTGAAATTCTATACCAATCCACAATCTGAAACTCCCACTCCTATAGTCCAGAAAGATGTGAAATCAGCTCAAAGCCTGGCTGATATTCAGCAAATTGGAGAGCAGTTGTTCATCCCTGTTCAGTTAAATGATGGGAAGGACTCTGTTCTCGCTCGAGTGTGTGTGAACAACGGTAAGAGCTTCATCAGCGAAGCCATGTTTCGCCAACTCCCAAAAGATCCAGCCATTCCCACCTTCAAACTGATAGACAAATGGGAAATGGACCTGGAAGCACCTAATTCCAAACATCTCCTGCCAAGCAGGTGTATGCTCAAAATCTCCATTGGCAACAAGAGCATAGTCCACAATTGTTGGGTCGTGCGAGACGTCCCTGCCGCCTTTTACTTAGGCAGTGACATTCTCAATCGCTTTGCCATTAGTTTGGACCTAATAAACTTCAAAGCTTGGTCCCGATTAGCGGATAATCCCATGGGCTTTGATGATCCAGAAAAAGCATTTAGGTCAGCTCAATTGCTACCTTATGCAGTTGAAATTCAGGTAAAAGAGGAAGTCACCATCCCAGAAAGGACTCGACAATTCTCCCTGGAAGTGAAAGTTAAAAGGGGACAAGAGTTGAAAAACCCTGATGCTTACATACATCTAAATGCTTCTCTCCAACAGCAAGGGTTGGGGGTAAACCCAACTCCATTAGTCAACCTAGAACATGACACCATTCCAATAGAGGTGGATAACAGCGACTTAAAGAGTATTACTCTAGCCGCAGGCACCATTATTGGAATGGCGGTTGATGACCGACATTTTTCCATGGATTTAGGTAACGAACTGTTAGGACCAATCCCCAAGGACTGTTTTGACAGTGACAGTGATGACAATACAACACCAGACAGGATTTTTACCCGGCATGGGGGGAACTTCCTGGTGTACACTTCCTGCCCTTATGGTAAGGAAGATGTGACTTGTGACTTCAGGAGGGATGAGGTGATTTTCCAGGTCCATGAGGGCTGCCTTTCCCACCTGAAGCCTCCAGTCCAAATCAGCACTCTGACCAGGGACTTCTCCACCCAGCTGGAGGAGGCCGCGGAGATAGCCAAACCAGAAGTCTTTCCAGGCTTCAGGCAGATGGTGGAAGAGAGAGTCAACCTAGCTGATGCCTGTGTGACTCTGGAACAAAAGCAAAAGTTGAAACAAGTTTTCTTGGATTTCCAAGATCTCTTTGCGGTAGACTCATATGACTGTGGTCGCACCGACATCCACACAACAACAATCCCCACGGACCCTGGCATGACTCCTGTGTTTGTGAAGCAATATCGCTTGCCTCTCGCATCAATGGAGTCCCTTACTGAAATAATTAAGAACCTTGAGTCCCGGGGAATAATCCGTCCAGTCCACAGCACCTTCAATAATCCGGTGCTGGGGATATTGAAGCCAAACGGCCAGTGGAGACTCTGCGCCGACCTCAGGGAGCTCAACAAACGGGTCCACACTTCCCGATGGCCTCTTCCCTACATTGACCAAGGGCTGGCCCAGATCCAGGGGTCACAGGTATTCACTGCAATAGACCTGACCAATGGATACTGGACTGTGCCTGTCAGCAGGGAGGACCAATACAAACTGGCTTTTACCTTTGGGGGCCAGCAGTACACATGGACCCGGACTCCCTTCGGATACCTCAACTCCGGCAATGAATTCAACATTTTCCTACATAAGGCCATGCCCGACTTGGGTGCAAGGGGTAACCTGGCTTATGTAGATGATGTCCTCATCAAAAGTTCATCTGTGGAGGAACACATAGCGGAGATCCGTTATGTTCTGACGCAGTTGAGGGCCGCCGGAGCAAAACTTTCCTTTCAGAAAGCACAGTGGTGTAGAACCTGTGTTAATTTCCTGGGGCATGAGATTACTCCTCAGGGTCTCTGTCCCCAGGAAAAGAAAGTGGAAGCACTTCAGAAACTGAAAGACCCCACAACTCTGCGGGAACTAAGGAGCCTCCTTGGACTGACTAATTACAGCAGAAAGTTCATTGAGGGCTACGCAGAGATCACCAGACCCCTGATTCATCTCCTGAAGGGGGGGTCAAGTGGGAATGGGGTCCAGAACAGGCAGAGGCAGTAAAACAACTCAAGAGAAGCCTCTCACAAGCGCCTTGCCTAGCTTACCCTGTCAGAAACAAGGAGTTCTTCCTGGAGACGGGGTTCTCTAATACGTGCTTGACGGCAGTATTATACCAAAAGCATGACAAGGTCAATAAAGTAATCTCCTATGCGAGCAAAACTTTATCCTCTGTGGAGGAAAAATTCAACGATTGTGAGAAGGCACTCCTGGCAACGGTGTGGGCATTGAAGAATTACCGCCCGTTTATCCAGGGGGAACACATCATAGTGGAGACTCCACACCAGCCTATGCAATATCTCCAAAGTGACAGAATCCGGGCCGGAAATGTGAGTAATTCCCGAACTACTTCCTGGATTCTGTCAATGCAAGGCTTTCCTGTGGAGGTCCGATATGGCCAAAACAAGAAGAGTCCCCTCGCGCAAGGTCTGGCTGACTTGCATGATTGTGCCAGAGAAAACTGTCTCGAGGACGAAAGTCTAAAAATCAAGGACAACATGGAGGCATACCTTAATTCCCCACACAAGGTCTTTGAAGAAGACAAGTGTGAGGGAATGCCCACTGTCTATGTGGATGGATGCTCTTACCATGTTGACAACAACGGGGAGAAAGAACTGGTGGCCGGCGTAGGGAATGCATGGGTGAATGAGTCCCCAGAACCCTCCGCTGGATACAAAATTGGTCCCCGAAGTAGTCAGGTGGCAGAATTGATGGCTGTGCATCAGGCCATCCTCACTGCTGTCCAACATCAACTCCACGAACTGGTCATAATCACAGATTCGGATTATGTACGGAACGGGTTCGTGGAGCACCTGGTTAATTGGAAAACCAGAGGCATGTTATGTGCTAACAACAAACCCTTGAAACATGGGAAGTTGATCCAAAACATTGATGATCTGGTCACATCGAATGGGATGACCATCTACTGGAAAAAGATTAAGGGTCATTCCAAAGTAGAGGGACCAGACAAAACTGGAAATGACGTAGCCGATCAGCTGGCCAAAACCGGAGCCATCCAAGGGGATCTAATTGAGATTGAGTCCCTGTTGGGGGAAATCCAGGTCACTGCCATCACTAGGTCCCAGACAAATGCTCACAATGACCTTTCAATTGCACAATGGAGTAAGGAGACCCCTGATGCTGATTTGATTACTGCTCAGAAGGGGGATCCAATAATTGGTAAATTTTACCAGCATCTTGAGGACCCTGAGAACTTTCCCCTGACGGATACCGATTACATTGGGAAAGAGGACCTGAGAGTGTTGATGAAATGTCCAAAAATGTTCCGGATCCAAGACGGTTTGTTGGTAAGGAAATCCAAAGCTGGCCACGATCAGTGGGTGGTTCCTACCTCATTCCGAAGCCTGATGTTAAGTCACGCCCATGATGCGGCCACCGCCGGTCATAGGGGGTTTCACACAACATTGGAAATCTTAAGAGAGGTTGCATACTGGCCACACATGGGCCAGGACCTCAACCAATATTTGAAGGGTTGTCTTGTGTGTGCACAATTTCAGCCATCATCCCTCACGCACCGTGCGCCTCTCCAAAAGAGGGGAATGACACTGCCATGGTCAGATTTACAAATCGACTTTGTAGGCCCTGTGATTCGCTCGGCTAGGGGGAATAAGTACATGTTGACCGTGACATGCTTGTTTACCAAGTGGGTGGAATGTCTCCCAGCCCCAAATTGCAAGGCAGAAACTGCAGCTGCCTTGATGATTAACCACATCTTTTCCCGTTTTGGTCTACCTCAAAGGATTGAGTCAGACAGAGGTAGCCACTTCACCAGTGAAGTAATGACAAAGATGTGGGAGACACTGGGGGTCAAGAGAAAGCTGCATATTGCTTATAGACCAGCTTCTTCTGGGGCAGTAGAGAGATATAACCGGACAATTGTGAGCATATTAAAGAAGTTTGTGGCAGATTCTGGGCCAAGTTGGGATATCCGATTACCTCTGGTCCTAATGGCCATCAGATCTACCCCTTCATCTGCAACCAAAATGTCACCATTTGAGTTGATGACTGGGCGCAAGATGGTGCTTCCTCAGCATTTGCTCTATAGGACCCAAGAGCAGGCACTGATAAATGCCTCCACTACTCATGAGTATGTAGAGAATTTAAGGAAACACCTCCAACATGCTTTTGCTTATGCTCAGCGGAATCTAGAAAGATCAGCTGATAGCATGAAGACCCACTATGACCTGAAAACTTCCAGGAAGGAATATCAGGTGGGGGACCGGGTCTATCTATACAACTTCCAAAGGAACCAGGCCAAGCAGCGCAAATTTTTGCCTACATGGAAGGGACCATTCGAGATCATAGACAAAATCTCCCCTGTGGCCTACAAAATCCACATCCCCAAAGGTTCTTTGGCAGAGGGAGAAGACAAGTGGGTCCACATAAACCAGTTGAAATGTTGCCATCCCAGGCACACACTGCAACAACTGGAGGAATCCTCTGGAATCCTAGCGGGTACTGTATCAGACTAATTCAGTTCCAATCATAAAACGTACCACATCTAGTCTCTAACATACTGTGATTTGTATGAAACTGTCTCTTAGTCATACTGTTTTTCAAAATAAGAATGTAATGTTTCGTTATGATGAAATGCATATGCTGCCCCACTATCTCAACAGTGGTGGAAAAACGTCTATGAGTAGGTATTGCCGCTCTTCCTTTGTCGTCCTAGGAGAAAGAAAACCTGAAGACGGGCCGAGGAGGGCGATCCGGAGACCGGGAACGAAGATTCAATGGGCTCGGGGTACCGCCCAATATTCCCATCAGGACCGGCGAGGAGAACCGATCGATCCGACCGGATGGAGGAAAAGATGCTGAACTGTGCCATCTATTGGAAGAAGATGAGGAAACATCCCAGATCTTGCGAGTCCCATCAGTGAAACCGAATGGCCATCGCAAGAGGGGGGCTTGTGGGATGTATTTACCCATGCATCCGAGCCCTACCTCAAAACTGTGCAGTACTGACATGAAAACATCATGATGGCCAGAGGTTCCCAGAAAATGCACAGGGAAATGCAGGAAGAATAGGCTGCCACCCATTTTTGCCGATGTTATGGGCACAGAAGGACACTGCCTAAAACCACCATTGGACTACCCACACAGTAGTCTGAAACCATTGGGAATGGCAATGCTGATTGCCAAATGCAACCTAGAATTGTGGGGAATTCATTTTCTTAAATCCCAAAAATGGGTGCAGTACCAGTACTCACCACTATCCAAAAGCCGGCAGTTTAAAACCACCCTGTGTTTCTCTGAAGGCAAGCCAAAGTGCCTATTTCAAACATTGCAATATGTGCAAAATATTCACTGAACACCAGCAGACATTTGGTAGAATGGAATTTTGTGTGCCTACAAAATCTGGGAAATGAAGATCATAAGACAAGGTTTATAACAAGACTGGCTGAGCTGTGGATTGCAGCAGTTTAAGTTGCACTGGATTTAAAGACACTAAAATCGAAAATGTTTAGATTAAATGAGTGACCTATGTTTGGTATCACATGCC